>NW_022883131.1:0-701697 GCF_011952255.1 Bombus vosnesenskii
AACGTTATAACGTATTACGTTATATGGTATAACGTTATAACGTATTACGTTATATGGTATAACGTTATAACGTATTACGTTATAACGTATTACGTTATATGGTGTAACGTCATATGGTATAACGTTATAACGTATTACGTTATATGGTATAACGTCCTATGGTATAGCGTTATAACGTATTACGTTATATGGTATAACGTCATATGGTAACACGTTATAACGTATTACGTTATATGATATAACGTCATATGGTATAACGTTATAACGTATTACGTTATATGGTATAACGTTATAACGTATTACGTTATATGGTATTACGTCATATGGTGTAACGTTATAACGTATTACGTTATATGCTATAACGTCCTATGGTATAACGTTATAACGTATTACGTTATATGGTATAACGTCATATGGTATAACGTTATAACGTATTACGTTATATGATATAACGTTATATGGTATAACGTTATAACGTATTACGTTATATGGTATAACGTTATAACGTATTACGTTATATGGTATAACGTTATAACGTATTACGTTATATGGTATAACGTTATAACGTATTACATTATATGTTGTAACGTCCTATGTTAGAACGTTATAACGTATTACGTTATATGTTATAACGTTATAACGTATTACGTTATATGTTGTAACGTCATATGGTGTAACGTTATAACGTATTACGTTATATGCTATAACGTCCTATGGTATAACGTTATAACGTATTACGTTATATGGTATAACGTCATATGGTATAGCGTTATAACATATTACGTTAAATGATATACCGTTATATGCTATAACGTTATAACGTATTACGTTATATGGTATAACGTTATAACGTATTACGTTATAACGTATTACGTTATAACGTATTTCGTTATATGGTGTTACGTCATATGGTATAACGTTATAACGTATTTCGTTATATGTTGTAACGTCCTATGGTATAACGTTATGACGTATTACGTTATATGGTATAACGTCATATGATAACACGTTATAACGTATTACGTTGTATGATATGACGTCATATGGTATAACGTTATAACGTATTACGTTATATGGTAAAACGTTATAACGTATTACGTTATATGGTATAACGTTATAACGTATTACGTTATATGGTATTACGTCATATGGTGTAACGTTATAACGTATTACGTTATATGCTATAACGTCCTATGGTATAACGTTATAACGTATTACGTTATATGGTATAACGATATAACGTATTACGTTATATGGTATAACGTCATATGGTATAACGTTATAACGTATTACGTTATATGATATAACGTTATATGGTATAAAGTTATTACGTATTACGTTATATGTTATAACGTTATAACGTATTACGTTATATGGTATTACGTCATATGGTGTAACGTTATAACGTATTACGTTATATGCTATAACGTCCTATGGTATAACGTTATAACGTTTTACGTTATATGGTATAACGTCATATGGTATAACGTTATGACGTATTACGTTATATGGTATAACGTCATATCGTATAACGTTATAACGTATTACGTTATATGGTATAACGTCCTATGGTATAACGTTATAACATATTACGTTATATGATATAACGTTATATGGTATGACGTTATTACGTATTACGTTATATGTTATAACGTTATAACGTATTACGTTATGTGGTATAACGTTATAACGTATTACGTTATATGGTATAACGTCATATGGTAACACGTTATAACGTATTACGTTGTATGATATAACGTCCTATGGTATAACGTTATAACGTATTACGTTATATAGTATAACGTTATAACGTATTACGTTATATGGTATAACGTTATAACGTATTACGTTATATGGTATAACGTTATAATGTATTACGTTATATGGTATAACGTTATAACGTATTACGTTATATGTTATAACGTTATAACGTATTACGTTATATGGTATAACGTCCTATGGTATAACGTTATAACGTATTACGTTATATGGTATAACGTTATAACGTATTACGTTATATGGTATAACGTTATAACGTATTACGTTATATGGTATTACGTCATATGGTGTAACGTTATAACGTATTACGTTATATGCTATAACGTCCTATGGTATAACGTTATAACGTATTACGTTATATGGCATAACGTCATATCGTATAACGTTATAACGTATTACGTTATATGATATAACGTTATATGGAATAACGTTATTACGTATTACGTTATATGTTATAACGTTATAACGTATTACGTTATATGGCATTACGTCATATGGTGTAACGTTATAACGTATTACGTTATATGCTATAACGTCCTATGGTATAACGTTATAACGTATTACGTTATATGGTATAACGTCATATGGTATAACGTTATATGGTATAACGTCATATGGTATAACGTTATAACGTATTACGTTATATGGTATAACGTCCTATGGTATAACGTTATAACGTATTACGTTATATGGTATAACGTCATATGGTATAACGTTATAACGTATTACGTTATATGATATAACGTTATATGGAATAACGTTATTACGTATTACGTTATATGATATAACGTTATATGGTATGACGTTATTACGTATTACGTTATATGTTATAACGTTATAACGTATTACGTTATGTGGTATAACGTTATAACGTATTACGTTATATGGTATAACGTCCTATGGTATAACGTTATAACGTATTACGTTATATGGCATAACGTCATATCGTATAACGTTATAACGTATTACGTTATATGGTATAACGTCCTATGGTATAACGTTATAACATATTACGTTATATGATATAACGTTATATGGTATGACGTTATTACGTATTACGTTATATGTTATAACGTTATAACGTATTACGTTATGTGGTATAACGTTATAACGTATTACGTTATATGGTATAACGTCATATGGTAACACGTTATAACGTATTACGTTATATGATATAACGTCCTATGGTATAACGTTATAACGTATTACGTTATATGGTATAACGTCATATGGTATAACGTTATAACGTATTACGTTATATGGTATAACGTCATATGGTATAACGTTATAACGTATTACGTTATATGATATAACGTTATATGGTATAACGTTATTACGTATTACGTTATATGTTATAACGTTATAACGTATTACGTTATATGGTATAACGTTATAACGTATTACGTTATATGGTATTACGTCATATGGTGTAACGTTATAACGTATTACGTTATATGCTATAACGTCCTATGGTATAACGTTATAACGTATTACGTTATATGGTATAACGTCATATGGTATAACGTTATAACGTATTACGTTATATGATATAACGTTATATGGTATAACGTTATAACGTATTACGTTATATGGTATAACGTTATAACGTATTACGTTATATGGTATAACGTTATAACGTATTACGTTATATGTTGTAACGTCCTATGTTATAACGTTATAACGTATTACGTTATATGTTATAACGTTATAACGTATTACGTTATATGTTGTAACGTCCTATGGTATAACGTTATAACGTATTACGTTATATGCTATAACGTCCTATGGTATAACGTTATAACGTATTACGTTATATGGTATAACGTCATATGGTATAACGTTATAACATATTACGTTAAATGATATACCGTTATATGCTATAACGTTATAACGTATTACGTTATATGGTATAACGTTATAACGTTTTACGTTATATGGTATAACGTTATAACTTATTACGTTATATGGTATAACGCTATAACGTATTACGTTATGTGATATAACGTCATATGGTATAACGTTATAACGTATTACGTTATATGGTATTACGTCGTATGGTGTAACGTTATAACGTATTACGTTATATGCTATAACGTCCTATGGTATAACGTTATAACGTATTACGTTATATGATATAACGTCATATGTTATAACGTTATTACGTATTACGTTATATGGTATAGCGTTATAACGTATTACGTTATATGGTACAACGTTATAACTTATTACGTTATATGGTACAACGTTATAACGTATTACGTTTTATGATATAACGTCATATGGTATAACGTTATAACGTATTACGTTATGTAATATAACGTTATAACATATTGCGTTATATAGTGTAACGTTATAATGTACTACGTATATAGTGTAATGTTTTATTTCATAACTTTTTAACGTATTACTTTTTATAGTATTACGTTATATAGGACAACGTTATAACGTATTACGTTGTATATCATGAATCTTGCTCCCTCGAATGTGCCATAAAACAGTAGCCACGACAACGTTTCAAGCATCAGTCCTTGGATTCTTCGACTCGTTTCGATCGTTGTCATAGCCTTCCCGAAACTAGGAGACCGCAGAAGACGTCCGATGGTGGCACGCCGCTAATTGTCGCTCGACTCTCCGAATCGGACAGTTGGCATTCCCTGGGTTGGCGTTCGTGAGTATCTTTGGGAGGGGAGTGAGATGGTTTGGCACGGGGAATTCCAGGAGAGTCTGGTTTGACCGGGCACGTCGACTTTGCGACGGCAACGAAGTCTCGATAATCCGTCCCGAGAGCGTTCGAGGTCGATCGAGACTGACGTTCCCGCGCTGGCATCCGTCGCCTGACTTTCCACTCCGGGGACACAATGCCGCTTTAATATCTTACGGGAGAGTCGAGTCCGCGTGTGACACTGACGCGAGACGACTTAGAGATCTCGAGAACGCTTGGTCGGTCGAAAGAACTGCTCGGAAATGAAATTTAATGGCGACTCTCTTGGCTGATTCGTTGAACCGATTTTCTCCGAAGGTAGAACGTGTCGTGGTGAATTTCGCCATTTTCGACTGACAGCTGATTTATTAATCATTGACAGGGTCTTTGCGATCTTTTAATAGAAACCATCGTTTCTATTTGCAGACGTTTGCTTATTTCATAGTGAATTTTGCTTCGTTTCGGGCTACCTAATTATTGGTCGCGATGATCGTTAGGTTCTTCGTCGGCACCGTTCGCAATTTAATCGTACAGGATTTTTCGTTATACGATCTATCGGTTTTATATTTTGAGCTGCAATTAGTCTACATGTACGACATCGTTCGTTCTGTAACATCGCTTGCGATCCTCGATCTGTCAGAGTCGTATCACCCTGAAGCAAACGCAAATCGCTTACCGGCGCGATCGAAGTAAAGAACGAGCCGCTCCCTTCGAAAATCGCTTACTCCAGAAACGAATCTATATCCTTATTCTGTGGACACCCAGTATGAATATGCCGGATAATCCGCAGTATCCGCGCAAACACTGCCGCCTATAATCTCTGCACATGTGAGCATTACACGCGTATGCATACCGGTAGCACGTGCACGCATAGCATGTTAATGCATCTAAATATTGGGACAGCCGAATCCTGGACCCATCGACCCAAACAAACGATGCGACAGAATTCGATCGCGCATTGCCAAGGTATCGCGATTTAGATTGCATTTTTATATTAGCTCAAGTTAGGTAAAGTAGCGTTACAACGAGAGGGATGCGAATCGCAAGGGAGAAGAATTTCGAGATAGACGATAGTGGAAGCTGGATCGGAGAAATTTTTCTTTTTTCTTTTTTAGAATGCTATAAAAACTATATTTTTTTCAACAACTACGCTTCGGCTTTGTTTCGTTCTTCAGCGAAGATAGTGAAGCGTGATGGGGAATGTCACTGCATCCAATTTATGCCTTAATTTTCTCGCTGTATGACGAAGTCCATTATAGCAGCAAGAAAGAAGGATAAAAGATCGAGACTATCTATATGTAGATGAAGAACGAAAGTCGAGCAGTCGAAAACGAACTCGGTAACCACGCTGATAGAAGTTTATGACACGGCTGATCAATGGAGTTTACTGATGGAATAAATCGACGAGAAAAGAACGAAGTGGGAGGTAAAGTTACGATCGGATTCTCCATATGCGAGCCGTTTGTTATTCGATGGCTGGTTGATATCGATTACGAAAGTTTCCATTGGAACGAACAAGTCGATTTCCTGATACCTTGCTTCTAAGATGATTTTCCTATTCGAGAATTGGTAAAGTGTGAGAAAGAGTCTTTGCCTACGAATCTTTAAACAAGAGATCCCTAGGACGGACAGTGAAATTGAAATGAAACGAGCACATCGTTCAGAATTTCACAGAGCATGAAAATATTATTATAAGAAATTCGTTAAATCTTCCAAGTTACGTAAACCTGTCTTCTCTTGAACTTAATTAATAATGCAATTAAAAAGATGATATTTTTAAAACCCGAAATATACGATCGGATCAAAATTCATAAAATTTTAATTCGAGCCGTTTTAATTTTCAGTTGGCCAATTAAAAGGCCACGGAAAAACTAATGTTTTCTTTCGAAACCTAATTCTATCGCAATTTAGGATAGTATTAACAGCGATTCTGATAAAGCAGGAGCGATATGCAGTATTTATGAGCTTGCACTCGATACTATGATGAGTCACGGGCGATCGAGCATGGAAGCCGAGTCAGCTTTACAAATTTCCCGTATACTCGTTGAGTTTTCAATTCCTCTTTGCACGTGATCGGCCACAAATCTCGATGACTCGCCGATGCGTATAACTTGATGAATGCATTCTTTTTCCGCCATTATTTCACAACGCTCGCGCCCATTGTTATCACCGTTATGTATATAGAACGAACAAAAATGTGTGGTAATTCGTGGCCGGAGCAATCAATGAGACGACGAGGACTTTCGGCCCGGCTCAAAAATTCATTTCGATCGGTTTGATCGTGCCATTTATCCTTCTTTTATCGCCTCGTCATCCCGTCACCTCGCAGCTTCGTCACGATACATGGACGTATGTCGAAGCGTAGTGGTCGCGTTCGGCGTACGATTGATTTCAGGACAAATTTTACAGCACGGACCCGTGAATTTAACGTTCAACTATGAATATTTACAATATTTTATCGACCTGTGAACGTAACGCAAGTAATAACAGTTCGTCGAAAATAAAAATAAAAATCGTAAGCGCCTGCGATCGACGTTGTTCAAAGATTACGAGCATTATAACGGTAGCGTCGCCGACAATACAGTCGTTTGAAAATCATACGAGTCTCTCGCAAGCCAAACTGACTAACTCTGCTTTCTCTTCTACGACTCTTTCTTCTAAATTACGATTGTTTAAAAATCACGGGTCACACACACACAAAATCACAGCTTGAAATATACATCCGCCTAATTCTTCGAACATATTTCTTTCTGAAATTAACCCGATTAACCCACTATCCTAAACCGATCAACTTCCGAGGCTCGTAATCGTTTCAAAACCGGAACGATGGCTGAAAACATAATTTTGCTTGGTATCGATTTCGCACAAAGGTAGGGTAATGTAATCCGTTCAATGCGTCGCCGAATCTGAATTGAATGCGAATAGAGAGAACGAAATGTATTCCGCACGGTTCGCCCCACGCGGATTTCGCGGGATAATGGTATCAAGACGAATTCAATGAAGAAAGCCTACCGTCTCCGTTATTAAGAAACCCACGGGATCCCCTCGACACAACAAATATCTAAACCCGAGGATTGCCTGGTTGACGATACGCGTTTCACGGATCGATGGAACGTGAAAAATAGATGTTCCGTGTAACCTTTTCACTGCTTCCATATCCAACGCTGAACCGAGTCCGTGCCGAATGCACCAAGATTTTCATCGACAATGAATTAGGATTATCGAGGGTCGTAATGGAAATAGATACAAGACGCTGCTTGGATATCTCGAGATGTACAATAGGATCAAGGCTGGGAAACATGGACCGCTACGTGGGAGGATGATGATCTTTGTTGTGGCAAGCAATATTGAAATTTCCGATAATTTTGTACTCGATTATTAGGAACCGGCGATACGGCTATTAATTGAGATTTTTCCTTTCGACCAAACAGTTTTACGATTAACACGTTTTCCGTGAAAATATTTAGAAGACAAAACGGTTTTTTTCCAAATTTTGTTCCTTTTATTTTTACGAAGCGTAACATTCTCCTTTTTTCGTTTTTATCTTATTTATTCGGTTTTGTCCCGACGTGACATAAAACTGTCCGGAACAGAATGTCGGTGGCCCGTTATGTTTAATCGCATATTTATGCGTGCTACGTTTCACAGGGAAGAAGCGGAATTAATTTCAACGGGTGGTGACCGGTGTTGAAGAAAAGCCGACGTGAAAAATAATTATTAAGGGAGCGAAACGTGGTTGAAATCTGTTTTGGACTCTCTATCTGAATTACAAAGAACGATGTTTCCCTCGTCGTAACCCTGCAACCTCTCCTTTTTCCTTCTTTTCTTCCATTTGCTGTGATGCTGTTTACGCACTGAATATAATTTTCATACCGGTAAACGTTTACTTGTAGCACCGTTTGGCGAATATCGACAAGGTGAAACGAGCGTTTGAAGAAACCGAATAATTAACGAGAAAAGTTCGCGTACCTCTCGCGAGGAGACTTCTACGTCGAGTACTAAGTGTTTCTTTCCAAGGATTATAAATAAAGTTATTCGTATTTGTTCGATACTACATCTCGGATTTCCGAGGTTTAAGATAAACTTGGATATCGCGTAAAACTCGTATACCTATCCTAAACCCATCTGCGATTCTAACTGCGATCCTAATTTAACCCGCAGCCCAACCTAAATCACAACAACCGTTGTGAAACAAACAAAACAAACACCGTTGGCGTCGTGTCGAGTCTCGTTCTCCCTTTCGTGGCATAAAACAAGGAATTACGTCATATGCATAAAGCGAAAGATTAAATCGAATTGATGGAAAATCGATATTACGAACGGGTGAAAGAGGGAAAAGAATGCGGCTGTGTCGAAACTGTTATCGTACAATGCCGCCTGTGTAGGGGAACAAGAAAAGCGGAAGCGCGATTCAATCGACCATCGAATATGAAGAGAAATGTATCGTGTCCTTTTAGTAAACCGAATTAACTAGATTTTTGCGGTAGTTTTAACGCGCCGAATGGATTATACGGGTGTTTCGCGTGTATTTCGTTTCGAGGCAACGACGAAGGATATAAAAGGAAACGGTGGATGACTTCTGCTGACGCTGACAAATTCATTGGATGCGTGTGCATACGTGTTTATTCTAGTCGGGGAACGGGTATTTCTCAAACAACAGCTAGACAGATTTGTTTGTCAAGATATTTATCTAAGGTATCCTACTGTTTTCTCTTCGGGCTACTGATATCCTTCATAGGCTACTCAACGGTGAGACATCTGGATTTACGAGTTTGCAAAAAATGAATAATTGTCGAACTTATCGAATGTCGAATGTCGAACTTATCGAATCGAATTAGCAAATAAGAAATAACAAGTAGAAACTGTAAACGTTGCTTATAAATTACTTATTCAGCGAATAAAACTTTTGACGCAGTTGTTGAAATAATACGTAACACGTTCTCCTCCACAACTGAGCGTGGACAACCTTCAAGGACAACAAGGAGTAAAAGCGCCATTACGCTACTACAGCAAAAATCCCTGCGTAATAAATACGTAAGAAAATAATGAAAAGTAGGTAGTCGAACGAACGACTGAATCCCGTATCAACCGTCATAACGGATAATACTCCGCACTTTGCCGTGTATTTAAATTTCTCTGAAACAACCTGCTCAATTATCGTGCCAATATGCGAAGACCAAACCTCTCGAGCACGAAATAAAAAAAAAAGAGGAGAAGACGGTATAATCGAATGGAAACGCAAGCATCGAACCGGAAATTCAAGCAGAAAGCACAGTGTCGCGTCGGATAAAACGTAACTAATTAATTAACGTAGCAGCTCGGCGTGACGATCAATTATATAACGTGCAGCGTGACTTTTCGTGGCAGACAATAAGCCGGTGGATACATCCCCGAGCCATGGGGACAAAAGCCAGCGACAAAAGAAGACGGTCTATCCACTCGCGACTTCCGCTATTTTCCAAGTGCAAATCCGAGAAAGGCAACGCGACGAATGAGCACGGATATAACGAAGAAAAATTAAACAATGAAATACAAGAACGCCGGTAAGTCTGACAGAAGCGGTCGTTGGAAAAAAAGGGCTTGAGAAAAGGCAAAGGGAAGGAAAGAAAAGAAAATAACCGGAGGATAAAAGGAAGAAAGGAAGAAACTAGGATCATCCGGGACAGGAAAATAGAACGGGAGATGAAAAGACAATGGATGGGTTGGTCGGCAGGACTGTGATAAGAGAGATAGAAAGGGGTAAGAGAACAGCTAGGTCAGACCGCTTATAATTAACGTTAGTTTATTCGGAAACCATGCCGTTACGACAATGACCACGGAACTCGATAAACTCCTGCTGCGATTGTTTAACGAAGAATTTCGACGAACGAAGCTCGAGTTTCCACGCACCGGGTAGAACGTTAAATGTAACCTTTTCGGGCTGGATATGCATAGAGGCGCTTGAGAAAATCTAACGATGTCTTTCCGATTCACAACTTGAACGTCCCATTCCTGGGAAAGGAATAAAATTTGAAATAAAGCGACCACTCGACGAGCAATCTAGAGAAACTTAGATGATAGACAATGAAATTATAGATTGTGCGATAATTTTAAAAGTTAAAAAGCACGATTAACTTTGATTATCAAAATTTTGGCTTACGTTTGTTTCGACTGATGTTCCGCGTTACAAGGTACACACCGTGTCTGACTATAGACGGACCATTATCATTAGCGCGCCTATCCCATTTTCTCCATTCGCACGTCCAATCCTATCTTGTTACATTTACCAGCTGTTATCGGGTGTTGTTTACGAACGTACAAATAACAACAGTGTATCCTTTTACAAAACTGGTATCCACTACGAAAAATCGTCCTTTTTTTTGTATTCGAAAGGAAACTTCACAAATTTTAACAAAAATTCAGCTCTACCTCTCTTTTCGAACTTCATCTCGCAAATATTTAGTTACGATCGCTCGCGCGTTCGAAGAATCAACGTGCATTAACTCGAAAAATTACACCGACGCTATCGCATTTATTTATCATTCCTATAAAAATATCGACGACAACGAATTCGATCTTCCCAATCTTTCGTGTCGACGAGTGTTGCGACACTAGCGAAATGAAACGAGGGGACGAAACCCCGTGTGAAGGAAAGAATCCGTGTGAACCGACAGTATGAAAGAAATACTCGACGAGGGAGGGGTTACTTGAGGGCCGTTAGGGAATTGTCAAGCATCCTGGATATTGGCCCTAATAACGGGACATTCTCGTAAATGCTTGTTCGCGCTCGCCCCGAAAACCCTCCACGGCGTTTCTCTTCTTCTTTCCTTTGGCCCGTTCTTCGGTCGTGTAACACGACCATCCTTCTCAACCCGTCTCGTTAGATGCCTGACAGAGGATAAAGATATCTCCTGCTGACACAATTAAAGCGACACGTGTAGGCCGCGATTTTCACGCGTGTCGATGGTTCGACGTGGAAAACTAGCCAATTCGCGAGCGTAACGAGTGTCACGTTTATTATTTATGAAGAAACGAAGGCAGATAACTGACGCTCCGTAACGAGGGGCGTTTATGATGGTCGGCGTGGATGTAAACTAAAACTTGACAAGTTCTTGTAAATTATTGCTGAAGCATTCGAGCCGTTTATCTTAAAATCTTCTTTAGCGAGTCCATAAACCACTTTTGTTCTCCTCTCTAAAATTCACCAGCGTATCAAAGTCGATAGGAAACACGTGCATTACGTTGATACAACTCACTCTGAAGTTAATAAGCCCAGGAGACTATAGTCTGTCGTCGTACCACGGTACACAACGATATTAAAATTGCAATTTAAAACGAAGCCAGGCGTCGTCGACCGAGAATCTGTTCCTAAACGACACCCATCGTGACAAGTCGAAACAAAATTTCGTACATCCGACCGTGCACATCGCTCGAGTATAGTTGGTGCTCCCTTAATTATTTAAACGACGAAGACGTTTTCGTCTGGAGCCGTTAAATGCTCGATAAATCGCGTTGTCACGCGTCACGGTAACGCTTGATCGTTCGCGGATGATTAACAATGGCGTAAATTTCGCAGGAACGAGCGAGCCCGAAGATAATCCCGAGCCGCGTAACGAACCAAGATCTCGTAGCCGGCAAATCGGATTTCCGCAAGAGATAGCGGAGTGGAGACAATTGGCGAAACGCTGTTCGAGTTAATATAACAGAATAAAGAGGTTTGGTTCTACGGCTTTACCGACGTTCGAGCACGAAATATAGTCAGATCGATGATTATTTTAATGGCAAACCTCGTTGTTCCAACGTTCTGTTCAATTATGGAACATGGTAATAATTGCACAAAAGGCAGGATTCTCTTTGTATCGAAATGTTTGAAAGATTTGTGGCAAAATTGAATAAAAACTTGAAGTGCCATTGCGTTTAATAATACATATACTTAACGATAGGGAAAGATGCGATGGAAGTTAGAAAATGATATTTTGTTTTATCAATGTCGGATGGTTAATCGCTGTATTTAATGCCTCGTCGTAAAGTTAAATCTCATTGAAAATATTCCGAGTTTAAAGTATAATATACACGTGTATAGGTATAATTGCATATCCAATTTCGAAAAGCTGTTTCACTCGATCAACGGTTTTTAAACTCCATGGCAAGTTCATCGTCCATATAATTAGAAGCAGGCGGATAATTAAACGTTAATAAAACCATAAACCTCGGTGATATGCAAAAATATGGAGCAAGCCTCGAGAAACACACTTGCATGGGAAAATACAGCCAATTAAGCAAAGATCATCGAGCAGGACTTTAATAGTAATCTATACGGTTTAACGCGTTAAAGACTAAACTGTGAAATAACGCATGAAAGTTACGTAAACGTAACTTTATTGTGAAATCCGTGCAAATAAAGCAATACGCGCATCGTTTTATCATGAGTTATATTCGTCTGCATTTGAATGGGTAATTCGAAGAAATTGCTCGAATAAACCAGAATCGCAAAAATAAATTTTCGTGATTTAACTGTGATAGTTAACTTGAACGACACCTCGCAATGAAATCGTCGCAAAACGAGGGAACAAAAAATATTCGCACAATTTTCACGCTTGTCTAGCAGAAAATTCAAACACCTCTCCTATTATTTCGCAAACATCGTGTCGCTGACCAATTCTAGAAAAACAAAATAAAAAAAAACACGATATTGTAAGTAAACTGTACTACGCAAATTGTAGAACATTTCGTTTGAACCCGCTACAAACTGCAACCCCTCGGCCACTCGACGAACAAACGGTGTCACTTCTTGAAAATACGCACGGTGGTAACACAATGCGCGGCTCCCATCGACGCTCGACGATCTCTCGAAGCTCGAACGCCGCTTTGTTCGACGAATTAACGCGGGACTCGCGCTGCTACCTGCAACAAATTAAAATCAGTTCAAACGCGAGACGTGGTTGCTTGCAACGATGTGCGCGGCGGTTGGTCTTCGTTTCCTCGAGGAAACGACGAGACGCGAGAACCGTAGAGCTCGTGAACCGGTGTCTGCTGTGACGCCGTGTCGAACCCATTAGCAGCCGTATTACGTATTCTCCTTGTAGGAAGCACGGCGATAAGCCTCGTTAACGTAACGATCGTAACTGCAAATAGTTTCCCGATAAAGACATCATGGATGGCTAATAACGAGGCGGTGAGAAACAGACGGGTGAGGAATTTAAAATGATACAGGCAGTTTTCGAAATCGAAGAAGAGTCGATTCCCCCTGTACGGCTAACATCGAAGATGTAGAGTGAAATTTTTTCACGCCGAGCTGGCGTTTGAGAAAAATTCCTAAACGCCATAAAACTCTCTAATCACGGAATTACGTTTCGATGTAGAATAATCTCCAAACTGCCACGGTAAAACTAATCTTTCAAGTATCGATCAGTAAATTTGCAACAAACCTTAAAGTCAGATTACAGATTCGATTTAGAGAGCTTGGCGTGGCGAAACTGGAATCGGGCACCGTGTCACCGATTCGTCCGGATTAAAGCGCGATCAACCGAACTGTTCGCGACACTTTCGCGATAAGTAATTAAGCGGAACCGACATTTTAACTAACGTTTCGCTAGGTACTCGAACGCTCGACGTTCGATTATACGGATCAGTCGATATACATCCAGGCTATTGCCGTGACGAGAAATAATTAACGGAATTATAAACGTAACTGCGGTGTATTATTGCATCTAGGCAGTCACTTATCGCAATCGTCCATCTCTGCTATCGTACGAACGTTAATACGGGACCGCCCACGAATTTCAGGTAATCCTCGCGTTGACGACGATCACGGTTATGACGATGGTAATGATGATTCAACCACGATTATTTATGATTCGTTTCGTTTACCACCATTGACAAATATTTGTTCGTTCTGGTGCGAGATTCGCTCGATTTTCCGCATTTTGAATGACGATGATAAGGTGGATCTTTAATTAACGGTGTAATTATTTGAATAGGCGATCGGGAAAATCTACTATACGAAATAAAATAAAAAGGTGAAGTCAGGAAGAGAAACGACAGAAAAGTGAGCTAATTACCGAAATTCCTCGTCCATTCAATTTAATCTTCCTTGCTTTTTTTCGACAGGATTTCGATTAATCTAACCACGCGGACGATAAAAACTGAGCGACGGCGGCAATTATGTTCCGGCGCGTTATAATTAACGATCGTCGGCGAAACGATGAAACAGAATTTCCGCGAACGAGCGAGGATGAAACTCGGCCCTTCCGCGAAGGAGAACGCCAACGAATCGCATAAATTAAAATAGACCGACGTTCAGTTAACCGGTGGCTAAGGCACTCCCGTCGACCATTTCGCGTAATCTAAATTGTCTAATTAATCACCGACCGTAGGAGAAAGCTCGCTCGCGATCGACCGGCGACCTGCGTTCGATGCTAATGAAATTTTTGAAGCGAGCAACACGCTCGTCTAGCTAACTGTGAAACATCGACTAATTAAAACGATCGACGTAGGAAGAGTCTGCAACTGGCTGCGCCAGTAGCAACCTCTATTGCGCTTCAATGTGTTTTATGATAGTGCATACTGTTTCGCTGAGTCGCGGATATATCGCAATAAGACAATGTCAGATCGATATCCATGTACTTGCATTTTATATTGCCGAGTTAGATTATTTCAAGTTTATTTAACATGTATTATGAAATGTATTATGACTGGCTATACGAGTTTTCTATAGTACGTTGTCAAATACTTTTGTAGGTGTGTCTCTTCGTGATAATTAAATTGTTAAAAAGGCAGAAATATTTAATATATCAACGTAGGTTAATAGAGTGTATATTTCTGTGTTGATAAATCAAATAAGTTTGCATGAAAATGATGGTTGAAAATTAGTTAAGACGTTGAATATTAATTATGTACCCGATGAAATTGAGAGCATTGTAGAAAAGAAGAATGGAGGTCGATCAGTTTGGCCTCGTACAAAAGCACAAGAAGCAATGCCATTCCCAGACTATCGTTCAAGGAATCTCAAAGTGGCAAAAACATTTTGCTGCCGAACATTGTGTACGCGTAAACAAAGTGCGAAATCCGACGTGTCGCAAGGAATTCGAAGAATTCGACGAGGGTGACGCGAATCATCGAGAATATTGACTGGAAATCCCAAGCGTAATTGAAAGCTTTCGCGAGAACGTCGAAAACTGGGAAGTGTCGGAAAAAGTCTCGAAGAAATATTTTTCTTCCTCGCTCGTGGCGCTCGTATGGCGCGAGACACACGATTCTTCGTCGCTTTAAAACGCCGGGAATAGTGGCGAAACTCGGTAGACGGGGCAGCGACCAGAGGGTAGAAAAGAAAAGTAAAAAAAGAAGTCCATAAATAATCCGGACTGGTTTCGACAGTCGTACCCCGTGGCTCATTCGTTATCTGTATATCACATTCGGCACAGAACTGTTCATTAATAAAGGAAATATTTCGATGTCTACGTTATGTCACCGCCTTTCTTTCGCTATTCGCGAAGACAAAGGAAGTTTACGAGATAAAACCGATATACCGTTTACAAATGTTATACTATATGTAATGTATTGTATACGATAAATATTATTCGTCGGTACAATAAACAAATATCGATAGCTAATGTAAATTTTCGTTTAGTCGTTCCAAGTAAATATTTCATTATTTCCGTTGTATTCTTGATGGACACAAGGTAAATATCCTATTATTGAAATTTTCATTCACAATTGGTCAAATATTTCATTTCTATCAAACAGATGTTTAACTGTATTAATGTAAATCGTTGGCATTAAGTAACGATAATTATTAAAATATTATGCTTCAACTATGTATAAAAATAAATGAAATTACCTTTTATTCTCGTATAAAAACTCTGCTCTATAATAACAAAAAGTTATTACTCGTAAGGGGACCGGGAATTCTTACGCAAATTCGTATTTTTAAAAGAGAAAGAAAGCTTACTTTAGAAACATTATGTTAGCATTAATTAAGATCGTCAACGTTTACTGTGTTCGAATTGCGTACCAACACGAAAATTCATCGACAGTGGTTGATATAGATGCTTGCACCGAGCAGCAAGATTTTCCCACGTGAAAAGTGGCGGACGGAAAGAGTCACTCAGAAACGATGAATCATGATCGCTTTTTTCCCCCGACGAGCGGGTTAGCGCGACAAAAAACGTGTCAAACGCAGTTCATTTCATAATTTCAAAAGCTTCCTCTCCTGGCTCCGAGGTGAGACCGTTGATGCAGAGGCGTCTTCTACGAAGGATCCACGAACTTCCATCCTTTTTTCTTCAAAGAAAAATTTCCAGCTACTTTTCTAAGCACCTACCTTTCACGCTTCTCTCGACCCTCTTAACTATATATATAGTGCCTGATTAATACGTAAAAGTGTATCTAACGCAGAACTCCAAAAGTGTATACTTTCGTTCGGTATGCTTCTCGAAGTATTTTCAATAATAATTTAGAATTAAAATATACCTATATACATATATATATGTATATAGGTATATTTTAATTATATATTTTAGGTATATTTATATATTATAGGTATATTTTAATAGGTATATTTTAATATATATATATATATTTTAATATATATATATATATGTAATATATTATTATATATATTATTATATATATTATTATATATATGTCGGGTTTACATTAGAATTAGGGTTAGGGGCGTGAAACGAATCTTCGTTTGGGTTACACGTTGTCGTTATGCAATGGAGAAGACATTGACTAGTGCAAATACGATTATTATAGAACCGGACAAGTAACCGCGGTAGTTAGGTGCTCGAGATACTAATGACAATGATCCTAGGTTCAATAACGAATCCGCGGTCGACGGAATGATAGATGAACGTACTCACAAAATCTAAGTCGGACGCGTAATATTCACTGGTCGTAAAGAATTACTCCTTTCATCAATGAGATCGCGAGAAAGAATGCCTTTCCCGTCCCGATGATGCCACAGAGGAAAACTATAATGGGGTGTGTCTAAGGATACGAGATCATCGGATTCGTCGAGAAAAGCCTTCGTTCAGAAAGTAGGGGAAATTGGCGTTGCTGCTAATTGGTCAATCTCCATATCGGTGGTTAGAAAAAGATGCTAGCCGCCCTCGAGGGAAAGTTGCTAGTGGGAGACGCCGCTCGTTGAAAAATATGTCTCCCCTATCTTCCCGTAGTTGGGACAAAGACTGTTTGTCTGTTTGAAGGACTTTAGTTAACTAAACCTTAAGATTTATAACGGGCCCTCGGGCTAGCCGAACATGTACTGCGGAGACGCATCGACATCTGGCAATCATCTTACTCGAAGAATAGGGTCTGCGTGTGGCCAGCCACGGGACAGAAACCGTTGGAATGTTTACTGTCGCGTGTCGCCACGAATATTTCTTTTAAGGAGAGCTATAGAATTACTCCATACCTTTGTTAGGCAAAGCGTTCATCCCGTGACCGCGGCTACGTTCGGCGACTGACTGTCGCCTCGAGCCCAAGCTCATTATCACGACTCTCGAACAATTACAATCGGGTTGAATAACTACAATTGTTCAATTACAGCTATAGTAGACTCTAGGTTACAATGTTGCAGGATTATCCAAAATTCCAAAGGCTCCGGTGTTCTTCCATCTCCGACATATATTATATATATTATATATATTATATATATTATATATATTATATATATATTAAAATATACCTATATACATATATATATGTATATAGGTATATTTTAATTCTAAATTATTATTGAAAATACTTCGAGAAGCATACCGAACGAAACTAAATACGAAAGGTAAATATATATATCTATATAATATATATATATATATATATATATATATATATATATATATATTATAGGTATATTTTAATAGGTATATTTAATATATATATATTGTTACGACCGTTCGCGGAGAGACGCGGTCGCGAGGAAAACGCGTCAGCGAGAGGCGTAACTTCTCGCTACGATTCGGTGAATCGACGCCGCGAAGTAGTCGTTCCCCTGTTTCGTTTAGGATAACAGAGGTAGTTGATTTGAATATGACACAGTAGTAAGTTATATTTCACCGTTTATTCCACAACTTATAACGAGGATAGTTACACTGGTGCGTATGTACGCGATGAGTGAGTGACTGAGTGATCTGCGGGTGTGTATACCCGCTCGAAGGATGTTGACCGTTCGAAGGATGCAAAAACAGTACTCTTGGGAGACGATGCTGTCTCGGAGGAGAGCTAAGGATGAGTGTGTCTAGCGCACGGGACCATCGGATTCGTTGGTGCCGATGTTATTTAGGAGAGTGAGCGAATAGGCTTCGTTTTTAATTGGTTAAACGAAGGGCCTTAACCGCCCTCGAGAGAAAGTGGTTAGTGGGAGGAAAGTTGCAGCGGACGTGACAAAAACTGACTTTCCCTTGTTAAGCCGTGGTAGACAATAGTCTCTAGAAATTCCTCCGAACCAGATGTTTGTTTCGTTTGAAGGACCTTTTCTAGGAAATCTATGTGATTTATGGAAGGTCCTTGAAATCATGGAAGATACGCTGCGAGTATCCGAAGACATCTGGTTGCCATATTGCCCGCGGTGTGTGGCCTCGGCTAGGTAGAATGTTACGCGACGTAACATATATATTAAAATATACCTATTAAAATATACCTATAATATATAAATATACCTAAAATATACAATTAAAATATAAATATATATATATATATATATATATATATATATATATATATATAAAGAGAAACTTCAAAATGAATTTTCCCTTGCAGTTAACAACAATCGAAATATGCATGCAAATACCAAATTCTGGATTGTTTCACATTTTCTTCGACCAGTTGATCGGCTACGAATTTTCCTGGCTCGCCAGGATTGAAAATACTGTGAACTAAAACACGGTAAACTACAAACAAAGCAGGATATGTACGAGGAAACAACGCAAATCATCCATAAGCGACTACGCGAAATAACGTTAAATTCAAAATCGAGGGGAGTTAGCGCCCTATTAAATTCTCATGAATTCCTCTACGCGGTTTTTCTATGGAAAAAAAAGCGACGAGGTAAAACAGAAAAGAAAAGAGAAACGCGCGCAGCAACGAAGTCCGGTTTCGTTTTCCCAGTGACCTCCGGTGGAAGAAACGCGCAAGTAGTAAACGAAGCTGGAATCTGTGAAACAGAAGAAGGAGAAAAGAATGTAGAAGAGAAGAACGTAGAAACCCGTCTCGAAAAAATAGAGTATTCTTCGAGAGTAGACCGATTCCATCTTCGCTATCTACTTCGCTGTACCCGATGGAATTTTCAAAAGAGACTCGAAGTGTTCTCACCTTGAAACGTACGAGCAATTTTTGCCAGCGATACGGCCATAACGAGAATCGAGAGTAGGATGCATTTTCGCACCGTCAGCTCGACAGATCGCCGCTTAAAAATTCGAAACACAACGATCGAGAAGGCGTTCCATCCGTTTCCGATATAGATCGCTCTTTGCATACGCGCTCTTCTGGAAAAGTCGCTCTATAGCGCTGCAACTCTTGGCGAATAACACGCGCATACCACATGGGGCCACATACATGCTTCTCTCTTGGATGCCTCGATTCTTTTGTAAAATTTCCACGTAGCGCCGCTACGGAAACCGATAGCTGGTATTCGGATACCAATGAATGGCGTTGAAAAGGCAGGATGCTGCCTCTATGTTTGTGAAATTGCAGGGAACTCGGACGGATTTCAAATGCGGCCTTTCTAGAAAGTTTTTCTAACGGATATCGTATTATCTACACTTTGCTTAGAATATATTATCTATCCTTTACACGATGTAATATATTTGCGTTACATTCTGTTACATCCATCTTATATCTATCTATTTGTTAGAATCCTTGGAATTATCTCGTTTAAATAGGCCTGCACATCTGAAACATCTGATTTAAACGACAATCATATAACATGGTAGAAACGTCGACGATTGTTCTACAATTTTCTTGAACTTCTTTAAGACCTTGGAACAGCGAAAAGATCGAACTTGCGTATAAACGATCAAATTCGATCGTAGAAAGTTAATATTAGGATTTTACCTCGGCTATGAACGTAGAAAGTATTGCCGCTATGAACGTTTCTAAGATGAAGAAGGAAGAATTAACGAGTCACAATTATTGTTACAGGTTGCATGGGATTTTCAACGTTTGTTTATTTGTGCAATGTAATTTGTTGATTGTAGCCGGGGAAATGTTACAAAGTCGTGGTTCGTTAAGGGATTTATGTAATTATTTCCTCGGTGGAGATGATAAAACTGAATTCCAGCTTAAGAAATACCAGTGAAATTATAAAATATATGGAAAGTACGAAGGTTGCATTTGGGATGTGAAATCGAGAGGAACTTCTGTATTGGGAAATGGGACCGCAGCATCTCCATCTCTACCATAGAGAACTCGCCGCCACCTATTTCAATACCTGTTCCCGTCGCGACGAGCTTCATGCACTGGGTGTTCCGTTTGTTCCAAAGATACAATACAATCTACACACTGCAGAAGCGAATCGCGTTAATAAACTTCACAATTTAATAATCATTTACGTAAAATCACATAGAAGATATTACGATCAATTGTATTCATTTTCCTTAATTTTTCCAAGTACTAAACGTGTTACAGGGTATGGAAAAAATGTGTTTTCGTTATCCGAAATTATGTAAAAACATCGTGTGAAATGGAAAAATGCTACGTACCTGATTTTAAGATAAAAGAAAGATATCGACATGAGTGAGACGCTGATCTCAAAAGAATTAAATATTAAGGGAAACCGAGCTATTTGTGGAGATATGAAAATTTGAAGTATTATTAATAATAAAGAAGTTGCTGGAACAAAGAACGGAAACAGGACACCCTGTAGAAATAGAAGAAAAGACCGGCTCGTTCGCGAGCCGGGAAGCGCGTGAGCTTCTTTCACGTGCTTTGATCCCTCGGTAAATTTCCAGCGGCGCAAGATGAAGAAACCAATGGAAAGGAATTGAAGAGGAGCCCCGTTGAAATTTGTGCCGGCCGGATAAGTACGACTTAACCATTTCAGGGAAATTTCATATCCAGACCGATTCCTACTGCAGTCTACGTTGCGCGCTACTTCTATCTAGCTTTAATGAATATTTATGGACCAACGAATAGATCAAGATTAAAACTAGTAGAATTATTACCGCGATCGAAGTAGCGATATTTAAAGTTAAGATCGCAACGAATCACGCGCTTAACTCTAACTTTGGATACATATACCTAGGAACGTTTTATGAACGTGTTACGACGATGAATATTTCTTGTATTATCAGCACATCGTTAATTTCTATGCTTTAACAGCGTTCCACGTATCGTATCGTTATGACAAATCGACAAAAGTGGACAGATACTTATGAACGATAGTGTACATTCACCGAAGATGATGACAGAGAAGTGACGTTTATTTTGGTCTGCTATGTAGAAAATGTAATTATACTATAGCGATCCGTGGACGATACGATTACTCGTTAACAACGATTGTAAACCCGAGTCGAGCGTACTCGTTCTAATGGAATTTACATTACGGATCGCGACTACTGAAAATGACGCGCCTGGATAAATGGATCGATCAACAAGTCAGCAACGATTTTGGTTATTAATCAACTAAATTGAATTTGTAGAGTCGATGATACGAAATATTTAATTAAATTAATATTTTATCGCGTTTCCTCCATTAATATTCTACGGTGCAGGCTAAACAAAAGGAGGTAGAGAGAATGCAAGTAGACAAAAGGATCTTATTATAAAGCTCCAGCAGGAAGAGGATTATTTGAAGATAACGCGTCAAGTAACTCAAAACTAGCTCGATATTTCTACAAATTTTAAGAATCGGTCATAAATCTTTAATGTCGAATAAAACAATATCTGCTGGAATTTTCGAACAAATGTAACACCGCCGGTGCACGCGTGTATTTAACGTAACAGCTGAAAAAATTAAAGATTTACGATGGAAGCCGAACAAGGTTGATGTGGACTGAAGTTAATTAAAGTTAAAAGACACTGGTAGCAGAATAAAAGTAAAGTCGAACGAAGGTAAAAAGAATTTCAACTTCAACTGTGGATGTTATTCTGACGAGGGTTGAGAACATGGTTGAAAGTACAGCGTTAGGGTTGAGATCTCGACGATGGTAGTGGTACATTATCAGCATATGAATTTCCATCTAAAAGTCACGCACACAAAGCAAAGGTTCGCATTTCAATGGCGTCCTTCTTGTAAAGATTTCTCGTTCCTAGCTTACGCATAATGCCTCCTTATTCTCAGCAGCCATTCCAAATTTTGCATAATCGGCTTTCTATAAGAATATTACTTTCCCCCGACCTCGCTAAGAATTTTCTTAATTTTAAGCAAAGTCCTCGCTCTCGAAAAATCTATCTCCTACAACTTCTTCGCGTCACCTCTTAACCTATACCGACACAAACTCATTTCCCTATTAAGTAAACTAATATCGTGGGAAGTACTTAAATAAAAGTATTCTTATATTGCGAGTTGTAGGAAGATTTTCTGATCGATTATATATTCCATGATTATTAAACGAAAAGTCGTTGTACCTCGTCTCAATTGCCAAAAAAGAAACCTTGAACGAGCGTGTAATGCTATGGTCGACGCGTATCCAATGCGGGAAAAAGACCGAGAGACGTCGCCGCGCCGGTGCAGCTGCAGAGGCGTGAAAAAAAATTGATACTAACAAGATTACGAATTTTTAGCTGGCGATGAGAGTTCGTTCGTGTGCCGGTCACGCGCGAATTTAATTCTGGCACAGTTTCTGACCGGTCCGGGAATATTTTTGCAAAAATAAAATGAAATAAAGCCGGTGCTGCGCCAGGAAACCTACTGCGAACGTGGCGTCCAAGTGTGCACGCCGACAACCCTAATTGCGCTACGTGTCGGTTAGTGTGTGTCGAGCATTTAAGTCGCCACACTGCTCTATCCAATCGGCAACTTTTCGAATTACGTCGCCGTCCTGCCGTCGACGAACGAACAACTTTTCTAGAGATCGTCCCTCTTGACTCCGTGAGTCGATTTGCGCCTGTGGCTGCAACTTTTTGCCACGATCGATGACCAACTTTGTTTCAAGGCCTGACACGTTCAATTCGAGTTGTCGACGATCCGATTATTTTATTATTTTACTTCATCGATGCTAAGTTCCAACACCTGTGGGAGAAGAAAGTTTTTACGTATAACGATAGTTTTCTTACAGTTGGCTATAAATGTAACTTTGATAACGATGTGGTCCTCGATATAGATATCAAAAAACTGTTAAAAACTAATTTCCGCGTCGCCCTTTCAAAGCTTCCAAATTTTTATATTCTCCGTTTCCCATTTGACGGACATTTATGGGCAAGTTACACGCGCTTCGACTACATCAACGAAACCGAATCTTCAGGAACGATTCTTAAATATTTACAGCTGAACAGTATCCTAAGTAAATCTATAAAACAATAAATTCTGATAATCAATAAAATTACTAAATTAGTAATAATAATTAATTAGCTAGTGCACTTGCTTTAGATTAACGCAACCCGTTTTCATCTTATATTTCAACTTCGATCGCGGTTCGATAAACTAATTTCATAGTGTCTCTAAAAATGTCAAATAAGACGAATCGATCGAACGATTGTTCTTTCTTTGCAAAACGAATCCGAATAATGTGCTTTCAATGTACGTGCATTGACAACGGTAATTCGACCATACTCCGCAAACGATTAAAATGAAACGGCCACGATTTAAACGGACGACCCCGCAAATATTCCATCTTTATCGCGGAGTAAGATCGGAGTAACAAACCAGGTTTTCCTCATAGTCGGAATCACGTAGCGGCAATAATATCATACGATCTAATAAAGTTTCGCCTAACAACACGATTAAAGCTCGCGTCAGCGGTCTTAATTCTCCAACGGGTTCACTTTCGTTTTCGCTACTACCGGAAGCTACTACCCCTTTTCCTTCCTTCCTTCCTTCCTTCCTTCCGCATCTTCTTTTTCTTTTTTTTTTTTTCCTCCCTCTCCAACTACGAAGAACACTTAATTTTATTCACCTCGACCCTCGGAACGCCTACTTGTCACGTACTACAGCGAGTAGAAGCCGAGGACCTACATTCTCCGAGTTGAACTCCCGAGGCGCTGGAACTTGCAAGTCCCCTTGCTCGGTGAATCGTGTCGCGTAAACGCGGCGCACGTACGGGAAAACACGGGATGCTTCGAATTTCGAAGCTACGGCTTTTCCGCGTACTTTCAAAGTTTCGATCGTAGATCGAACGCGTGCTGGATTCGTACAAGTTGGATTTTAATAAATTCGGCTATGCGCGTGTACGTGACGTATTTAGAAATTAAAGATTGCGGAACCTTTAGAATTTATAGTTGCGACCCCAACTAAAATTTGTCCAATACGATCTTCGAAGGATCGTCCTCGTTAGTAACTTGGAATATTGCAAAAGCTGCAACAAAGGAAAATTTGTTTCCTACAATTGTGGGAATTGACGATATTTGTGGGCGCGTGGGCCACTGACCGGAATATGACGCTGACGAACAACGGTTCCACGTCTCCCGTAACTGGCCAGTCTTTCGAATGGGCGCACGAGAAGATCGATTTAAGCCCGATAGCAATAATGAGGTAATAACGCCAGCGAGAGGCGGCGAAGTCTCGAGCAGATATTTCATGGATTTTCATAGAGAATCTCCGACGCCAATTTCGCCGTCGGATCTCGATTCTAAGGAGATCGAGGCACTTTTGGAGAGGCACAATTCTCTCTTCCTCTCTCTATCTCTCTCTGTCTCTCTGTTCCCTCCCCCTTGCGCCTCTCTATCTATTTCTTCCCCTTCGATTCTCCGCGCTTCTATCAAGAGAGATGCAACTATAAGGTGGCAATCGCATGATAATCAGTGTCGCGTCGTTATTGGAAATCCGATCTCCTTGCCAAATTGCACGCCAAATCGATTACGTGCACGGCACCGAATGTTGAATTTTCTTCACGTACCACGCGGCCCACGCAGCCACGTACTCTATTCCTTTCTATTCCGTGCCAGTGTTTACTAACGTGCACCCTGGGATTCTGGCACCTCTCGCGACGTCCTCAAGAGCGTCGGTACGAATGCGAAAAATTTGTCCACGGCTGCAGGGAAGGCAATAAAGCGTATTGGAAATCGAAGAGAGGAAACTGGATATTTAAAGGTATAGCGGTAACAGCGCAATGACCGATTACGCGTGTTGGGATTAACACAGAACTTCGTTCCTAAAGCGAACTGTTTACTTTTTAAGCGTAAGATTGGCGAGTAAATTGAGAGGAAAATTGTGGACGCCTAGTGACTCGTAAAATTATTTGAACATTTATTTATTATAGAAAACTTTTATGCGTGTACCGTGTGTGTTATATATAACATGTAGAAATTTCATTAACGGTATAACGATACGCGACTATCGCGATTATATTAATAAAGTTTGAACCAAAACCATTGAATTGTATGTAACTTTTACGTTTCGGCAAAATGTTCCAAAAGGTACAATTCAGTTATTTTGCTATGTATATTCCGTTTCTTCCTATACACTTTCGTTACCGGATTAGTAACTTTTTCATTCCAGTTCCGTAGAAAGTGGAGAACTGGCGGGTCTGATTTGCACACGAACTGCTCTACTCCTTCGTCGCTGTTGGAACGTTGCGCTCCTAATTCCTCTTTAAGTGGTCGTGATTTTGCGCAACTTCAATTCCTCCCGAATGATGAAAACTACGCTTCTATGACTCATATTAACTTCCGAGGAGATTTTGTCGCATTCCCAACCTAATCCTAATCTATGCAAAATTTCAGTGGTTTTTCTTTCAGTGGACTGCATTTCTTTCGCGTTCGTTGTATTATCTACCGAAGAAACGGTAAACAGAGTATCGCGTGAAGTGGAACGCGTTTCAGACACATCTATTCCAACTGTCACGCCGTTGCGTCTGAATAAGAGAGACTATGCAGACGCGCTACTCCGGTTAATATTTAAACGACCCTCGTGTTATCATAGAAAGTGTCTGCAAGTACTTTCGAGAGCCTGTGTACAGATTAAATAAATTAAATTTAATCGATTCGCTTAAATAAAAAGATTCTGAAAGAACAACCGAGATCTCAGGGTCTCCGTGAATTAGAAAATAGAATTTCTTCTCGCTTACAATGCGTGTTACGCGAGATTATGAGCGCACGTTGCGTGAAATTCGCAGGGTCCATTGATCGATCCCAGCCCACACGGATAAAATTACACGATGCCTCTGCTCGGAACGTAGATCGAACCATCGATTTTTACGGACGAGGCATGGAAATATCATTTCGTGTCGACCGGTTCCGCTCGCTCGTGTTTACGCGCCACTGGTCAAGGCTTTAAAGTGCCTGAGTTACGCGTTTCTCTTCTTTGCGAATCCACGTGGCGTGGAAAGAAGAAAAACTCGGATCGAGAAGTGGTCGGAAACCGGAAGAAGATCACTGGGACGAACGCGGGTGAAGACCTCTTTTACCTTAGTCGAGCATATATTATTCATACATACTTTGCATATATAGACGACCTGCAGAAGCTAGAGCTCGGTAAAAATTCCCGAGTTTAATCAGTTTTGATCGATGGAGAAACTGAATCCAACGACTGGAGGTTACGAGAAAAAACAAAAAATACTTTTATCTATGTGCGTGTGTGCGCGCGTGTAATTTATGGAGCATAGGGAACGCGATTTGCAGAAGGGAATAGAAGTTATTGGTCGGCATCAAGAGTTTTCAGAATTCTCGGTGGTACAGCGATATGCCTAGCGGTAGATCTAAGTAGTCTCGGAGACGTAGTATTTTAGGCGGTTGTTCGAGTTTAGGTGCCACTTTCCTGTACGATATTTCAGAGTCTCGTCTGAGTTAGGGACCATATTGTGACCTTAACGCTGAGAGACTCGCTCTAAGAATTCTCCAGATGCTGTGTACTCGTTGCGCCATAACATAACTACGATATCTGATGGAGAGTGCCTCCCGTGCCTGTTTCGACGACAATTTTCCACCCTTAAATATAAACGATTGCCGATAAACGAGCGTTTAAACGTAAAACAAATTCAAAAGCGTCGAACCGATGAATTGAAATACGCCTAAAGCGTATCGCGTAAACTTCGTCGCGTTGCATTTGTTTAGGAAAAAAAACCCTGACCTCGGTGTGAAAGACATAATCGACGTAAATGAAAATCAGCGGAATTAAAAAAGCAATTCCTCGTATCGAAAAATATAATCGATTTAACGTAAAACGAAACATCGGCAGTGCAATCGCCGATAAATTCACAGTCGGCGGCATCAAGTAGAAACAGGACGAAAATCGGGTTCGACGAGAGGATGAGAAACGTCGTCCGCGGAGCAACAATAAATATCGACGCTATTTCGAAATTGTCACCGTATCTTCGACAAAGAGGGAGAGAGTGGAGACAGGAGATCTTCGAGGATCCCGGACAAATACGTCGGATGAATCGATTTCGCCGGCAAGCGAACGCATTTAACACCGGTGCTTCCCGAAGAATGCTTATTTCCGGCGTGGAATGATCGCGAGTCAGCAATCGGGCAACCGTGGAGTCCAGGATAGATAAATCGACGGATCTTTTCGATAGTTTCGCTCCATGGGAAACCGTTGTAACCCCCTACCCTCGTGGAAGTGGGATCGCGAGCGCAGTTCGACGCTGCAACTTTACTGCGCCGCGCAGTGGCGGCGTGACGTAGCCATAAATAACGCCGAAATAGCGTGTCCAACGTCCGACCAATAAATCTAGATATAACCTCGGAGGATAAAATAAAGTTATGGGCACGGTTCATGCACTGATACAAACCGATAGTTTACCCTGCTTTGACTGCTGCAAGTAGTCGCTTCGAGCCGACTTTCGTCTTCCTTTCTTCTTGCATTCTCGCATTTTCTTCTCTTGCTCGTACGTACTATGCGAACAGATAAGAAGATAACCGAGGTTACGGTTACGTACATAGGTAACATCTAACCTCTTTGTCTCTACGGAATATTAAACCTTTCTGATCGGAATCCTCTCGAAATCGAAATAAAAAGGAACGCGCAAACAATTTCCTCTGAGCCACCCCTATTCAAATCAATCGCAGCCTAGTTGCTCTCCAAGTTGAACGAGACACACCCTTTTAACAAGGCGGCACGTCGCCGCATACCAGGAACATCAGAAAACGTTCAAAACCAGGCACCTTCGATAAAATCGTTAGCGGGTCGGACTCGCTAACGGTCGCGCGTGTACAGCAAGCACGATTAAAGAATAAATCCTCGCTCCTATAGTAGAATAGCGTGCATTGAAAACTCGAAGCCTCTCGCACCCGCCAAGAGCTTGCTCCTCCATCCCATCCCCTCTCGTTCTCGTCCTACGCTCTTTGCTTCCGTTCCACACGCCCCTCTTTCACTCTTTTCTCTCGCAAACCCCTTGGTTCTGCCAAGCTCCGGCGCTAACAACAAGCACGAATCGACGTTCGCCGTGTTTTCATGTAAACACAAGACCTCTCGAAACGACTTTGAGACCGCTTGCGGGCCGGGGCAACAGCCGCGCGCGCGCCACCCTATCTACGTAAAAAAGCTACTCTCTCCACCTTCGTACATGGACACACCCACGTTTCGTACACAGTGGCGTGTGTCACAGACTGTGTATCGCGAAGTTACGTGTCTGGGTATTCGCGAAATCGAGTTTATGCACGCGTGTCAACGTAATAATACGTTTTCGCGTACGGTAGACGCAACATGGTAAACGAGGCTGTCAACGTAAAGAACTCGTAAGGAATTCCACCGAATGTAGAAAATATAGCAATTGTCAGTTCTTGGGTGTACATTTTGATAAGTAAATAATATCGAGAATGAGGCAGCGTTATCCGCGAATTTTATTTCCGTCTGATACGTATACGCAAATTTATTGTCAAAGGATTGGAGAGACGCGATCTTGAAACGAGTACTAGAACTTGGAACAACAAGTATGTATGTTTCGTGGAAACAAATTACGAGAGACATTATTACAAATCTCGAGTTGCAAGCAATTTCAAGAAACTCTAAACTTCGCAATTATCCGACTGTAGCAGTCTTCCTTAATAAATATGAAATCACTTCAATCTCCTGGCAACTGGAAGGAACTTCTCCTTGTATCGTTACTTACGAAAGGGCGAAATTAATCTTCCAATAAAATAAAACCACGTAATCCGCTAATAGGTCAATCGAGAAAGACTTCAATGAAAAAGTATCGGATAATTTTCATGTAGCAGGTGGAAGCGCAATAACGTGGACGTGTTTCGTGACCGATTAACCACGGCATGCATATTCATTTAAAGGGGACGTGTCAGGAGGTAGCGGAAAAATGTATCGAACATTTCGCAGATCCAATGAACAGTAACGCAACGTTACACATCTATGAATCTCCGTGTAAATCGTGTAAATCGGATCGTATAAACTATCGCGACTCGTGTATACGGCGCACGTGAAAACGATACGACCGTTTGCATTCCCTGGCAAAGGATACGGACGCAAGGACAATGGGCGTAACACAGATGTTTCGTAACTAATTAAAATGTGCTCGTTGCACAACGCGTCCCTGGAATAACCGAGAAATTGGAAAAATAGAAGCATCGCGATGATGAAACTCGTAAGAGAAAACAGCACGAAATTACGGTATTTAGGAAAATTTTTAAGTTTTAAGTCGTCACTTCGAATGATTAGACCACAGATTATTATGCAAATTCGTATTTTTAGCGAAATCTCGCTAACCTAACCTAACTTACCTCGACTCTCGGCAAGTGGAATCCAAGTAGTATTAGACTATACATAGCCAGACAGTCCATCGAAACTATGAACAAGAGAAACGTAAATACCATTAGGCAGTGCGCAGTTAGACGGCATATATAAATTACTAGCAAACAAAATCCAAGTGGTTGTAGACCTTACCTAGTCAGATAATTTATATAAACTGTCAATAAACAGAATTGAAGCGGTATCAGGCTGTATATAGTCGGGCAGACTGTGCATTGCAGAATCAGCCAACGAAATTTAAGTAGCATAAGTCCGTGTATAATTAGACAACCTGCATAAACAGTTGATACAAACTATCGGTGTGTACCTAAACAAAATGTAATTGTAAGCATTATTAGGTCACGTATTCGGCCTTTAAATCTTATCTCCTTTATCACCTGCTTCGATATCTATTACTTAACTCTTCGCATAACTAAGCGAATATAATAAAATCGAAGAAAAAGAATAATGTGGTCAAAAAACAGCTTTAAAATCCTCGGAAGCAAGGCGACATTCATATCGATTTATCGTCCGCGATAAAACATCTCCACTAGGATATTCTCCGGTGTAGGATCGTTCACCGGGCCAATAAAATCTCGGTAACGTAATCGACTGTTTGCAACATCAGGAGCAGAACTAACGATAGGAAGAAAAGAAAGAACAAAGGAACGGGGAATGCGAGTGGGAAGAGAAGGTTCTTTCTTCGCGACGATTTCGGGGGAACAAGGATCGAGGGGAGAGGAGAATGGAAGACTTTGTAGGGCAGTCTCTCTTCCTTCAGGGACTGTGCCCCTCGTAAAACGTCAAATTATCGAACGAAGTTCCAGTCGGTCTTTCGCGCTGAACAACCTTTCGTGGCCTCTCCTGGGACGCCATAGCTCCTGTTGTCGACGGTGTCCATCAGAGGCGATGGCCACGGGTCGAAAGGTCCCTTCTGGGACCGTGTCTCTTTGTACAGCCGATGTGTTTCGCTTGGCCGTTGTTACGTGACCGGAGTCTTCGATAACGATTCGTGTAATCGATGTAAAAATTTGTTGCTCCTTGCTTGAAATTTGTAAGAGGCAATTTAGAAATTGAGCTGCTCGATGGCATCGAATTGGAGAGCAGTCGAATCGTTTCGTATAGATATTTATTTAAAACAACGCTTCTTCGAGTTTCTCCATTCGCGAGCACATTTTGCCCGGAAATATTGTACGCAAGCCCAGTTGTATACGTGCAAAGTTACGTAAAATAAATATGCAAATAAAACATTAATCGATAATAAATTAAACGAGTTTAATTTCAAACAATTCTTTGGTATATTTATAACTTTATCGCTTATTGCTATTTACTCGGACAAAATTAAATTTGCATATCGACGAGATAAACGTATTTGTTTATTTTTGCGCAAAGAATTAATCTCTCGTCTGAATGTTCGTTGTAACAGTTTTTTAGAGTTCATCGATACTTTGATTCTGTAATTTCGATGATGAAAACGCCGTTTCACAATAGAACCGTGGTATAAAGTGTCATGAGAATGTTTGAGATCGTTTTAGAAATCGTTGGGAATTTTTTCCTAATTGCAAGCAAAGCTTTAATTAATAACGCGATTAATTCTTAAGCCGATTAATAACACGCTGAATTCTTCTTGATCCTTTAATGACAGATGATTGTCATTTCTCATTTCGCTGGTACGTGGCAGTTGCAAAAATATTCACGACCCCATAATTCTGTTACGCGATCCCATATGAGGTGACGATTACATGACACGATGAATACATTTATTCTACTCGAATACTTTATCGGCGGAATAATTCTTCCTTATTCGTAACAGATTACTCTCTACTCGAACAATTTGTTATAGAAATAATGGAGCGTGTAACTCAACATTTTTATTAACTGTTCATTTTTAACTAGTTTTGCAATTTTAATTCGAACGAATTACTTTGTCCGCAATTGTTGTCATATAGAAATCGCGTATTGATAAACATAATTTTTTTCCAAGTATTAGCTTAGAGAGCAGATAGCAATCGGATTAAGATTTCGCGTTAAATCGTGAGTTAGAAATTGAGTTAGGATTACATTAAGTTACCGCTAGATTGTGTTATGCCAAGTTTAACTAGGGATCAGTTTTCAATTAGATCCATATCAAGCTTGGATTCGAATATATGAGATTGAGTTAGGTCTATATCACATGCAGATGAGGTTACAGTAACCTGTCCAATGTACCTAGGTGCTAAATTAAAGCGTCAAGTTGCGGCATCGATTATAGTAACAGCCCGGATTATATTACACGTATATAACGTTGCGCTCCCTTTTAAGCGGAGATTGAATCAAACAACGCGTTATGCGAATTGCAGCAATAAAGCGCAAGAGAACGAGGATACCGAAAAGGCCAACGAAAGAAGTAATGACGAGGTTACCAGGAAAGGTACTTGGACGATAAGAAAGCAACCTAGAGACGCTGATAGGAATGAATAACGGTATCGTAAAAAGAGGAAAAAGACAAGAGGGAATAAGAAAACAGAAAAACAAAAAGCTTAATAAAAGTCTGTGTAGTAAATCGCCATTCCTTTACGAAACTGATGCGTGGGAGATCTCTGAAAGGCGAGCATTTCTCAGCAACACAGAGAAGCAAAACAGAGAGAAATCGCTGTTTTAATTCGTTGTCTCCCTCGAAAGTCGACGAACTGTTTAAAATTAAATATATCAGAAAAACCGAAAACTAGGGCGATGTGTGCGAACTAGAAACTCGAATACGAAGCAATCGAGTTTCCGCTGTAATTAAAACGAAAAAGGGATTCGATCTCAAGTAAATCGTCCAGATCAATCTAGACGTATGCAAGAGTAATGCAACTGCTGCGAGGAATAACTGGCGAAAGAATTTTTTTTATTTTGAAAGACCAGAAGGTCGCGGAGATGCTCGGCGCGGAAAGAAGGGAAGTGGTTAACGAAGCGGCTGATTTGATAACAAGTCCAGAATTCCGCGAAGACCCTGTTGACCCAGAAACGTCGAATGCTTAAAGGGAAATATCGAATCGGAATGTAGCAGAGGATGAAAAATGCGCGCTTAATGCGTTGACGTCAACGTTCTCGGCCAACCATTCTTTATATCTGCGGCTGGAATGAACAGGTTCGCCTTTTCTCCCGAGATTTTTGCCCACGAAAAATGATACTTTTATCTTACAGACACGGATGATATTAAATTTTCTGCTACTCTTATTAGCAGATAATCGCTCGTAACAGTGAGCGAATGAAAAATGTGTAGAACGCATAACCAATCCTATCTTCATGTATTACGATAATCTTAATCGTCCGTTTAGACATAAATTAATTTAACGGAAATTTGCGTAAATCACGGTCTAATGATTTGTGCCCAGAAAGCTATCAATTTTGGTCGTTCGTTCGTAAAAATCCATATAAATTAATTGCTTGCGTTTTACAAATTTCGTAAGATCCACGTTGTCTTATCATCTATTCGTGTGAAATTGCGCTCGTTTCTTTCTCCTGGCCGAATAATTCGCCAGGCTGTTCGTTAGTTGCATCGTTCGTAACGACCTCCGTTTGTTCCATTTCACTGGACGGTAGGGGGAGAGAGGAGATTTTCAGGGTGGAAAAAAAGTCGCGGGCTAGCGGTGTTTCGTTGAAGTGACGACATAAGAGGCACCTCGTGAACCTTACGGTGTCACTAATTATACGAGCTCGTGTTCTACGCCAGATGAAGGGAAGAAAGAACGGTCGGGACAAAAATTTAATTACAACGGCCTTGTTTAGCGCCCAATCTTCTACCCTCGACTAACCACCGAGAGAAAAACGAAACTGCCTCGCCTCGTGACACGAAATACGGTTAATTTCTATCTAGTTTATTCGTCCACTAGTTTATCCATTTTTAATTTTGATTTCCAACAAAATAGTTTCAAACAGTCGAGTGCTGTCAGAATTCGCGTTTTAGAAACACAAGATAGCCGGAAGAAATAAGAAAAAATTCGGATAATGGCGAACGAGGACACGTCGAACAAGTGATCGGAAGGAGGCTTAACAGCTAATTCCGGTCGCCTAATTGCTAAATCGAGTTACTAATTCCCAGGCACGTCAGTTAGTTACAGCCATTCAGAGACTTCAATTGTTCCCAGCTGGCCGGAGAGTTTAATCGCGCGTAGTTACTCACTCAGTTACTTACAGACACTTCAGCTATTCGCGGGCTGCGAAATCGCTAGCAGTTAAAGCTACTTCGAAATCAATTTGTTACAAAGAGTCCCTCGCCAGACTTACAACCATCGGACACGATCGCGTATCCACTTTCGGGATAGATTTTCTATAATCCTGGCTTTAGAAACTAGAATCCATTTAACGTTAGAATTACTAACAAGTACTCGCAAGGAAATAATTCAGGCGTAATTCAGCCTGCAGTTTCGTAATTTATACAGAGCGCAGATCTCGAGCGGAAAGCGTACATAATATCACGCGTATCGATCGATATTATAATTAGGCAGTCGCGTGCTTTCGACGAATCAAACGGACAAACAGCGTTGATTCGATAGCCACATACTTGCTAAAGTTAAGAGCAAAGATTAGGATGCACTCACCGATACGCAGACTCTCTGTCGATCACTGTACCTGATGGACCTGATGCGATTAGATACACGATGATTCTCTTCTTGCGTGTATACGTCTCATATCTGAAAAGAGAACTTGATTGAATAAAAAGTAACCGATTAACATCTGTAGAATCGATCCCACTTCGGAAGTAAGGATGGTGGAAACTTAATAGTTTCCTAACTTAATAGATTTAAGAAATAATAGATTTTAAGTAAATAGATTTTAAGTAAATTGGAATAAAAGGTCGTGTAACACAGAATGCGAGAAAAAGTGCAGAGAAGTCTGAAATAATATAATACATAGTCACCTTCTAAGATATTGGAAATTTTATGAGACAAAAGGTCAAACCGCCACCACCCCTTGATTTTCAAGCAGGAAACCAATAGATTTAAATCTGCGATATATCGTGCATATAACGCTTAATGCAACTTTTCTGAACGAAAGAGACTCACCCTCCGGGATTCCATTAATCGAAAGGAAACGCAACGAAAGTTTTCAGCCAGCTTGCAGCTATCGTTTTGCAGCCACGTGTACAAATCGTCGAACATGGTAGTGGAAAAATGACTGCGCAGCGTTTCATGAGCGTACGCTACAAAGTTTCTCGGGGAAAGGAGAGCATTGTTCGTCGACTTTATCGACACCGTTATAAACAAATTTCTAACGAGATTTCAGGACAGGAGGCGAGCATAGGATATAATCGTGTTCCGCGGGTAACTTTCTTAACGAGAGATTATTTACAAACGACCGCGAAACCAATGACGGAGCTTTTCACTCGCGCAATTTCCTCAATTCCCTTGCCCTTAATTGGCCTTTCGTTTTGCACCAAATTCAAGAATCTTGGGTTTTTAAGTAAGTTAAGTTGAGAAGGTATAAATTAGAATTCTGCGAGATTCTCAGGTACCCTTTAATGGGTTTGTTGAAAATTCTGCAGAATTTCTAGAGGATATGAAACATTGCTTGCATATGAGATCAGTCGTCTACGTCAAAATTTTCTGGAATTGTCGTTGTTCGAATATGAAGCGCTACGATGCTTTCTGGAATTTTATGAAAACTGATGTTTTACGAAGATATAAAGAGTTACGACAAAAAGCGTCAACCCCAAAACCCGTGAAAACAATTTATGCCCCTATTTACGCATCATTCGTTCAGTTGACGAAATTCTTACGTCTAAACCCTCCACTCTTTTGACATCGGGAGCCAGAACAACTAATAACCGCGTCCTTGAGGCTTAAAAAAATGTCCATCACTATCAAACATAAAATTCGATAAGCAAAGTTCTCAAATCTTCGGATTTTCAACGTCTTTTCAAAGATCTTTGCGTTTCCACTCGAAGTAAGACGCAGAGCGATAACTGTACTCTTTAACGAAGTTTAACCGCGATGGCTGTGCTACGAAGTGTGTTACCTCGAGCTTTACAATTGCACGGGCACCGGTTAGATAAATTTTCCACGCAACGTTGATACCTCTAACCTCGCATTAACGTATCACCCAAGGATTAGTCGTGTCCTCTTAATTCGGCGGTAGAGGAACGTACCAGGGGTTCGTAGGATACGAGGAAACTCTAAGCTTCGCCAGTTTGCGGTTAATAATAAACCTCCTGGCATTATGCCAACTGTAACGATGGTAGTCGCACGCACTCTAACGTCGCATCGTAAAGCACACCTTTACACGTACACACCCTACAAATTTACGAGCCTCCTAGGAAGGTGTGTTTGTTATTAAACAATAAACGGCCCAACTGGCGATTTATTTATTAATTTTTTTATTATCGTTGGTTCTTTATTTTTACTATCTTTTTTCTCCCTTTTTTACGAGGTAAAAAATATGGAATGAATGGAGCTGCCACGGTGAAAGATTTGTCAAGATGGGATTAACGAATGGAAACGAAAGATCACCGGTGATATGGTTTTGGATTTTCTGTTTGTACATGCGGTCCTCGTGGAAATTGATGATAACGTTCGAAACTATAGCTCGCCATTGTTTCATATTATTATCGTTGAAACTTACTATTATTAAACTACACCGATTAATTGGAAGATCGAGCCTTCCATGTTTGAACCGATCCTTCCTCTGGAAAATTAATCCACTATAGCGTCACTTTCATAACATTGATAATTGTTGTGTCATATCGTTTTAACCAACTACGCTCGTAACAATCGTAATGAAATTTCAAAATGTCCCGCGTAACTCGCATAAAAGATATCTGCGAGCATTGGAATAATTGCATGAACCTGCGTGTATCGTTACACGGTTCATTAAGATTTTGCTTGTATTTTATTCCGTCACCCGTGGCGGTAATTTATACGGCTTTAAAGAGTCGAAAGTCTGAAAAACGAAAAGACGAAGGAGGACAAAGAGAGCGGCTGACACACGTCGCTTTATCTCAAGCGGTGAAACGTCTGCCGTGTGAGGTGTGCAGTCGCTTCAATTTCTCAAAGCTATAACGCGAGACCATCCTGTCGTGTTTCGGAAAGAGCGAAAGAAACGAGAGACGCAGGGAGAGAAAAGGGAAGTCTGGAAACGGTGTTAATTGCCGGACTTCATCGGCAGTTTAGCTGTCGGCGAAAACGTGGTCGTTTCCCCTCGCCGAAAACCGAGATAAATTCATGGATCTGGCTACGAGATGCTTTGACACGGCGCTTCATTGACACCGAAAGCTGTTTGCGTACCACGAGATCGTGCGCCTTTCTTTCAAACGTATCGTGCCGAACAAACGGTGAATTTTCGCTCCAAGCAACGCCGTTATCCAACGATAACGAAAGATCAAGGACTGATCGTGTAATTTTCGAATTAATTTTCCTGATTCGGTTTCGTTACTTCCGTTTGTCGCAAATACATTCTACGAGTCAAAGTTGGAAAGATAAGGGAAAGATTACAGCGTCTCATAGCGAGCTATAAGCGTTTGAAACGATAAGGTGTACATAAGAATAAAGTGGAAAGAGTTGTTGGGAAATAATTTGAAACGATTGGGAAGGAAATTCAGTAGTGCAGTTTCACGAGGTGGAAATGACAAGTGGAGAAAAATTGTTGGCTGTCGGACGCAGCTATAAAAGACTTCCGGTGTTTAAAATACAAATAGTCGCATGGGTGGCTTTATGAAACCGCGGTGGCGGCGGTGGCAATATCGTCGACGAGTCTCCTAACGAAATATTGTTTCCAACGGCGGAGCGGTTCCAGTTGTTTGTTTAGAATTACCGAACGGGAATAAGTAAATATCGAGCGAACCACTCCAATCACAGTTCGTCACGGTGTTTACGGTGTTCTGAATATTTGAATGAATCGTGACCAGGCAGAGAAACGGAAAGCAGCTAGCGTAAATCACGTCTTGAGCAACTGATACCGCAAAACAACTCCATATACCCTGATAAACTGGCGATGAAGCTGGTAGAATAGGTAGTTGGTGGTCAGGTGCGACTATTCCACTTCGATCGCAGTCCGAATTGTCTACCCTTTCGATCGTGAAATATTGGTTAATCGATCGCACAAATCCGATAAAACAAGTTATATAGGCTCACGAGGATGTTCGAACATTTATAGAAATCTTCGACGAATATACTACACGTGTTATAGGAAACATTTCCGAAAGTTCATTTCTATTTCCTGGTAGCTTGAAAAATGCCACGGAAAAAGAAAGGGAGAAAGGCAATCGAACCCTGTCCCCATAATTATCGAACCGCAAGCTAAATGTCGCTAATCCCTTCTACACGGTGTCCTCGTCTAACCAGCTACAATCGCTCGAGGACTCGTTGGTAATCAGCGTTTCAACCAGAGAGGCGAGCATTCGTGGTCTGTCCGCGTGGGAGAGCAGAAATCAGGAACAAAAGCTGTTAACAGGTCGACGGCGATGAGAGAAGAAGACGCGGGCGCGTGTCGATGATCAGCCCCAGCCGAAGAGCTGATTTCTCTGAAACGTAGGTGTCGATGGATCCTGGTGAACAAAAGGGACCTAACGACAGACAGGTCGCACGCACATGCGTTAACGAGATGACACAATACAAAAATGGCGACAAGAATGACGCAACATAGCGGGACATCACGAGAGAGAGAGAGATGGGGTGGTTGCAACCCCTCTGTGATAGGAGTTGTGACGCGAGCCCGATACGAATTCGCTTTTCAACGAGCGCCAATATAAAGACGTGGGTCGCTTTCGCGTTTCTCGACACGAAGCTGGAGGCAGCCGTGGCTCTTTCTACGCGACGCACAAGCAGAAAACAGAACGGTAGCTCATTAGCGGTAACAGGCATCCGAGCAAGAGAGGAAGCTCGTTATCCATAGATACACAAACCTCGGCTACGTACGTACGAAGCTTCTTCGTAATATACGTAGCATACGAGCCAACTTCGCTGTCTGCGCGCCTTCTGCCTGTCTGTTTCGTCCGACCCTCGTCCTCCTGTCGACGAGCTTCCTCTTCCTACTCGTTTTGCCCACGCAGCCTCGCTACCCAGCCTTCTTCTTTTTCCTTCCACGTCCACGAGTCTCTCCCGCCTCACAGTCACTGTCTTGCGTCTTTGTTCGCGTCGAAGAAGCGTGTCGTCAGAGATGTTTCAACTGAAAAGTCGTTTATATTTTCTGGGACGTAGGTGGCATGATTTTCGAAGCTAAGTCGGAGATGTTAGATTGAAGAGTTGGCGCGATGAAAGTTCCGGTGGCTTTTGAGTTAGCTTGAAAATAGAGATTTCTAGTTTATAAACGACTCGATTGAAAGAGTTATTTTGATCGAAGCTCTATAACGTAATATATCGACTAATTTTCATCGAAACTTTCTGACAACGCATATGCATTCTATCTTCTTGTAAGATAAAGTTTCTTACACCCGAGTACTTTTCTCCTTGGTGCTTCACACACGAGATATCCCAAGTGGTCGTATCGAAAGGAAGAAACGCGTATGTTGGCTTTGTAATTCAACAGGATATTTTTCTCTTGGCCAGGACGTGACCGTTCTTCCGCCCTTCTTGTCCGCGTCCATTCCCTCTACAAAGTAGATGTTAGCTCTCCTTTAATTCCCTCAACGATAGCCGTGCAATTTATTTCGATCGTTGGTACCGGCCACCTGGTCGAGTACTTCCTCCTGTTCGTCAATATCCTCGCCCGTAAATCGATTTGGACAGTCGAGCACGCGCTCGTCTCGTTATTTGCAACTATCGTCTAATTGTTCGGACAACGTCTTCGCGCCTATCTGTTAACTTTCCTTCGCGAAAATATCTTTACGAACCTATTACGAAATACCAGAGGAACGATCACTGCGAATTAGAAATCTAATCCACGCTATCCGATGTACGAGTTATGGGACCGGTCAGGTTGGTCAGTCGGTGCAAGAACGTTTTCATCGGACCAGCCGTGTATTTAGCAGGAAAACCATCGGGATCCGATCGAATGCGCCGCTGTCACAACCCTCTGACGTTACTCGGCGTAACCCGAGGAATGTTCGTTCCTAGTAATGCAATAACTGTGGCATCACGATGCCAGGATACCACGAACGGCTGACATTCAGATTGGTCGCCAGCCCCGACCAGTAAACTCGAAAGCATTCGCACGAATCGATAGATCGACTGCCGTGGAAAAACCAGTCGTCAATTAAAAATACTTCGATATGCACTTAGTATCTAGCTGTGTTACGTTGAAAAAACCGACGGAAAAATGGTGGGAATCGCAGGATCGAAATGTTCAACCAAAAAATAAAAGAGAACGTGAAAAATATTCCGAAACGATTTCCACCCTGTTTTTAATTTGAACAAAACCGAAGATGGAAATATCCTTCACGCGTGGAAATTTAAATAGATTTATACGGATTGCTTGTGGATACCGTTTGGCAGTATAAGCTACGATACTCCTTAGATTTCTCCTTTGATTTACTCTTTAGATATATCCTCTAACACTACCTAGTTCTGTACTTGTCACTCAATCACGGGCGAAAAATCGCAGTGTCTCCGCTATAAATTTCATGCGTTTCCTGTTTCTTTATTTCTCCTTCCAGCTTTTTTCTTTCCTATTTGGTTTCTCGAATATATCACAGTCCCCTCGATGAGTTATACGTTCTGGGAAGAAGGGTTGGCCGTGACTCGAGAAAGTAGTCGAAAAACGGAAGGACTTTGGCCGCTTGCGAGCCCCTTAACTCTACTTTGCGACTTCTTTCCTTTATCGTCTGTACGCGGAATTTAACTCGAACGGATTTCAGGACCAGATCAGCTCGAGCGTGTGATCGTTGATATAAGGGCTAGCTCCGTACGCTGAATACTTTGTTTCAATGCCGAAACACGACGGCCAGACAAAAATACAGAAAGAGTTTGAGACTAGTGGTAAATAAACGTATTCGTCGTTTAGTTAAAACATAAGCGAAGATCTAACCGAGACGTCGCTAGAAAATATAACTCATCTTGAAATTTGAATAGAAATGCATGTAAAATTATTTATTTTATATCGTTCTTAAAACGTATCATTCCCGAAATTCGCATCAGCGATCGTTCTACCAACGAGTATTTTAAAAATCGAAATTTTCCCGTATCATGAAGCTTCGACATTTTAATCTTTATTAATGCTAAATATTCTGTTCGCTGCAATTCACGACAGATGACAGGAATCGATCTTCCTCTGCGGCCTCAATTATGCCGCGTCACTGTACGTGAGAATTCCACTTAAGTGCAGGGGACTATCGTTGTAGGATCTTGCGCGTATTGACATGTCGGTTAACGATGGTGGTTAATCAAAGCGGCCCACCGCCATTGTGTCTGGCGACAGCGCGATTATGTCGCGTTTCGATAATTGCTGTCTTAGCTTATATCGTAACTAATTATCCTAATATCACGTTACACCGTTCTATACATTAGGTTCACTTCCGTTACCGCGTAACATCGTCTCACCAATAAGTCGACTAATCAATGATCCCGATTAATGGTTAAACTATGCTCTCCAATCGATGGCTAAATTCTATTCCCTGCTAACCGTTGTTGCTTTCCGTGACCGACACTCTCGTCTGCTATCGTCGTCCCTTGCATTATTCATAAAAGCTACCATATTAAATATTCATGTTCGTTCAATTTCCGATTTATTCCCCTCGCCTGATTATTCGCCCATCTGGTGCATTTTTGACGAGCTCCCGGCTCGGTTATATTTATTTTCCAGAGAGACGATTTTCAGTAATAGGAGGTCGTCTGTTTCTACGAATTTAAGGCTACAGATTTCATTTTTTTCTTCTCTTCGCGGCAACACCATTAAACGAAATTCTTTGGTTGATTTATGCGACTTTGAGGGCGGAGGTAGCGACGCGGAACGACTGTACGGCAAGCTGAAATTCTGTAAAGGTACGACACGATTGTTTCGTTCCGTTACACTCGCAATTTCTCTACGCTTCGACGCCGTTCTAAGTACTTTACGGCAGCCTCTACATAAGGTCATCATCGCCTAACAAAGTCACATTTACTCAGTGCTTAAACCAAAAAGCAACGGCGAGAAGTAAGAGCTGCAGGTAAAGCACAAAGGTAGCAAGCTCGTGATCTCTAGCACCGAGAAACGATTCCCGATAAAAGAGCATATTTCTCGTGAAAGGGCGACCGAATAAAATTTCGAATAAAAAATTTACGGGTCGAACGGCGTATCGCGATATTCGATCGCGAGTCGCGCCCCTTTCGAAAAGGAAAGAAGAAAAAGCAAAGAGAAAGGGGGGGGGGGGATCGATTCGAATCGGCGCTGTAAAACGCGGCGCTCTTTCACCCCGCAAGTTATACGATCCACCTCGTCTCTGTGGCGAACAAAAAGGGATGGAATAAAGAAAAGAAAGAAAAGGAAAATTAATTCGTGGACACTGTTGTAAAATCGAGTGGAATGTAAACTCTCGGTGGTTGAAGCGGTGTTCGCAGCCATCTGTGCTTTACGTTTCCTATGCACGAACGTTCTTAAAAAATTTCGATCGTGCATCGAACAACAACACCGCTTTCCTTAGTTAAGTCGTCTTATCTAGCATTTTCCATTCTTCGAAATATAACGCACGCGCTTCAAAAGCAAGACGCGACGCAAGACAAAATAATTCAGTGCCATACTAGAAATGGGAAGAGATTGAGTACCGCTTCGAATAAAAAAGATGGACGAACATGGAGCCGTAGCACGCCTCCACACACCATTTATGCCGAATACATATTTTAGCGGCAACCTGATTCCCGATTAATAGATTTCACCGATTGCAGCACCGGTCAAAGCCGGAGTACGTTAATTAACTCGTTAATATTGATCAGCCGTTACCAAAATGCAACATCCTGTAATCTGTACGTCTCTAAACTTAAAATTCACTGTGGGAGGAGGAGTTTTGAATAAATTCTATCTTGGAAACTTCGATGGATTATTGAACGAGTTGGAGCGTTTGTTTGAGAACATGGTTTCCAAAATTTCATTGCAGAGAGAAATTACCAGTGAAAGCAGAATTTATTTGAAATGTTCCACGTTAGTGACTTATTCATCGGACAGTTCTATTTCTGCGACTCCATGCAAAAACATAATCGTTAATTCACCACATGTACCATAATCGTAATATATTCGATAGCATTGCCAATTACGTTGTTTCTATTAGTACTATTATCGATGATTTTGCCTGCATCGTAAGACACCGAGGAATAAATAAAATTCAATGGCAAAATTATTTTCAAATTTAATGTCGCTGCAGGTTCGCTACTGACGTCACGCTATAGTAACAAACAGACGATGTCGCTAGGATCGCTAATATTCCTACGTCTATCTGCGATTAACCGAACGATCTCGTTTCGAAAATTCAATCTCTACCGCGTGATGAACGTCTCTGCCTCGGTTCGTCAGAGTTCGCAATTCCTGTAGCGAGAGAAAGCGGAGCACGAAGTCAGAGTACAACTGGCCAAGATCCAGGGGCGAATTTCGTACGCCAGACTCGCGAGTCGCTACCCTGTCGTCGTACGGTGTATTGTTCGCGTCCTCGGCGAGGATCGCACGCTGGTAAAGAGAAGAAGCCGGAGGAAGCTGTTGGTGGCACGGGAGCATAGATTATCCGCGGGCCGACAGGCAGTCCGGAAATTACTCGTTTCGACGCGACGAGCAGAGAATTCAAAGTCGGTCTCCTTCCTTATTTGTTTATTTCACGTGTCGTGAACTGGTTGTTGGCCGGTTGGGTCAACGCCAGCCACGGTATTGCTTCATAAATCCTCCCCGAGGAACCCGTGCATCATCTAACTCCGTGTCGCAAATAGCGTCGACCATGTACCAATAATCGGACGTGTCCCCGGCGATTTATAGTTGCACAGTGTCCATGTGCGAGTGAGTCTCGTCGATCGATTAACAGAATCGCGATTTCTACGAGAGACGTTATAAAAATTGGAACTTGGTTACAACTTGATATAAACAGGCTAGCGAAAGTATTCCAGTATTTGTAGACACCTTTTATGAAAATATTGGAATTGGTGATAGTAGTACATGTGATCATAGTAATATATATATATATATATGTCGGAGATGAAAGGGAAGCCGAAGCCTTTCCTTGGAAATTTTGGGAACATCCTCTAGTACTCTAGCCTAGATTTTATCATAGCTGTAATTGTTCGAGATTTGTGATAGCGAGATTGGGTTCGAGGTGACAATTGGTCGCCGAACGTAGCCACGGTCACGGGATGGACGGTCTGGAGTGGTTGTATGGGTTTTCCGAGAAATGTGGTTGTGGCGGCATGCGGCCTCGGGAGCGGGCCTAGCCACGTGTGATGTTGCCTCGGAGGTGCCGATACAATGGGACATTGTATTAATAATCAAACTCCAGGCAGAAACTACCTAGCAACGGCGTTTGGAACTTCCTCGATGCTTCCAACGAGTATGTATCAAACTTCAGGCAGAGACTCTATTATTCGTCAAACTTACTATTCATTAGACTTATTATTTGTTAAGCTTTGTGATTATCTTGTATATACGTGTAAATATAATCTCGGCTTTGTGAAACGATGGCTAATTCACGTGAAGAGTTGTTACGCGCCCAAAATCCCAATCATAACCCGACATATATATGATTGAAGGCATGGTTAGAGTTAGGTTAAAGTTAAGGTTAGAGTTAGGTTATAGTTAAGGTTAGGGTTAGTGCTAGGATGATCCGCGTTGTCTGTCTACTTTTTCTCCGTCCGAAACTTCGCGTATTTTTGGATTCGCGTTTGGCGGGAGCACCATTGCCTGAGGAAGTTGGCGATGTAACGGCATTTCCTTAGGGCCCGGACAGAGGATCGTGACGTGACCGATCGTGGTCGCCTGGTCTCGCATCGTCGAACTCTTTGGGAAATCCAGGGTTTATGACACCAGCCATTTGCTATTGAGACCGTTGTGAAATACTCTAATGAATCGTGCCCCGAAGAAAGTTATTTGTTGGGAACTAGCGGTTTTCTCCAAAGTAGTTTTACTGCTTCTTGGATGACAATTTCTTCTTTGACGGCAGTACTAGTCACTACATAATTATAGTAGCTTATCGTTGCGAAAAAAAATCTATGGCTCGCTCGCGCGAACTTATGTCATGCGAATATATTAGCACGAAACTGGACGGTTCGTGGAACTGGAAATGGGATTGAAAATGGGCCCAGGAAAAATGTAGGGGAAAATTATTTCAAACGTGACGGAATTACCATACTTGACACTCAATTCCGAGCGTATCCTTGAGGGAAATTTTGCTTAGTTAAGTTGGCTTTGGGTTAGATTCGGGTTAGGTGGAACTAGAGATGGGAACACGAAGAAACGTGAATGGAAATGAAAACGAGACGATGACGTTCCACAAGGAAGAGAAAGGTCTAGGCTTTCTCCGGAAAGATTACCTCGAATCTTTTTTGCGTCGCTATCACGGAAAATCATCAGGAAAACATGAAACATTCGCTGACACAATTTGCAAAAATTTATAATAAAAAACATACAATAACTTTGAAATCTCTCACGTTCTCTTCTATTTTCATTTTTAATACGAATAAAGTCTATCCACCTTCTCGCCATAACAAGCTAAATTTACCGATTTATTAATATCATCGAATCGCTAACTAAAACGACAGAATTACGATGATCGAATCCCGGTGATTAACGTTATCTAAAATCATCATCGGCCAACCATCCTGAACGCACGGTAACATTAATACCTGACAGCGTTAACGAAGAACGGATAGAATCACCGGAATATCCTACGGATCGCGTTACTCAGCCAGGAACAATACTCGATCGGCGTAAACTCGCCATTATGCCAATTACAAACAGCTCTTGGTAACTAGATCGGAGATCGTGGAGTAATTCGAGATACCGCGTTTGCAAACCGATTACCGTCGCTATTCCAGGTGATTGATGCAATTCTAGATGTTTTCATGCTCGTTTTCGTTAAGCTGCGATGCACAGAATCAAACTACAACGACACCATCCGATTTTCATTGTCCTCGTTTCGTAGCAAACGTATCTTTGTATTTAAAAGCAAAAAAGAAAAAAAACCCTGAAAGATTATATCCTAAAATTTATATAATTCGAAGGAAGTACCTTTTATATGTTGCGTTTACAACTTGAATTCTGTTTGGAAATTTTAATAGGTTTGCACTAATCGTTTGTAGAAAGTGGACGATTACATTGAGTCTAATATTACTACAGTTCTGCTTACCGATAGCGTCCATGGTGTGCCTGACTGTACAGCGTCTAATGCTACTTAAAGTCTACTTCTTGATGCTATTTATAGAGATGGTACCTGATTATACATACTTGATATTACTTAGGGTTGCTATGTACAATGTTTTCTATGTGCCGATGATTTACATCAACTGTCCAACTATAAACAGCCTAATACTACTTATAATATCGCGCCTGCAAAATCGATCACAGGACGATTGCAACGATTTCCTCTGGTTTTGATAGTTCTCGCTCGGTACGGAGGATATTCTCGTGTTGAAAAAACTAAAAAATCTCGTCGATATGTCGGCGTTTGTTTTGTCATAGCTCGAGGACTATCGAGCTTTCGACAAACCTGTGACGATATACAGAATTGGATGTATGAAACGTCGATCCTTGTCATTTAGAAAAATCTTTCTGTAGTCGACAGGTCATAGTTTGTCGATGAAAGATAAAGAATAATTGACCTATAGATTCAAATTTAGTAAAGTGCCAGAGAACGATGGAAGACATGTTTGAAGACTACAGGGAAAGGCTATGACGAATCTAATTTCCTACTTTGCACAGAAAAGTAGTTTCAATTAAAAAAAGAATCAGTACCTTGTCAATCGTTTGCATGCTACTAAAATTCTCTTTTTATTCAGTTTCTCGACTAATAATTTCTTTGATCTCTCACGAAACTTTGTCAAGTTACCAGCTACTTTTACAACATTAGCATCTTCCGACATGATAGATAGTTTAATCACAGAGCAACGTTCAAATCAGAAAATCAACAAAGACGCACTTATGCCTTTTCCTGTGATCTTCGCTTTACAACGTGTCGTGTTCCTTCGTCGTCTCTGGGTAACGAGGCTTGAAATATGCAAATGATAAACGCAACAAACGACAAACACCGATCGTATAGCCTCGAACAAGTCAAACTTAAATACAAAAACGAAACTACGTAACTGTGGATTACGTTCCACTATAATTCCGTATTGGAGACTTTATCGGTAAGCCGAAAGAAGTAGCGTAATGACTGGTTGCTGAAAGAAATGATCGACATACGTCGAGTCGCTGTGGCGTTCGCATCTTTCAGGCCTCGTTACCAAAACACAAAGCGAAAACGGAACATAAAATATTCTTGCATCGTTCTAAAGCACCTATTGGTTTTAATTGTTTATTAACGAACCACTCTCCGTTTCTCAACGCTAAAAGGCAGTAATAAAGGGACATACATAATAAGTTATGCCGTATAACGTAAACAGACACTCGTAAACAACAGAAATCGACGCAAAACCGTCTTTAAAGCTTTTCCATCCGCGTTCTTCATCCGCCTGGGCCGTATCTGTGGCGCAGCGAACGCAAACTATTCGTGAATAATTACTACGAGATAAAACGAATTGAAACGCTTTTTAATCAGAATTAAGTGGAGGGTGCGGACATATTTACCGTGGGCCGAGTTGCGCGCGTTAATAGACTTGATTAAATTCAGGATCAGCGGTTCTAATTTGTAGCAAAAATACTGTCCGCCGTCTAGGCAGGGTTAATTAAGTAAACTAACGCGACACTACGACTAGAACGAAGTGTCGAGAACGCGTGCCATTCAAAACGTTGTCTATTTCGAATGCACGAATAGAGTACGGTATATAGGAGGGGCTTTTTAATAGAAAACCAAGGGAAAACGGACAATGAACGCGCGGACAGGGGAGGATAGTAGCTTCCTTCTGGCGCATAAATCTTCCTGGCTTAACTTTATCGGCGTCACGGAGCAGGCTTCCGCCAGGAAGAGGGTCGCGCCCTCTGAACAACCAGGCTAAATTAAAAGAAAGGATTCGAATGAGACCGCGGCCGGCGAAAGTAATCACTTTATCTGTAGCCGCCACTCTGCCCGGGTCTCGCTAATCTCGGTCCTCGTTTTAAGGCCGAATCGTCTGCCACGGGTCTACCTCCTCCATTTCCCGAATCTCGTTTCCATATTCGCCCATTCGACTACTCTTCGCAAATGTGTCATGAGACATCCAGTGCAGCCGAACATTCGGTCAAGACAAATGGACCGATTCGCTTCCGATTTTACAAACGTACTTTGCGGGGTAAACAGAATTTATGGGAATCTTTGGAGAGCGAGTAACCGAGAAAAAGTGGAGTTTCCACTGATTTTGGAGATTGGATCGAATCTTTGAATCTGTGATCTTTTCGTATTAACCGCTACGTTTTAAAAGAAACCAATTAATTTTAACGAGTATCGGTTAACTTTGAACTAAGCTGTATTTTGTTAAAAATAAGAATATAAGTCACGTTATCAAACAGCCCGTTGTTCGTTTAAGATTTAACAAATAACTCGGAAGATCGTCATACCCAAATGTCAAAGTAGCAACGAAGCACTCGGAGTATCTTTGACGATTCCTTTCAAATCCATTCCGTTTCGCCTAAAACTCTCCCGTTTTACCGTCAAACAGTGGTCTCTGACAAATTTCTCTCGTGCTTTCCTCCTGAAATCCGTTTCAAGTAACTGTTCGAAAGTAAAATAGTACCTGACGATATGGTAACGACACAGGTAGGTTTGCTTAATTCCCACACGAAGGCAAGACCGCCGAGAGAGCCTGGCGGACAATCGTTGGAACGACGTCGTAAACTTCTTTTTCCACGTGACTGTCGGTCATTACGGTGTAACGACACCGACCCTAGTTTGCAAATCATTCTTTCCGCCTCGATTCCACGGCGCAGTAAAATCCAGGCACTCGCTGCGGCTGGCATATCAACTATTTGTTATCCTAGCGAAATAACGAGCTGATACGCGAGCTCGCATAAACACGACTCCGCGGCTGCGGCTGCGGCTGACAACGCGTTCCCGAGCTTTATCTGTCACTGCTATATACGCTACACTATTTTCAGTACACGTGTAATCGTTGCACACGAACAATTACGCGAGTGTTCCTCCAACTAAACACCATGTTTGTTAAACTTTCGTCGACTGGTTGTTCCATCGGAATACCGAATACTAGATTTCGATACTGCCTCTGTACTCATACATGTGTACTGTACCGTTCACTCTGATCGTTTGCTGTAACGATATTTCCATTTGGCCACTGTGTAGGGATCAATGACGAATTGAAAATTCGTGAAATTAGAAGACTGCAAATTTTAATTGCCTGCTACAACACGTAGCAACGATGTATTTTACTATTTAACATATCCAACTTTGCTATCTAATGCTGTATAATATACTGGACAAGCTTAGGGTTAGTATGATTATAGATATATATATATGTCGGAGATGAAAGAACACCGGAGCCTTTGGAATTTTGGATAATCCCGCAACATTGTAACCTAGAGTCTACTATAGCTGTAATTGAACAATTGTAGTTATTCAACCCGATTGTAATTATTCGAGAATTGTGATAATGAGCTTGGGCTCGAGGCGACAGTCAGTCGCCGAACGTAGCCGCGGTCACGGGATGAACGCTTTGCCTAACAAAGGTATGAAGTAATTCTATAGCTCTCCTTAAAAGAAATATTTGTGGCGACACGCGACAGTAAACATTCCAACGGTTTCTGTCCCGTGGCTCGCCACGTGCAGACCCTATTCTTCGAGTAAGATGATTGCCAGATGTCGATGCGTCTCCGCAGTACATGTTCGGCTAGCCCGAGGGCCCGTTATAAATCTTAAGGTTTAGTGAACTAAAGTCCTTCAAACAGACAAACGGTCTTTGTCCCAACTACGGGAAGATAGGGGAGACATATTTTTCAACGAGCGGCGTCTCCCACTAGCAACTTTCCCTCGAGGGCGGCTAGCATCCTTTTCTAACCACCGATATGGAGATTAACCAATTAGCAGCAACACTTTCTGAACGAAGGCTTTTCTCGACGAATCCGATGATCTCGTATCCTTAGACACACCCCGTTATAGTTTTCCTGTGTGGCATCATCGGGACGGGAAAGGCATTCTCGCTCGCGATCTCATCGATCGAAGAGTAACGCCTTCGCGATCAGTGATTATTCTCAGACTTGGACTTTGTGAGTACGTTCTGTTGTCGTCCCGTTGACCGCGGATTCGTTATTGAGCCCGAGAGCATCGTCACTAGCGTCGCGAGTGCCGAACCGCCGTGATCAATTGTTAAGACTGTAATAATTCTATCATTGTAATAAACTACGCCTGTGTGTACCGTATCAATGGCTAATCCTCGAGAAGATTCATTTGACGCCCACAACCCCATTTCCAATGCCGATCCGACATCAGAAGTGGGATCAGAACGGTTGCTAACGCTGGAAGGGCAGAAGTCGCAGGCGCCGACCCAGCCGCGTGGTGCGCGGCTGTTAGTAGGGCTCTACAGAACAACCCCCTGCGAGAAGACGCGCTACACTCTGCCTTAAGTGACTCTCTACAGGGTTCTGCAGCACATTGGCTGGCGCGAACGGTGGGAAACGGAGAAGTTACCTGGCCTGGAATTAAGGAACGATTCCTTACAAAGTTCGGTGGCCGAGAGACGACGTCCTCATCGTTAATCAAGGTATCCGGGGAACCGCGGGAGGCGGGCGAATCCACGGGGGCGTTTGCCGGCCGTGTCCGTTCCCTCCTACAGACGCGGTGGCAACATTCTACGCTAGACGAAATACTTAACGCTGTCACTCTCTACATATTAATTCCACACGACCAACGTCTTAAACGATTGGCCCTCACGAGCGATATCAGAACGGAGGACCAATTCCTGAGCGAGATGCGACCCTTCTGTTACGAAGAAGAGTCGACATTTTCGCCGAGATATGCACCGGCGGAACCCGAAGCTAAGCGTCGCAAGTTATCGGGCCACCAGACGAGGTGTCATTACTGTGGTACTCTCGGACACAGAATAAAGGACTGCTACAAGAAGATGCAGAACGAACAGCAGAGGGATGCACGACGCCAGGAAGGAAACCGACCGGCCGCACCGTCCAAGGCGGTTTGCTACAGGTGTAAAGCGGAAGGCCATATCGCACCTAACTGCCCGGCGCGACGGGACGGTAGACCAGGCCCCAAGGATGAGCGTAAAGTCAACTCCTGCGTGGTGGACTCCCCAGCCGGTAGTTTAAGTCATCTGGCTGCACACGAGGACGTGTGATAGTCAGGATGGCCGTGTCGGAGATGAAAGAACACCGGAGCCTTTGGAATTTTGGATAATCCCGCAACATTGTAACCTAGAGTCTACTATAGCTGTAATTGAACAATTGTAGTTATTCAACCCGATTGTAATTATTCGAGAATTGTGATAATGAGCTTGGGCTCGAGGCGACAGTCAGTCGCCGAACGTAGCCGCGGTCACGGGATGAACGCTTTGCCTAACAAAGGTATGGAGTAATTCTATAGCTCTCCTTAAAAGAAATATTTGTGGCGACACGCGACAGTAAACTTTCCAACGGTTTCTGTCCCGTGGCTCGCCACGTGCAGACCCTATTCTTCGAGTAAGATGATTGCCAGATGTCGATGCGTCTCCGCAGTACATGTTCGGCTAGCCCGAGGGGCCGTTATAAATCTTAAGGTTTAGTTAACTAAAGTCCTTCAAACGGACAAACGGTCTTTGTCCCAACTACGGGAAGATAGGGGAGACATATTTTTCAACGAGCGGCGTCTCCCACTAGCAACTTTCCCTCGAGGGCGGCTAGCATCCTTTTCTAACCACCGATATGGACATTAACCAATTAGCAGCAATACTTTCTGAACGAAGGCTTTTCTCGACGAATCCGATGATCTCGTGTCCTTAGACACACCCCATTATAGTTTTCCTCTGTGGCATCATCGGGGCGGGAAAGGCATTCTCGCTAGCGATCTCATCGATGAAAGGAATAACTCTTTACGACCAGCGAATATTACGCGTCCGACTTAGATTTTGTGAGTACGTTCATCTATCATCCCGTCGACCGCGGATTCGTTATTGAACCTAGGATGATTGTCATTAGTTTCTCGAGTATCTAATTACCACGAGTATCTAATTACTTGTCCGGTTCTATGATAATCGTATTTGTACTAGCCAATGTCTTCTCTATTGCATAATGACGACGTGTAATCCAAACGAAGATTCGTTTCACGCCCCTAACCCTAATTGTAATGTAAACCCGACATATATATATGTCGGAGATGAAAGGAAAACCAGAGCCTTCCCTTTGCAATTTTGGGAAAATCTTCTAATGCTTTAGCCTAGATTTTATCATAACTGTAATTAAGCAATTGTCATTTGTAATTGTTTGATATTTGTGAAAAGCGAAAGTGGGTTCGAGGTGACAACTGGTCGCCGAACGTAGCCACGGTCACGGGATAAACGTTTTGCCTGACGAAGGTGTGGATCGGTTGTATTGTTCTCCCTAGAAATCACATAGAATTGTACTTTAGAGATGTCGATATAATGGGACACACGTTGTATTAGGAATCAATCTCCAGACAGAAACTGCCTAGCAACGGCGTTTGGATCTTTCTCGATGTTTCCAAAGAGTATACAACAAACTTTTGACAGAAATTGCCTAGCAACAACGATTGGAACCTTCTCGATGCCTCCAGCGAGCATATAACAAACAAATGCAGTCGTATAGCGAAAAAGATTTTCATCAGATATTCATTCGTGTGATCGCCTTGGTAAGTGATACATCGAGCAATTTACCGAGTGTCTCAGCAATCGTATTTTTGTGTTTAAAATTATTCTACGCATAGTAAAGAGTTATCCCGTTGACCGTGGATTCGTTTGAACCCCGGAACATTGTTAATAGCGTTAATTAAATTCATTATTCGTAAAACCTATCAATCGTTAATCTCATTATTCGTTAAATTTATTATTCGTAAGACATATTATTCGTTCCTCTTATTGTTCGTTAAACTTATTATTCTTTAATCTAATTATTAGTTAAACTTATCGTTTGTTAATCTTATCATTTATTAAACTCATTATTCATAATATTTTGTAAAATCTTGTTTATTCGCGTAAATATATTCTCTGTTTCGTAAAACAATGGCTATTAACAATTCAAACTATATAACAATTCAAACGAAGAATCATTACGCGCCTTAAATCCTAATGATAACCCGACATATATATATGTCAGAGAAGAGTCAGGAACAGGGTTGTGGGCGTTTGATAGACCTCCCTTGGAGTTGGCCATCGTTGTGTGATAACGAAGACGCGGCCTGATGCTATGAGTAGGGACACTACCGACTCGACAATCAACAGCGGTGATGGGGCACTTGCGATGTGAGCGACGGCGGCCTTAGGTCCGGTAACGAATCCGCGGTCAACGGGAGGAGAGATAGACTGACACCGACTCGAACGTGTACTACTCGCGGATCAAGCGGTGTTGGTCCCTTCGTCGATGAGATCTCCCGAAGGAATGAATGTTCGTCCCAACGTCACCACCGAGACAACCTCTGGTAGTGTATCTAGGTACGCCAGCTCCTCCGATCGGCGTCGCTGTCGATTGGTCGATTTGGGACAAAAGCTGCCTGTCCGTTTGCAAAAATCTTAATTGCCGAAAACCTAGGTTTTATAGCGGGTCTACAGGCTGGCTGGGCTTGTGCTGTATACGTGCCTCTATATCTGGTATTCATTGTCCGAAGGGACCGTTGGAATGTTTTACTGTCAAGTACCTCTATGGGTGTTTCTTTTAATGAGGGTCATACTGTAACTCCGCGCCTTTGTTGGACGGAACGCCCGTCCCGTTGACCGCGGCTACGTTCGGCGACTGGTGGTCGCCTTAAGCCCAAGTTTATTATCACAAATCGGAAACAAGTACAATTGGGCAGGATGACGGCAAATTGTTTAATTACGACTGTAAACTTTAATTGCAATTTTACGGATTTTCCCGAAGTTCCAGAGGGACGGCTCCGGCGTCCTTTCGTCTCCGACATATAGATAGATAGTAGAATATATTATTTCTAGATGTTGTAAGAAGCAATTAAAATTTGCAGTCTTCCGATTCCACGAAAAAATAGTAACAACTTCTTATTTCCAGTTCATCAGCGTATATGTATATACCGTTACATACACTCGTTGTTTAAATAACACGGCACGGTTGATTGATCGATAATACAGTCGCTACCTCCGTGTAAATTTAACGTCATTTCGGAACGTCATCGAGGAACTCGATGAAGAGGACAAGAGATCGCAAGAAGCTGAAGCACAGCCGAGAAGAAATTGGAAGTCGATGTATCGTGACCTGATCGCAATTAAAGCTCGATCGAGGGCCGTAAAAAGAGTCGTTGGGAACGCGTCCACTTTCACCGTGAACGGTGGTGGAATTCGAGCACATAAAGGCAAGGAGAGGGGCGGTGAAAAACAACTTGGCCGCGTAATTAAATTCTCGAATGGGCGGGGCGAAGTCGCGCTTTAAATTCGCCCGCGTCCTCATTTTCGCGTAATTATCGGAAGAACCGTGCGCCTTCCCGTAATTAATCCAGCAATAATCGTCCAGGAAATTCGTAAACATCGTATCGCGCGTTTATGCGAAACAAACGAAAAGCAAACGCTAATGACGTCGTCGCCCAGAGCATGAGCAATTTATTTTAAATTCCGACCAAATGGACGTTTCCATTCGTAACGACAATGAACGCGTTCTCCTTGTTTATTTCCCTTCGCGCTTAACTTAAATTTTTGTCTAGAATCTGTATATTTAATCGGCATAGCTATCGTTACCACGAACTCCGCCTCCAAACAACGAAACAAATTTATTTGACAAATTAAAGGCGGATATTCTAATTCTACGTCCGACGTTCGAAAATATGGAAAAGAATTCTCTGCCAAACGTAGTACGCTACAGATACCGGGAAAACGAGATTCACGCGGCAGATCGATCATTTGTCAGTTCGATCGAGCATAAACGCGCAAAGAGCCAACCCCTAGCCGCTCCTATATTTCTCGTTTCATTCCGAAAGAAGAAAAACAACAACTACCGATAATGATTCGATTAGCAACGACGGATGAAGGGAGAATAACAGTTTCTGGAATTTTGTAAGATTTGAAATGTAAAAAGTAGAATGTAGAAAGGGGACGAGGAAAAGGGAAAAGGTGGCGTGACATCATTTACGAAGGTCGACGTCACACTGCAGGGTAAAGATTCTATAGAAAAGCTCGAGCGAGCTGTTGACACGCCAGCCTATTACGGACTGGCAGCTTTTATCCGACAAAAGAGGGCATTTAGGCGGTGAAATTGTAAATTCAATTTCCTGCAAACATCCGCCTCTGTCCCACCTAGTCGTGTATTTTTTACAAGACTGAATTATTTTTCTTTTCACCGGCAAATTTTCCAACGTCTTTTTCTTATACTACGCCAGCCTTCTCGTTGGCTTTGTTTCTTCCTTTTTCGCATTCATATCGATGTTTGTAAGGTTAATGTTGAGAATTTTGGATCTTAATAGCCGAAATAATGGTATAGAAACACTAAATTTACACTCAGAATTTATATTAGAATAATTATATATTTATTTGATAAACGATTTCAAACATATTCATCAATACACACTTGCACGCGTCTCAGCAGTTTCTTCCATACCGACTATTGTTAACCGACTGAACAGTTTACATTTCTTTGTTTTCGAGACGCCGCGCACACATATACTTCCACACACTGATATTCACATACAAGTATTACTATTACGCAGCTAACCTTGTCTAGCACATAAAATTATACATATCTCAATAGTTAAATTTTCGAATTTAATACAGCTGTTTTAGATCAAAGATTAAATAGTTATTTGGAGATACTATTTGGTTTTACAGAAGACTTTTTAGAAATATTTTGTAAAATCGGTAATATAAGAGCAACGGATAAGCGAAACGCAAATTTTCGACAAAATATTGTTACGCTATCGTACCAGATACTAGCAATTTTTCAACAAAACAAAAATCTTCCTCGTTACATCCAAACCACTCACACATCTCGAGCTTACCTCGAGGAAAAATATAAAACTGCGCGTCAAGCGTGCCTCGGTGCAACACAGAATGCTCTTCGACCAGATACGACTATTGTTCTTCGGAGTTCTTACTCCAACTCGTTCTGACCCAGTTCGCTAACAACGAGACAGCTTGTGTAGGCAGGGCTCGATTCTGGCCAGGTGCACCCACCGGTGTTAACTTTTTGTCCGACGCTCGAAATTTCCCGTATTCGAGAAAATGTAAAAACCGTTAGCTACCTGGAACCACCTTAGCCCGTAAAAGATCACGAAAGGGCTGGTATGGATGTTCTTAAAGTTTTTGCTTGTTAATTTGCGAAACTACTGGGTCGCGCGAAACTAAAGCAATTTCGAATTTTCAAATTTAATCTTAAATTTACCGAAAAAATATTCATGGAAAAGTTTGCAGAGTGTTGGGAAAATAAATAGATATATAAAAGACACCACTATAGAGTAAAATTTCGAAATTTACTTTTTCCGTAAATTCCCAATAGTCGATATCTTGTCAAAAATTCGTATTATCACTGTCCGAATAAATTTCAAAAACATCCACAGTTACCTATACTCGCAAATTCTAATATCTCATACGAGAACATAAATCAATCAAAAATCATGCGCATCGTCCGCTCAATTACAAGTTCTCTTCCGATATTCACCTATTTGTTAAATAGACAGTACATTTATATTGTATGTGTGAGAGTGAGGGAGCAAAGAGCGAGCAGACATGTATGCACCCCCTGCCCAGAGTGTATGTGAGCGTCGCAGGACGTCCAGGTCTGAATTGAGACAAAGGAGTGATTAGAAGAAAACGAATAAGCAAGCGAGTATGTTGTCGAGTCCTGCAGAGAGTCTTTCCTACATGTAGAGCTAAATTTAGATAATTTGTAAATAAATTTTAACTTGTTGTTCTCTCCAAATCCTCTCTATACTTTAACGCCATTAAAGAGTCTTTTAAAACAAACATTCGCGCTAGAAATTGCAATAATAATTTCCATCATCCTGAACGTTGTTCCATTCGTCCGATCGAGTTTCAAAATCTCCGGTCGTTTCTTCTTTCTCGTCGTACATAAACCGATAGGAAATGATAAGGAAACTGAGGGTAAATAGGATAAGCAATACTTTGGAGATATTTTGCGCCATACTGTAAGTCGACGAAAATATCACGGCGAACGGTAGAGAGAAAATTTTCGAGATTTGGGAAGAATCGAAGACAAGACGAGACCCTCGCTGTGAAATTAAACGAGCGCTTTCGCAGGACGTAAATTGTTTACCAGAGGCTGCCAAGGGATTCCGTCGGAACTAACTCACCCCTGTTGCCAGGACGAAAATTCGCGCCTCTTGAATATATTCATGATTCCGCCCGGTTGAAATCACGAGGCCGACAGCGCCGCTTTAAAATCGCGTTCGAACGACCGAGTGACGAAGCGGACGCCGGCTGACTGCGAATTTTATGCACGATGGCTAGGCTGTCGGTGTTAGCCTGGCAACCTACGGGAATTTGTATTCCCGTGGGGAAAGGGCGAAGGTTGAGAGTCGTCTCGTGCGATGGTACAGGCGGGAAATTTGTTCGACCTACGTGGGGTGGCGAGCGGGTTGCTTTTGAATTTCGTTGGCTTTCGAACGGAGATTGATAAGGTTCCAGATATGATTAGGTTTCGAATATGTGATGTCAAATTTGAGGGCGGGTATCCAGGATTTTGTTAGGTCTACGAGAAGCGTCGAGGCGTTGCTTAGCATCGCAAATGCACCGAGTTTGAATTAGATTGACACCGAATTGCATTTCGTTTGGTAATAAGCTGCCGTACGTACGGAATACGTAATACCGAAGCGTGTAATCAGCCGAGTTACAATAAGCGGGAACGATCGGTGCGGAGTTACAAGTATAGCGGCATTAGGTTCATCGAAAGATTTTGTAGTTTTTTTTTCTTTTTCGCGCTTTCCACATCGAAATGTCTAACAACCCTCTGGTGCACGAGCTTTCTCGATTTACCGGCATTAAATTTGTTTGATAGAATAAGATAATAAATTTAATTAAATAATAATCAGTTAATATTTAAATTTACTTAGAACAGAATATAGAGCAACGGTAAGAATAAATGTGATCGCGTATATTTTATTAGATAGATAATTTATTATTGGAAGATATTCTGGCTTGAATATATAAAGTCGATAGCTAGAATAAGCAAACTATTAAACTTGTCGCTATGAATAATTTGTAGGTTAACGATTAAGTGGTTATATTAATCTTTAATATAACATCCATCATCGTTTATAATTGTCTTCCATAAATCTGACAATTTATTCTATCGCTACAAAATTTATTAAATTTCTTTTATTAAAATATTTTTTCAATACGCTTACTTCTATTCGCCTTGTAACTTTAAATAATCAAAAATAAATCATCCTACGTTCCAAACACGAGAATCTTCTTCGGAAATCCTTAACAAAAAGAAACTTCGAAAAAGATTGTCTTCTCCAAACTTGCTACCCCGTTACCAAATGCCAATTTCCAAAACGAATAGCTCTACGCAGTCGCAGTTAAAAAAAAAGAAAAGAAAAACAAAATAAATCTATTCGAACAAAGTTCTGGCCAAAATTCGAGATACTTCTTTACGACTGCGTGAGATCAACGTATTGAAACTGCAGCAGTGATCCGCACCACGAAACAAGATCTCCATTTATCGTCGTAAAACCGCGAAACGGATCAGCTTGCAGATTTTACGCGTTTCTGATGCGGTACCATATTCAATGATCACCATGCAATCTCCAACAGACATCAGATCGTTCCTCGTAACAGCTTGAACCCCTTCTTCTTCTTCTTCTTCTTCTGGTTAGGAGCAGTTCGCTGGAAGTTCTTACTTCCAGCTCGAGTCACGTCGAAAGAAGGACGGATTTTATGCATGTCGTCGTTCTGTTCGAGATTTCGTGACTTAAACCGTGAACAAGTTAGCGGCGGGCCGACGAAAACAAGCGACCGCCTGTAAACAGAAGTTGCAAAAATGGAACGTCCAAGTATTTACACGCTTATCGTTCCCTTTCTAGCTATATGTACTCGCCTGCTGAATTCGTTACGGCGCGATGTTGCAAAATACGAAAGGCCCTCCGTTTCTATTTTCTCGAAAACCACATACAGCGGTGACCTCCTTTGTTTTATCCTCTCACCTTTATCACGAAATTTCGAGGAATCGTGTTTTAACGATAAACGATACTTGGAGCCGTCGACTATCGACTTCCCAAACGTTGGCTCAAGCACGCTACCCAAGCCCTTACCGAATCGTCGGTCATAAATTACGGTAAAGCTAACTAACGACGAGCTATCTGCCATTATATCGGCACGAAAGTGCGTTGCCGCTAACATACATACCAGTATATTCGAAACTTATCCTTAGAATGCATTATTCGCGCGTCAAACAATTAATCAATTAATTAAATGCACGGAGAATTTGAAAAGAAATTGAGTAAGATTTGCTGAAACTAAAGGAAAGAGCATTTGTGTAGAATTTTTTGGGGGGCAGACACTTGGACGAAAAGTTGTAAAAACTTTCCCCATCCCTATCCTTGATCTTTGGTATTGCCTGGGTTCCTCGGAGGACGCATAAATTTGTTTGCTACCAGAACGTGTAACTCCGGAGGTTCTACTAACGTTCCGCGGATGAAGACGATCGAAAACAAGCGAGTCAGACTGGCCGAAGAATCAAAAAGGAAAGATGCCAGCGAAAGCCTAACTTGTATCTCGTTTGACTTTCGTTTTAACGAACTCGGCGGCTGACTGCTAGCTTAATTGCCCGTTTCGTGCAATCTGGAAAGGTTCTCGCGAACAGTCAGAGTGTCTAGGAAATTTGTAGGCCATCCATCGAAAGGCGTTCCCTCTTAAATGGAGCAAAAACGGAGGGTCTCGCACGAACGAAAGCAAACATCAATTCGCGCTGGCACTAGAACCCGAAGGCGAAACGAATCGCCATGAAAGTCGTAGGGAATAGAATTGTCTGGAGGGCTAGCGTCGTCCCTTCATCCTCTTGTCTAGACCTTCCGGCCGATGTTTCTACAGTCTTTGTCAAAACTGAATGACCGATATCGAAAATAATCGTGGAATCGTAATTTTATCCCTGCAAATTGCATGACAGACTCTTTTTACTACTTAAGAAAGTATATTGAAAATATTATATACGATTAGGTTCTAACCATATTTTGGGAAGTGGAAATGACACGGTGGATGGAGATTTCTTAGAAATTTTGGGTGCAACAACTATTCCGTTCTTTTTGAATCTTTATGAAGCTAATGAGATATTATTTGGAAATCGGATAAGCTAAGTTATTCCACTATTGCCTGACATTAAGCTCTCGCAAGATCACGACGTAGATTCAGCGTTAGGCTCCTTACAAACGGTTCAAAAGCTCTAATTAAGATAAGGCAAGTTACTACGTTATCGGCTATTAGATCTAGATTTCTCGTGAAATCGCGTTTAGCTATTAATCGTATGGGATGAATTAATTTATTAATCGGTAAATTTAGGGACTAACATACTGAACAATTGGAAGGAGACACGCTACATTATAAAATATTATAAAATAGTCTTTTGCGTAACACCTGAAAAATATTCATTCCCCAAAGAAATTAAACTTTTACTTCGACCTGTATCACAAAAATCAGTTGAAACTTTCTCTTAACGAAATTTTACTTTTCGCAAATGTTTTCCAAGATTGCTGAGCTTTCGTTTGTTCTAAGACACCCTGTACTCCCTACCGGATTCTTCCCCGTATTACTCACCCCTTGGCTCTAGACCCCAGGCCACTATTCCCAAAACTTCTTACATGACTTTTTCCGCCCTTTCATCGAGTTTCGTATATTTCGCTGATCAAGATAGGCGTGGCTTTGTTTTTCACCACGCTTATGTCCTTAGGAAACTCGATATTGTCTAGATAACGAGGTTATTCGATCTCTGGTGTCTTTATCGTCGATATGTCCACGTTTCCCTCGAAATGTGGCGGGATATAAATTAGCTGGATATCGTCGTGAGAATGTTATCGGTGATAAATTCATGAAACTCGATGATAGAGACGAGCGTAATCTATGGTCGGAGAAAAGATCGGAAGAGAGGAGGGAAATGGTCTGCAACGAAAATAATCGATCGAACGTAGAAACTGAACCTCTTGCGAGAATTCTAGAAATAAATTAAAACAGAGATTACTACGTAAATGGAACGATTTGTATCTAGTTATTATTACGTTAACGTTGTCTTTGCAATTGGATTCCGCTACGAAGAGAAAAACGGAGATGAGAAAAATTATGAAAACGAAGAATTCCACGACAACATCGATCGCAGATATCGAATTAACGAAAAGGTCTGAAGCTTATATTCTATTGCTACAATAAAGAGAACTAAGTGAGATCGATCGACTTCATTTTGGTTGGCAAAGTTTCGACGGGATATCAAAATCGACCGCTTACTGCCAGTCAGTCTTGCAACTCGACTATCGTAGATCTCGGCCATACCGGAATAACTTTGCACTTTCGTTACCGCCTTTTCTCTTATCGACCAAACATAAATTCTCTCATCCCCGGCGGAACAATAATAGCGACCGAACCGAGACCGCGTCACCGTTTCTACCACAGACACTCTAAACAGATTCGTATCTGCCGCTAAAAACGCAAACAGTCGTTTTTCATCGGAAAAACGTATTCCTCGAGAACCACCGCCCCCTTTTCTACCGTATATTTTACCAAACAGCAGAATCGATGATCCGACTTGCTCTGCAAATCGTTTGGATCTTATTCCGACCCTAACGCGTATCTTCTAGGCTTCTTCATGTTTATTTAACGTCTGTTCCATTCCTTTTCCTTCTATACGTTTGGTGACATTAATTCGCGATAGTTTTCATTGTATCTTTCAAAACAACGCTTTAATTGAAAAAAAGAAAAAGGATCTTAAGGTGCCTACCTACTGTCGTCTCACAACAGATTAATGAAAATTTAACAGAAGGCGAAGGGATCAACTTGAAGTATCATCCGCTCCAACTATTTTAAGTCTTCTTGCTCATCGGCTGTTCGCGCATTTAAATATTCTGCAGAATGCATCGTTCGAATCCATCCTTTCCTTTCTCTGCTTCTCGCGAAGATGCTGCTTCTTCGAGGCGTAACTCGGCAGAATTCGCAAAGAGGCTCGCGATTTAGAATTTAGTTAAGCGACTAAGTGCTCACTTATGGAAACGCTATGTACACGAGGAGAATAGAGAAGAACGTAATTGCGAGGAGTACACGACTCGTAGATTAACGGATGAAAAGAAGGTATCGGGTCTTGGTAAACACAGCTGCCGGAGGAAAATTAATTTTTCTTGCAAGCCAAGAAAAAAAATTGAATTAACGGAGTTCGACGTTAAATAAGTATAAACTGCGGTAGGTTCGATTCCTTTGCCTTCGATTATATAAATATAAAAATGTATAAACGTTGAACAATCAATTAATAACAGCACACGACTCTTCTCTTCCACTTCCTCGATCGAAAATACATCAAGTAGGAGGAAGGAAATATCGTCGATGTATAAACGCACGAACCTCGTCGAATCATTGCTGTTTATCGCGGTGTCGATACTTCTCTACACACAGTGTCTCGTCGTAAATCGAAGAAAAGCGCCTTCGCGATATCCCGGTATTCGTTCGACTTCCGGCAGGCGTGCTAGTGTGTGCGTGCGTCGAGAAAATTACGCGTTCAATTTAGTAAAGTGGTGCCCTACTAGGTGCCTACGAATTACATGTTCCAAAGAAAAACAAAACGCCGATCGATAACGACCCTATATAGAAACGTTCTTTGAAATTCCTTAATTCAAGACGAGACACTGTACGAAAGCGAGGAGAGCGGAAGGAAAAGGAGAGAATAAAAACAAAAAACAAAAAGAGACGTAAGTGGAGAGAAGCTGTTGAATGCTCGTTAATTGACATGATCCTGCTGCTACGGAGTGAGGAGACGAGAATTTTCCAGCGAAGACGAGTCGCCGACGATTTATTGCACAAGCGAAACAAATTTTACCCGGGCGAATCAGCCGTTCGATGGATTATTTCACCCCCTGGCAATTTCGAATGGATCGTGAACGAATAAAAAAAAGAAAACGCTGGAAAAAGAAGAAAAGGTAAAAGACAAAAAGAAGGACGGGGTAGAGGGAAAAAAGGGATGTACAATGGCTCAATCACAGCGACAGGAGAGTTATCGCGCCTGCAGAAGAGAAAATTAACCGTGATTTAATAGCGAGAATTTTCGGATTCACCGCCATCCTCGTGTAACTCGTTTCAAACGTTCTCTCCCTCTCTCTCTTTCTCTTTCTCTCTCTCTCTCCCCCTCTCTTTCTCCCTTTATCGCTGCTGCGCTCTGCTCTTTCGGTATCAAATTCAACGTGTCGCAGAGCGATTCGAGCGGAACACGCCGGGTAGCCTGATTTTCCTGATGAGTTCAGACGCCGTCGGTGAAATTAATTTCGCTTCATTTCGCGCCGGCTTGAAATTCGGTGGGAGAATAAATGACGCCAACGGGCCGAGCGTGGAAAAAATAAGAAGGGAAGTAGAAACAGAGATGCTTGAAGATATCCGGCGCGATCATCGAGCGTGCGTAAGACGTCTTTGAACGCGATTATTATACTGGATGGCGTTGGATTTATCGCATCGTCGAGCCCAACGATTTTATGAATTATCTTTTATCTTTCATTGGAACAATTCGATACAAAGACTTAGAAATAAAGTTCGAAGATATATCATCGTCATCGCTCTAACATTCCTAACGATAATTTCCAACATATTTACTCATTGGTAAACGTAAGTAATAAATTGCAAATAAATAATAAATAAACGTAATAGATCCGCAATTAGATAGGACCAAGACTTGATATCGCTGTTCTCTTATCAAAGACAGCTCGTTCGAGAATCGCTTTTTCCCAACTTACGATCGCTTTACAATCGCATTCTCATTCGACGTTCGACGCTCTGAATTGCATGGTATTTTCCGCCGCTCAATACAGAAGCAAATGCGCGGCTTGTCGCCTTCCGGCGAAAGCGATTTCATCGCGCTACATCTAGAGGATGCGATTAAAAGTGTTCCGATCCTCGCGCTATGAATATTACTATTCTATGCTATTCGAATCTCCTGTATCTCTTTAATCGTACGAGAAACTCGTACTCTTCCTTGTTTTTCTCATAGAAACCTAAGTCTGTACCATACAGTTTACACCGTAAGACCTTTTCGAAGGATGCTCGTTTCAATGAGCACCGCGTGCTTCTAAAATTTGCCACCAACTATCTGAAACAGTATGTACAACTTATGGAGGAATATTTCGTATCGCGAAAGCCACGCTCTAATTGGTCCTTCAAATCCTGCCACAATAATCAATGGAAGATGGAGCGGAAGTTGTTAGGACCGCGTAGAAACGATGTTCGTTCCGTAGCTCAAAGCTTCGACCGCGCCGACGAAAGTTCTCTCATTCGGTCTACGTAGTTGCGAGTTTCAGTATCAAGCAATTTTCGAGATGTTCCATTCAGTTACACGATAGGAAATTCGTCCCGAGAAATTAAGAAAGTTAGCGACTCGTTTAACGATGGAGGACAACAAGCTTGGGGTAGCTACCCCTCGGATACGTCATGCTTCCTGTGATTCATTCCACGTTAATCTGTCAGTCGTGATACGATGACCTCGCCCACTCTCTTTCTACTATAGGATTCGTCGGTACAAGCGCGTGGGACGCGTCTCAATCTCCAAATGGACGTATCTTGCAAGAAGTTTTATCATTTATTAATATTAATATAAACTAATTAAATTTTAATAACGACACGTCCGATTAAGTCATTGACTGTTTTTACTTCAACGGCGAATAAAACGTGTTACGTATAGCATCGTGCGTAAGTATTTTTGTATCTGCCCTTTTTATTTTATTTTAGGATATGACGTATATTTTATGAAAATATTTTTCACATAGTCGAACGATAACGTACAAAAAGCCTTGGTATTCACTTACTAATTAGTTAGGTGCAATTATTTAATTAGGCTATATGGAATCGTCTATCGTGCTGTGCTATTTTCATATTATATCGTGAAGACTCGTTGATATCGTGGAAATGAAATTGAGAAATTAAACAAGAGAACAACGCTTTTTGTACTCGGCCAAGGCATTTGTGGCCGTTTAATTGTTTTTCACGCTACTTGCACGTCAGTGTCTTCTAATAAAGCATCGCACGGTTCGAAAATGAAAATGCGAAACCTCGCGTAAATTGCATTTTGTAAAATTGTATAGAGAGAAAACAATCTCATGGTACGAAACCGTAGTTAATACTTACGTGATCCAAAGCACTGAAAACAGTGAGAATATTAAATTACACCTGCATTTTTCTCCTGTCCTGTTGAAAATATCACAGGTATAAAGTCAAACACAATCTACGGTATTTCTCGTATCCCTGGGCTGTGAACAACAAATTTTCCATTTATTTTTACAGCATGCTAACAATTTTGCAATTCTTTCGTTCTAAAAAAAAAAAAAAAGAAAAAAATGCCCTGTAACCGTAAACGTTTATTCTTTGTACAACATTTCGCTTGAATATATAATGCGACACGAAATATTTAGACCACTGAAAGCAACTGGTCCGTACCGTTATGAATAAATTTGACAGTACTCGTTACGTTTTGGTGCAAAACGTACAAATAAACATGTATTCTCGCATAACGATATATTTAACCACGTGGATTCTGAATCTCTAAATTTTAGAAAACTGTATAGAACACATACAACGAACATACGACAAACGATAAATCAAATATCCGGAATACACAAAGCACGCGATATAATATCTAAAAAACGAGACAAATCTCCGTTTAGACTGCATTTTCTCCGCTTACAATCGATAAAAATATCATAAAAGTCAGGATTCGCCCAATTTTTCATTTTTAATCTACCAATGAAAAAATCACAAATCACAAATGGATTACATCCGATTACGAGTCACGAATCAAGAAAAGGACAACACCGATAAAAACGATTTACGAAGCAAATCGTGTAGGCAAGCAAATCCCCGATCGACCCTGTCCTCGATCGTTTGTTTCACCGTGGTCGCCATCAAAATATCATCGTAGACGGCAGTTTTAAAAATATACAAGTGGTGATCCGTTAGCGGGCCGCGTGAACCAACTTTCCAAAGCTGGGCGAATTTTTCTGCAGCGAGGTATCAGCCACGTGAGAACCAGGCCAGACGATGTGAACACCTTTTTGCCAGCGCAAAATGATAACGTTCCTGTGGCTCTTTTCCGCTCTGTTGCCACGGAAACGGACGAGAAAAGAGGCTTCCTTCGGTCTACGAACCAACTGGAAGATGGGACGCAATTAAAAGCACGATTAGCCTCGTTTGAATCGTTGCGTTTTTATCCGGAGAAAGCACACGTTTCCGTGTACTAGCACGTGGCAATTATCGAAAAGTGATTTTTAAGATCTGTTTAAAAGAAGTTAGCTTTTTCTGCGCGAAAGACTGAACGGATGAAAAAACCGGTTCTTGGTTAATTACTGATTCAGATTGACTTTGAATAGCGAATGATACTTCGTTCCGTGTAACTCGTTTAAGAAATATTTTCTTTAGGTCGAACGTGTTAATTAGTTAGAGTTTTATAGATAAGAGGATGTAACATCAAACGACGTATATGTGAGTATTATCGAGTCATAAACCTCCAACTTTCTCACTGAAGTTATCGTAAAATATAGATATTTCAATTAAATTTCTGTACATGTTGATCTTCTACGAATTAAAAAATATTTTGCGATATTGAATATACGTGCATGTGTTTTTTTGAATTAAAGAGAATATTTACTTTGTGGCTATAATAGCCAATGAGTTAGAGACATAATAATAATACAAATTCTTTAATTACGTAGATCAGCGTTTATGATTTTCAAGATGACAAAAATTGTGCCGGAAAATTTCATAATATAATATATTCATCCTGTACCTCTGACCTATCGAATTATTCACGTTCAATAGGCGCAAAAAGCATCAATTACTCGAAACAAAACAGTTCGAAGAAAAAAGAAAATTTGCAGCCTTATCGCGCATCGAGAGATCGGTTTTGCTCTGGCAATTAATTTCCACTTAGCCACGCTAGCTTTTAACCGGTTCCTCGTCCCGTTTTTACGGCATTAGCGCCATAGGGAACCGACATAAGTGGCCGTGTAAACGATTGCACCGAAGGGGGTGTGGAAACGGCAGATAATGACCCAGGCAACGTTACGCGGCGAGTTAATTGGCGAAAGTTCAACATTCATACGGAATAAAATAAAAGACTGGAGAAGAAGAATTTAAGAAGAGAAAAAGGTAGAAAGAGTGAATTACGGTAAATAGAAGGAATTAAGGTACGTGTCTCTATAATTATAATTGTCTTAGTCTCGATTTATTAGCCGTGCATGTAAATGTTATCTCGAAAGCGATAAACGTGAAATATCCTCCTCTAACGAAATCGTCCAAACATTCTTCATCCCAGACTCGTGTCAGTATGAAAACCTAACGAATAATTAGTAAAAAAATCGTTTTAAAAATTCCAATACTCCTGTAAGTACTCGCCCCATTAACCGTAAACCAAAGTCACAGAGTCGCATTCTCTGGCATTTCATGACTTTTCCTTCGTCCGTAGTTTTCAGAAGACAATAGACGTTACGTGTAAAGTATGCGTGGTCGTGGTAGGGGTAAAAGGCAAACTCGAAGCGAGGAGAAGGTAGAAAACTAGAGGAGCGTGAAAAAAGGAGAAAATGGACCGAGTTAAAGATGGACGAGATCGTCGTAGGGTGGTCGAGAGGTGGAAGAAGACCCGAAGAAAGGCGAGGGGGACGTAGACGCGGAAGACGAAATAGGGTTTTCGTAGATAGTAAGTGGCGACTCTATTATTGCACTTACATTCTATTACCGAGGACCAGCACTCCGTAGTTGGCTAGCAACGGCAAGCGACGAGTGCACGAAGGGTCCGCTTGCTGCCAGCATGGATGGCTACCCTATTCCAAAGTTAAACTCCACCTTCCGCCATTACGAGTCGAGTAAAGCTGTTTATAGCGTTTAGCAGCAGATGCTGCACTCGTAACAGCTTGCAAATGAAAACGATCTCGCTTGCTCGCCCCCGAAAACCCGTTTGGTGCCGTCGTCGAAAGAGAAAGAAAGAAGAATAAGAGGAAAAGAAAGGGGATGGGCGAAACTCGGGACGAGTGAAACGCTACGCCTCATCGCGAATCTCGGATAAGTGCGATGACTTATGACTAGACAACGTTTTATTTATTTCAGTCGCTAGAAATATTGAACGTACAAGGAACTGTACGATACCAAAATTTTATTATCAGATTAGAGCTTTGATCTGTTAACTACGACACGTGTTCCGATAACGTGGTTTTATCGTAACTGTGAAACTAAAAGTTCTTTCCTTACCGTCAGCTTTGTTCCTAATTTTTCCTTTGCGCGTACACGGACTACGATTACAGTATCTCGACGCAAGGAAAAGTAGTTTCGAGTAATTGCCACGGATGTTTAACGCATGTTCGAAGCACATGCGGCCATTAGACCTGCAATATGGTATTGTTCGCGCATCTCGACCGTAAAGGCGTTGTTTACGCGACGATAACGACGCTAATCGTTGCGGATGATGGTCGAGACGTCTTCTCACGAAGGGGAGAAAATAAAAGAAACAGGCGTTCGTTAGCATGGTTCGATAAAAAAAAAAAGAAGGAAAAAGGGACGAAAGAAGAAAAAGTACCGCGAGTCTGTTATTAACGATCGTTAACGAAACAATCGTTAACGTGTCACACGAGCACGCCACTTTTCACCGGTTCACTTTTGTGAATTCAATGTCTCGTTAGACCGGAAACTCGAGTTCCTGGAGTGAAGAACTAATCCATTAACAAGGAAGCAAACTAGGTTCATCAAAGAAATTACAAACATAGGAGAAATTGATCGATGTATTCATGGTATTGGTACTTTTTATTAACTTTTGTATACTTTAACTTGGACATATTAAATTGATTTATCCCAGTTGCATGGCTCAACGATATTATATTTATAAATTATAACTTATTTAGGAAAGTCGCCAGTATCCAATAATTTAAAGCAATGTCTGACTTACATGTGAAGTTTCAATAAAAATAGATGGATTCCACTAGTCGATTAATCGATCCGCAAACGAATTTGGAAAGACTCCTCACGATGATAAAGGACTCTTAAACTTCTTGGAGTAACTCGATCGAACCACTTGGAGAATAGTAGCTTGTCTCTTTTAATATCTGTCGTGTTCGAAATCGTTCTTGATTAAATTTAAGGAAGACAAGTAGAACGTACATTAATTCCTCTGATATGTAGATCAATTACTTTGTAGGTAGTTCGAGTATGGAACGATTACTTTATCTAGCTGTGACAGTAGTTGTTTAAAGAATGTCGTTTTCACGGCAAAAACGAAACATTCTCGACGCTTATGACGTGCTCGTCGATCAATGCATCTGAGTCCAAACTATCAGTTTCGTATCTTCCGAGCGTCTGTATCAAAGTACCTTAATCCTGTGTTCCTTATATATACTCAACGCATAAAATTCACAATGAAATTTCCTTCGATCTTTCAACGATGCAACAACCATAATTCCTAACGTCCAACGTTCACAAACCTAACCTTAACCACACTATGAGTTTTCCCAAATCTCCCCATAATTCATATTTAATTTAATTTAAGTCAAAGAGTAATTCCTTGCGTTAAACGATACTTCAACGATAAAACACTACAACAAGAATTCCGTGGCACGGTATGTCGAACGAAAGTTGAACGGAACAATCTAACGAGGCGATCCGCGTGTTTGTTCGCTGCAATTTTAACGACAACAATTGTACCGATAATACAGTGTCTGGCAATCTCGCGGGCGAGCGGTCGCGAGCTAGCCTGCATGATTTATCGGTCAGGAAATTGACAATTAGCTACGGACCGATCGATGCGGCCAGAGCTTTTGGCAAGAAGCGTGTGCTGGACGGCTCGCTGTAATTTAATACCGCGGATAGTCGAACCAGATTGAGACTGACATCGGAGGAACCACTGGTGACAATCGCGATCACAATTTCCATCGCCAGAGGCGAGGGAATCGAACGAAAAAGAAACGTTCGAACATGAAGAAAAATTTGTTTCGTTATGTTTATCATCTAAACAAAGATATATGCGATACATCCGTACATAGATTTGTACAATTTTTATAAAAAGGCATCATTTGACCATCTTGATTGTTTGTTCCAATAATTTAAATTGTCGCAACGATGATCAGAAATTCACGAGAATATCACAGACGAGCCAGATCTAGCGAACCTTGTCTCGTCGTAAGTATTTCTATTCTCCTTATTCACTTACCTACATCGACTTTAGCGATTTTCTGCTCGTTCGACGACATTTCTAATGGTTCGGGTTTGTCGAAAGTTGGCTGGTAGTCGCATAAAGACTCTCTGCTTCTTGTCGCGAAGAGAAAGGGATATAATATCGCGCTATGACGTTGCTATAGCTCCGTTTTAACTGTTAGTTTTTCGCTACTTCGACAAGGTGCTCTCTAACCGGCTTCCCCGTTCTTTCTCCTCGATCCACCTCTGTTTCCAAGTCGACGTTTACGCGCGCACAAACTCATTCGCCGGTCGTCTTTTATATTACGAGCAGCTGCTTTATAACCGAACTTATTTGTCCTTCAGGGAAAACTCTTTTGTTCTACGTCCTTTGTCTCTCTGCTTTATTGACTTGTCTCCTTGTTGTCGCCCGCGACATTTTCGCCTTAATGGCGAACGGATAAAGATTAGACGTTGGTCCTGTTGAGACAACAATACTCCGTCGATACGGGCGGACGACCGACGCTATCGACGAACCGTTTACCACGACAACAAAGCCAAAAATGGAGCACCTGCTTTGTTTTTTAATAACGAGAAGCAACTTTGTTTCGTAAAGATCGCTCGCTCGATAGATGAGTAATTTTAGTGTAACAAGGATCGTTTTTCTCGGCGGAATTTGATCTTTTCGTTAGTCTTTGTTAATCCATCGTGCACTAGACGCGTGTCCTGCTGGAAGAGAGTAACGTAATGAGAATCGAAGCGCGTTTCAACGAACAAGCTACCGCGAATAAAGCGTTTTTACGAGCGTTCTATAAACTGTTAAGATTGGAAATTTAATATTACTTAATACTATACTATTAATACTATGCTACTTCGTTCTAAACGATACTTTACACGAAAAAGTACCAGAGAACCTGAACAAAAATGACACGCGTACAGTAATCGTGACTCCTATCATCTTCGAAACTCAATTACTAAAAACCAAAACGAGATACAGCATACGTTTACTGGACAAACGTGTTGTTCTGGATACGTTCTATCATCCGTATCGCTCGCCGCTTTCATGATTTCACCACATATCGAAGCTTGCCACACAAAAGCGCCATACCCTGTGCATCCCATATACAACGCTGATTAATTTTCGTTGTCGCGTTTCGAATTTTCGCGCTGCGCCCCTCGTAAATATCCATCGGCACAGGAGCTCGTGCTAGGTGTATTAAAAAACGCTTTCGTCGTAAATATCGCGCGCTTTCGAGCGCGTAGTCGTGCCTGTGAACGATAGAAAGAATAACGGTCGTGGCGTGCGGAGATGCCGGGTCCTCTCTCGCCCACTTCCTCTTTCTCTCTCCTCCTCTATTCTTCTCGCTCCCTCTCGCGTGCAATGAAAAGTTGAGATTTCGAGTACGTTTGACGGGGAGATATTTTTCGGCCAGCCAAGAGATCAACGGAACGGATAGACGGTGGGAAAGGGACGGGGCGTGAAAGTTGGACGACTCGTTACAACTTTTTAATGGCAGTGAGATTAGTTTTTAAACGACTTTCCGCGTAGTTGGAGAAATTTTCATGATACCCGAGAACATTCTTCAGCGGTTCTCGACGTGTGATGACGCGCACCGGATGAACGACGCGAAGCCGTGAGTCTCGCGCTTTATCCTCGGCCAATTACACGGCACTCCTTCTGCAAGATATAAGGCAGGTGAACGCAAACATCGTGTCGCTGCTATTGTTGTTGTGTTTTTCTTCCGATGGATTCAAAGAAGATTTTTTTTCGTCAAGAAAAGTAGATCCTCTGACTCGGAAATATTCTAGAAATTTTATAAGATTCTTAATTCTCTGCTATTTTACGTAAGCCGCGAAGCACAAATCTGATAAAGATTTTCTCGACGCTAAAACCGAGATGATCGCGTTGAATTCTATAATGAGATCTGTACAAGCTATGAAATCCCCAACGTATCGAAATTCTATAACGTAGCCTCTTCGTAAAATCGTAGAGACAATTCGGTCGGATCGCGCGATTAACACAAACAAGTTTCAGAAACAGATACGTAATAGGCAGAGAATAAAAGAAAAAGAAGTGGGGAAAAATGATCGGTCTGGTTCATTGATCGCGATATCGTTTCCGATCGCGACTACAAAGAAAGACGGGATTTAATTCGTTCCGGCGAAACGAATCCTACAGATTCCTATCAAATAAACGCGTATACGGATAAAAATCGCAGTTCGAGTAATTATATTGAATCAGCTTAGCGGAGGAAGCCGCCAAGCATTCCTTCCTTTTCCCTTTCCTCTTTTGACTATCTGAACGCCAGCCAGGGGCTGAGCAGGCGAAATTAATTGGAAAAGAGGAGTCAAACGAAGAGCGAAATTGGTAACGCGTCAAAGCACTTTTGAATAACGTTTTCGAGGGCTTTTCGCAGATAGAATGCTCGCGCGGTCGTTAATCAAACCGTAAATCCGTGCCGATATTAATACGTTTGGCACTGGCCTGAGTAAATTTTATATACGAGATATTAAAACGCGGCAACGAAACGTTCGATCTCATCACCGTGACTTTAAACGACGAGTCGATCGTTCCGAGTATTCCAGTCCTATTACCGCAACTTCCTTTTACGTTCCATACGTATACACGGTACTTTGCTCAGTTATCGATTGTAAACGCGCAATTTATTTTTGTTTTGATCGATTGTTTACAATCGTATCAGCCGTTATAATAGGTTATTAGCAACTCGCGATAAATTAAGATTTCCTTCGGTACGACGTAGAGGTCGTGCAACCTCGTATTCCATAGTCCACTTGATCCAAATTAATGCTTCACGTTTTACAAATATACGATAATGTATATCTTCTGCGCAGAACCACGCATTAGCGACACGAACATCTATAAATATCGAAACGCACCCACCATTGAGCTTTCTCCAGTTCCGTCGCGTGTTTTCCCGTTCCGAGCATTTAAAGTATCTACGAAACTCTGTCGCGAGTCTGTCGACTACCCCGAACGACCAAACACACCCTATTCACCCTTTCGAAAAATCCCTCGCAAACCGAATCCCAGGCTACATAAGTAACACGAAACGTTCTCCATGCAGATGTATCCAGTGGAGGAGGAAACTTATGCAACATGCATCGATCGCGATGCAGAAGCGAACTTTTTTGAAAGGAACGGCCCACTGAATTCTGGTTCCGAGACGAGTTCGCGTGATTATTCGAAACGGAGCATCGGTCCTCCCCTTGTAACTGCTTCATACGAATTTCTATCTGCTTTTCCCTGTTTTATTTTCTATATTTATTCTCCCTATTCGTTCTTTCTCTCTCGTTTCTCGTTTTCCCCTTCTGGTAAGCATCGACGAGAGATTCCTTTGGATTACTCTATCAAATAAGAAGCTCAGAGTCTTTGAAGGTGGAAGATGCTTTCACCGCCGATCCAACGTTGAATAACGGCAGCGTTAAATAAATTTTTGTCGACGCCGAGTAGATACGTTTGGATTCAATATCTTTTCAGATGCGCGAGCTGATGAAAACACGAGCGGAATATTGTTCTCCGTTTTCGTCGCGTTTCACCTCGGCCCTTCCTCTTCGGACGGTACGCGAATATTTTCTTCGTTTTCTCAGCCAACAGGGCCGACAGCCCTGACGGCGAGATATTTTTAGCGACACGTACACGCGTGTTTCTTTCCGCTTGGATCCGCTGCTGCTCTCGCTGTTAACGCTCGCCTTATGACTTTTTTATGGGTGCTCGCGGTGCTGCCAGGTATTTGTTTGGAGAACAGCCCGGCACGCAGTGAAAAATTGCTCGAATGTCCCCCATAATTTTAATGCTGATGTTTTTCTTTTCATCTTGCTTCCCCTCGTTTTCAGTTCGTATATTATTTAAGTGTTTTTCAATTTCTCTTTCGATTAACTTTTTCGTATTGTTTTGTGAATTATTTAGGACCGCAGAGCTGATTTAACTTTTGGTGTCGTTTTAAAAAATTACTCCATATCTATGGATGTATTTTTACACTTTCGTAATCAATAACACATTTATACGTTGTCATCGTTCTACGTACGATATGTAATTACACGTAATTTTATATAATCACAGAGATTTTACAAGTTGGACACTGGGAAGTTACTTTCTAAATAACGAAGGAATGATAGAGAATGTATATCGATGGTTAATTCACGATGCTTTCCTACAATTTCAAGCGAAACCTTTGATTAAAAGAAACGAAGAGATCAAATATCTCGAAAGTCCTTTAGATCCATTAAATTATAAATTTCTATCATAGTTTAAGCAATTTAGTAAGTGGAGGATGATTGTCTATTGCCGGGAGTTGTCGATAGTTCTGAAACAATTTAAAACTCCAGTCGACCTCGACACGGATCATCGATACTCTGTGAGCTGAGGTCCCACGAGATCTCCGATTCAGAAGTAATTTAATAATAGTTGAGGAGATAGAGCGAGAAGTAACCAGATACGAGAAGTATCTTGTACAAGATGCTCGATGGAATTTGTTGGCTTTAAAAAGAGTCTCAACAGCATTGCAAGCTGTACGAGTTATTGCAACCGCATTAATCTTCTATTCCAACGACCACATTTGATATAAATTAATCGTTGCATTACTAAATTTTCTTTACGATAAAGTTACAATTAATAAACGAATAAACGAATCGATCGGAGCTAGGAAAATTTATACGTTCTTATGAATTCTCTGAAATTAAAGACTTTCAAACTCGGTTAAGATTACATGAATTATACTTTAATCGTAATTTAGCCCGTATCGATAAAAAGTAGGACAACGTAGTCAACTATAAGAACGTGGCTGCATCAGTCGATATTACTACACGGTTCTTTAATTTAAGACCTCGTTATATCGTTATATCGTAAAGGCTACTATAACAATGTCCCAGAGGCGCGCTAAAAACCGCGTTAACGCGGTCCCAGGGGAATTAAGCGAACCCCCACGGACAAACGATGGAACCGGATCCATTTATATGCGTTAAGACGTCTTAGCTTTCTTAAGGGAAGTTTTAACGAGCGTAACTAAGGAGTTTCGTTGGCCGTACTGGGACCTCCTGAAACTTTTAATCTTGATCAACCGCGGCCACGATCGAGGCTCACGCCTTTTTACGACTACTACCTGACCGGCTGCCTTGAAGATCTAATTTCATCGTTCAAATTAACCCTTTCGTTTTTAAATTATTTAACAACTACGTCGAGGATGGTAATGCTATTCGTTTATAGGAAATTTAAGAGTACGAAAATGCACAGAATAATATTCGATGTCCGGAGAACTTATTCGTTTCGCCGATTTGCTTAAAATTTTGAACCGAAGAAAGGAAAAGAGTGACAATGATTCCACTTTCCCCACTTTTAATCGATCTTCTCGTACTTTCTACTCGAACGCTATATCCCAGGCAAAGTATAAGGAAATGTAGCGCGCCAAACCAAGCAACGTAGAGTCCTTTGCCTCGGTGATCGAAAGCTTCTGCTGCGCCTCGTGCAACACCGTAAAAAGGACTCTTGTAAACGGACTGGGAAAGACGACGAGGCTTGGCGATAAGGTCGATACGCTGGGAAAGAACGTAAAAAGCGTCGAATAGGTCGGTTACATTGACGAAAGCCACGGAAGTTGCGAACAAATATCGCGATCGGACGCCTTCGACTACTCATCGCGAATAGTTTGAAAGTGGGTGAAAGAGGATGTATGCGATCCGGGAGGCTGTTTTATTATGAAGCGTTCCGTATACGCGTGCGTCACCGGCTATGCGGCGATAATAATGTTACAGGCACGCCGGAGGGATCAGCGTTAAAATTTAAAGCATTATAACCGGTTTATCGATCGTTAGCAGTGCCGGGTTAGCAGACCGCGTGAAATTTACTGGAAATTTATCCGGCCCTCGTATCGAAGTCACGTATAATATTTGCTCAGATACGGTTCCGTGTATCGACGACGTAGTGGCCCGGCAATTTACCTTGAATGTCGGCCAATTAAAGTTTCAGCCGATCGATTCTGTCCAGAAGAGGCGGGGAGCAAAGGATTCCCCATGGAAATTGTTCGGCGTGGAAGATCGCTCTTCTTCGTCTCGCACGTGGAAAAACGTTTGAACCGACGATTCGTCGTCTTTACGTGGCTTTCGTTCTTTTTCTTTCGCAAAATTTTCGATTTTAATCTGTTCCACGTTAAGAGGAATTTAGAGAAAATATCGTTGTGTTTTCAATTCCACGAGGACTCACCGTGCCGAAAAAGCTTGGCGTTTGAAGCAACCCGGTAAACGCCAGGCTATAGCCGCATAACCGGTGGTATAACGAAACAAAAAATATAGCGGGCATGAAGGGGGAAAAAGGAGAAGAAGAAGAGGGCAATAAAAACTTCGAGGAATGTTTAATGACGCGACTAGAAGGGAGAGAGTGAGAAGGTGAAAGAGAGAGGGAGAATGGGGTGGGTGGGAGGCATTCGTTTAATTTGTTCGAAACTTCGGCTAAGTGTTTAATTAGTTAACTTTGCACACTGCCGCGGCCCCAGGTACGCAAACACTTAGTAGGTAAATTACAGGGCCAGCCATTCCATAACTTTCCGACATCCACGACTCTAGTAAGTATACACCGCATAGCAATATCATTCGTTGCTACCAGCTAATAATACGTGGTTGCTTCGACGGTACACACCCTTTAAACTTCGTACCAACTCCCACGAAACTTACCATCTCTCCGTGATCCTTCTTTCCGCGTTAAATATCACTCATCCGTCGCCATGGAAAACGAAGAAACAGAGAGGCGAATAAAGAAATTAGAAGGAAAATATCGGTTTGAAGAACGAATACGAGAACGCATTTCGACGCGATATCAGTTACCAGTTAATTAAGCAACCAAGGACCAAGTCGAGTAATTTACCGCGAAAGAGTTTACGGACCATTCGGGAGATCTAACGCACGTGGCTAGCTTGTGCTCTGAATCGCAATGAACCTGTGGTCCTTTGCCCATTTCGAGTTTTAATATTCACCGTGGCACGGTCGTTCGAAATAACAGCTCGGTGTCGCTTAGTAATTTTACGATTCAACAACAATTCATAAAGTGGGAGAATCTGTCGCGCGAATTAATGGCTGACGCTAATAAGCTTATCTTAGAATAGATCTCGCAATGAGCAACAGACCTTGCCATCTTCTTAACACTATTACGAACATGTTATTTATTATATAGGTAAATACACGCTCCGTGAATCCTTACAAATTCCAATAATCTTCCAACCCGACCCATGTCCTGCAATGTCGCGGCGGACCATTGTCGGCTTAAACGCGAAGCCTATTGTCTCAAAACTCGTTTATCTGGCCGCGACAATACTCGGGCTCAAGAACTACGCTTCGCGTAGTGGAGAAGCCTAGCGGAAGCTTCACGACCATTATCCTACGCGGTTAAATTCAAGCAAACAGCCCGTCAATACAGCAGCCATCGGTTTCCAAAGAGTGAAAACTTGGCCTAGTCGAGTCGAGTAGTAACGGTACACGTGTACGTTCGCGCATAGCAGCTCGAGATATATACAGGGTGTCTCGGTGATCGTGATACAATACATTCTGTGCATGAAGATACAGATGCGAAGTGACGTAACCCCATTCTAGCCAAACAGAGAGAAGGAGGACATGGAGCGTAGAGCGAAAAGGAAGGCGGTACACGTCAGAAGCATTACCGATTGTCGACATGCAACTGTTGAGAAACTCGATTTCACCCTCTCCTCTCTTACCCCCGCTTAGCCGTTTCCACCCTCTCACCCAGCGGGGAGCAACGCATCCGCAACTGAAATAACAAGCAGCGAGTTAATTTCTCGCGTAACTTCTCCTCTCGCGATATCTACACTCTGCTACTTCTGACAGTGTTGCCGAGGGTTGGGGTTGGAGGGGGGTGAGACGTCATCGGGGCGCCTCCACGCCGATCCCCTGCTCAACGAATCCTCCAACGATAACCGGGAATATTATTGAAAATCTAAAGTTTCCTTGCCAGTGGAAAGTTGATAAAGATACCGCGGTAACGCGATATTTGTTTGCTTCTCAAAACTTTCGAATTAATATTTAAAAATTCTTACGTGAATTTTCATCGATCGTTTGAAAACATCGAAACGTTTACAGTTCGAAAATTTTAAGAAACTTTTTTATGCTTAAACGAAACTCGGTTAGTGCGTAGAAAACGAAATCTTGTTTGACGAAAATCGTGTACTAACATACAATTGAAAGCGTTCAGCGATGAATGGTACGTCATGAAACTTTACGTATCAAAACGAATAAAAGATGTAGAGTAAAGTTTTTTTTAAACCAGCCATTGTTTTCCGGAAAATTGAACGATACCATAGAGAACAAAGTTGTTTTACATGACAGAACGGATGAAAAACGTAGAACATAAATTTTCTCGTACGATCATTTGCTTTCTAGAAAATTGTTCTGATAGAATCGTTCTTCCTTTCGTTGTAAATCAACCTATATATTTACTGTTCCATTTTTAGTTGTATTTTCCATATTCACCATACCAAATCCTCGCATTAAAATATATTATTCCTTGTTTCTTCATTGTCCTACACACATAGATAGAACGAAGAATGAAAAATATTTATCATTACATCGCTTACTATAAGACAGTCTCGCCGCGATCAACATTGTCTCTTCCCTTTCGAACCCTATCGTAAAATCCTTACGAAACTAAAAATTGATTAACAATTGCGCGTTAATCGCCGTGTTCGAGAAGCAAACACACTCTCGGTATCCTTTCACACATGCAACTTGCGAGCGATTTCGAATTCCAAAGAGCAACACAGACTCGCATTACGCGTCCAGCGTTCCACCCTCCCTCTGCTTCAACCCCCGCTGCACAAAGAAGCTACCAACAATTCCCTCGGAACCGAGCACAGAACCAACCCTCGACGTTCGACCAAGCCTGCATTAATCACCGCGCACTTCGCCGAGAAGCCGCATTAATTACATACAATACGCAGCTACGTGGAATTTGCATAGGACGTGCTAGCCTCTAATTAATAGTATGTAAATCGGTGTTCCGTGGCCGCGCGTCTTCGGCCTCATCGTCATGACTTCGACGATTAATCGAGCGAATAGAAAACGTAGAGAGAAAGGAACGCGATCGCGGGACGATTTCGAAGCTTCGTTCGCAGCTCTCCGAACGTTTGCTCGATGAATGAATCGTGGTCTCTTTGTGGCGCGCGAGCCGCGCGATCCAACGCTGGCGACGTTAATTAATTGCCCGAGTGAAATGTTAATTAAAACGGAAATTAGTATCGCGCGTAACGCGCGTTCTTGCGGTTCCCACCGATGCGAGCCGGCCGCGTTCGGTCGAATTTACGGCGTCCCGCGATACCGCCGAATACGCTGTACCGTCGGTCTCGTTTTATTGTTAAATAAACGGACAATAAATGCAAATGCCATAAGATACCAGTGTGCAAACTAGCTTACTCCACACGCAGGATGAAAACCAAAGTTTTCATGCGGTTTTGATGACCGTTATTATGTACTGACCAAAGGAGTGGGTTTTCATGTACGAAAAGGATTCAAATAATGGAGTATAATTAAATCTTCGCATGTTCGTTCTATGCACCATCCAATTTGTTAAGATAATCTGCAAAAAAATGCGTGAACGAAAAGTTTACAGAAAAAGTAAAATATTCTAAAACACACTAGACGGTGTCGAGTTCCCTACGTAATATTCGATACCAACGAACGACTGGAATATTAATCGAGACAGAAGTTACCATTATCGAATAAAATGTATCGCTATACTCTGTAAATTCACAGGCGAATGTATTTTTAGCGATAGCCGTAATTCGATCGGCGCACTTACAAAATAGGACCGATCGAAAAGTAGTGGTCGATATCGCGAACGACGCAGTTGGAATATTTTGTAGGAAATCAGGTGTGCGAGAGTATTCACGGGGATTTTCATAGCGATAGACACTTATCGGCATGTGAACACGCGCCGCGAGGACATGCGAGCGCATAATTCGCCGGGTGTTACACGGCATTTCCGCGAGAACCGGTGAAGTTGTGACAATTACAGTACAGCTTTTTACGACTAGTCGCGATAAAAGCAACTGTTGTATCGGGTGTCCTATTTGACTTGTTCGTTCCAGCCGGTTTTGTTCTCGTGAAAATATTGGAACGTGGCTATTGCTGTTTATGGCTATTTAAAACGATCGTAAAATACGCATCAAGTGTCGTAAATAAAGAGTCATCATGATTTATATATTAAAAGGTATAAAAAGATAGGGAGAATTTTGAAAGGAAAGGAAAATGAGAAAAAAGGCCAAATAAGTGAAATTGGTAAAAACGGTCTATATATGGTCAAACGCGTTAAACACGTGTGGAGTGGTATCTACCTGTGTAAAAAGGAGGTAGTTTATTGGAACATTTCTCCCACAGCTGTGCATCACGTACATTTTTATAAGAGTATTACGAAAATGTTTTTAGCGAGATTTTACGTAGACGGTTTACAGGCAGACATTATTACGGTATAACTATGTATTTAACTTCACACATATTGTCAGACATTCGCTGATAAATTGTCAGTAAATCGGCATTTTTCTTTTCTAAGAGAAATTTTCTACCGTTCCTTACTTCTCTCGTTTCATTTAAATTATATCGATAATTTAAATCATCGTGGAAACTTAACCGTATAAAGTTCACGAAACTCGACGAATATTTCGCTTAAAATTACGCAATAAGTACTCGATGAATTACAAATGGAATTACAAATGTCCAGATGATCGCGCGATTACCCGATTTTCGCAGAATTTCCACTTTAATCCGCTACGTTTGCTTCAAAAGCCAGTCAGAGCGCTCGAACCATCCTAATTAAGGAAAACAGCCGGCATGAAACGTAGAATCGACCGCAAGGCATGGATTCCGTTATAATCCACCATATCGCATCGATACTCCTTAAACTGAACTAACATTTTTATCGACCACCTCGATCATATTCGCGCCACGTGATCCTCTGCTCGCGTTCGTTTCGCCGTCATTTCTCCGTGAAAAATTTCGCACGGCGACGTACGTGACCCATATGCACGTGGCACAATGAAAAGTAAACGGACCGAAGCGTGGACGAGCTAGCGTCGAGTGCGCAGCGACGCAGAAGAACCGCCGGAAGTGTGTTAAGTGACGCTCTTGACAGGTGTAAATAACGGACAAGCCGACGTATTCAGAATAGTAACCGCGAAACTGCGATCACGCGACTCTGTCCGAGACCGAAAATCCTCGCTCGAAGCGATGCCTGGGCTAAGAATGCGTAAATAAAGTCTGTTTCCTGGCTCGACGCGCTATTTCCATGAGAATACCCAGAATGGAAAATAGCTCACCTTCGTGTTACGTGTGTAGAAAAATCTAACATGAATTCAACGTTGAATTTGCAACGGCAATCGGAAGAAATAGTAACATATTTGGTACAGGCACAGGCTATTCTTATTGATTCCTCCTATTAATATTGGAGCACCATGGGTGTTAGAGAGATTATTTCTCTACGTATTATTTTATTAAATTAAAAGTTTTCAAAATGTTAAAGCGTTTATCGCGTGCGACAGTTTGCAGAATGAACGATACACTAAATAACGTTGTGAGTAGCCTGAGCTTATTTGATCGATACAGTCGTGAGGTGGTCTGTGTTGTCTCTGATGATTGTAGCTGCTGGCTGAAGATGTCGCTAGGCTGCTGAGGTACTGCTATTTTTCTTCTAATTTAGATGCGTGGAAGAAAAATAGGACTGCGGGCGCCGGGATTCGAACCCGGGGTCCCAAACGTTCGTAACCTAAGGCGCTAACCACTGCTTTTTTTTTTTTTTAAGCTGTTTATTTAAAACCCAATATACAATTTTGAATACATTATAGTGTTCACAATAAACGGTGAATTTATATAATGGTATCTTAGGCAGAGGTACCAATACGCAACGGTACTACGTAGCCATGCTGTAATATGTTGTTGACGCTTTACATTTTTCGTGTTGGATATATCTTTTGGTTTAAGCCGCTGGAGGAGCGGAGCTTCTATGTGATTTTGTTCTTACTTGTTGTTTTTGTCCTGGAAACTGGGTCGCAAAATAGGACGCTTCGGTAGTATATTTTTGGGTGCTGTGGTGTTTGGGGGCGGGGTGGGGTAAGGGGAGAGGGAGGGGGATATTGAATAAATAAGTTTCTTTTAAAAGAAGGAGAATTGCAATGATTACAATGTTTGCACCTGTGTTGTACGGGGGCAGAATTGAGTTTTATCGGTTTAGTGGATTTTCTCTCTTATTTTATTATGGATTCGGTATCCACCAATATTTTTTTGAATTTTTTCTATGTTTGTCTTTGGTGTCTTTCAGAGGGAGGGCCATGTTGTATCTCCATCTGGTGTCTGCGGACTGGCCATCTAGGTTTTCTTCGTAAAGTATAGTTTGGGTCCCTATTTTTCTTTTTATGTGGTAAATTATCGGAATGTTATTTTGGTCTTGTAGGTAGTTTTTTCCGTCAAGGTATGGGAAAGCTTCTGGCGGGATGTAGCCTGTTGTCAGAGTGTTTTTGTAGTATGTATCATTTGGAGGCGCTAACCACTGCGCTACCATCGTCCGGGAGAAGTTAGTGTCGAGTGGCGGTATTTGTTGTCGAGTGCCGCCACAGTCGTATTAAAACAAGATAAGATACCACTCGCCGGTATTCCACGCCACAAGCGTTCAAACATTAGCACGCAATCCATGCTTCTTAAAACTGTGAACGAAAAAACACGTATTATAGCAACGCCCATCCAAAATTAAACGATAAAACAGCGTAGAAAACGCATAGGGATAAACTCAGGCAGCTGCGCTTTCCAGAAAATTCTTAACTCGAACAAACGATCGACTTAATAAGGACAAGAAAGAGAAATCTCTAGTCTCTGCGTGGATGCTTTAAACAGAACGAAGGTAAGCAAGTTCGAGAATATTCGACTGTGAAACTTTCATGATTCCAAAGAGCGGGTCCGCGTGACTACAACCAAAGTTTATAGCAACACGAGTAGAAGACGGACAAATAGAAAACGCCGGCGGGTCTAAAACGCGAGACGGTCACCTTTAAACGCTGATACGTCAGTTAGACATTTTCCGAGTGGTGTGTTGCTTACTCTCGGTAAGCCGATGGCGGAACTCAACCCCGTGTCCTAAGAGGGTGTTTTAATTAACCCGTGCGCAAATATTTATTTATTTGCCGAGGTTAGAAGTCAGGACGTGGCGTAACACGATCAACTTCAAAAGTTACATGGAAATGGATACGGATCGATGGTGCGGAAACGTGATATACAGAGTACAAATAAAAAAATTGAATTCGAGACAGCGATGAAAACAGTTCGCGTACAAAAATGTTGTTTGAAGCTGATTTTTCTCGTTATACGCGGCAGTACTTTACGTTTATTTTAAATATACGCAACTTGGACGAAAGTATTCGAAGATTCGTAGACGCTTTTACGAATGTACGTATTGCGCGTACTGTACGAAACAATGTACTGTCTCGTTGGAACCGATACGAGACTACCATAACTGTATTAGCGAAGTTTAAAACAAATCAGAAAATACATGTGACATGTTACAAGATGTCTCGAAAATGTATATGACAAGTACGAGATGCTTGGGCAGCATCCACTTCTTATTTACACCTTATAGGCAGAAGTTAAGGAGAATAGAACTGCGAGGAGAGAATAGACGTAAAGGGTAAGTGTAAAAGGTCGAAAAGAAAGGATAATCGCAATAACAAGCAAATTTTCGCGGCAATGGTTTAATTAATCGCTTCGAACAATGCGAGTTTTCGATAGGAGTTTATGAATCAAGCGTACATGCATACACAGAGGTGCATCAGGTTGTACAACTATCGGAAAATCGCTCGTTAACCTAGCCCCTTTGACGGTAAACCGATTAGTCGACAAAACAGCGAGTATTTAACTTGGAATTGTTCGGAACAATTACAATGGAAACGTGGGACGTTTACACGCGCCGGTTAAGTGATACGAGCACCGGTTTGCTGGTTTCGTGCCCTAGAACTCGATGAATCGCCAGGTGAAACTGTGCAAAGGATTAAATAAATATTTGGCAAGAAGTTACTCGTCATTCTGGTATTTAACTGTGAATGATTGCTTAATCGATATTACATTAAAACGAGATAAAAATGATTTATACGTGCAAGTCGGTCGATGATAGACATCCGAGTGTTTTATTCGATATAGATCTAAAGAGAGAAAGTTATTTATTCATCAACTGATTCCATTGACAGGATGATTATGAACGCATCTGCCGGTAAACGATAGAAGCTTAACAGTTGGAAACTTATTCGAGTCGGTCTGCAGGGAATATTTCAGAGCGAGGCAATACGGCCGTTCGGAATAATCCAATATCATCCGACGTGATCCAGCTTGACAGGACGCAGCTGGGTAAAAATCGCGGAATGTCGTTCGCGTCGAGAAAACATTGGACCGCGCTGGCCTGGTTTTTTACCCTAAAACGAAATCCAGGCTGCTCGATTTCGTGCTTTAAACATTCGCTTCTCTGGTCATACGACTTTCATAGAACGTACGGCATGGTAATCGACGGATTTAATCTCGCGAAACAGGAATCAGAGCGACAGCGGACATCGAGTTCGTCAGGGAATCGATGAATAAAAGAGCGCGTGCAATCGAGGTGCAAATTTTCTCGCGAATACCGTCGCGACGTATCCTGTTCGACGAAACAATCACGACGAAACGCGACGTACCCATCGTTGTACGTTTCGACAGATGTTTCACGTAGTACCTGTCTAAAAGTACTTCGATGATTCTATCTTGTATCGATATTATTCCTCTCGCTTTTCTTTTATATTTTATCGTATCTCCTTACATGCTTTAAAAAAGAAGCATCCGCGTTTCTATCTTCGATCATCCATCTTTCAGCACCGTTAAACCATCCCTTAGAAAAAACCATGGTCCAGCGGGTTAATCGGGCAGAAAAATCGCTGGTGAGTTCCCATGGACTCCGACCAATCATCCTCGCCCTACAAAAGCTGTAGAAAAGGGAACGATGACCTTAACAGTGGTTCAACGAGGAATAGTATTCACCGATCTCACAAACCGTGGACTTTCGTCGAGCCCGTGAATCACGTTCATCCCCTTCTGGAATCGACGCGTACGCGCGACGTTTCCACATTTCACCGGAATCGATCCGTAGTCTTTCTCTATCACCAGGTCCGAGTTCTACACCGCGATCTTATTTCATCCCCGTCGAGGGCGCCGTTAACATTTAACGGTCGGTTAATGCGACGTCGCATCCTGACGTCGATCCCGGTCCTTAACCAGCGGGAGGAAAATGGGAGAGGACGTGTGCACGGGCCAGGAAATATCTCGCAACGTGCAGGCAACCGTCCTATATAACCATCGTCGAAAGGCTATACGTTAAACATTATTCGAAAGAGCGAACGTTCTGACCCTGCGTACAGGGTCGATTCTAAGAGAGAAGAATTCCGAATGGGCCAATAAAAGCTGTCGGGATGGAGCACGATGATAGCGTCGCGATTTCCTCTCGGTTCATGGCTCTGGCAAGTTGAGTACTCCGATCGACGAGGGAACACACTATACGAAGCTGAGGCGCGATAGTTTTATTTAAGAGGTTCTGAGGATTCGCCGAAGCTTGGTAATTTTAATTAGGTTTCGCTTTCCTGTGTATACGTATACGTACTCGTTTGTAGGTATTAGAACGAAGAATGAAACGAATGCGAATAATCGCTGAGAACATTTAGGAAGTTTGTTTTCGCATCGAATAACGTAACCGTAAGAGCCTCGCGGAGATGTCTAAGTGATTTTAACACGTGTTGTGAAGGCACGGTTCTGGTAAACCTGGATCGATCGGTTGTACCCTGGAATTACCAAAGTAACAGAATTAAAAGGCATGATCTATTTGCCACTGTAAACTGTTTCCGTTTTTTCTCCCCTTCTCTCCCGTTCCATCGATGAGCCTGCGTGCAAAAAAGGCGACCAACGCCAAGAACGGACGTAGTTTGAAAACAAAACGTCTTACGCCATCGCTATTAATACAACTTGCCCTTGTTTGTATCGACGCTATCGCGGAGTCTGACAAAGTATAGTAAAATTTATCAATTTCTCGGTACACAGACGACTGCGAATTATAAACAAAAAGCGTCGCAATGCCTTTGATGTGCATCGCGTTTCAAACACCATAAAACCCGTCCTCAAAAAACCTTCTCAAATTTCGAATCCCCGCGGCAGCAGATTCCAATGCAACATTCTGCAGCGGATTTCAGTGTGTCAACGAAATATAATGCCCGATACGCGCGTAAACGACACACGGAAATGGAGGATCGTTAAAAACGTGGCACGGAGGGTGAAAGGGAAAAAAAGACGAGCAAGCCGCGTTAAAATTTCACGTCACTGTGGGGACAAACTATTCCATGTCGAGCGAAAGCAACGACGAATCCGCTTACGCAGAGTTCCATGCATTTCTCTCACTATCGTAATGCGAAAACGATTTCAGACGCGTGTGCACGGAGTTCCACGCGTTCCAGTTCATTCCGACCGCGTCCGTGTCTGCGTATGTCCCAGCTGCTTTTCCGTCTTTTTAACACCCACGAAAATACAATATTAATTCTTTATCCGCCCCGACGGTCTACCTCCCCTCGACCACGAACGATACTCGTGGTTCCGCGTCCAAAACAGCTATTACGCGAATAAACACGCGAGAGAGCGCGTCTGAATTCGTTCTTTTGTTCCACCGATGTGCGCGTTTATTTTGCATCATTTCGTTTTCAAGCATTTTTGCGATCTCGACATCGCTGTCTTTGGTAGCTGTAATTCTCGTTGCAGAAATTTTCTTGCCTCAATTACATCGAAAATTAACGCAAATGACGAGGATGTTAATATTATTTTTGAAAGCTCATTGCTTAATGCCCTTTGCTTATTCGCTCGTATCCAACAGACTGGTCTTCTATAGAGAAATGGTTTCAATTTGCGTCCGAACGGAGACTGACAGTTTCCACCGGGTTTAGTTAAACGATATTCACACTGACGGTAAATCAACAAGCGACAGTCAAAGACGACACGCAAAATAACAAAGGCGGGAGATGTAAATCTATCGGTTAATCGCGTAGTTGTGAAAACCTTTGTTCCTGTGAGCGGACAATTTTTCCAATAGCGGGTACGCTAAAATGATAAACAGCGTGGTTATAACTATGCGAGTGAGATACGTGTAAATTCGTGCGCGATCGCGCATATCGTCGACTATTCGATAAATACATCGTAAAATCATGAAAAAGTGAACCGTAAAGCCGAATATTGCGGATGGCCAACGAACCTTTTTCCAATGATGTTTCCCACCCTCGTCGTTGGCGCGTATAGGCGCACGCAATTAACGCGGGGAAGAGATGAAAATTAAATACAAATATTGACGGAGCGACGAAGTTGCGTAACGTGACGACAACGTGTTACGTACACATACTGTGTATGTTTCATAGAATTCGTCAAAATACCTGAACGATTTTTGCATCCCAGTGAAACACGATTTACGCTCGAGAACTGATACGGTTGAGTATCGTCAACGTGTTTCCGCTTACAAAAGCATCTACCTGCTACAACTGTACAAACGTTCGGCTACGAAAACTTTCCCGCGTGGAAAGCACAAAAACACGAGATTCGAATGTTGGAAAACTCGTGTTGGATATTATTGATCGAAGCAATGTCCGAAAGAAATGCTAAGTAGATATCGTAAGGTCTTCCTCGAGTACTGTACAAAATCTACTTGCTATACGTTATACTTTAATGTTTTAATACATACGATAAATACACAAAATTATTAGAACAAAATATAGATATAGTTAATAGTTCCTGAAAAATCGTAGAGATTATATTTCGTTAAATGTTAGTATCAGAATGATACTTGGAATTGTCGGGAGGTGTTTTAAATAAATATACCTGATATTGAATCAGACATCGCGCAAGATACTGATACAAAGATAGATTCGTATCTTATTGTCTTAATATACAGAATTATTACTTGTTGAGTAGAAAACCCATATAGGAAACGATAACCGTATTAAATAGGAATAGGAATAGAGAGGAAGAGAGTGAAAATAGAGATTCGCGAGTGTCAAAGGCTGAATAAAAGTTCCTGCGTCCGCTTTGACGTCCTGTTACGCTACGTATTGATTATTACTTGCAATTCGCGTGTCGCCCTTTGAAATGACCGAACGCGTTCGATTGATACTGGATGAAGGGGATTAAAAACAAAAGAAGAGAAGAGAAAAAATGGATTAGTATTTCGTTACTATCATTCCATGAAAACAGTTCCGGACCGGTTGTGAGAACGCCTCGTGATCAATTGTTCCATACAACTAGTATTGTTCAGTCGAAGGATAATGCATATAAATGGAGAAATAACAGGAAGTAACTATCGTAATACTCTTCTCGTTCTGTTCATCACGCTTTGGATATTGAAAACTCTGTTTAATAATTTTTTAGTAAGTACAAAAAAAAGTATCAAAAGTAAAAAGCAAGTATCTTATGTACAATACTTGGATAAGTAATATAGTATGTATCTAAATATTTGGACAAGAGACTCTTAATATGTAACACGACGTTTTACGAAAGAAATTTTGAGTGAGAAAGAAATTTATATCGGATTTAGTTTTTCTTCTATTTACCTACCTTTTTATTTATTTATTTATTTCTTCTTTCTTCTCCCTTCATATACTTTTTACGCCTTTTATAGATAACACAATCCCAAGAACGATTATTGAACGAAATTTTGAAATATATTCGTGTTCTTTGCGTTTTGGACACTTATTTGTAACACAAATACGAATAGACATTAAAAGATAAGATTTTCGTAGAAAACAAAGAAACTGAGAAATTAAAAATTGTTGAAGCGGTAAACGTGGAATTAATACAAAATAATAGAAGTTCCGAAACAGTGAATATCCAAGTGGAAGATAAAGTCTCGCTGGTTAGGGGAAGAAGTCCGAGAAACAAAGGAAGATAACTTTTGGTCCCTTCTGACCCGGCTATTTATCATCCTGGATTTCTTACGGGGCAACGCGTAAGAAAAAGATGCGTCGTCCTTTCTTCCGCGAATTTGATTAATGAATTCAATTTCCCTGTGCCAAGGATAGCTCCGAAAATATTCAACTCAAACAACGTTCAAAACACGCGTGTAATCCCATTCTACGTACTTAACATTCCATGTTTCCTCCGTGAAAGCTTCAATATCTGACCAAATACGATGTAACCCTCTGCTTTTTAGAAATTCTTACCCCATGTAACATCCCCTGCTCGTTCTCGTACATCGTTCTCCTCGATCCTTTATTACGTTATCGCTCGTCTTTCTCGAGAATCACCGTATAAAATATTTTCATATTCCTCTTTTCTTACAATTTACATAAGAAGTGTGTATCAAGCATGGCTGGTTCGAACGAAAACGTTGTGTCCAAAAGTTCTTATAAATATTCGGAGGAACGTACATGTATTGTACACGTGTACGCGTAGATTATATAATCAAGGATTAAAGTCTTGTAATCGTTGTAAAGTCAGAGAAGATCAAACGTTACATTCCTGAGATATAAAATATTCCTATTTCATCTATAATATCCTGCACACATATATACGAACCTCTTCGTAACATATCGCCGATGTTATCGAGGCCTGTCGATTCGGTTTTTTTTTCTTTTGCGGTACACCGGATCAAGTATGAGATAGCGGTGAGCTAAGCCTTTACAACAATAGCCATAGCAGCGACTTTTTCAATCCTGAAGAACTATGATCGCCGCCGATACTCCTTCCCTCTCCTTCTCCTGTGTTTATTTTTCCTTTCTTTTTTTTTTCGTCGGCAACAGAAGCTTGCGTTGCGTCATCGTTAGCGAACGATCTCTTGTCTCTCGTTAACAACGAGAAAAATTATCTTTCCCAACGGTCCGGTGCGTCGATGGCGCGCAACGCTCCCTTTCCGACTAGCCTTCTCGTTATTTTTACATTCCGATGGATAACGTCAGACGCCGGAAATTGATACCACCGTCTGTCCCGCCTAATGAACTGTCTAAGAACCAGTTATGCTCGACTTGTTTGTTTCGTGCTCCGCTTCCTTTCAACCAGCGTCTCCCATTCGTTTTAGGGATGCAATAGTTTTTTATCGAAGCCAAGGTATAGAGAGATATCTCGCGAGCTGTAGTATCTCCTACTATGATTCCTTTTCGGTTAATTAACTGTGTAGTGAAACAACCGTATACGGTTCTATGAATAAAGAACGTCAGACTATAATATTCTGAAATCAAGGTTTGTCTGTCATCGCTGAACCTTCGCCATCTCAGGCGAATTTTATTAACTTTAGAGGTTGAACATTTTTTATCGACGAATAGAGATACAGGAAAACTTCTGACAAACTTCTGATCATTTCTCTACGAATATAATTTTCATCTGATTGGTATTTATTCGTTACTGCTGAGCCTCCCTATGCGAATTTGAGGGCTAAGAGGAATTGGAACGCGTTTGACGAACCGTTTGCTTGTCTAACATCGGTTGAGGGTGCCTCTTTGGCACCGAATTCAGGGAGATCGTGCCAATTAACGTGTAATCTGCGAAGAACGGACGGGGACGAGTTACGAGTTACGCACTTTAACGCGTGATATTGCGGATATCGCTGGCACACCGTACGTCCTTCAGGGATTAGCCAGCTTCCGTATCTAGTATTTAGTATTTATAGATACAACTGATATAGATATTTCCCATATTTAATAGAATTATATTTAATATATAAAATTATATTTAAAATAGATTATACAGAAAAAGAAGAATTTCTAAACGAGTTATGTCTCATATCATCATATACGATATGAAGGAAATATAGAATTGTATCGAGAGAATTTCCAACATTTTCGAAATTTTCCGTCAGGTTCATACTGAACGCGATGTAAGTCCTTCTTGAACCTAACCGCAAGAATATTACCTTATCACGGACTGGCTCTGGCTGCAGGCTATAAAGTGTTTTCATTATTTTTAGACTGACGTTTCATCGCCATTTCTGCCAACTTCATCAGAGCTCGGTAAAGGCATCGTGGATAAGCTGACTGATACAGACACAGTAGCTACGTTGGTAGAACACTGTCCCATAAATAACAAACCAAGCTTATATTCGCAAAAATTGCGAAACCATGAAATCCTCTCTTCTAAACGAAGCGTTTATCATTCGTGACTTTAACGATTAAAAGATTCAACTCACGCGTAATACAAAAATTTGTTTCATATTCGATCATTGATATATCATTCATCGATATAGATATAATAAATCTCTCGATCTTCAAACTCAAGGAATTTCAAACTCGTCACGCGTCTTTCAAGCCAACGTACTTTCTCCGCTCATGCTCTATTCTTCATAAAATCGCAACGACAGTCACAGATTTCTTCCTAAAATCGTAACGACCATGCATACACGTACACGCACGCTGCCGTTTATTAAAGACAATGTATTTCACGACACATTAACATATTATACCGAGCAGTCGGCGTGTTCGCACAAAAAGCATGTTTGCTCGTCAGCTTTATCAGACGTTAAGCTCGCTCCTCTTTGTGTGTCAACTTAATGCCACTTCAGCTCCGAAGAAACCCTTCAGCGTGCTCGCTATACCACTCAACTTTCCTTTTCTTCCACTACCTATTCTTCCATCCCGATCCTTCTTCTTTTCTACCTCTTTACTCCAACATCGAATCTTTCAACCCTCTTTCCCTCGTGATCCATAACGCTTCGTCTCGCTTCGAGACTTTCACGAATCTTCTCCTTCTTCTTCTTCTTCTTCTTCTTCTTCTTCTTCTTCTTCTTCTTCTTCTTCTTATTCGTCTTTCTTCGGATGATTTCCTGTCGTTAGGCTGGTTAGAGTTGATATACAAATAATGGAAAACTCGTCTACACCCACTCTATATAATAATGGAAAAGTTTGCAGCAAGAAGAAGGCAGCTTCGATTTTCAAATGTTGCAAATATTTTGAAGAGAGAAAAATATACATAGGTTCCACGTTCGATAGTACAAAAGCTTACCATCGCTATGGTATTGGTTACTATTTTGGAAAATATAAACGGTAGCTACGTCTTGTTTCTCTTTTACTCGGTTGAAGTTTCAAGTATGGTAGATTTATCTTCCTTAAAAAGATATTTTTTACAAGCAGTAAGTCTGAGAAGAAGCGCTTCTGTATGTATTTAAGATGTTTGAGTTTGACTTTAAGAAAGTATTTATCCTCCCTTAAGAGGAGTCTTTATGAAAGTGAAGTATCGTACAATGAGAAATATTGCAAGCAACTGAGATTGACTTTACGAATACAGCTTTTTCTCAGATCCTAGGATCAAATATATCTACGTGCGTATATAACGAAACGAAATGTTTCAAAATAGAAATAAAATATTCTGTACGTGGGAAAAATTTAGATTTAACGTATTTGGTACTGCAAATTTACAAAGAAATTCAACCGATGCTAATAAAAGGAATGGAGAAATATTTAGTATAAAAATTACGCATACTCGTACTGTATCAATTTTAAGCTTTCTATTATTCACCACTGATACGTCATACATACGTGATGCGTGGTAGCAAACGTGTTAACGTACTGATATGGGATTGTACGCGTTTCATCAAAGGAAGGTAATGATATGCCAGTCCGCGATATAACACGCTCGTAACCGCTACACTTTTTACGAGCAATAACTCGATCCACGAAGCTCATTTGTCGAGCAAACGACGCGAGCTGTACGTCGAGCAAGCTTACATATTTCCTATACTCTTTAAATTCTCCTCTACGTCGTGATAACGATTTAAAATGATCGAAAAATGTAAATTGCCAAAAACAAGTATTCTATAGCCAACAGTTAATACCTTCTTCAAGATCGAATTTTTCTTAAGCTATTGAACAAACTTGTTTCTACAAAGATTATTTTTCTACCTACATTTTTCAATTTATACAGTTGATCGATGTTTTTTCCGACCGAATCGTTCGAGAGAATAACATTTTGCATGCATCAACCTATCATTAGAAATTAGAACGTAATGAAACGGTCTAAATACCTAATGGACGAAAATGTTCGTTTCGTCGTCTTTCATCGCCACCTACTCGATCGACTCGTACGTTCGAAACATCCTGAAACATCCTATTTATTTGCACGGTGACAAAAGAGAAAGGGACGGAAGTTTATGCCGCATTGTCGTAAACAAGAGACGGTTGATTTACCACCGTCTCCTCGTCTGCATTTTTTGCGGACAGTCACATATTTCAAACGGGGTGCAATTTACGCACCTTTTATTTGTCCTGGGATAGGTCGCGAGAGTGAGCGAAACCTTGGAACAACCGGACGGGCCGGATAAGCGGAAAAACTTTGAGAAATTAGACGGCCGCATCCCTCTGACATCTCTGCCACCGGCACATAGGCAGTGACATTCCTGGGGCGATTTCTTCCGTGAAAGGACGATTGATACTTGGCGAAAGTGGTTAACCGGATAGAACGAACATTCTGTCGCGACATCTTCGCAATTAAACGTAAAAACTGATTATTCAAATCGCTCAACGCTTTAATCGCTATCGTGATTTTATTTTCTGTCTTCCGCAAACAATATACTATTTCGTAGTATGATATTTCTTAGGATATTCTGTTGTAATACGATGAAATTTTAAAGTTACATTGGACGCATTTAGGAGAAGTACGTTAAACGACTCGATAGATTGAAATTAAAGCAAAGTACGGAACATGCGTAGCGAAATGTTTAACGTGACATTTTATTTCCGGCAACATTTCCGTGTCGTTGTCTTGCGCGTCGTTTTTCTCTCCGTAAAACGGACGATATTTTTTCTTTGCCTTTTTACCTCCAGCAACTATTTTATAGACAAATGTTTGCACAACGTTTAAACGTGGACACGTTAAAAACATCAACATCCAAAAATCCAGTGTTAAAAAACAGCATTCGTCACCCGGCGTAATTTAATTCCGGATAAATTCGCGAGCCATCAGGGCGTCTGTTTGCCGCGCGTTGTTGTGAATTCACGGCAGTCAGACTCGTGAGAAGGATTCATCGTTTGTTACGGGAATCGAGAGCCCGGCCACCGGAAGACCCGATGCTAGCCAGATTCCAGGTTACGTTACCATGACCATAAATTCATGGAAAGAGAAAGGAAGTCGGAGATCTCCGGTATTCTTTCGATTCTGTAAATTGCCACTTCGATTCGTCTCGATTCTTCGCTATTAGGTTCGATATTAGGTTCCTGCATATGACGTTTTTCGTTTCAAATAAAACAGCTTTTGTCACGCGCAGTTTCATCGAAACATCATGGCTAGAGCGAGATACGGCCGACGGGGCAGAGAACGGGTAACCTGACGGCGACCAGGTCCGCAGGGTGTGAGCGTCAAGGGTGGGTGTCAAGGGGATGGGTGGGCCGTAGAGAGAGGAGTGCTCGGGATGCGTCTGTGAAATTCAACCAAGCTGTTCCGCTGGTAATAATGGACGAGAGGCAAGCGTTGAAATGCAAATTAGAGAGCGAGTCGCGGACAGCTTGATACATGTGCGGGGATTGTGGTTTCGCGCGACGCGCACCGCCGCCTATATTCGCGGAATAAAGGAGTTTGTTTTGGAGTTTTGCACGCGGCAGGGGAGGCTACAGGGCATTATATAACGTCACGCAATGCACGTTACCGTTACCCATCCCTCTGGCTGTCTCACCTGCGCCCACGGTGCGTGTTATATCCAGACCCCGGATACCAGAGAAAAGCCCAGTTATCATCCTTTCGTCCCGTCCACGAGCCTGGCTTTCTGGAAATGACCGTTGATCGCCGGTTCTCTCCTCTACACACCCCCTTTCCTCGTTCGCGAAACCCGTCCTTTGCCACTGGACCGCGTTCAACGTGACAAAACGCGCAATTTCCATGACCGTTCCGCTGATAATGTAACGTTTCGGGGCAAACAGCGAGCGAGAGAGACGGATGCGCGGAAATGAAAACGGCTGCGAGGGTAATACGCCGAGCCGCTGCCTGCCGCCTCGTCGTGCTTCGTGTTCGCACAGGGTCGCTGTTTCTTCTGTATTTACAGTGGCTCGCGGGTGTATTTCCATAATTATCAGAAACAACTTTCACGTTATGTAAAACGTGTACGTTATGTAAAATATCTAGTGCGGCAACGAAACACGACTGTCGCGACTATATCGATGAAATTTGAAATCAATTTGCTTACCACGCGCGTTCATTTCCAGTATACCTATATTATAGTTTATCTTTTTAACATTTAAACTTCTGCTACGTATAATGGCCGCTATCCAATGTCAAATACCATACAGCACAATAGGTATTTTAGTAATATAATTTCAATTCACCATTTACTAGCTCCGCGCGAATGTATTGGATACTACCGCTTCTACTTAACAATTTACAATTAATTTCTACGTGTTAACGAAATTTATATGTGTCTACGGAATTAACGGAAATTTATTAAAATATCTGAATACCTATGGAGAATAGCGTATATACGATATTACGCTACTATGCAACGTTTTCATTCGATCCCTATCTTTTCATGCTCGCGTTTATCGCGTCTACTCCCCAGTTATTTGGAATTTCGTTCTTCTTGGAATGCGATCGTCGTCCTGCCGGGGCAATTCTTGTTTCTTGCCACGTCGCCGTCCATTAGATCGCGACTGCTACTTCCGTTAGTGTCTGTTGGCTTGTTTTGCTACAGCCCAGACGGTCTCTCGTAGTTCCCTGCAATTATGAATATCCGGCTCTGTCGTGTCCCATTGGAAAACGAACACGGATGAAATTGATATCGCGAGCTCGTATCGATTCGACGAAATTTTTTTCTCTTTTTTTTCTTGTACCGTTTTTTTTTTCTTTTTTCATAGAACGATCTGGATGCAAAGAATATTATTTGGTTGTATATAGCTCGAATTTGGTGAAATTTCGTTCTATCGACAATTATTATTCGAGCGAAACTCTCTCGTTTCAGAAACGATGTTTATTACGCGACGATATTTATTCTTGGTATAAATCATGGTCACTGCGTCATACCTTTTTATTTTTTGATATAAAATTCCACCACCACGAAGCTTTATTCGCATTTTATGAAAGTCCATCCGGAATTTTTCTTTTTCGGCGGAAAACGCCTTCCTGGCTTCGTTGCAGTCTCGCAAATCACTCGAGAATCTCTTGTTACCCCCCTTTCGTGACAAAATGTCGTTATGTTTCGTTAATAAGGCGAATTTGTAAAGAGACGTTCGTTGACTAAGAGATCGTGCAACCAGAAACCTCAAAAATACGTAGACGAGACACGGATAAATTTCTTAATTTAGCGGGCAATAGTTTTAGGTCCTATCTCGGTTGTCTAAAATTTCAAGAAATTACGTTTCGAAACAGTTCCAAGTAGAATATAATTGTATTTAAATTTGATCCCAAATTAATGATAAATTACCGTTTCCAATAAAACATTATATGTGCTCTGAATTGATTTGTTATACAATAACCTGATATTTTACCTAGCGAGTAATAATTTGACGAAAAATTAGATAAATTCATCGAATCGTGTTCAAAGCTTTCTCTAATTATCCCTAGTCTGTTCCAATTATAGGGATCATCGGGCTATGCAATTTCATGCGATATGTTCAATCGATAGTCAGAACTTGGCGTATAATTCGTTGCCACTGGTTAATCGTGACAGTTCATCTAGCTTTCGGGATCGATTAATTAACAGCAGGGCAATTAGATGCCATGAAAAGGAACGATTGGCGTCCTCGACGAATTATGCTTCCTTCTCAGGTAGCGTTGCTAATTTGATAAAAAGTTTTGCTCGGTTGGCAATGTCGGCTGAGGATCGCAGTTTGAGAGAAATCGATCGACTCGCTGCAAAGTTGAAGCAAATTGCAAAATTAGATACGTTGTTCGGCTATAAATTAAATGCGTCTGCGAACGAAATTTTATTACAGTTAACACGCTCTTCCAACAATAACATTTCTCAAACTGTCTACAAACTTCAACGAACCACAAATAACAAACAAGAATTAAATTTTCATAAACACGCTAAACTATTCTCAAAAAAATTCCAACTTTCTTAAAAATCTAACCAGAGAAATTCGTTCTATGGAATAAAACCCTGGCAAATCCTTCTTCAAAACGTCTGAAACTGTCTAGAAATTTTACGAAATCCTGAAAATATCGACGAGGAATTAGATCTTCTTAACTCTACGCGTTAGTCCATTTGGAGAAAGATTCTATCCAAGCCAACAAAACTTATGAAATCTGAACATAGAAACTCGTTGTACGAAGTAAAATCCTGGCAAATCTTCCCTTAGGATGTCTCAAACTATCTACGAAATACATCGTACCGCAACTATATTGGAAAAGAATTAAAATTCTTTAACGCTATAGTTTAATCCGCCCTGAAAAAATGTCGCACCCCCTTAGGCAGAAATTTAAACGTAGGAACTGATTGAACATCGCGTACGCGGACTTGTTGGTCGCTTCGCGAGCTGCGGTAGTTCGATTCCGCTTCTTTTCATGCGAAGCAGAGGGCTGGCGAGGATTATCGCGTTGTCCGGCTTCGGGGATGCAATTTCAGTGGAATTCTCGTCGACCCCGCGGCCAACTCGCCGGAGATAATCCGAAAAAGCGGAAACGGCTCGGAAGTTCGAGGTCGTGGTATGGTTTTCGAAACGGGCAGGGGATGAAAGAGGGCGAGAGAGGATTGTCTGTAACGAAGCCCATCGGTACAGTGAAAAACGAGCACACGCGTCGTGGAAAATCGCAGGGACCTCTTGTCACCGGATATCGGCTGCAACAAAATCGATTTCACGCCCACGTTGTCGCGTGCAACAAGTGTTCAAAGAGGATAGGAGTAGGCGAAGGGCAAAATAAAGGGGCAAGAGGAAAAAAAAGAGAGAATAGTAGGGAGAAACTCGCAAAACGCACCTTCGATGCGCTTTGTTCCGTGCTTGTCTGCTCGAAATTCGACGATTTTCCGGCAGACTTCTCCAACTAAGAGAGTCGAAAACGCGCCAATACCGAAAATATATTCTCTTAACTACTTTCATCGCTTTAACGTTATATAGATACTCGAGTCTCTCCTTGTTTCCGTTTTACGTATTACGATCAATCTTCACGTCTGATCGTACGACTTTGCGAACGTAATCCCACAAGAAATAAAACTCTTTTTCGTTATATCGATTAAAATTATAACAGCGTGATAGAAATTTTTTACGTTAAAATTGCAAAATTAGATCCAACTAAAAGATTCCTCGAACACGCACAAATATAAAAACTGAGATACTTTGACACCTAGAAATAAGAATACGTAATTTCTTAATCTCGCATATCAGATTGTATCGGTATAATCGTTAAACGATCATTGATGATCATGCATATATCGTGCGATAATTGAAACGATATAGAACAATGTATATTCGTTCCATTCTTTGGAATTATTTAATCTGTATATAAAAATAGATAAATAGAGAGAGAGAGAGAGAGAGAGAGAGAGAGAGAGAGAGAGAGTGAATTTGTATTCGAGTAATTTATAAAACACTCTTTGTATCTCAAGAAATTTCCAAACTTTCGAAAATCAGCTTCCACTTAATACCGTTCTCTTCGGAGTGGCCGAACAAAGTTTCAATAAATCAAACCCCGAAAACGAGGACAAGCCTTTTCGTCTCTTTCAACATGAAAATTCTGTTCAACGAAGAAACAATGGACGCATTTGCCGTACACGGGACCGATAGCAGGTAATTCGGTCCCGGTACATCGTCCTCCATCGTCGACTATCCTCAAACCCTTGTAGGTACACTCGAAAAGCGTGGTTCGTTGTAGATAGACGGAAGGGCTCGACTTGGTGCCACGCTAGGGATATCAATCGATGTCACGCAAAGTGTGTGCGCTTGTAAATTAATTGGCCACCTGTGGATAGAGGTGACTCGAGGTAGCCATCGTTTTCCTTGTCCGTCGCGGAGATCGGATTCTAATCGGATTAGTTGCCACCCATGTTGTAACTAGTCCACGAAGGGACATCGGATATCTTATCAACGTGATGAGACATGTAACCGTGGTTTGAACGTTATTGATCATCGTAGAAACCCTTCGATCGACGCATCGTAAGACGAAAGATGCATAGTATATCCAAAACTTGTAAGTCTCTAAACGTTGATGAAGACTGCGTTTATAAAAACATTCGAATAATATAGCAGATTATCGCAAAAGTGTTTTCCTTCTTTACAAACACGTCTTTTGCAACGATGCATCCTTATACAAACACGAAACACGATCTGCGAAACGTTGTGTTCTTTGTTCTAATAGAACAGATCATACGCAATTCAATAAAATAATGTAAACCAAGAAACGTCCGCGTCTATCATTTCCTTATAAAACGAAAGAAACTTTTGCAACGATCTAATATATTTGAACGCAAACTTGATATTTAAAATGTATAAAATAAATTTCTAAGTAGTATTAATTTTTATCCCATAATTTGTTATTAAAATCAACCACGACGCATCGTAAACTGATGCAACGGTGCCTTTCGCGCTACGTGACCTATAAAGAGTTGAAAAATTGCATCGACGAAAACGATGCCAACCATGCTTATTTGTATTCGTCGATTTGCATTCGTTGCGAGGGTTTGAGAGCTCGTTACGGCAGCGCGAACGTATCGCGAGGATATCGTATTTATCTAACACGTGCTCGGAAGACGCGTTCGTGCTGTGCAGGAGGCTCGATTTCAATATCAGGGGATAGAGGCCCGGTTAGAGATACAGGAGATTCCTCGAAATTAATATAGAACTCGTTTGTATGCAACGAAAGGAATACGAGCAGCTGGATGTAACGAACCTTCGCCGTGGCCTCTTAAGAACGACTCGTTACGCAGTCGTTAAATTATCAGCAAGGTGTTAAATAGGAATTTAATATTCGAAAGTTTAACAGATCCTCGGTAAAAATTCTCCTCCGAGTTAGTTCTTTATTGCGTTCGAGGCATCGAAGAAGTTGAATAATAGCAGATATCGTTGATATAAAAAAGAAAGTGTATGAAGAAGATTCGCTTAGGTACTCGTGTATTCGGTTTCTAAAGTTAGAAAAATTTAAAAACTAGAATCGATTGGTTTAACAGCCGAGCTCGATTATTACAACGATTTTCGTTCATACAACGTGAGGTTCGCGCTACCCTATCCTAACGGCGCTATTGTCAAACTCGCTTTCAACGGCCGCCATCGTACACGCACTCAAAGAAAGGAACAAAAGTGGAGAATCAGGCCAAACAGGTCGACGAAACTGCAACGCGCGGAAGGTGTATCCACCGTGCTTCCTTCGTTAAAGAGTGGCGTGTGGAAGCTTTTGTAAGCCGACCAACGATCGTCGTCGACTCGGAAAGGAAAGCACGTGTCAAAGGCGCGTTCACGGTTGTCTTCGTCTGCCCGTTGTCGTCATCCGCCAAGAGAAAATTGCGACGCTCGGTGAAAATGAGATGGTAGCGAACAAATGTACAAACGAGACAGAGAATAAATAGGAGAAAAGTCGAAAGAACGCAGGACGAGTAAAACTAGCGAAAGAAATCGTGAACTAACGAAGAAAAAGATAGAGAAAGAATGCAAAAGCAAGAAGAGAAGCTGGTTCCAAGCTCGAGAAGGGTAGCACAATGGAACCATATAACACTGTCCACGATGCGGACCATTAGCGGCATATATTCGAATGCACGCTCCCTCTGGCTCGTATGCATTAAATGAACAGTCTAGTGCGCACCAGGATAGGTGCAAACGCGCAAGAGGCAAACGTTTTCCCACGGCACCCTACCTGATATTGCACCTACTGGTATATATGCCGATATCGAGGGTAACGTTGCTACCAGTTGCAAAATTATTCCATGTGCCGTGGCCGCATCGAAACTTCGAATATCGCTGACAGAGAGAAAGAGAGAGAAAGGGGTGGTTGGAATGAGCGGTGAGTTTATACGGTAGACGAGTTGAATAGAAACGCTCGCTGCGAGATGCAACGATAGAGAGTAACGCATTCATTCGGTTCGCCATCGGACTACACCGGTTCCTGTTCCGACTTTTGTGATTGATAACGAACGAGGCGAGGGTGAAAAAGATTCGCAGTGACCAGGTTACGGCGAGAGTTTACGAGAATCGAGATTTTTCTTACTTGTTCCTTCTTAACGCTAGAATTACCTTCGATAAACTTCTTAAATGGCCTTTTTGCGACGAATGTTGCGGGATAATGGCAGTTAGAAGGTTGGCTATCGTGATAAGAAAAGAAAATAGTAGTTCGAAGATGCCATTTATTATGCAACAAGCTAATATTTTAAAAAAAGGATACGAGAAAATCCTCTTACAAAATCGATTTCTTCGGTAAGTAAGTTTCATGTACTAAAGGTTCAACAATCTCGTGAAGGATCTAAAGGTTACATAAACCAACAGGTGAATATCCATTTAAGTTTAGGTAATCACGATATAACCGTTGCTGCAGACAAATGCATTATATAGATAGATTTTTTAAAGGATCCAAGTAATCAAGGAACTCGTTTAATCCAACAGCACAGTCACGTTCTAAAAGTGTTCTCCGTGTTACGGTGAATCGAACTACACGCGGAGTGAAAAAATTCATTCGACCTATCAAAGCAGAAACGAACAGTCGTCGATGGGTGGTTCGCCTTCGCTTCCTGAATCAGTCTATTCTGATTCCTAAAAAGTGAATGCTAGCTAAATTACAGCGTCGGTTAATCTCGGCTCTTTTCGTATGCAGGACCGACGCCGTACCCCTTCCCAACCTTCTCCCGCTGCTCTTTTCTACACACTGTTGGCCAGCCAGCCAATTAGCGTTATCCGCGAGAAAAACTTTGCGAGTTCAACCCTGTTTTTCTTATGATACGCTTTGCAAATTTTCGAGATGAAGATAAGTGGATGAATAAACAGTTTACCAACTGTGACTAGATCGTATTTGCTTGTTAATTTGATGGGCGTAGAAAAGGATTCGAGATTGGAAGAAGTAAATTATTAGGTTTAGGTTAGGTATGGTGAATTAATTTCATTTCATCGTATCGCGTATCGAGTTAAATAAATTATTACAACGTAATTCGCTCGTAATTCTTTCCGATTTTGTGTCTCGAACTTGTAGCGGCACATGAGTCAGAGGACGATACGAATCGAGAGCGACTCATGTTGTTTTGCCACGGGACATTGACACCGTCTTAACGCACGAAACGTAACGATAAACAAACTCCGGACAAAACGATATAAATAATATAAATATAATATAATAATATATAATATAAATAAACGAATACGATCTTTAGAACAACCAGTATCGAGCATTCTTATGAGCGAACGTAAACATTGCCTTGTAAACGCATATCGAGCAACACTGAACGAACGACGATTAACTCTATACTGCGAATAAGTTTAAATACATTTGACTATACAAAGTATTAACTCGTCTTATCGGTATATACACCAACACGTTTAACCGTCCACCACAAACTAATTCAATTTTCTGCCATGAAAGATACAAATAACATGCTGATTGATCTCTATCCTCGAGCTACTAGCCATTGAAACCAACTTATCCACGCATATTATAAATAATACCATTACGTCTGCGGGCGTCTTTCGTTGTACAAAACGATTCCTCGAATCCTTAAACACGAAGTTTCGAAACTTAAAGCAAATATCTTGTAGCGAGGCAAGCCCACATGGTGTCCGTATACTTGCGGATTAGAATTCACGACAGTATCAACAACGTGGAATACAATCGTTTACGCACGCGGTCCAACAATCTATTTACCCGAGTCTGAAGCATACTCCGACCGTCCACGTGACATAATCTGCAGCTCCGTTGCGAGTTATCGAGTTCATCCATACCCAAGTTCGATCAACGCCGGCTTAACTATTTAGAATCTCTAACCGTAGTTCTGGGATTTGCTTTGACGAACCAGTGTAGAACATCCGCGTCTGACGACGAATTCGAACCAGTCCACTGTTCGTGGCATGCATTGTGCGACCTATGCATGCATGCACGATGTTTGCACTGCTTGGTCGCCACGATTATTGTCCAGCGCTGTTTGGCCGTGTGTACGTACCAGCGGAAAACTGGAAACCTCTCTCGAATCGGATTCGAGAAGTTCTATGTCTATATCGTGAAGCAGAGTGCGGAACTCGCTCGAGAGCCGCTTTCTAATGTTCGTGGCGGCTGTATTTGGTGTGTGTGAGGAAGTTTCGAACGATAGCTTCCTGCGCTAGACAGAGAACGACCGGAAAAGTGGTCGTCCCGCATACGTAAGTTTGCCAAGATTTATGGCGCACGCGAGACGACTGCCCGAGAAAAAGATAAGACTCGAACGAGATACGAGTGCGACGGAAGAAAGCGCCACGGACACTGGCATTACCCGACTTATTTACCGGAGATGTTTGCAACCGGAGAAGGTGGGTTCAGCGAACGTCGTCGAACGAAACAAGCAATCGCTTTGAATTAGGAAATCTGCAGCTGTTTGTGAAAATAAAAGATCGTTAAACTCGTTAAAGATAACTGCTGTATCCGCGCGACATCGATAACGCACGAAAGACTACATTATTTAATCGTGTAGATTAAAGAAGAAGAAAAATTGAAATTTCTCCTTAGACGTTAGACGTCGATGCAGGTATCGATCATTTCGAACAAGAAGATTACGAATTACGAATTACCGTAGGAACAAACACCAACGAGGATTATTGGATCCGGGGAATTTAATTGATTCAAAACACGGTATGGCACAACTCGCATACGGATCTATTGACCGCGCATAATCTAGCCAAACCCATCCATTCCAATTCGTATTCCAACATGTTTCCATTCAATTTCGAGTTCGTCGCTTACGAGAAGTCTAATTTGAAAATCAACCGTGTCTTAGGCTAACACGCGTACTTCCGTCGGTTACCGGTTGCGACGACAATGCAACCGCGGTCCGTAAGCCAGGATTACGGACCTGGACTTGTTCTACGACACAATATCAATCATGTTCTGTTAGTTAAAGTTCGTCGTTCGAGTCACCAACGTAACGCAAACCGCACCAGGTAAGTAAAATTAATATTCCCTGGCTAGCGTGTGACGAGGCTGCGACCAACTTGTACACAATTTCCATCAAATGGAATTTCTATGTGTTTCCGTGAACATTTAATAAGCGACAATGCTTCAGGAAATGTAGATACTGACTATGTCTATGCGTAAAGCACACACTAAGGATAGAATTGACATGATCCGTGATTGTATGAAATTTCGTTTCATTAGCTCACGTTCAGAGATGCCAACCTCGAAAAAAATCGCCATGTTTCCTAAACTCTCCGCGATTTGCCAAGTATAGCAGTAACAATATCAATAGTATAGTGATGTTAATAAGGAAGATCAGTAAGATCTTATTATATAAAGTGTTTGTTTACAACGACAGATTCAAATAAATGGAATTTTACCGTATATTAAATACAAAATTGCATACAGACATTATTAAATAAAATAACGAAAGTCGTGATATTGAATACTTTAACGTAATTTTATATTACAGAGTAGTGTGTGTAAAAACATATGAAATTTACATGTTTAATAAATAATTATTGAGTAACCATAAATAATTGGTATATGCTTAGAATTAGGTTAGGAAAATGTATAAGTCGATACAAAATAATAAATTTTATATTAATTATATTAATAATAATAATTACATCTTCTATTTAACTACTACGTATAAAATCAGTGCCAACGCAGTGTCTTCCGCACTGATGAGTGATTACGAATGGAATTTAACTCTTCATGTCCTCTCAAAGTCAAGGAATCAAAGCGTGTTCATGGATTCGAGGAAGCACGTGCAATCAAATCAAAGGCAAAGAGATCTACTCATCCAATCATGCGTGCTACGATCGGTAAGTCGTATGATTTGGTTCCTTTGGTAATAAGTTCAATGTTCAAATATGATTATTCGAGCTCAGATACGAACTTAAGCTCGTACGAGTTCTACGACATTCGCGCAATCTTCAATGGCTAACATTTAATATATGTTTATTGAAAGATATCTCTAAACTAGTATGTAGATCTGATAAAGTTTTAAAGTTTGAAAGCTTTATCCTTGTCTTAATTAATTTCAATGCATTGTCATAACTTATAGTATTCTCTGATTTTGAAAAATAATTAATAAAGTTAATCGAGAATCAAACATAATACGGTTAAATGTTCTTGACGATTTTTTACATGCTGTACTCTATTCCCTTTAAATTACGAAGAGTACATATTTTACGAATAGATAATACTAACTTATGTTGTAATAATGTTTTAATCATTTATATTTTAATAACAATCATTACTCTCGCCAGCATATATGTATTATAGATGGAATCCTCACTACTTCTTTATTATCAAATAGTTTTACATCTTCTGGCGCTCGATAACGTAAATCACAATTACTCGTGAATCAAATATAATATGTTTTTCCTCCCATATATGTACTTTTAACCAAAATATGGAAAGTGGCGACAGCTAGCGTAGTTTTTGCGAAATAACTAACGACACTTATTGATTCACGCATTTGAATTTATCCCTGTGTTTTAGAATAATATATATACAAATACGCCATTATGGAAATTGTTAGATATGAGAACAATTGTGAATACGAGTATCTTACTTCTACAATTAGGATAATCTTAGATTCTTTAAATCGAAGCATCTATATCCGTACAAACACATGATAAAATAGGTTGAAATAAGAAAGCGTGGCAAAGTCAACTCACCAGAAACGATGAAACGATGATTTCTATGATGAAAGGGACGTTGTTTAATTGGTCTTTTGTTCCGCGAGATTCTTTTCCTTCCTGCAAATACGCCAGGATTTCTAAAAATCGATACGCGAACCATACGCTACAGCAAGATATTTCAGGTAACAAAAGCAATTCAGACTATTCCCCGTGGCAAATGAGGCGCCTCCTGATTAACACACATTGGCTCAATTACACGGGTTAGTCGAGGGAACACGAAATTGCCTGCTATTAACAGAGGCACAAGGGTGGATAGAGACACGAGATATATCGAGCGGATTACACGATGATACTTTGAAAACCGACGAATGCAATCGGATGCACGCGGAAAAAATTTCTCGAATTAGCACCTTTTCGCACTCGCGTAACACGTATGCTATCGTACACACATACAACGATTGCGAACGAATGTAACATTTATAACCGTACATAACACTTTTTGAATATCCGCTTGTATCTCATAATTTCATTGAATAAAACGGAAACAAACAGAACAGTTGCAACACAAACGTTATAAAATTGAGATACTTTTAAAAAACTACGGTATTTTACGATTATATTATAAATCAAACGGAGGCCACTACACATTGCGTCGTATTAATTACACGTCCGACACGATACTGCTTCAAGATTTTCAAATATGAAAGGTGCTACGTGATTGGTCGAAAGGTGAGAGATGCGCAGTTCAACATAATTTTGAATCTGTAATAATATAAAACTAAATAAATGCAAAATAAATGGGGAATATTAGAAAATTTTAATACATTTACTAATTTTCTATTTATGAAAAATAGTTAAATGTTTACTATAGAAATAAATCATATTTTATATACCCATCTACATTTGATTGATAATATATATTAATATGTAATTGGTTATCGTTTCCTAAAGCAATAATTGGCGCCAATTACAAATACGATAAAATAATAAAATTTAAATTCATATGCAGATTGCAAATAAATTTAATTTCAAACTATTTCTTGTTGACAATACAGATTAAAATCACGATATTAAAAATACAATAAGTAAAACGTATTAGTGGAAACAAATAACAAATTTCAATTGTAATATTAGTTCTTGCCGTGCGAGAAATGTCGTAAACATCTGCCGCGAGTACTGATAACTGTTTTACTTTTGTCTCAATTAATTTTCTTCATATTTTATTGCACCTCATTATATCGTTAATTTATTGTTTAATGTAATATCGAAAAAAATGTCGAAAATCAGCGAACTCAAGGAGTGCCTTCATTACGATTTAAAGTGACGGTAATTCACTAGCCATTTTGAGTTTGAAAATTTTCAACGATTCGAAAGTTTCCAACATTTTTATTCGTTACACTGTTCACGGAAGTTTCTCGAATAAATCAATGAAAATCCACAATTTACGCGCGCGCTCGCGCACGTTTCAGAAAATTTAGAACACGAGGTGCCACCACGAGTTTTCAAGACTCGACATGGATAAATTCCCAGCGGTAATTCTTTTAACAATGATAATTATGAGACGACTTCGATCAAATGTAAAAGGTAAGTATTAATCATACCTACAATAGCTTAACAAAATATTTGTGCATTTACTGTAGAAAATTTTTATGTATGTACTGTATGGGTTATATAAAACATTTTGAAATTTTATTTCCACTGTAATGAGACACAACTATCATGATTGTACTGCTAAAATCTGAAATTAGTCTGAAATGTATATAGAATTTATATTTTCCCATCAGATTCCTTATTTATAGTTTCTGGTAGTTTTTAAAATCAAATAATTATAAGAAGTATTGTCTAATAACAAATATCACATAAATCTCATAGAATCATTTGCATCATATTATATATTCTCTTGAAGCATGTTAATTTAAGAAAAGAGATACAAATACTTTTATTTTATATCACATAATAGAGCTACCCCGCGCAAGATCCAGAATTCTGGTGGTCTGCTTGTTTGCAACCAAAGTGGTGTAACCAATAGCACGTAGGTTCTTTGTGGTTTTTTATACACTGGACACTGTGAATATTAAAAGATAATTAATAAGTTTAAAGGTTTTAGTACAAATATATCTACCTGATATAATTTTGGATCTTTATCAGGAATATTATATAAAGCAAAGATGTGAATGACAGGCATTAATACATATAGAACTTTATTTGCTGATTCACACAGTCTATTATTCCTTCTATCCCAACCAGCCCCTTCAAGAAATAGTCCATATATATAAACTCCCTCCTAGTACATAAAACAGTTGTTATTCATTAATGTATATATGATTTCACAAGATGATTAACATACTTGAGGTGCAACTTTAATTTCTTCTGCTGTATACCGTAAAACTTCATTATGTAAAGTTACATTATCCAATGCCCATCCTTTGTGAGCTCTTGTTACTTCTTGCCTCATTGCAGTTAGAAATCCTATGTAATTAAAGTTTAATTATTTGCAATTAAATTTCATTTGTAAATTATTATGTACCTTGAGGATTGAAAAATCCAGTCATCCAGAATTTGGCAGGTCTGTCAGTGTGCAACCAAGTAGAAAACTGTTTATTTCTGTCCAGTAGTTCAGTATACCAAAAACCAAGAGAGGTAGATTCCCATGATTTTGCTTTCCATGCTTTTGGTACTCTAGCATCATATATATTATCAAGAGCATCTCTCAATTCCTAAACATTATTTGCATGAGATGAATTTATAATGTTTAGTGTGGAATTAATAAAAAAAATTACCTCGCTCATTATAATAACACCTTCTATAGCAAGTAAAAGATCTTTTAAAATAACGTCCACTAATGTAATAACTACTTGTATTCTATCAATTTCTTGTTTCAGAAAAATAGTCATTGGTGCAGTGGCACCCAATATTCGCAATCTATAAAGTAATATCTCTGAATTAGTTGATGGAAACAATCATTTAGAAATATTATTGAGGTATACCTCTGTTTTACTTCAAATGGATCATAACTTGGTGGCAATTTCTTTAACATTTCCTTTGCTTGTCTAGATACAATTACTTCCCTAGATTCACCACCACCTACACCTGCTTCCTTTGGTTGTACAGATATTATAGTATCTAAAACAGCTTGTGTAGTATTGCCTTGATATCTGCAGCATTATAAATTTCTCATAAATTCCTTTCAATACAGTTACAGCAGGAATATTGTGAGAAAATGTTCTTACGTAATGTTTGCATTAAGATGCAGACCATAAACTTGTGGTGGATCTATGGAACTCATTTCATCAATTACTTTCAGGTAGTCTGTAACTTGTTTGTAAACTAAAACAGGGTATCCTTTGTAGAATACAAAGTCCTCTGAAAAAATTGCATCTAAAAACCATAATTTTGCAAATGTGTTCAACAACCTTTTGTCATAATCATCCGTAACACGACCTCCATACTGCACCTCTCCTATCATGTATCTAAAATTGTTTTTTCATTTAAAATTATTTTTAAAAGAAATTTTTCTCTTGTATTACCTTATCGTGTGCCAACTTATTCCTTGTTTTACATCAAAATCACTCAAATGATTGTTAATGAACATGCAGGATGCCAGCCAATCTGATAGATTAAATTCATATGGTATGTTCCAACCAAGAGGTCCAAATTTTCTTCTCTCTTGCACAATAGTATGTAAAAACGATACTGTGTATATAATTGGTATATATTGTGGAGCATCACATTGATCTAACATTTCTTGACTCATTCCACTATATGTGGCAAGCAAACCTGCTCTCACACCTAACATGAAGGATGAAGGAAAATGTAGAAACAAGAAATTAGAGAATTATTCTTCCTTTACCTTGTGGAGGCTCATAAGTGTATTTTATGGACATTTGCAAAAGAGATATTGGAAAGTCCTTGTGTGGTTCTGTAGTAATCCATATACGAAAATTTGGATGTGGTTCCTCCATTTCCAAAATGAAGTTAACTAATTCTTGCATATAGTCCAAACCTAAGTGACAATTTTGACACAATGCCCAGTAACCCTATAAATTACTATATTAATGCATCACACATTAATACCTGTATTTTCACTTAATCTCTCTTAAATTTTTCATAAAAACTAACTTCAGTGCTTGCACTTTGAATCAATTTTCTTGCATGAACTTCTTGTCCTTGTCCCATTGAGATACTTTTACACATAATCTCCAATTTTTTAGCAAGGTGTTCTATACTGGGTGTAGGATCAGAACCCATACTCAAGAAGCAAATCATGGGAGTATTTGGTCTTGATTCACTGTGCATTACATCCAAAAGAGTAATTACAGGCTCTGCATATCTTTCTCCTAATGAAGTTGATATGTATTTTCTTGATTGTGATAGTGTTCTATCAATACACCATGCCCTAAAAATTTATTAAATACATTACGTACGATACTTTTTAATCTGTATACATGAAACTAAATTGAATGGTCATTAGGACAACCTAATTAACAATAAACGTCGAAAAGTATCTAAACTGTTATAACCATCAGGTATCACTTCTTCCTCCGGAGTAGGTTTATCAAACCATTGCTTCCAAACCTTTTCAGAAGCTGGTACTTGAGAAGGAATGTATTGAAATTGTCTTAAGGCAGAAAGTGCAATCAAATTTAACCAGGTAACATCTGTAATCCATTTGCAAGGTTTTGGTGCAACAGTGTTTAAGTCCAAGGCTGCACCACCTTTGATAAAATACTGGAACTCATCGTGAGAAATAACATCACGTTGTAAATCAATCTTTAACGTCATCAATAAGATGAACATGTATTTATGAATTTCGTAAAGACCTCTTGCTTTGTACTTGAAGATTTCATATGTGAGGTATTCAATAATGAAATTGATTCTACGTTGATTAACTGGACTCTTCTCAGATCTAAATCGATCGAATAATTTTGTATTCAACTTTAATAATTCCTCACAAATTAAAGTATATTTGAAAAAATATATATTTTTTTTAAATTAAATTAAATTATACTATATACGTATACCTTTCCATAGAAAGGTCGAAACGTTCTAAGAATTGAACGAGCGACGTTTGATACATGCAATTAACCAAAGACATATCGCAAATTAAAAAGTACAAAACACTGCCACGTGTTGCTACTGGTCGAAATTCTTCTCGAGCTAAATCGATTCTTAATTCTGTATCCTTTGCGATGCTTAACTGCTCGTTTATCTCGGCAGCTGTTTGTTTCGTGATATTTAGTACAGACATTAGTTCTACGTCTTCTATCAAAGGTCCCTGAAGACGAACAAAATATGATACACTTATTAACATTTACAAGTAAAGTAAAATAAGATACATACTTCTACGGTCGTCAATTTTTGTAGAAGATTAGCTTCTAATTCTTTGATCTTTCTATTATTCGCAGTTACATTTGCTATCAACTGTGTTTTTTCGTTTTCAAGTTCCTTTCTCTCTGTTAGGATTACTCTTCCTAATAACTGATCTTCCAATCCTGCGAATTTATATGCAAATTTATTTAGAAAATTGGTAAATATATGTACATTATATTACATTATATCTAATTATTTATATTTGAAAATTACCCTTTATAGTGACAGTAAAATCGATTATAGCAGTACGTGCAAATATTTCTGGCGTATACGATGGATTGGGTAACTTCGTAGTAATATAAAGTCTAAAATCCTTATGAATATCCACTTCTTTATCGCCTAACTTTACCTATAAAAATTATCGATATATATTTATGTCCAAACCATTTCTAAAACAATTTGAATGCAAGTGCTTTACCTTCAAAGAAGTTCCTATTTTTATAAAGTTCTTTTCCAGCAAATTGTCCAAAACAGGATCCAATTCTTCTCCTACGTCGACGATTAACAATGGACGACCCAGAGAAACACAATCTTCCAAATAATTTCTAAAATATTTATGTGTGAGTAACGTTGCCTAAAATCAAACATCAAAATGTGTTAACATTCTACAGTAAGTAAATTATACAAATCATTTCAAGATTAGGATATTCATGTATTTTAGAAAAAAAAATTCACTTTATCAGTTACTGATAATAGAAACATTTTTTGAAACACACAAATTAGGATGAATTTTAGCGAAATCAAATACATACGTTCATCGAAATTGAATTTTTCGAACAATCTAATAATTAATTAATCAAATGTGAAAGGGTTAACATAGAAAAAGAAAGTTTCACCTGCAATTGAAATTCTTCTTCTTTCTTCATGATCCATGCTTTACCTTGTAGCTGAGGATCGATTAAGAGGGGATATCTGGTTGCTTGCGTTACTATAATTCCATTCTGAATGGACAAATCGTCCGTTGGAAGACCTTGCAAACTCCACTCTCCAATCTTTAAAATATCGATGCCATACTCTAACGACATTCTATAATTAACACATGTTAAGTTAATTTTTCACTTACAGTAGCAGTATCAGTCAAAGTAGCCGTAATATTTATTACGAGGGAAATCGGAATCTTTCGGGCTTGGATAAAATCAAACCATTGTCTCTGCAATAGAGTCCTGAATTCTTGATTGAAGGGCCCGCAATATGATAAGAAACCTATTAGAATCAATACATCGCCGACTAGACGATCTATTTCCGATTTAAAGATAGCAATTTGCTCTGTCCATCTTATTCTTTCGCCAGAAAGTCCCTCGATCATTGCTGTGGCTGTGTCTGTCTTCGCTTGACATATTTCTGCTAAATCGACTATTTTCTGAAGAGATAAATTTTATTTAAGAAACACACAAATTACGAGAAAGGAAAGAAAAAACAGAAAAGAGGGGGAAAAATAGAAAAAATATACGTGCTAAAAGGGAAGATCAAAAGGAAAGATAAATCATAAAAGTTCTTGGAGTATATATATTTTAAATATAAATTACTTGACGTTCTTCCATCACAGCATCGAACTCTTGTTGTACCACTTTCAAATCTTCGTCTTTCTCTCTCAAGACACTTTCAGCTTCCATTAAGTTTCGATTCGCTTTCTCGTATTTACTTTCTTGCACAGCCAAATTCGCCTGTGAATTAAAAATTCTTTATAGAGATTTTGTTTCTTTCGTCTTAATGATTTGAATTAAAAGTGAGTAAGAAGTAAGTACTTTTAGTGGAAGAACATCTTTATTTATTCCGTAGAATGTAACCATTGAGATGGTCCACTGAATGAGACCAGCAACGTTTCCGCAAGCTTGCTTCGCAGCTTCATAAGTATACAAATGATAATTTAAGTATGGTCGCATTAAGTCGACGGTTTCGGCGTTGATATTATCCTTTGGGAAATTTTGCAAATTGTATAAAAATCTAGTATCAGCCATCACCTGTAATACGTAAAGTAATAAAGAATTTATATGTATTAAATAATGAAATAATGGAATAACGATGGAAATACTTTTAAAGCTTCAGACCACGAAGGAGTTAAAAATTGTCGTTCGTAATCAGGTTTAACTGGTTCCAATCTTCTTCCAAACAGTATTAACACGCAATCCATAATAAGAGTAATTAAATATGGTGGTTTTCCTAGTTTTCTTACTGTGGCAATGTCAGCAGCTTTTATAGTCTGAAATATATCACAAAATTGTCATTTAAAACCTAAAGTATCTAATTAATTTAAATTTATATAAAAGGAACCAACTTGCAAGGCAGCCTCTGCTTCCAATAAAGCAGGCTCCGCAGCTTTCAATTTCTGTTCTGCTGCCGCTTTTTCTTTCGCGATCACTTTCAAGATAGTTTCTGCTTCGTCCTTAGAAACCTGCACTTGTGCTTTCACCGCTTCCGCTTCGCTCTTCTTTTCATTCACAGTAACTAAAATCTACAAAATAATAATTTTATTATTAAATTTTATTAAAGTTTTATAATTAATATAAAAATATACGAACAGCTTCGACTTGCACATTCTTCTCAGCGATTTCTTGTTGATTTTGTTCCAAAACTTTACGCAATTCATCGACTTGGCCTGCAGCATCGATTAACTTACTTAAACCACTGCTCATACGATACGAGAGGATATTAATATTATCCAAACGTTGTTTGTAAAGTACTTTATATCCGCTTAGGAATGTTAAAAATGATTTTGGTGTTACGTATACTTCTCTTCGGAATCTATTCAGAAAAAGGATTATGTATATCTATATGAAAATGAATTAAGATTAATTTACATAACATTACCTATCGAAATATTGTGTGCAAACGTCATTCACATCATGATGTATATCTCCCATAACTTCCATCAACTGTTGTTTTATCTCTGCACTACACATTACTTTATATTTTTTTAAGAAATGATCACTGACTTCGTACAAAGCATCTTTTGGCCATCTCCAGAACCAGTTCATGGTGCAACCGGATATAAGACCAGGGAATTTCAGTGCTCGCGATCTGAACTTCTCACCAACCTGCAATTCAAATACGAATACACTTTTTATCAAACACACAAATGGTATTCTTTCTTTAATTAACCCTTTAATAGTATAGTCCAAAAATAGTAAAATAAATTTCACATTTTAATCGTCATCGTACCTAATACAATTATTAATATCTATTTCTTCTAAGAAGTTGAAAGCTTTGTATCTCATACCAGAAAAGACAGGAAATCCTGACAGTAACGAAACAATTATCTTTTAACTCGTTCATTCTGAATTCTTTGTTATTTTGTTATATTGTTAGAATGTTAATAAGTTTTACGGTTTCATTATATTTTACATGAATTTATAGATTAAATCACTCACTGGTGAAAAACACAAGATCACATGTAACTGATCTCTCGCACGTGACAGGAAATAATCGTAAAGATTATCCGGAGTGGGTGGACGCCTTGGATCATCCTTCTTCATCATAGGCGTCACCGTCGTCAAAATCTCATCAAGTTCATCTGCTGGAAATAGATTTGCAACTTCACCAACGCTCAAGATATTATTAATATATTCCAGAAAAGCTTCCTCCTTTATGTCATTATCCGTAAATATGAACGTTTGTCCTTTGCTTCCTACACCAGCTGCACTATACACTTTTCGTAAATCCTCCAATAAGCTTGTAACACTATAACTCCTAGACAGAAACAATAATAGACAAGGATAAGATAGTAAAAATACCACGATTCATCATGGTGTAGTCATGAGCAGTATGAACATACTTGCTGGTGTATCAGAATATCTGATTTCTCTCGTACAATAATTTACCAATTAATAAGATTAGCAATTAAATTAGTAGTCTGTAAATTATACTTATACTTATAGACTGTAAATTTGTTTGATTAATTCAGTTGTACAAGAGGACCCTAGTCTGAAAATCATTTAGAAATTCTTTTGCTGCGATTACATACCTGGTTAACGTAATTTGATAGAAACTAAAACCAGCAATAAAAGAGGCCAGCCGAGTCAGACTCTGTTTGCCTGATCCTCCAACACCTACTAGCATCGCGTTACTTCGAGGAACACCTAGGATTCTCGATATTCGAATCAGATGCACCAAAGCATCGTGAAAGAATACTAGATCCAGGTGCATCCCCCGAATGTATTCGTTGAATTGATCCATGTTTTGTCGAACTTTCGCAATCACATCCTCATAACTATAAAGAGGTTTTCATTTTGTTAACATTCGAATCCTTGATTAGTGTCATTGGAGTAAGCTGAACTGGTGAATTAAGTTTTTGAAGTAAAATTGAACCTTGGAATCTCTTCGTAAATCTTTGGCGCCTCGAAGACGAAGTCTTCCGGTTCATCTCCAGTAGGTTCCGGCGGTTCGCGTAGAAAGTTCACGAAATATGTTTCAACTGGTATATAGAAATTAAAATCAGAACCCAACATTTTCTCCGCAGTTTTTCTTAATGTACTTTTGAACCACTGGGTGTCCTCGTTATTCGTAAATCTAATAGCAATAAAGAATATAATTATGTCTGTAGTTTATTGAAAAAACTTTTCGGTTTACTCGTATGATAACCAACCGATCTGCAATCACTCGAGTACATTCGTGTTCCCAAAGCTTTAATAGTCTGCTTCTAGAATCACATTCAGCTCTTTCTATTCTGAGAATGCCTTCCCATATTCGTGACAAGTCTCTTAAATTAAAAATATAGTGGAACTTCGCTGGCGTTGGTAACATTTTACTTTTAGTCTGCTGCCATAGAACTCTCGTCAAAGGTATTAATTTTGGCAGAAAGCTTACAATATTCTCGTCGAATCTAGTACTACAGAAATATCCTTGTCCAATACTTCCTAAACATTTTTTCAAAACATTTATTAACCTGGTAATTTCCTAACCAAAGCTTCGATAATTACAGAATCAATAATTAATAAAGAGAAATTAATTAATCCCAGTTTAGTAAATCTACGTATTTGTAAATTATAAACGTGGTATCGTTTATTTTTGATAGGAATGATACGATGCACTGAAACAAAAATTACAAATAAAGAAATTATTTATAAATCTCTTGTCTTTGTATGCGTCGTATCATTTCCATCAAAAATAAACTGTCTTGTAATTTAAATTTGTCGATGTAATCTACGCAATGTAACCTTGCCATTATCGTTATTACATTTATATTGCATATTATAATTAAATATTACCGAGTTATTACAAGAAAAGAAAATAACGATTTACATGGAACGTAGAAATTCATTAATAGCTGTTTTAATGCTTAATTAGAACATCTGTTTATATATTATTTCGCTAATTATATGCTCTTACTGAAAATCGTGTCCATAGATTTGTTGGATGGTAATGTACAGTTAAAAATATTGAATTGTCTCTTGAGCCGTGGTGGAATATCGTTTCTACCGCCGCCAGGATGGATCATAGCTGCTAACAACTGAATATCCTGTATAATGCAGAAATCGCCTGGCTTATCCAGGGAATAAAATCCTTTATACTCCATCAGTTGACGAACTATCTCGTTTGTAATTTGATCACCCCATTCATTTATCTCAGGCATATTTATATCGTCGATGAAAATGGTCATTTTCCGACCACCTGGCGGTCCGTAAGTGGTACCCACCCTTTTCTCGACGTAGCTCTCAAACACTCGCTACGAATCGTATTCCGTTACTTCGTAACTTATCGTCTATACTAATTTTCCGAATTTCGAGTTAATTACCTGAACCATATTAGGGGTTGATGCAGAAGAAAAACTAAAAGATTTGAATAGGTGTTCTTCTGGATCGTAATGGGACATGAAGCTTTTGATCATGACTGTTTTCGCCGTTCCTTGCTCTCCTATGATTAGTAGAGTCGTTTAATAGTTAATGATTAATAAATTACTAATCTCTTAAAAAGCAAGCTTGCGACAGTGATGTGATTGATACCTATTAGCAGCACTGCTTTTCCTTGTTTTGCAATGATATCGATCAAAAATAAGGTCCTTGCATTATCTATGTTAGGGACTAAAATAGTGTAATATTTTAAAACTTCGTCCGAAGGATAGATAAATTCTGGGACCTTTTCGGACCAATGAATCCACTGGCCATCGTCTGACACCAGATATTCAAAGATAGTTTCATCTTCCTACGATAACCATTATTTCACGGTATAATTATGCTTGTTTCCATATCAATTAATCCCATGTGCATAGTACTACCTTGCATTTTGGCCAATTACATTTCGATTGATGATTAAGTAGGAACTCCTGCAATGCGTTACGTTCGTCTAATTCCAATACCGCTCCCAGACTCCACATTAGCGAGAATAGGAATATCTTTTCGATGTGATACTCTGGTAGTGTTCCTGAATCACGTACATTTCAATTAAATCCCTTCACGTAACAAACTACACTTGCAAAGGTGTGTAAAAGTTTTCAGTCCGATAGATTTTTCAATTACATGTAATTGTCGAATTTTACAAAACCAGTTTGTTAGTTGACAAACCTATCTTATTAACTTTATCTTCAAATTTCTTAATTTATGAATTACAAATTAGTCGAAGATGGTTCTGATAGAAAAAGATTCGATGTAATGCAAGCAATAAAATTAAAAAAAATAAAGATAGTAATATACATAATACATACATAGTAAATAGTTAAATATATTATTGCTATGTTTTTAATAGATATTTAATTTGAATTTATAACCTACCGACCCCATAAAAAAGTGTCAGTTTTAATTATTAATTGGTTATTACTTTTTAACTTTCGATTAAATTCAAATATTGTTCTTACTCTGATATGAGCAATATAATAGTATATAGATAAAAAATACGTACTAGCCGTATCTTTATTTGTACCAAGCAAACCATCCAATAGATCGATACATTGCCTTATATAAAGAGCTTCCAGGAGATGCATTGTTGTCGGAAGCTTCGTTTGAACGAAGGTATGAGCATCGTTGTAAATTTTATTAAAGAAATTATTCAACACTTCTACTTGTGCAGGCGGTTGTGTCTTGAACCACCCCTGAGTATTAACAAAAAGATATTGAATACTGTTACATCTTAAAACGCAGCCGAAAGTATGTATCAACAACAAAGCTGTTGAAAGCTTAGATACAAGAAATAGTAAGAAATATGTAGTTTTGAAATTACTTGTAGAATGGGGGTCCATTTTAGAACAGAAGCGCTTATGAACACCATTCCCATGCGGGATATCGTGGCTGGCGATGCATTATCGACATTATCTGGCTCAAAGACCAATTTAGTGTTTGACGCCATAATTATACGATCGCCATTCGCTAAAGTCAATGTCTTATTATCATCCAGCACCGAATTTAAGTTCTCAATCCATACAGCATCCACAGGGCCATCCAAGACCATCCATAAATTTTCTGTTTTCTTCGTCTGTGTCGATCTTCTCCATATAGTAGAGAAAATTCCATCTGTCCAATCATTTGTCGCTACATCCAGTCTACCAAACATCTGAGACGCGGTTATGGCCTAAGGAAATTGTTTCGTTACCAAATTTAGTTCACTTGCTGCAAATTACTTACTAAACACACCAATGCATTGTTCATAGAATATTCTCGACTATTTTATTTTATAAGATTTTTTTCAACTTCTTAATATATTATGTATATTATGTAATTCACCGATTAGAATAGTGGTAGAATTTATCAAAAATACGTGCAATGATAATCCGCTGTTGCACGAGTAGCTTATTCAGAATCTTATTTAGACATTAACGAAAAAATTGATTGATCAATTAGTAATTAAAGGTCGGTGTAAAGGAAGACGCTAACTTTGGGATTCATTCTGACTTCTTTATGGGGCATGCCCATTTCTGTTAAAGCTTTCATAAGAGCCCACATGCACATGGTTTTCCCGGATCCTGTTGGCCCGAGCACCATCAAACCATGACGAACCAAAGACGTTTCGTATAACTAGAGATATAAGGAGTATTATTATCTCGAATAGCTCGATGTTCAATTGCGAAGTTTACTTGAATTGTTTTCAAATTCCACTCTGCATGATTCATTATGCCAAGAGCGGCAGTTGCATTTGCAATTGCTTTCTGCAGGTCCTTGTATGTTTGAACTCTGAGTTTGATTCCTGGGAACATATCTTCGATGAGAGACATAAACAAGGGTTCGTCTTCGTCTACCAACTTTGATAGATTCATGTCTCTGCAATATCACAGTGAAGATAGAACTTTGTTATTGTATGATAAAGGCCAGAGGTTTGATTTCCATTGGAACATTTTCCAGTATCAGCAACTGATGGATTTGTTTTACCTTAAAACTCTCATTAAGGTAGTCTCTTCAGAATCGGTGGGATTCGCTCGTTTCTGCGCACCAAGAGTTCGCAAACAGGATAAAATGTTTCTCAGACCGAAATCATAATGCACTTGTTTGCTTAATTGTTCTTCGCATAGTTTGTACAAAGTAAAAAATTTTCGTGCTAGTAAAAGGTTCTCCTTAAAGCCACAGGCTGCCAATTTTACACGCATAATAATCTAAACGAACGAATAATCATCAATGCAATAATTTATATCGAACATTTATATTATAGCTGTATCATTTTTACGTGATAATACTTGTCTATCGGGAACCATCATAGCAACGCTTCTAAATTGTATCTTTAAATTTTCTGGCAACTCTTGGCGACCAGCGTAGCCAGGATTCATAGTAATGAAGATCCCAAACTCGTAGTTTAATTTGTATACTTCACCGTCACTGTATGATACATATATTTCCTTAGTAATTTAAATTATAAAATTACTTAAAACAGAAACTGTACTTGAAACTCTATAATCTGATTGATATTACAGAATACCTAAAAAGGAAACTTGTTTTTCTTTCCCTTCTTGTTGTGAGTACGATCGCTATTTGCTGAGCAGCGACGGATAGAACCGGCAAATCGATGCGATTAAACTCGTCGAAGCAGCCCCACGCTCCGGCCATGGCTAATCCTTTAAATATTCTGCCCAAACCGCGGAAATCCATTTGGTCCGAGCAATTAAATACCACCACGTACTTTCCAAGGGCTTTCCCCATATCCTTTGTGGTTTCTGTTTTGCCAGTCCCAGCTGGTCCCGCTGGTGCACCTCCAAAATTCATACCTGGAGTACCAAGTTTAAAAAATGATTGATAATAATTGAAAATTAGAACAGGCTTGACATACTTAGAGAAGAAGTATTCTTCTATAATTTAAGAATGACGATATCCCTTATTAAAAACTCATATTTGTATAATTGCGACAAAGGAAAATAGTTATTAATTAAAGAGACTTGCTTCACCCGCACTTTAACGATAGTCTTACCTACAGCTTGAGCTAACGTTATGTAGCATCTGTCGGTAAGAGGCGTAATGGCGAGTCGATCAGTGCAACCTAGAAACTCATTCTGATAAACAAAATCTATGTCTGTGATTTTTATAGGAACATCTTCTGTTTCGGTATCGTAATAATATCTACACTGCTTCAACCACTCGAAGTCGTGCACATTGCGAACTCTCATCTGACACATTTCGTCGAATATGTCTCTGGAAAATTCGTGAAGATATTTATCGGCTCATTTCTCCAGTACACGAATAGTGGGTTATATTATTCATGATATTTTAATGTTCAATATTTTCGATACAAAAGAATATAATAGAAAAGAAAAACAAGGCGTAAAATACTATAAAATAAATTCTTAATTTTCTTCGAAAATTCCAATCAGTTTTAATTTTCTCGTAATATGGGACACGACGATAGACACACCTCTGATGCACATGAATAGTAATCAAGGCCTCGTATTTTGCTCTCGCGTATTTCGACAAATCCTTAACAGTCACTTCAATGAGACTGTTTAATAATTCGAGGAACCATTGATTCGTTCGCTTCATTATGGTTCTGTCTCGTCTTACTGTATTGAGAGCTATTTCAGAGTTGCGAGTCCATAAAACTTGCAAGACTAATAGGCCTACCTGTTAAGATGTAGTATAATTTACAATCGAGAAAAACAGGAAAATTATCCAAATAATCGAAATTTTACTTGTAAAATCGAATTGTCTATCAATTGTATAACGTCAAACTCTTCGTAGGTGAGAGCTTGCAGCCCTTGGGAGATTACACTGCCAACTGAGAATTGATGAACCGCTAACAAAGTGTTCAACCAGTTCTCTACACCCCCTGAACATATAACATCCTTCTCCATTAGTACCTTCTCGCCTTCGCGCGAATACATAGCTACAATCCTCTCATACTCTTTTTCGTGAAACTCTAACTGTAATTGTGGAAATCTAAATTGTATCTATGAATCTAATTGTAGGAAGAAGAGAAAATAGTCTGACAGTTTCGTTACTCTTGCTGTGTTGTCGAAGAAACCATCGAGATATTTCTGTATGGTATGGCAATCTGCTGCTTGACCAAGTATTTCCAACAAGGTGGGATCTGATATGAAGCAAAATCTTGGAAATACGCTTCGTTTTGTTTCCAAGTATCTGTATAAGTATCATATATTATTTTATTTTAATTAATTTAAGTCATGTTAACCCTGCTGCATTCTTTAGACCATGTTTAACCAGATCGTATTGTTATATTGTTAGAAAATTTCTTGAATTTGGGAAAAATGTGCAGGCGTCTGAATTTTATGCTAAAAAGATTATGCGGGAAAGATCGATTTTTCAATCGAAACTGAGAATGGTAATTGAAAGATAAAAGATTTTAGAAACGAAGCTGGGTTAATAATAGAGGTGTCCGAATCAGATTTGTTACCCGCTGAGAGACTTCTGACACGATTCCAGCTGTTCCAATAAATGTGGCAAGAATTGTCCCATTGTTTCGTCTCCTGTGCATGTTTCCACTGCGTTCACGTTTTCACGTGCTCGATACATTATCTTCACCCAAGCTTTATCGATATTCTAGAATATTTAAAATGTAATTTACGATTTTCTGATTTTTGGAATTTAACCCTTAGGAAGTATCAACCAATGTGAATTTTGTTTTAATACCATCGTCCAGACTTGACTTTATTGATGTCTAAAATAGAGAGGATCGATGTCTAAAATGTATTAGAGTGAAATTTCAAACATAATAGCATGGACGTGATTTTCTTCGATAATAGCTTTTAAAGATGAATTGATTACTTACATTGAAACGTTTCGCCTCTGCTGGGAGTTGTTTCGATATATCACCGCCAATGAACACCGCTTCTAAATAAGCCCATAAATTCTGTACAGTCAACCATTTTGCTAAAATTTCGGAGGTGTTGCTGAGCTTATTTTGCCACAATTGTATGTCCTTTTTGAAATACGCATTATATCTAAATTATATCATATAGATTGTAGTAATATTATTGACTCGAGATTAAATATTTTTTCGTCTAATTTAAACAATCGATTAAATACCGATTTGCCAGGAGTGAACTGATGATCATTAAACTGTCTTCCAGTTGAGATATTATCTCGATCGTTTCTGTGCCTTTTAAAAGTAATTCTCCTCTTTGCTTAAACGTGGAGAACTGTAAATCTACGGTAGCCCATTCTGCTATAATTTGATTCAGTTTACTCTCTATATCTTGCTCCTTCACCGCACTTATGCATATATCCTACGAAAAATTAAAAATTCTATTAATTATCGTTATGATTATTACCATCGTCTTATTAAATCATTCTATCATCTTTCTATTAAATATTTCATATAATATAATAGAATTCTCATCATAAAAAATTGTATTGCTTTAAACATAGCTCTCAGAAATCTTCTATTTATGAAATGACCTAATTACGTAAATAATTCTGTAATATACATGTTCTACATAATAAATAGTAATTAATTAGGAGAGATAGATATTACGTGTTTCGATTGAAATCATACCTCAACTTCATCTTTGTACTTCAACAAAGGTGCCTGCATCACGCTAGCCAAAGTAAAAGTCTCCGACTCGACGTCAAAGTGGTATTTGCACAACTTCGACATTCTTTCCCAGTGTCTTTCTTGCATCGCTTTATTAGCCATCATCTCTAACAATGGGCAAGTCTCGTTGAAGTCATCGATCTTCTTCTTCAGCTCGATATAAGCTGGCCAGTCTCTCATAGCCTTTGGTAATCGCCGACATCTAACATAAAATTGTAAAGTCAAGTTACGTGCTGTGCTTACATAACAATGAACAAAATATCAAGAAATAGTAGAACTTGTAGCGACCTGTTCTGAAAATCGGCTAATTCAGTCATTATAGATTCGATATCGATGTCTGACCAAGGTATCTCGTAGTAACCGTCGATCGTTCGTATCACTTGCAAATACAAGGAGTATAACTTCTGCAGTAAATTAATTTCCCTCTTCCTTTGATGAAGAGCAGGGTAGTCTGTTATTTCAATGCCGAATAAACTTTCCCCGCTACTGTAAGTTTCGTACTTCTCCCATAACTCTTCGAGAAGAGCTTGAAAGAATATGAGCCTAGAAAAATCAAATAAGAATAATAAAGCAGTTATGAACCGGGAATGATATTTACGTTTCTATTTATTTAGCGCTAGAACTACCGATCTTTGATATAATTATATTCTAATTACAATAATCTATTATTCATAAATAATACCGATCACTAGCTTCTTTAGCCGGTATTCCCTCAACCATAGGACCATTCAGTTCAAAATCGAGATCAAAATGAATTACTTGTTGCTTAAATATCGCAACACCATCCGTCAGTTCCTTTTTCAATGGTTCTTGCATTTCGCATATCTTTGTTTGTACCTGTTTCGCCTTATAATATCGAACAATTCATTATTCAAAATATTATCGCGTAATAACATGAACGATATGCGATGAATGATAATTTTTCATAAATTATTACCGTGTTCAACATGTTTGTAAAATTGTACCGTAAACTGTCCACAATATCCTGTTCCTCCTTCGAAATAGAGATGTTGAACCTCCCCATTAACGTATACGTTTCCTCGATCAAGATCAATTCTATATCCAACGATATGAAATCGTCTCGTATCTCACTCAAGCATTTCATTGCAATCCTCACGTCTTCCAGGTCCTTTATTTCTCTGACCAGTACCTTATTCTTTTCATTTATATATTCGGTGATCCTTTTTAATTTCTCTTTATAAGTCGCAGATAACTTCTGTCCCAATGACGTCTTCCATGCGCGTGCTTCCACTAAAAATGCTAATTTCAGTTTGTCTAAAAATTCAAATTTCCCATAAATACATAAAGATCCGCTATCTATTCGTCGCCAAACAAGAAAAATGACGAAAAATATATTAGATTATTACCCATGCTAATTTCTATAGGCCCAACTACGTGTTTCTTTGGCAGATTTTGAATTTCAGCGACTAAATTGTCATACTCCACGAACTTTTCTTTGATCACTTGAGTGATGGGCTCGGAATCGACGAAATTTTGAACGATATTGTCCCTGTTTTCGGACCATATGTACGAATACTGCAAGTAGATCTACTCGAAAAATGATTTAAATAACTCAAATTGAGTCACATGTGTCATCCTTTGCAGCTGTATGTATACACATACAGACATCTTTCGAATAACTTGATCAATCGCTTTCACGATATTAAAATGTGTTATTCGAGACTCAGGATACGTGCAAATTTCACGTATACAGAAATTTCCGAGAGTTTTCTCGAACTTTTAACATGTTATTTAATATCGATGTAGCTCAGATGTTATCCGAGATTTGCTTGTATATTTAAAATTGGATGAAAAGAAAAATAGTAGTACATTGGCAATTTCATCGACGTCTTGCTTCATGGCGAAAATTGCACCTTGCAGGCTCATTACGCTACGAACTATCTCTTTATGATCTGATATGATCTGATAATAATTCTTCCCAGAATCTACAATGTCTCCTATATGAATAAGTCATTAATGTATATACGGTTATAAACATCGAAGAGTCTGTTACAATAAAGAAGTATTAAATTAAAAAAAGAAAGTAACAGCAAATATGCAGCTTTGTTAAATGATGATACTATCACGATCATCGTTAATGATGTTTTCAATTCGCTATTTTCGTTTCTTCCGCGAAAAACAAACCTTGGAAATTTGTTACGATACTTCCAGACTTTAGACTAGTAGCATAACGCTGTCCCCATGCTGTAATTCGTTTGTGATTCTCCAATAAACTAATTACTAATTTTCCAAAATAATACTGCAACTCTTCTATTGGGGGTACTATCACGATGTTTGGTATTTGCAAGACAAATGTTGTTAAAAGTATCGGTGATTTCTGATTCGATTCGTTATCTTCCATCAAATGGCTGTAGGTATAAAAAACAGAACACAGGTCATTTTTTAGTAACGTTATCTCATCAGCAAATTATAGATGCAATCGAATGAACCTTATATTAGTGACTTTTCTCTTTAATAATTCGAGGGAGTTCTTGGTGCATTTTACTAAGGCTTCTACGAGCTTATTATGGAAATAAGCAAATAATTCCATGCAATCATTGTGCACCTTGTTTATATGGACTTTACGTGTTCTCTCGATAGGGGCAAAACCTACGATTAGTTGATAGATATGGATCATTATATTTGCGAATCATACAAGATGTTTAACCCCTTAATATGACGTTTTTTACGTTCTACACAGATTACATGCCTGTAGTACTAAAATTTTACTGTAACATTATGTAGATTGTATTTAATCTCTTATGAGATGAGATCTTTTTATCAGAAAACTTTCCGTCTTAAATTAATATTTATTTTAACACAATGTTCGCTATCCTGTTCTTCTTCTTAAATCTTTTAGACGAAATGCGCAAATAAAAACACAATAATTAAAATTTGCAAATTGTTGCAACATGTGCAGCGGAATACAACAGAAGTATTAAAGGATTAATTATGTAATAAGGTAATTAAAATTAATCAAAAATGGACACCTGGCTCATATTTTCCCTTTGTCAATTTCGTTTGTGAGATATGCCTTTGTATTTTATCCGGATCCATCCAATTATATTTAACATCCTGAACAGTCTCGTCGATTATAAAATCCATAAACTTGTTAATAATAGCCGTAACAGCTTTCTCTGCTGCTGATGATTTAATTTCCAAATCAGCCGCTACTGTAAGCCCATAGGCGATATTATCGTCTAATAATTGTGTAGGAGTCTTTGCATGGTCATCGAGTTGTAGTAAAACAGCTTCTGATATGGATTCGAAAACTTCGTCAACCCTTGCTTCTTTCATGTCTTTTATCTCTTTAACAAAAATCTGCACCGATGTAAGCGAGTGCCTTATTTCGTCACATACTTCGCCAATGTTTAAGGACGTCCATGTAATTACCGATAGACAAGGTTGAAAGGCAATCTCGAGATTAACGAGAACGATTTTTATCAAAGTCAAAAACAATATTGGTATTGTTCGTCTGAAACGTAGGAGAAAAATCTGGGATGTAAGATCGTTTCCTATTATATATATAAATATTCTTATATCTAGTACAGATTAAATGTTTTTCACTGCTTTTTATTTTCTATTTATTATACAGAGTATATTTTATCGGTATAATCAAAGAGAAAATGTTATATAAAATCAAGCCATTTAAAGCTTCATTAAAAATTTATAATGGAAATATAACGATTAGATGATGACCTAATAGTCAGCAGAGTACCTCTCATTCGAGGCAGTGTACCTTAATGTATTATTTTCATCAACCAACTGTTTCACAGTTTCATACGACGAGGAGATTTTATCTTTACAAAATGTTATTATCTGTATAAAATCTGGCACTTCCAAATCAAACCTAGCCATGTGTTCTGATTCGCGTATCACCTCTATGATGTACGAATCGAAATTCAAATGATACTTATTCGTATCTGGATGTCTTATTATCAAGGGCGAAGCCAATGCCAATCGAACCTATCGATTGAAACATTTAGTAATTTAATCATAATTTTATTCATCTTATCATATTCGACGATTATACTTACAATTTCCGAAGAATCATACCATGATTTGTGATATATCATTTCATAGTGTATAAAGACACTGATCAAGGCATTGTAAATTTTAATGCATCTCTGCATGTGATCGTGGCTAATTACTCTTCTACATTCTTTATATATTTCCATCGGGCTTTCGATACGTCTGAAAAGCTGTCGAATCCATAAAATACGACCAGCAATAGGTGGAACGTTTCGTGGTATCGGAGGATCCGATCTGTCTTCGTTGTATCTATCTCGTACATCCTCGATTTCTTTTTGAAACAACCCTGTAAGTTCTAAATACTTTCTGTCGATTCTCAGATGCTTAAACTTCAATTTTTGGAATCTATACAAATCGTATATTTGTGATGTAATAACGATTAACACTAACTTAGATTATAATGCAATATGTGAAATTTTTCTTCGTATTTTTATTAAAAATTGTAAATTTTTTGCCATACTTTATTGTCTTAATAATTAGCATAAATCAAATTAAAGATATTGCCAGCACTATTGACATGGATATACCATTTGTCCCATAATGATAAGATCAACCAAAAATTTTCAATTTTGATACGCTATGTTATATAAAATGATACCTTGCCACTACTCTCAAAGCTTCCGTTATGTTTGGCGTTTCCGACACGCTTTTATAGAAGAAGTTCCTTAATTCTATCTCTGTCTCTGCCACGTTTTTCTTGTAGTTATCGTAATCAGAATCAAAATATGGTTTTCTATGATTTAATGGATCATAATCTTTAGACGAAATTTCCTGAAAGAAACTCGAGAATTTGTTTGCGAATACGTCTATTCCCTCTATTGCAGAATTATAAAGAATTAGATACGTTAAAGTTGTTTGCAAAACATCCATGATCTGAAATATATTTAATTTACTTTTTATGATTTTGCTCAAAATGATAGGATTATATTATAGGATTTTAATATAATATATAGTAGGATTTAAATATTTTATCACTGACTTTTATTATTCTCGCTTTGAAAGTATTAAATTTTCCGAAAACATACATTTCAGATACTTCGAAAGGTTTTTCATCGGCAGATTCTCTCACCTCTTTGCACATTTCATTGTAATATTCATAGTATTTTTCACACAGTTTAATGCAATCCTATAATAAAAAGATTTTGTAGTAAATCGATTTACTTAGAATTTTTTAAATTAATATTTGCCTTTATCTTGGATATCATGACTGATTTAGCATCGTTCCAAACATTTATTTTGCCATCCTCTGTTAAGTATGCTTTGCACGCTAAAATCATTTGATTCGTCATCTGGAAGATTGATAATCAAATCGTTGGAATTTTATAGAATATATGGAGATACACATTTTCATTTTTATTATGTTTCTACGATGGTACTTTTACAAAAACTGCTGTGATCATTCGGCTGCTATTAAAGAATCGAGAAGTAGCGTATATCATTCGTATAACATACATGAGAGGGGGTAAATATTCTCCCATTTTTGTTGGATCAAGCCTGTACAAAGGTTGAGTAAATTTTTCTAGTGCATACAAATATTTTACATTATCTTGTGCGAGAATTTGGATCATTTGAACGTGTTTTTCCAACAATTTCCATTTCTGTGTATCAAATCTGAATTAATTTCTAAGCTTTAAATAAAAAGGGATATCTTGTAATTAAACATACTTTTATATGTTTCGATCTTATTTTTTTTAAAAAATCTATATATTTTTGGGTAAATGGAGATTTAATGTGTTCAATAATTGATGAAAAACGAGCTAACAATCTTCTCCAGTAACTGAGTTCTGCATTTGGACCCATTGTTTCTGTTTCTCTACGTAATTGTTGACTCTGAACAATGGCCTATATATCCAAATACATATAATTTTTTAGTGGATTAAAATAAAATGCTACACTCATAAACTTTACCCGTTCCATACTTTTCATCCATAATTTAAGATTATTTTCTATAGCTTCTATAGCTTCTGGGTTAGTAAGACTTTGTTTATTATTTTCTGGCAATTCTATATACTTATGATAGGCCTCCCAATCGGTGTAAAATTTTATTGTATTTTCTAAATCTATTTTAGTCACTAAACAAAATATAGAAATAGTAGTTTCATTGTATAGATATAGATATGACTTTAAATGATTATGAGTTGTACTCTCTTACTGCTTAGAAATTCACAAAAGTCTCTAAAATCACAAATAAAATTGTTCACAACTTTGTCACCAGTTTCACATTTTGACAATTCACCCCATACTTTATTAGCAATTATTGCTGGTAAATTTAGCCTTAAAATTAAATCTGATATGGCTGCAAGTGCACTTCGAGATACTGGGTCAACTTCTGCATATGCATAATATGCTTCCTGTTCAAGAATTCAGATTGAGAATACATTATAATGTACAGAAATAGTTTTGCACAACCATACTGAAAACCTACTTCATGAAGATGCTTTGTTTCAAAATCAATGTCTGATTTCAATCTATAAACTATAACACATTTGCCAGAAAGTTGTTCTGTAGAACCATCAGTAACACAACAACGTATTACTTCAGTTTCACGCTCATATTGTGGATTCCATCTTCCTGATTCTATTTTTTTTTATATATGTATATACATATATTTATATATATATATATAATATATATAATATATATAATATATATAATATATAATATATAATATATAATATATAATATATAATATATAATATATAATATATATATATTATATATATATATATTGATTATATATTCAGATTAAAATTTAGAAAAATATGTATAATAAAAGAATAATTTATGATACCAAATGGAGGTGGTTCCATTGGTTGATAGTGTATAAGAATTGCACGCTTTCCATCTTTAAGAAAGAAACTATCAAGAACATTGATATATTCGTCTTTATCAATGATTCCTTCTTCTAAAGTATCTGGATCTACATTTAAAATAAAAGCAGCAACTTCCAAGACCTGTCTATGGGTTGCTTTAAGCAATGCTTGTCTAGCATTTCGATTCTCCTTAAATTTGGCCTATTTATACAATAAAATAATAAAATTTAAATGAAATAGTCTACTAAACAATATTTATATTTTCTAGTAAAATTGACAATTTGTAGTAGTTTGTATGCTTTACATACAAGTCGTTCTTTTAAACTTTCAGTAGGTAATTCTTCTAAACCGACTCTTCTTTTTAATAATTCAGCAATGCGACGATCAATCGCAGGTTTTGTATAATCTCGAGCTGCAAAATATGCAGTTATGTGTGCCATTATCTTAACACATGACAAAAAGTCTCATTACATTTGGTATAAAGTGAACATCAAAGTATGTGTAAAAATTTGAATAAAGGGGAAAAAGCAATTTTTATCGGGTGTATAAAAAAATGTCTGGATATATAGAAATTATGCAAAATTGTAAATTTAAAATACGAAATATGAGGACTTATGTATTATCGAAAGATAAGAAAATTCATTTTAGTATATTTTTCTTTTATTTATTTATGTTAATATAAATTTCGTGAAGTTTTCATAGATAATTATGCACAAATAAATAAGCAATTTAAAATTTCATTCGGAGATGCGCATTCAAAACAATAAGCATGCGCATTAGAGTTACTGTGCACATGCAGTTGCAGTGCACGTCAAATTAGAAAGGTTACAGCAGACAGCATAAATAAAACTATATCTACAAGGAATAATATTACGATCAAAAACAGTCAATTGTAAATCATTCAAAGTGGCATTGCTTCTTTTTCTATTAAATTAAAATTTCATTACGAAATATGCAAGATATGTATTTTTAAAATATATTTTTATACTTGAATTAAATGCATGGCCAACTGCCGATGTTTAATAAGGTTAATATGTATTTTCTTCACACTTAATAATAGCATATTATAATATTCGTCTTCGTATTAATATGAAAGAAGAATAAAATATGTTTTTCAAAGCGACTATTGATTCTGTTAACCCTATTTCACTTTCCTTATAAAAATGTTCAAAATTCAATTGCTTTAAGAATGAAAATGTATTGTTAGTAGATTTGTCAAATATTTGTATTAAACTTTCTTTGCTATTTATATTGTATTTCTATATATATTGAATCTATGTTAAAGTTAATAATTATCTATATTTTACTTTTAATCTTTAAATAATTTTACCATTTCCAGATAAACTTTTGCATTTTTAAATATTATAAGTGGTCAAATATTCATTTTTTCTTATTATTATACCTGTTACTTCTACCAATATATTTGGTAAGCGTATTTAATCAATTGACGGACTAAAAAAATAAATTATTAGAGAGTTTTAGATTTACATAAATTTATTAAACCTACAAGAGTATGTGGAATGTATTGAGTTATCAATCACAATGTTCAAATTGGAATCATATATAACACCAGTGATTCTCAGTTATGTTGAAAAGTATGTGAAAAATTTTAAACCAGAACAATCTCAGGTATGTATATATGTTTTACATAATAATGAGTCTATATTTATTTTCTTCGCGTGTGTTTATTATCTCATTTTCAGGTTTCCTTATGGGGTGGTGATGCATCATTTCAAAACCTTGATCTACGACTAGAAGTTTTGGAAGAACAACTAAATCTTCCCTTTGTTTTTGTTAGTGGTCATATACATGAATTACTTATTCATGTTCCTTGGGTAAAAATTACTTCAGAGCCAATTGTGATTACCATTAATACAATAGGTAAGTATTGGATAACATGATTGACACTCGTTACAAAACTGAATACATAGAAGTGAAACTTTAATCTTTATTTCAGAATGCATTTTAAAATTAAAAGATGATAATAAAGTGGAGACCAATCCTACCACCTTACAGAGGAGGCAAGAGATACCGCAGTAAGCAACCTATTATTATTACTAAAACCACATATTGTGTTATAATCATTCGTATTTGTTACTATTTAATTTCTAGGGAAGAAGCTCCCCCTGGATACATAAAAAGCATAGTAACAAAAGTTGTAAATAACATAACAATTAATTGTAATAATTTAATTCTAAAATATGTGGAAGAAGATATTGTTCTTAGTGTCAATGTCAGATTTTTAAGCATGCAAACTGTTGATAATAAATGGGAACCAGCATTTACAGGTATATATTCCATATTATGTTTCTAAGAGTTTCTAGCAGTATATTTTAAATACATACACATGTTTTCTTTCAGATGTTAACACATATGAAGTTATGCTTAGGAAAGTTATTACTATTCAAGATTTAACATTATGTTTAGATAAAATGGATGCATCTGGGAAAATAGAAATATATCAGGTATTAACTACTTATTACAATTGACTGAAAATTTTGAGCAATAAGATAAGAATATAAAAATATCCTATTTTGTAATTTAGGATCCTGTCCTATATCGATGTTCGGTTATAATACGTTTAATCATAAACTACCATAGTAATACTGCAAGAAAAGCTTCAATTACACGATTAGATCTTCATTGCCAAAAAATGGAATTCAGTATAACAGAGCAACAAGTACCAATGTTACTTAGATTAGCTGCCTTAATAATGGCTTTGCAAACAAAGCAATTTCCATCTAGTAAAGAAAAATCGTTAATTTCTGTAGAAGAAAGGGAGGACAGTATACAAGGTTTTGTTTCATTTTACTCCATACAAGATACAGCTATATGATATCATTTCTATATACATACTTCAGTATTTAATATTATAGATGATACAGATAATGTGAGTGGAACTGCTGCAGACAGTACAGGATGGGGTGGATGGGCTTGGAACATGGTGTCATCTTTGTTACCTATTGATTGGGAAAATGACTGGTCTACAGAGCAGCAAATGGCTTATTCTGGACATACCATTCATTTAGGCGTATATGTACAAGATGCGACTTTAACTTTTAAGGTATTTATCTACAATAAGATAAGCGGGGAAAATAAAATATAAGTAAATAATTTTTATTTTTTCTTACGTATATAGACAGTTGAAAATGTTAAAGAACAATTGTTTTATAAATCCCGTAAACTTCGGTATAAATCGTTTTTAACATTGCGATTAAATGGTGTGGTAGTGGATACATTGCTCCAAGGAATTGCAATGACTAGTTTTCAAATTGGAATGGGTTGCATACGCGTATATCCAAGAGGAAGTTGTAGTTGTGGTCATCTTGAAGTAGTCGATGGGGCACAAGTAATATTTTATACTATAACTTCTAAGTATATTTTATTCAAACTGCAACGAATAATATAATAAATTATCTTGTTTAGCCACCTTTGTATTTAGTAGCTGGCAAGTTTAATACTCGGTACTTAAAAGATTCATTATTTGATGATGAATCAGTGGAGAATAAAGGAAGAAAACGGGAATATAAACAAGGAATATATTATTATCTATGTACAGCTTCAGGTAATAAAACTTTGAATCTATATTCATAATTTTAGATTTTATAATAAATAGTTTTATAAAACATGCATAGAGGAGCGGTTAATAGAACGATGTCCCGCATTCTCCATGGATTACGTTCATTGCACCGAATTGCCAGATGACATAACACCTGAAAAACTGGCAGAGTTTGGGTCTAATTTTGAATATAGGTAACTGAGTTCTCTCTCTCTCTCTCTCAGAAAATTAGAAAAATGTAATATAAATACTTATAATTCTTTTTCAGTAATTTCCACGAACGTAGAGTAATGAGATATATTATAGGCGATTTAACTATTAGATTATGTTCGGGTGTTTTTCATCGTATTGAAACAATAAAACAAGCTGCTGCAAATTATGATTACAATCCTTATCTGATTACAAAACTAGGTATATATTCAATTACAATTATATGAAAAAAAAACTTGTTTAGAAAATTATCATGTATAAATTGCAGATCCACTCGTAGATGAACTCCCCCCAGTTACATTGGAAGAATATGAAGCATTAAGAGAAAATGTATCTATGGTTGAGACAAAATTAATAATAGTTAAAGCCTCACTTCAATTGCAATTGGCAGATCATTCTATTACTGGACTTCCACGACAACGAAAGATAGTTGAAAGTCGAGTAAGTACTAAGTGGTCTAATATACATAAACATAATAAATAATTTTTATGTTACTATTATTTATTCCTTTCATATTATTTTGTTAGACGACGCCTTTAACACCTGCTCTTACAGACGATCCTTTCATGAGTATTGAATGCGATGAAGCGATAGTAACTATACTTCAACCTTTATATCCATTTAGGCTTGCAGCTTGTGCATCCAAACAGACTGATCTTCCAACTGAAATGTTTAATCAGTGTCATAAGATTATTACATTGCAGGTAATGGAGAAGTTACTTCAATATATGCGCGATTATTTTTCTTTTCTTTTTTTCTTTTTTATTTTATTTATATATAATTGTATAATAAAATACGCGTTTAACTAGGTAAATGGAACCAGAAGTCAACTTTATTTGACGAAAAATTGCCATACATCAATAATAATGCCCTACTCCATCGAATGTGAAATCAAGAAATTATTGTATCCGCAGTATTGGAAAAATGTCGATTTAATACATGAAATATACGCGGTACATATTGACAGCATTACAGTTACTGGAACAAAGGCAAAGCTAATGGCTGCTGTATCTATCTTAACTTCAATTTTTGACGCTGGTGATACAACTAATCCTCTTGTTTGTTCCTCTTTATTCAATGATGCTTGTCAAGAAACAAGTATGTACTATACTACCATATCAATTGATCAATAACTTTTTAAACATTATATATCACAAACATTTCAGACCCTGTATATCTAGAATTGTTACTGGAAAACGTAAATTGCAAAAAGTTGTCATCTTTGGTTACAATATCAAATGAATTAAATATAAGTTCGGTAAAAATGTTTGCACTCAATGAGTCACAGCAAGCCTTTATATTTTCAGGACCAGAAAGTAATATTTACTGGTTAGTATCCTTTAAATATTCTGGTTATAAATAAATTGATAATATCTTTTATATTTTAGTGATGTAGAAAACAAATCATTACTAACGGTTGTAATACAGTTTCCGCAAAATATTGAAAGACAAACGCATCCACCTTTGATTTCACTTCAAATGGCAGATATCAGGGCTTCACTTGATCCATTACTTTTTAAATGGCTAGAATATCGTGTTACGTATTATAATTTAGGTACCTTATGTACCACTCGACCCGAAATCCAACAGTTTGAAGGTGCGTCATCAGATACTGGTACAAAGAAAAAAACATTTCCCAGTTTACACGAAAGTGTACATAGCTCCTCAGACAAAGAAAAACGAAAATCCGTCATAGCCACGGAAAAGTCAAAAACTGTACAAAATGATGAAATGCAAAAAAAACATGATTCTAAATCCGAAAATGGAAGACAGGTACATTGCTTATTATTTCGGTTGATAATGACGAAGTTTCAAGTAACGTCCAATAAACATTAACGTCTTTTTTTATTAATTATTTGCATAATGTTTTTATTAGTTAGAAAGAATTAATCTATGATAGAACTTACAGAATTTGGGAATATTGGCCAGATTAGCAGAAATGTATCCATGGTGGTGTGGTCTTGTGTTAAGTGGATGTGTTGGACATATTGTTATTTACATACCATCAATCACAATGAGTGGTATTGGTGCATATGGTAAATATATATACAAGCTTTATAAAATTAGATATTTGTATATTTTATAATATTAATCTTCATTAATCAATTTAGGTATAGAAGAAGCCAAAGACAAAGCATTAAAAAGCGATAATAAGTTACACATATTGATCATAAAATTACCTTCTCTTCTCGTTCATTCATCTAATATAAATTTTGAATTACTCGCACCTTACCTTCAGGAATTACCTGTTAAATTACCGAAATCAATGTGGACGAATAGTAAGTAATAAACAATACATAAAAAAACATTATTTGATTTCACAGTGATGATCACATTCACAGTGATTTATTTCAGAATTGCAAAGTTTCCCATGGACATTAAGCCTTGTTGATTTCCATTGTTACATGTTACAACAACAGACACAAAAAAACTTTATTAAAAAAGTATCAGTAAATGCTACAGTTGCTCTTACAACAAAAATCGTAACATCTCCATCTGGAGGAAGTACTTTAGCTGCTTTGGGTGTCTGTGTTCACATTGATAATTCTCCTATTATTGTTTCGATCTCTGAAGAACAGGTATAAAATCATTTTATCCGATACTCGCGAAAGACATAAAATATTGGCATATTATTATACAACTGTATGAATTAAATATTCACTTTAGGTAGTTTTCACGAGTAAAATCATCTCGAGTATTTTAAACGCTTTGCAAATTACAACTAGTAATAATAAAAGTGTTATAGCTAGTACTCAAATAAATACCGAAGCACAAGTAGTTCTTCCTATTGTACCACAAACTCCATCTACACCAACACAATTACTATATCCCGAAGATACAACTACAAACTCGACTCTTTCAACTTCAAAAGATGAGAGTACACCAGGTACATTATAAATAAGCGTATATTTAAGTGTACCTTTATATATAATATCGTGTATTTTGTAGACTCCGATGAATTAGTTTTGACAGCATGGATTCAATGGACTATAACAAAAATTGCGATTAAATTATACGTCACGGAGAAAGAGACTTTATCTTCACTAAAATTAGTACTTGAATTGGAAGATATTATTACTTCTTTAGACTTGCAACCTATTTATTTTAAGCTAAAAAATAAAGTTACAACAGCCACTATATTTCATTATACAAGGTACACCATTACGTGGAAAAATACTTCATACAATTTTATATAACAAATGCTAAAATCTATGTTTTAATAGACTACTGAATTCACCAACTTGGGATATCGGTGAGTATGTAGGTGCGGTTCTTTGTGGAAGAGAAGACAGTTTAGAAAAAGGTGACGATTCCGGCTTTTTAAGTTTTACCCTCACTAGAGCAAAATCGGGGAATGTTCACACACGATGGGGTACTTATAAACGGCATAAGAGTCAGAAGGTATTTAACATTTAAAACAAATAATATTTTGATTATATCTGATTTTTCTTTGCAGTTTCAGAAAGACATAATAACAGAAACAACTTTATCTGCTAATAGTTATATTTCCGAAGTAGTTATAAAAATACAAATGGTGGACATAATTTTACCGCTTACCATAGTTAGTAAATATATGCAATTAATAAAACCTTTTACGGGTCTCTACCAATCTGTTGAAAAAGATATAATGGAAACTTCTGAACAAAATGTAACAACACGCTTAAACAGCATTACTAGTCTTGATAATGAAATGTTACCATTAATATATCTGGACTTTAAAGGACTTAGACTGATGCTACCAGTTTCAAACATAACAAAATTCAAACCCCAACATGATTTATTAATGATTCAATTGGACGGAATTCGTATCACACCCCATGCAGAAAATCCGATTTGCAGAACACCTTTAAGATTAGATATATATCAACTCGCAGCTCAAGCAAATATTTTAAGTATACCAGGTTCTGCTGTAGAAGATCGACAATATCAGATTAATATAAAAAGTGTATGTGCCCATACAACTACTTGGAAGAATTATCAAATGACTATAAATAAGAAAATGTCCCAATCATATTTATATACCATGAACGAAAATCCTGCGTTGGAATGGAATAAACTTGGACATGGAAGTAGTTTAGAGCGGCAGTTCTCTACACTTCCGCTGTTATCGAAATTCGATTTGTGCTTAATCATTGCACCGCCGGTTCTATTTAAACCAGATATTACAGTATGTGGAAGTGCAATTGAAGTAAATTGTATCACAGATATTGAAGTAACAATAAATTTAGACCAGATTCAGTTGATTTCAATCTTAAATAATGAATTAAAAAATTTATTATTGAAAGATTTTGAACGACATAAAAGTGCAAATACATATATCAGTACATCACAGAAACCTCTTTCGACTGCCGGGAGTATTAAACAAATTACTTGGATAAAACAATCTTGTGATGACATAGACGTTGATGTCACCAAGGATAGCGGTATAGACTTTGAAACATCTAGCATAAATTCCACAATCGTTGGCAAACCAATATCTGCAGATACTTCAATACTTTTACCATTTGAATTTCTGGTGAACTGTGGAAAAATAACATTCGTGTTGTATGATATTCATCAAGCAATCACAGAGTATGAAGTAGACATAAATGAAGTTGAAGAAGATGAGGGTGAAAGTCAGAAACAACCGCTTTTTTACATAATGGTTAATCAACCGAATATTTATTTTTCACAACAGCATCCATCGCAAAAAGTGCAAGTATCTTGTTTCGATATAACAATGGCACTTGGGGACAAGGACAAACAAGAATTAATTTCAATACCAACTGAAAAGGATTTTAAAGTTTTTATGATTGAAACAAAAAATGGAGATTTACATCCAGATACAGGCATTCCCCCATCTTTTATAACAATAAAATACGAAAAAACTATAGGGAAGAATCCACAATTTTTTATAGATGTAGGTAGACCTACAAAAATTTATTTCTCTTTATCGAGGCTAAATCAGATATATATTATAAAAAGTAAGATATTGTCATGCTTTATAAAAGAGTATGAAACAATATCAGAACAACATGACAATATGAAAATATCTCCAACAATGAAATTAAAAAAATTAAATTGGCCTGATATGAATATATGCACAAAACAAGTTGTAGTATCCCTTAAAACCGATTCCGGCGCCGAAATAATAACTAGTTTAGCTTCGTTATCCGGAAATATTTCATCTCTTCTTAGACCTGATAGAATATATTCTAACACATCTGTAGACTCCTTTATCATATCTGCAATTCTTAATGGAAACATAAAAGTACTCTTGAATCCATGGTGCTGTAATATTACAGTGTGTTTGCTTTGGGAGACTTGGTTAAATGTCGATTCTATTCCTCAAATACAAATACAAGCAGACAGTGATAGTCTCCATTTAGATTTTGGACCAGAACAAATAAAAATTATAAAAAATGTTATCGATGATCTCCAACTACTATTAAATGAATTGACAAGATCATCTTCGACATGTAGAAGTAATGAGAAACAAATTGTTCTATCAACTGAACAACATTATAAGGATGATCTCAAAGCAGGTGCATTCCAATTTGTGAATGGAAATGTAGATGAATTACCATTCCCATATCAAGTAAGTTTCATATCATATGCTTCTTCAGTAGAATCTTTAAAGAGATATTTAATATTTTGTCCTATTATTTAACTCATCAGGTTATTTTCTTCACTTATCCCCAACAATCAATGGCTTGGAGGTATCCTCAACCAAGAACATTAACTAAAATACATATATCTCCAGTTCCATTTGAAGTAAGCAGAACAAAACATTTTTTTTCACAAGAGTAATATTTTAAACAGACAGGATTTAGTTTAATCTTTAAACAATTTTTTTATATTTTTAGACACTAGATTCTGATATTGGGTACGTCGATAAAGTACTGTGCGCTCTTGAATATTGGAGCGACTGTCACATGTCCTATCAGCGATATGCCGACTTCTACCTATCAGAAACAGATTCCTATCGTTTAGAGCTTCCTGAAAAAGCACCAGCAAGAGCAGTGGCTTGTATATGGCGCGTAGTTCTACTATCAAACAATAATCGACCTTTTTCCAAAACCATAATCTCAGCCCGGATTCTTGCAGCTTGTTTACGCATCGATTCGTATTTCAATTCTTCAATTATACCTAACATACAAGCTGCACTTAATATTGGCACTATTCATGTATCTATGTACAATCACGTTAGTACAATTACGTATAACAATTTACAATCACCTTTGAAGAATTATACTTTAAAAGGTACAATACCCGAAACGCAATGTTTTATGACCTTTGAACATAAAGGAGCTATACTCGTACTTAATAGATGGATTGACGGCTCAGTGCTCATTGATATTAGCGGAATATTTGGAGTACATATACTAGATTATGGTCATTTAACCATGCAAGAAATACTAGATCCTTTAGAAGCAAGATTGCAATTATCGCTATCTGACAAAACGGATGTATCCTTCACATGCAGTCCATTTGCGTTAAAGTTGAGTCCAACAATAGCTCATACACTTGTGGTTTCGATGCATTTATGGTATGCATCTTTAGAAGAAGAAAATAAAACCACTATTCTATTCACACGTTATGTAATAGCTAACGATAGCAATGTGCCTATCCTCTTTGGTCAAAGTGGTACAGGAGACAACATATTATTGGAAAGTAGGCAATGTATCTTTTACTCATGGAGAAATATTGGCAACAAAATGTTACGAATAGCAATAGAAGAAAATATTTGGTTATGGAGCAAATCATTTTCTGTTGGTGTAGATGGAATTCAAGCCGTTGAATTCAGTAATTCTGTTACAAAAGCGTCAGCATTCGTAAGCGTTACGTCACTTTCAGCTACACAAAAGCTTATAACATTTTCTGGTCAACTTGTAATTTCAAATCAGTTAATAGACAATTTCGAAATGAGATTAGTCAAGTACGAAACTGACGTGGGATCAAAGGTGACTGTATTAAAAGATATTTATTCCGTTTCTGGTAAAACTCGACCACCATCAGTTATACTTGATGGAAACAAGAAAATGGCAATACGTCTACGATTTACCAATGTTCCAAATTTATCTTGGACAGGAGATATACCCCTTCAACCAAATGCCAAGTGGGGGCAACCATGGCTTGTTAAAGTTCCATTACAAGAACGTGGCCAATTTTTAAGCATTTGGGTGCGGATAATAACGCAAATAATTCAAGATAAGACCAAAGTATTAGCTGTACTTAGCCCACTTTACATGATTCGCTCGCATTTACCAGTGCCAGCTAGGGTACAAATGGATACACCTTCGTTGAAAATATCTTTATGCACAATGGTAAATGGTCGGGGTGAAAGACAGCAACTATACTGTCCTGGAACGTTTGAACATTTCCACCAACTAACATTTCAATTAGAAACCGGAGTTTCTACATCTAATCCGTATGTGCCATTATCATACAGTTCTGTGGATCAAAGGAAATTCTTTAGAAGACCGGAAGTCGAAGATATCGATAGCATCTTGCAAGATCTTGAAAATCAGAAAGATAAAACGGAATGGCCATTCCAAGGAGATGAGTTTGAGGAATGGATATCCGCTGAACAACCACAAACACACGTACAAGTGAAATACCAAGATGCTGGATTAGTTTCGAGTACTTTATTATTAGAATTGCAGCCTTGGTGTTTTATGTTAAATTCCATGGGCTGTCATTTATCTCTTGTATCAGAAGACATTGAACTTTGCCAGATTCCTCACTATGGAATCGTAACACCACCAAAATTGGAAGGCACATTTCACTTGTGTGTCGGTATCGGTGATACGTTCTACACATCCCAAGCATTACAGCTAGATCGACCTGATTGGAGTCAAAGTTTCTATATGCCTCGAATTGGTGGACTCATCCCTGCCACAGGAAACATTAAATCATGTGTTGACTGCGGCTCAAGTGTCTCACTCATGAGCATTAATTCGAGTATGCACGAAGATATGCGTCTTGTGCGTATAATGAGTAGCCACGTTATTAGTAATTTAACATCTCAAGAGCTATGCATAGCAACATTGGCGGTACACGAAGATGCAACCAGACTTGAATTGCCCAATGATCTTACTCCTTATAGCCTTAATATTTCACCATCCGAAGATCAAAAACAAGGTATTCCGATTACACAGTGGTATACATTATACATGGAAGACATTGTAGAACCTCTTGTACTATATATATCTTTGAGCGTAGGGCACAAATGGTCTTGTCCAATTCGAGTTGACCAGGGTATGAGTCGTAAATGTGTTGCTATACCAAATGGCTCAAGCACCATGCCTGTAGTCATTACAATACAGGAAGATAGGGGTACAATGTACATAATGATTCATATGGATTATCATCCTCAATTATTGATTGAGAACACCTGTGCTTTTAAAATCCTATTGGGTCAAGCTAATGAAACAGCAGAAGGGATAATACCAGATGCATTGCACTTTACATGGATTTGTGAAATAGAAAGCAATGCAACAAGTCATTATTCCATTCCATCTATCAGTAACAGACTACCTGATGCACCAGTTACTAATGTATCGAACATACTTCTGTTTTCTGCTGTAACGAACAATTATAATGACCAGGTTATCAGAAATAAAGAATTGCGATGGTCAAGAGGTATAAATTTATCCGCCATATCCAGTGCACCAGTGGATCAGTATGTACGACTACCATCCTATGGAGATGTAAAGTTAATCATGCAGAATCGTTGTTACACTACCTATATTAATATTGTTCCAATATCTCAAGTGGAAGTGTCTGCAAGGGACATCAGAAGTCGACTTTTACGAAAAGAAAGCGAAATGAAAGATATGGTGGCGATGCATGATAAATTTACTTCTGATCCAGATGGTCAGCCAGTCATAAATGTACAGAGTTCTGAGAGCTCGACTTCGGTAACAACCTTCTTCTCGGCACAAGACGAAACTATAGCTACAGAAACTAAAACTTCTTCACAGCTAAATTTAAGACAGTTAATAACTGATATAGAAAATGTAAAAGCTAACGTAAATGATGATACAAAGGATACTGAGGAGAATAATTCTAAAGAAGGGTCTGCGACCATTTGTCTCCGAGGAGTTACCATTATCATCATGCATGATATGAATGAAAATGCTCAAAAAATTGAAGTGGCCAGCTTGTCTATGACCGATGTTATAGTCGCTATTAATGCAAGATCTAAAATTGTAAATTTACGTGCTTTCATAGGAGATCTACAGTTAGATAATCAGCTATTTGATCAAGGGGGTTTCGATTTTCCAGTAGTACTAATCAGTCAAAGTCCGCTTATGATGAAAGAAACAACATTTTATACAAGCAGTTGTTTAATGAATAAGATAGAACAAATAAGAGAAAATTCGTTGATTGCGATTGATTATATACTAGAAAATCAAGGGCAATTAAAAGGTATTTAATATTTTTAAATGTGTTTAATAAACTCTTTTCTATTCTACAAATATTAATTTTTTCTTAATAATGTTTTCAGCATCAAAAGATCTTCATATAAAAATTGCACCAATCAGTGCTTACATTGAAGATACATACATAACACAATTATTAAATTATGCAACTTCGATGACACCACCTCGATTTTTGCTACCAGATGACATGAAAAAGACAAGAACACTAGTTTCAACTATTGGAGTATACATTCCTGATTACATAATGGTTTACGCTAGAATATTAAGCGCCCCATTAAGATTACAAAATTTAAAGATAGATCCGGTATCTATCTTATTAAGTGTTCATACCTCTGTACGTTTATACGTGGCTTTAGACCATTCTCCTTTATATTTTGGTACTTTTGAAAAGAAAAATATTTTAACTACACCTTATAGACTTGGCAATGCTCTCACAATGCATTACTTATCTGGTGCTATATTCGGAGCAGGTATGAAAGTAATATTATTAAAATTTCTTAATATTATATTACTTTTTAATTTATATTATAGTATATTAAAATATTCGTGCCTTAGGTTGGGTAGTAGGATCATTAGAAATATTAGGTTCTCCTGGCAGCTTAGCACAAGCTCTTGGTTCAGGACTTAGAGATTTTATTTCCCTTCCATTCCAAGGCCTGTTGCAAGGACCATGGGGTTTTATCGTTGGAATAACGCATGGTTCTGCCAGTTTGATGAGACATGTTACAGCAGGTATTAATGAATACAAACATCTATCATAACTACAAAATTCACTTATAATTTTATATTACACAGGTACGTTAAACTCTGTAACGAAACTAGCATCTAGCGTAGCACGAAATTTGGATCGTTTAACGCTCGATGAGGAACATCTTCAGCGGCAAGAAGAATCTAGAAGAATGCGTCCTCAAGGAATGGCACAAGGACTATACCAAGGATTGACAGGACTTGGAATGAGTCTTCTTGGTACATATATAGCTATATTTCTTTTTGATTCAGTACTTCATGTTGTTTAATTTCTTCTTTAATTTTTAGCCGCAGTTGCGGGTTTGGCACATCATCCTTTGCAACAAGTTTGGTCAGGAGAAATAACAACCAAAAGTATCGTGACTGGCGTTGGACTTGGACTAGTTGGAGTAGTTACGAAACCTTTAAGTGGGGCTGCAGAACTAGTTGCATTGACAGGACAAGGATTACTTCAAGGAGCTGGCTGGAATTCTTTGCCTTCGGTGAATAATTTCACGGAATTTATTTTAGACGTTATTAATGAAATTAATTGATAATAAATACACCTTTACAGCCTCGACAACGACCAGTAGTCCAATACACGTCCGGAAATAATAATGCAATTATTAGATATGCCTGGTGGTTGTTACCCTTACTTGAAAATAATCACGGGAATATCCTGCATGTTACTAATGCAGATTACGTGATCCAACAAGGCAGTAGTCGTGCTATAACGTTAGTTCTAACACGGCATGCGTTATTATTAGTTAATACAGCTGAAGATAACGTAGAACGGATATATTTATTGAAAGATCTAACGAGTGCTGATCATCATTTGGAATCAACAATATGTTTGTACTGCTCTCCTGAGACAACACAAACTAATAGATCTATATCTCCAGCGCCATACGAGGTATGATATATTTTTATATTTATATTAGGTATATATATTTTTCTATTACATAATTAGGTATAATATTTACATTTAAAATTTTTCTTATAGATGGATCGAGAAATGCGAGCACGAGTGGCGGAATATGTACGAACCAGTAGTACTGGTTTAGCTAGCGTTTCTACAAATAGCGATGTACAGTCCGATATTTTTGAGAATACTACTCCCAATTCTGATCGTACACTTACATTTTACGTTTCTCCAGACTCACGTAACTATCTATTATCATTGTTTAACATTGCTAAACGACAGAGTCAAGGTAGCGGATTTACAGTGTTATAATGAATAAATAGAGTATCTTAGAGTATTTTCTTTACTCAGAAGTAAAAACAGTGATTGACGCTTATAAAACATGAAAAGTGATAAAATAGTATTATGCCTTCGATTTAGAAATTTTTTGAAAAATGTATGTCCGAAACAAATCCGAATTATGCGATATCTATATGTACATATCTCTGGTAACATTTTTTATCTTATTCTGGATAATAGACTTAAATTTATGAATTTTATTTCGTAAAAATATCCTATAATGTGCGACACATTATAGGATATGCACAAGAAATATTCTTACATAAGAAATGCTTTTTCAATTTTTATATGAAAATTTGTATCATGGAAAATTCTTCACAAACTTTGTTTATTAAATAACGTATATAATGTACATATCGTAGAAAAATCATGAAAGTATGTGTGCAAATTTAAGTATGGTGGATACATTTTCATTAATATACAGATTAATCCAGCTAAATGAGATCATCTAAATATCTGCCTTATTTATTGTTGTATAAAAAGCTTCTTAGGACAAAGTATTTTAAGTATCACACGCAACAGTGGAAATAGGTCTTTTTATAATCATTTTTTTTTTTAATGGAACTTCAAGAGCATCAGTATCTTTTTCAATAAAATCATATATATATATTTATTTGTCGATATCCTTGTAGAGCGCAAAAAAACAAATCTAACGACCTTAAGAACCATATATAAACATATATACATACAAAATTTGAAGCCTTATCCAAATTTTTGTATGTCTGTACTTATGTTTAATCGACAGCTGACAAAACTTTAAAAATCCAAATTTTTGCTTCCTAAATAAAATTTTTTAACTTTCAAGAATTCAAATGAAAGTTTAGGGAGTAAGGAATTAATTCAGATTAGTTTTATGTAAATATTCTCCCTGGTTTAAACAAGTTTAAAAAATCTATCAATTGGTGGACAATGAAACACTATAACCATCTAACGGTAAAATGATGAAACTAATCTCTATCACGAAATTAAAAAATAAAATTTTTCGATCTATAAGGTGAATTTTTGAACTGTTCAAAAATTGAATCAAAGCTTTAATTCTCAAAAATCTTGTCTGTATAATATTATTCTGATTTCCTACATAATTATTAATTACATGTAAATTAATAACTGTTAACATTGGTACAAACTGACACAGTGCTGTAGTTTAAACATAATAACGTCATCTATCAGTTAAAGATTTTACTTATTAGTACCACCAGAGAGGACTATATTCAAAATATGGTATTTTGTATTAATTGCATGTAATTCATTAATTATGTAGGAAACCGGAATAATATTGTACAAAGAAGGTTTCGAACTGAAGTTTACAGGGTGCAATAAGATATTTCATATCTTATATATTTATTAAAAGTAATCATTACATATTATTTACATATTATATTAATCGTGCACAATATATTCCAACAAGTTAATTTATTTAAATAAAATGCATTACGTTAATAATAATAAGTTCATTACACAATTCATTCATAAATCCGTTCTATTTCATTATTTTTATAAGGCATGCTACAAGATGTACATTGGTTATTTTCAATCGATGTTAAGACATTTCTACATAGAACATGCTTGTGTTTTATATTCAGCATTTTCAGACCTTTCCATAGATTCAGCTAAGCAAGATTGTTCGAACCATAAAGTAGAAATACTGGTTATAGTGTCTTTACCACAATGTGATGACACTGTTCCCCATACTTCTATCTTACCTAATGCAGGTACTGAATTCTTTGTTTTACATATACAAATTCTTAAACTATTTATGCATGTTGTTAAGTATTGCAGGAAGGATTTTTGTAAAACATTTCAAAAAATTTGTTGGTGCAGGAATTGATTCATATTTACTTGGACAAAACAATAATCCAGCGTGCGTGGTGTCTAAAAATTCAGTACCTACATATGTTATAAATACGTATGTTACATATAAAAGTAACGTCGATATTTATAGGAGGCTTGATACAAGCATATGCTAAAAATCCTTTATCAGTACCAGTTATTAAATTGGTGACTTCATATCCTTCTGTGCTAACAGTACTGCATTGAATTTCTGGTCTTAAACGAGGATCACAGAAGTTGAAAAGCATTTTTATACTTTAAAAATACATATAACAACATGCTTTAGAGATTTTACTTTTTTTTTTATTTATTAATATTTACAATCAATTCTCGCGTTGAGAATTATTTACAATAAGTTAATACTTATTATAGATAAGTATAATTTATAAGTGTTGTAAATAAGTAAATATTACTTAATATAAATATCTAATTAAATCTAGTGTTTAGGTCTAACGGGTAGTGTCTCTTCACCCTGCGGATCTGGTCCGACGTATCAAGTAATCCAGTAATTAGGGGGTTACGATGTTTGTTGACTCTTTTGCTATATCTGTCGCTATATTTTGCTATTCCTCTTTAACTGTGGGTATCTTGAGGTCGCGATGTATTAGTTCGTTGGTAACATACCAGGGTGCATTTATAAGGGATCTTAGCGTTTTCGATTGGAAGCATTGAAATATTTCAATGTTGCAATTACTTCCTGTTTTCCATAGTTGGATTCCGCAGGTCCAGACGGGTTTTATTACGGTCAGTGAGCCAATAGAATCTTTGGAGTTTGTCCTTGAGTTGCTTTGTTTTGTTTGTGATGTGATTTTTCCAAGTTAGTCTCCTGTCCAGGATCATGGCCAGGTATCTGACTGTGTCCTTGCTAGGAATTGTTGTATTGTTGATGGTGACCTGGGAGCAGGTAAAGATTTTCTATTAACACAAGACAAATTTCATTTTTGTTTCGAAAATAGCGTGACCTCTACTGTTGTCATAACGTACTTTATGGTTAGGTTAGTCTGTATGTATCGAAGCTTAGTCTGTTAGTACCGAAGGTTAGTCTCTAACCTCTAAGTGAGTGTAAAGGCACGTGGGTAAGCTATAGTAAACTTTCGAACGGGAAATCGTTATTATTATTGCAAAATATGGAGCAAATAACAATAAAAGAGGAAATTGACGATAGTGTGAGAGAAACAGAGACTGGTGATAATACAGAACTTAAATACGAAGAAAAATTAAAATACACAAGCCTTATAGCTAAACCCATGGCCCCAAAAAAATTAACCAAAAAAATTTATAAGTGTATTAAAAAAGGTATTTTTATAAAACAGTTGAATAGTAAAACATTTTTGTGAAGCATGTATATTTATGATTTGTAATATAACAATTTCAGCTGCAAAGCATAAATCTTATCTTCGAAATGGTTTGAAGGATGTTCAGAAGCATCTTCGCAAAGGAGAACAAGGGTAAAAATAAATTTTTATTTATAACTGTAATTAGATTTTCTGATAATTTTAATGATCAAAAGACTTTTTATTTGAAAGTATTTGTGTATTTTTATTAGATTGGTAGTATTTGCTGGAGACGTATTTCCAATAGAAATCATGTGTCACTTACCAATTGTATGCGAAGACAAAAATATCCCATACTGCTACACACCTTCGAGACAAGACATTGGTGCTGCTATGGGTGTGAAAAGAGGCAGTCTTATGGTACTTATTAAGGAACATGAAGAATATAAAGAACTTTATGATGAAATAAAAACTGCGATGGTAACATTATCAACGCCACTATAGATATATATTTAACCATTTGTATTTTTAATCACTTTGTAAATAGAAGAGATTCATATATCCTTAAGAGAGAGAAGAGTATTGTATCAGAGACTGTAATTTTTTATACAAATATCTTTCATTATTATGATGTAACCTATTTATTATATAGACGGCAAGTTTTTTAACACAAATCACTGTATGATAAAAGAATCTAAAAAAGAAATAGAAACAAAACTTTTCTAATTTAATCCCTTCCCGTGCCAGTTAGTTCGTCGAAACAGACCAGACAACGGGCAAAAAAACAGTTTACAAGCTCGGTTTGTTATGTTTACGTTTGGCCCAAGTGTCCGGTCGCGAATCAGTTAAAGATTTTACTTATTAGTGCCACCAGGGAGGACTATATTCAAAATATGGTATTTTGTATTAATTGCATGTAATTCATTAATTAATGTTACATTAATTGTGCATATATTCCAACAAGTTAATTTATTTAAATAAAATGCATTACGTTAGTAATAATAAGTTCATTACACAATTCATTCATAAATCCGTTCTATTTCATTATTTTTATAAGGCATGCTACAAGATGTACATTGGTTATTTTCAATCGATGTTAAGACATTTCTACATAGAACATGTTTACATGGAAGCTGGTAAAAAATGCCATTAGGGCAACAGGAACACGTAATTAATTTTGAATTTGTCTCGTTCTTTTTTGGAATGTTATTAAAACGTTTTAAATTAGGTACTGCTATATTAATATCGAAATCTGTTTCATTATCAACAGTTAGATCCACTATATCAATAGAATTATTTTTTTGTTCCCCTTCTGTGTTTTTAGACAGAGGTATAGTTGAAGTATAAGAATCGGCGGTCACTCTTTTCTTTGCTGATTTAGTTAAAGCAGAAACAGTTCGTTTTTGGGACATTATAACAACTGGCAATTTATGACAAAGTTTTTTCTCTGCTTTTACAGAACTTACTATAGAGCAATGAAACTTTGGCTTACTATTGCTTGGAGCTTGAATTATATTTCTTTTTAACAAATAATTAGGAACTTCCTTTACCGTTTTATCTGTTACATTCCCATCAGAGGGCAATGCACGACCTAGCACTCTTGGTAATTTTTTTATTTCTTCATTATTGCAATTTTCAAGCAAAAACCTGTCTATCCTTATTTTTAAAGCACTTGCTATAACAGGTTTACGATTTTCACTAAATGGTAAACCAGTAAAAGGATCAGTCAATCTTCTTCCCCATATTGCTTCAGTTTCCTCGTGTTTCAGTAATGTAGTTTGGTCAATTATTTTTCCGCTTGGCAAGAGAATTGGCTGTGTCATGATTTCGTAAGTAATGGCATCTAAAAAACTTTCTGGAACTTGTAGATTTGTTTCCAATATTTCCCTGAAGTAAGTATAATAGATATATAATGTTAATAAATAATATAATTTATATATACTAGCAAATAATTTCACATTTACTTATTATCTGTATCAGTAACAGGTGTTTTATATTCAGCATTTTCAGACCTTTCCATAGATTCAGCTAAGCAAGATTGTTTGAACCATAAAGTAGAAATACTGGCTATAGTATCTTTACCACAACGTGGTGACACTGTTCCCCATACTTCTATCTTACCTAATGCAGGTACTGAATTCTTTGTTTTACATATACAAATTCTTAAGCTATTTATGCATGTTGTTAAGTATTGCAGGGAGGATTTTGTAAAACATTTCAAAAAATTTGCTGGTGCAGGAATTGATTCATGTTTACTTGGACAAAACAATAATCCAGTGTGCGTGGTGTCTAAAAATTCAGTGCCTAGTAAACTGTACGGTACATTGGCATCGTTACTAGTCTTAGCATATAATTGAAAACCTGATGACTTTTGAGAGCCAACTTGTGGCCAAATTAAAATGTGATTAATACGTATGTTACATATAAAAGTAACGTCGATATTTATAGGAGGCTTGATACAAGCATATGCTAAAAATCCTTTATCAGTACCAGTTATTAAATTGGTGACTTCATATCCTTCTGTGCTAACAGTACTGCATTGAATTTCTGGTCTTAAACGAGGATCACAGAAGTTGAAAAGCATTTTTATACTTTAAAAATACATATAACCACATGCTTTAAAGATTTTCTATTAACACAAGGCAAATTCCATTTTTGTTTTGAAAATAGCGTGACCTCTACTGTTGTCACAATGTACTTTATGGTTAGTTTAGTCTGTAAGTATCGAAGGTTAGTCTGTATGTATCGAAGCTTAGCTGTTAGTACCGAAGGTTAGTCTCTAACCTCTAAGTGAGTGTAAAGGCACGTGGGTAAGCTATAGTAAACTTTCGAACGGGAAATCGTTATTATTATTGCAAAATATGGAGCAAATAACAATAAAAGAGGAAATTGACGATAGTGTGAGAGAAACAGAGACTGGTGATAATACAGAACTTAAATACGAAGAAAAATTAAAATACACAAGCCTTATAGCTAAACCCATGGCCCCAAAAAAATTAACCAAAAAAATTTATAAGTGTATTAAAAAAGGTATTTTTATAAAACAGTTGAATAGTAAAACATTTTTGTGAAGCATGTATATTTATGATTTGTAATATAACAATTTCAGCTGCAAAGCATAAATCTTATCTTCGAAATGGTTTGAAGGATGTTCAGAAGCATCTTCGCAAAGGAGAACAAGGGTAAAAATAAATTTTTATTTATAACTGTAATTAGATTTTCTGATAATTTTAATGATCAAAAGACTTTTTATTTGAAAGTATTTGTGTATTTTTATTAGATTGGTAGTATTTGCTGGAGACGTATTTCCAATAGAAATCATGTGTCACTTACCAATTGTATGCGAAGACAAAAATATCCCATACTGCTACACACCTTCGAGACAAGACATTGGTGCTGCTATGGGTGTGAAAAGAGGCAGTCTTATGGTACTTATTAAGGAACATGAAGAATATAAAGAACTTTATGATGAAATAAAAACTGCGATGGTAACATTATCAACGCCACTATAGATATATATTTAACCATTTGTATTTTTAATCACTTTGTAAATAGAAGAGATTCATATATCCTTAAGAGAGAGAAGAGTATTGTATCAGAGACTGTAATTTTTTATACAAATATCTTTCATTATTATGATGTATTTATTATATAGATGGCAAGTTTTTTAACACAAATCACTGTGTGATAAAAGAATCAAAAAAGAGATAGAAATAAAACTTTTCTAATTTAACCCCTTCCCGTGCCAGTTAGTTCGACGAAACAGACCAGACTGATGCTCGTAAACAGAAACTAACATTCAGTCACGATTGTAACGGGCAAAGAAACAGTTCGCGAGCTCGTCTTGTTATGTTTACGTTTGGTCCAAGTATCTGGTCGCGAGTCAGGCTCGTGATATTCATGTTTGGGCCAAAATCTTCATCGCGACTCTGAGTCGCTACAGTACGGGAAGGGGTTAATGTAACATTTTTTAATTTGGAGATTAGACATTACATTTTTGTGCCTCAATGAAAAGGGTATATAATTGTTTGAAATACAGTTCTAAAAAATCCCAATTTTAGTTAAAAATTAAATTTATTTGTCGCCTGTGCATTTTTGAAAATAGAATATTAAAATTTAGCTTAAGATAAAAGTCATATTTCTCGAAGCGGTATGGATATATATGTATATACAGCTATGCTTTTATCTTAGACGAGTAAAATGAAATCTGCCATAGATGTCATTATTTCGATTAACGCTCATCAAGATATCCGAAAATCAATATGGATTGTCAACTGAGATCTTCGAACAATCGCTTTACTTCTTTAGTTTCTCTGTGATCCTCAAAATATCATTTAACGTAATATTTAAAGGTAATTACAAAACTTGATGTTTGTCAAAGTTCGATAGCATTATCCACTTGCCGTCCATCATATATTTGTTAAATCCTGACATGTTCAAATATTGAAAGTGTTTAAATTTGAAAATATGTTTATGAATATAAAGATTGAAAATAACTCATTAATCGTAAGATATAATCAAAGCAATAGAAAAGTTAAATATGCGAAATAGTTACAAATGTGAAACGTAAATCGTGCTGGGGCGAATTAATTTTAATATAGAAATATTAATAATTAGTCATAAGATTTGACTTGTATGTTTTGAAAAAATTTATACGTTTGACGTTCATTAATACAGAACGTTATAATATGAAATGTTCAAAATTACTTTATGATTTCTTAATCGATATCTAGGCTTAAATTCTTAATCCGACCAAATACTGACGATTCCGACGAATCGATTACAGTAATGCTTTGTTAATTGGCCTGATACATTTATTTTAACTATGTACTATATAGAGACACTCCACGGTGTCATTTCTAAGAATTGGTGGAGATAGCTATAGCCAGTTAACCAGACACTACTGTAAGATTCAAAACAGAGGTCGCAATCACAATAATCTTCCTCGGCGTAGGATCGAAGGCTTTGCGAGCGTGGTAAGTTGAAAATTAAAAATAAGAAAAACGAAACGAATATGTAAATACTTTGAGAAATTGAGAAATTTTTACTTTGAAGGAAATGATAATAGAAAATAATCCTTGTTTATCAACGTAAATTAAGTTTACGTTAAACTGTACATTTACAATTGTCACATTTAGAGTTTTAAATGCCCGCAAATGCCTTGTACGCATGGAAAAAAATTTAATAGAAATTTAAGGTGAATTCTAGCTAAAATGCATTTGAAAATTATAATTTCCTGATCCCCTATCGCTCTACATGTAACTGTATTCCTTATTCCTACGATTACTGATTTCAGTACAAAATATACACTTAGGAGCGACGAAGGATAACATTGACATTAAAATTGACATAGCGTACAAATGGGACGCTATTCTCACCCTCGCCTCGCCGGAACAGATATATTCTCTTTGCGTGTACATTGTTTCCGTTAATTTCTCTCAGATCAGGCAGTAATACATCTTGTGACTGTATATATGTTTAATTTTACTTCTTCCTCAACTTCTTTCAAATATCTAGATTGAAATTGTTTAATTCGAATAACCAGTGAAAGAACCCTCATTGTCACGCGTGGTTACATAAATGTTTATTTAGATACAGTACTGTCTTGTTAATTGGCTGGAATTCTGCTTTATTAACTGATCATTGCTATCCCCACCATTCCTTGGAAGTTTCTTCTAGGAGCGAAATTCTAATTTTTTAATAAACGGCCAGTTAACAAGATAGTACCGTATATGATATACATACATAATGTAAAATTACAATTCTCCGTCTATATTTTGTTTCTCCCTTTTTGTTCCTTCCCATTCGCTCACTCATTCGAACATACTTTCATTGCACGATGATGTATGAAAAAATCGATTGAACGATGATCACGGCAAAGGATGATCTAACAAGTATTAAATTATTTGTGATATCGACCGCTAATAATACAAGTTGCTTCATATCTAAACGAGGATTTATATACGTGATTGATGACCCACTTTGACGATACATAATTACGTTTCTTCGGCGTACGAGAATCAATTTGTGCCTTACAAAGTACAAGTCGCTAAGAAAATATATAATATACGCGAGGACTCACTCTTACACAGAGATACATTCGAACTGACCATCGCTCTATACCTTACGAATGTTACGATATACGTAATTATAATCGTTACGAATTAATTATCAATTCATCCCCATTTTCTCTCGTTATTTATCCTATTAAATTATTCTTACCAATGTGATCGTAATTTATAATTCTAGCAGTAACCCATTACCGTGATCGATATGTCGCAGTTTTTTTATTGGACGATCCAACTTTATGTCGATTGAACTGCATGCACCCCCATTACTTAATAGTAATCGACGATTGACGAGAATAGCTATTTCATTTATCCGTAAATCGTTACAAAATAGTACAAATACGAGAGGACTTCTCGCACTCGAAGAAACCGTAATCTCGTCGAACGGAAACTCAAGAGATGAAGCGTCGTCGGATGCTGTACAAACAATGTAAAAATCCGCATCGATTTATTATTAATAGTTACTTATTCCTTATAGAACTATGTGTATCCCTTAGTATAGTCACGCTCTACTATGGACTAAAGCTATTGCTCGTTTTCTTCAGTCTAACACGCATCGATAAAATTACGACGAATCTTAATCGTCTCTTGAAAATTTCATTTTTTTTCTTCAGTGGCTCGATTTAAAAAATTTTCCAGCCCTTTTCCTCTTGCCCTTCTTTTTTTGTAGAATTAAATTGTAATTTGAGGCGGAGGGAAGCTGGAAATTACAATAATTATCGAAGTAAATACTGTTCAAGATTTCCCAGTATTTAGACGCACAACGATTCGGTAGAAAATGCAATTCGGTTTTCTATGCGTCCTGAAATTTACCATGAAATTAATGTAGAAATTTTGGTTTAGGAATATACAGAAATCATGAACAATATTAACTAGAGAAATATGAAAAAATCTCAAGGGTGTTAAGAACCACCGAAGTAACTCTTGTATAAAAATCACTTGTTACGTGATTAAAGTAGATGAGCAATCTGAAACATTCACGTTCTCCATAGAAAAACGTGCCGTGCTCATTGACGGACAATTGGATGCAAGACATTCTTCAACTTATATCGTGATTTATCTTTTTCACTGTAATTCATATTTACGGATACGATCAAAAAGACGTTAAAACATGTCCCAGGTGATCGACATCACCCTATTTTAGGGTCGCTGTGGCAGCAACGACGAGTCGTCAACAAAAGGCACCATCTTGTTTTATTTGCTTATAAACGACGGACGCCCGTGTGAAATTCTAAAAGAATCGACAGCATAGAATTTGTTTTAAATACACTTCTTAAATGACAATACGAATGTTGGATTCATTTCCGTTGAAGTTGTACAAAAGATACGATCGCACCAATTCATATATCGTTTTTTTCTCAGACTGGACACTTTTTTCCAAGACAAAGAAAAACAGGAAGAAGAACCAAGAAATTCATTCTCATTACGTACGGCTGGTAAAGGACTGGATGACTTATATCCGGATTTTTTCATAGGCATCTTCGAGTGTGCATAAATTGTGTTTAACGTTCCTTAAGTATAAATCTGTAGCAGTATCAAAATAGTAAAAATGGTGCATATGAAGACCATGAGCACGGGTAGGACCAGAATGAATCGGACTGAGCGGCGTAAGCCGCTAGGCTCTTGTCATACAACCTGTTCACCTGACTCTATAGAGTCGAATAGGGGTCGTTCAGCTTGCGGATCGTTGTTCGCCGACGATGCTGTACCTCCACCACCGTTCGAACTTTCTCTCCTGGTTTTGCTCGTACCAGAGAAGCATAAGCAACCGGACTGATTGCGATTTCTCTTCAACGTCGGCTTATTTTCACGGTCTCGTTCCGCCAAACATTTTTGGTAGTAATCGTAGTCTTTTAAATACCTGTTGAGTAAATGATTAATTAATTTTTATTTTTATTAGATTAGCAATTTCGTTTTGTCACAGATACGACTATGTATGACTAAACTTTAATAGATGCACAGGAAAAAATATATATTAATTTGATCAATATGTGTTCATAACTCATCCAGAACGATTGTAATAGAAATAAAATTGCTGTGCAACTAAAGTTCTTTTTAGTCTTAAAATTCTGCGCTTCGAAGAGTTAAATAATTAAACGCTAATTTTAGATTCTATATGTAAAATACGGACCATACTGGAGGCCATCGATGCTCGTTCAAATATTCCTGGTTCTCCGGATGCAGAAGGCGTACGCTTCGCGGAGACATTTTGCACAACTTGTTGTAATTGACGCACAAGTGGTTCATACACCAGTCAGCTAGTTGATCGGCATTATGCAACTGCGACATGCAAGTTGACGAGTAAGCTATCAGAAGATGTTAGATTCATCGATCATGTACAGGACATTGAAGAAACAGCTGACCTTGCACGGTTCCAGCAGTCTCAGACAGTTCTCCACGGCCTCGTTTCCCTCGTTCTGAGACAATCTCCCGAGATCTTCGATCACTCTGCTCTCGACCAAGTTCACCAGTCGTTGCAAACAAAGACGATTTGCCAATTCTAAGAGGTTCAAGCACCTGGCAGAGGAAATTGCTGGCACTTCATCCGTATAGAGATAGCAGAGTAGTTTGTGGAACGTGTACTCGCGTACACCGGGAAACACTATCTGTTCATCGAATGTTATTGTAATTTTATTGCGATAAAATATTTTTGAAAAAGCTTCAGGAGACTGATATTTACCACTTTTGCGCTACTTTCGCGGAAATCCCCGGAGAACATGGCCTTCATTACATCACATCGGGCAGTGAGTATCGCTTTGTGGGCTGGAACACTTCCATCGTCTAGTTCAAATATCACATCAGCGAAGAGTCCTAAAAGAAATCATATTTTGTCATCGAAAATGAGAACAAATTATTTTAAATTAATTTTTAATATTATTAGACTGCAGATGTTTTGCTTATTATATTTCATTAATACAGTACCTTGTTCTAGACAAATGTCTTCCAAACGTTGCCTCACCACTTGCTTATACCTATTATTAAGATCATTATTAAATTGATCTCTTGTTTGTAAAGTCCCAAGCACCATCAATAATTGCGGAAGCTCCAAGAATTCCGCCGCTTGTCTAATCTCCTATATGTGAAACAAAGAGGAATGAATCGATATTCCTATGTAATAGAAAAATAAGCATGAAATGAGAGTTTTAGAATCCATTTTTACATTGTCAGCTGAAAAAAAGTTGATAATGCTTTTCATGCACCTGTGACCGATGAAACCTCAATTGTTTAATGATCCTCGTATTTAAAAATATGTATTTTCAAATCCTTTGCATAAATTATGCATAATACTTTATGAGTCATTGGATACTACTGTATAGAAATTATATTTTCCTTACTTAATGTCTTTATCAAGGCTTTTTTTAGAAAAGAAACATGCTAAAATGATGATAAATGTGACAGTGACCTAACAAATTGACTTTAGGAATCGGTGAATCGATATTTTCCATTTAGCTAAATATCTCTACGTTGTGCGTGCGTGTAATATGTGTTCGTGTGGATATGTATGCTTGTGTCAGCAAACGTATTTCACATTGTACTAACCAGTAGAAGCCCGATAGGAGCTGTCTGAAAGAATAGAGCCGCGTTAGTTCCCGCATACCGAACTCGTGTTTAAACTTTAAACTTACTATTTGCATAAAGTATTCCTTCGACAAAAAAAAAATACATTTACTCTACGGTTTAACTCCGATCCAAAATAATATAACCTACTACTGGGTATACAAATATTACATAATTACTCTATTTACATAATTTTCTGGAATTCCTAGTATCGACCTAATTTCCTAAAAAATATTAACCAGTTGCTTCGAAAGCTGTTCAGATAGGTTTACCTTTAGTACATTTATATCATAAGAAATACACGCATAAGATTTATTTATCAATTACTATATATATTAAGTTATTTTTTTAATGCAATAATGGCATCGAAAGGAAAATGGATGTATAAAAGCTATTATATCAACTAAAAAAAGAATGTTAGATGGCCCACGGGTGTACCTGCCCGCACAGGTAATTGTACCGACGCAACGTACTTGTAGATCGTGATACCGTTTATCCAAGCTGCCCATGTAAATGAATTGCAAGCACTGCTGCATCGCCTGGGGTGTAATTAGTTTAGACAGCGTCACCACGGTCGTTGGTTGCTGCATTCCATTTGTATTTTCAGTCTATAATTTAATTGAACAAAAAAAGGAAACTAATTAGGATCTTATTATTATGTAACTCGAATAAACAAATTCTTATTAATTTATTTACTTTGGTTTTCATATTTATAGAGACTTACCAAGCATACACGGATGTTCTGGAAGGCAGGATGATTAAGTTCTCTAGTAGCTCCAGGTGGTTTCTTTTGGTTGTCCACCGTGGGCAGTACTTGGAAGCTTGAACGTCGCTTCAGTTGTTCCCAAACTCTACAATATGATTTTCACAATTTGGTTAATTGTGTATAACGTCATTGCAATACCATATAAGAGGCTTGGAAATTTATAAAATTTAGGAAATTATTCAAGATAAGTTATCAACTATCGAGTATCACTATGCGATATTATATGATAGATATTAATAATTCTTTTTTGAGTGAATAATATATGGAATAATACTTGCTATGTTTTTAAAAGTTATTATTAAAATACAAATATAAAGCTAACAATCTGTTTTTAAATATTAGAATGAATAATAGACAATTAAAAATTTCCAGACAATAATGTATATTATAATTTGAACAGATTTGTTCAATGAACTCACTTTGCAGGTTTTGATTGATCGATACGAATGAGGCATTCGGTGTCATCGTTGAAGTCACCGACCGTTGCTTCGCCGAATGTACTCACCTTAATACAATTTTTTTAGAAATGTTTGCAAGTAAAATATAAACAATAATTTAAAAAATAAGAGGATAATAAGAAACAGAGAATACCATGCTAGATTCGCTAGAGCTTCGAGGTGTTTGTTCCTGAACGAGTTCCATAGAGAAAAGTCGATGGAACGCGGGCGATGCTGCGGCTAAAAGACACCTGTGAGCGGAAAACGTGCAGTTTCCGGCTATCAAAGTCACGTCAGTGTGAACTGGTTTTGTCCACAACGTTTTCATGTTTTCTTCGTAAGTGCTTGTCGCCAGACACACTTCCGGTGGTACAGGTTTTGGTGGACAAAACGGTGCCTGAAATATAATATGCTCTATTAATTTAAATAAATTAAATTATCCTCTGTTAAATTAATCTTTTTCCAAACTGGTTTTTTTAATAAACATGTGAATTTTCTAGGAAAGCTTACCTGAAGAAGAGGCCTTTGCACCCTCTTCAAGTTCGTCATCCAAAATCGTTGTTGGCGACGCGCGATTAAGGCAGCGCGTATCGAATTCTCGAAGACTTCGTTAACACCGTAATATGTAAAGACGCTAGTCTCATAATAGCAAACACCAAGCTCACGTGCAACAGCTCGAGCTTGATCAGGCATTACCAGATCGCTCTTCCTCGTGGCTCTGAAAATCAATTTATCAAAATATTAAATTAATACATTGTAAATTTATAATAGATTTATAAATTTATAATGATATACAAGTACTAATAATAATATTCAAATAGCTTAATTTTTATACAATATTATACAAATTAATACAATCTGAAGCTAAAAGGATGTTACTCGTAAAGTTATCTTTATATAATAGGATTCTGCAAAACGATCGTAAAAAAGATACTGAAAGTCACGATGAACTTTGAAAATCCCTTGGGAGTCTCCAATATGTCAAGGCTTGGAATCCTGTTCTATATCGCGTGGCACATCGAAATAAAATATTCTCCGCTATACCATCAAGCAATATAGGTGCAAAAATTCAGTATAAATGCGGTATTTCATCGATTAAATATCCTAACGTGAGTAACTTCTCCACCTGCGAATTTACAATTCTGTTAAAACTGGTATACATATTCATATATAGCTACTACTCTACTTAGGTCACAGAAAGATGTCAATCCTATATTAGCTTAACCATATAAACCAGTGTTTCCCAACTTACAGTTTTCCTTCGTGTTTACGTATAAAAAGGCATTTTTAATAAAATAAAAAATACACTAAAAGCATATTTTCCAGAATATTGTTCCAAAGTGACTGGAGCCTCTCAGAAGCCTTCTATCAGGAATCTATTGACTCTACGATCCGTCACGCTTAAAATTTTTTAGTCATTTTCTCAAGTTTTTAATAATGTGATTAATTTAAAATTAATACTATAGATATCAATAGTAATTTTTTTCAATTACTTTTGACAAGAACATCGTAGAAATTTCCTACAATAAGATATTACAAGTTTTCTTTTAAATTTCTCAACTTTATGGAAGCTATAGTGATCATAAACTTTTGGTCAGTAGTATAATATTAGCATATCAAAAGATGGTTACTCAAGATCTCAAAATGTGCCTTTTCGTACCCGTCGGTAATCTGGCTATCGATAAACCATGCAGGATCCCTTAAGGACCCCTCTTACTCAAGAACGTCGATCGTTGCATTTTACTATGCTAAGAATTGAACAGAACTCGTTGGCTGCGGTGGTCTGCGTTGATAATATCCTCGAGATGGCGGAGAAAGGATAGTTTCTATTTGATAAGAGGCGCAAAGGAGTCGACCGATCGGTAAAGAGTCTACGAGGCATTCGCGGAATCAATACTTTGACATACTTCGTCAAAGAGGCTGTCGTTGCATTTAAACGAGCTCCAATATAGGGTGAAGAAGTCGATTCAGGAAAGGGTGTGTTGCTTCTAAATGTGGAAAAGAGGAGACTGACTATATGTAGTTGAAGGAACAATATCGTACCTCACGAACGGACTGCGGTCGCGGAAATAGCTCAGATACGTCTCATCTCGGTACATGTAACGTAGATCGTTCTTGCAGCCCACTAACAGTACCGGAGTCTGTGGGCAGAATCGTCGTATTTCCGGATACCACATCGCCTTGCAGTTCCGTAGAGATACGGGATTTGTTATAGAGAAACATAGTAGCACAACGTCCGATCTAATTTTAAACATACGTAGAAATTAATTGTTTGATCTTTGAAAAGTTAAATATACTAATCGTGTATTCTTGTATTAAAATTATGAAGTTTCAGGAGATTTATGGTTGATCAGTACTGGCTTCTAAGTGGTTCGCGTAGAAATAATAAAAAGGAGAGAAGAATAATTACAGCGTGTAAATGATAGACCACGTATAAAAAATTGATATCAAAATATATGAAATTATTTTCTTAGAGGAATAAGAGGTAAATTCTATACTAAATATGACGGCAAACGGGATAAGTGTTAAAATAATTTATATTAGTTTTTAGAGCTATCGTAAGATAAAGCTAAAATTGTAAGTGGCAACTTTACTATGATCGAAGAAGATACAAGAATATTCTGTTTGTGCGTTAAATGGTACGCTAAACACAGTGGAAATTTATGAGAAGATTTATTTGACGATTATCTTACCTGCCGTACGCGAAACGTCGATCCTTCTCGTGGTCGCCAAACGTGTCCCAAAGTCGCAGGGAAACATTCACGTTATCGACTACTTCCCAGGAACGTTCTAGGACCTAGAAAATGGACGCAAGTTGAAGTCTTTTATCTTAGTTACATTTTTACATTTAACGACTGATCTACAGTGTGCGGGAAACAAAATATGAGACTTTGAGATAAATTCGTCAAACAGTCCATTGAGCAAAGACCAAAGACGCAATAACGTTCCTCAAAAGCGATCAGACGAAACTGACCAAACCAGAAATCTACGCAGAGATCACGATGAAAGTGAAAATACAGTACAGGTATTTGAACGCCTCTTAAGTGACCTGAGGGTAAGCACCGATGTAAACATTTCGTCCCAACTTAAGAATTTTCAACTTCGACATTTACTGCTCGTTAAACGCTACATCGCGTGCGAAGCGTTTTGCGTTGTCTTTTCAAAATTAAAACAATGATTACTACTAACAAATTGGAGGCCACGATTCACAAATTCTACCAAACCCAATCTACATGGAAGATAAAAATTACAACCAACGAACGATATCGCATCTAATCTCTACTAAAGTTAGACACTACGACTCAGCGAAGAACATCGAACGCTACTCCATGAACTCACGTCCTTGTAGATTCTATACTGGTCGATGGCCCAGACGGTGGGCACGTGAGTCGTCAAGAGTTGCGACAGCGACACGTGTTTGTTGCAGGCTCTCGCACAGATCAGCCTGGTCTTTCCAACTGCCGTATCGCCGACGACCACGCACTTGACCAGTTCCTGATGCGGCTGCTCATTGTCCATCACCGACAATCTCCCCTGTTCATCCAATATGCCCTCCTCTCACGTGCCAGGTCGTCCGAAATCGCGATTTCCTCCGTTGCTACCGTTTCGTCAGTCGAATGGCACAATGTCCACATTCGATCTTCACCGTGAAAGATGACGCCGCGTTGATCCTGGCGGTCTGTTCCCCTTAACGATGCTGAAACTGAAATCGTAAAGGAAAATCGTAACCATACGACTGGTCAATGGATCCACGCACGCGATGTCCTTGGAAGAATTCTAGAAATGATCTAATCGTTGCTTGGAAATTGCAAGGAAAAGAATGGTGCAGGCATGAGGGGAAAGGTGCGAGGTTTCACGTGAGAATAAACTTGGTACCGGTTACGTCGCGTGTCAGACTGAATTCTACTTGTAATGCACCGCGCGCTTTCAGTGCGTTTGATCTTTCATTCGACGCGGGTTCTCTGTGATCAGATTCTTCTTTTAGTCAGTTAAAAATTGTACCATAGCTTCTAAGAAAAAGATGTTCCTTCGACAAAACACAAGCTAAGGATCTGTAATACTCGAACGACGAAGCTCAACATTTTGAACAGTTCGATACACGATATGTTTCTTGATCGAAAGTTAAAAAGACGCTGATAACGATGCAGACAACGGTGCAGACACGATGTCGATCGGTCACGTAGGCGTAGGTATTTTAAGCTTACGTGCAACGTTCAGACGTCCAGGCACCGTAAATATACATGTATACGCAGAATGCCTATTGATTTGACCCCGTAAGCGGCTTCTCTATATTTAGTATCGAACGTTCGTAACTTCAACCTCAACCCCGCCTATCACCTTAACCCTGAACCAAGCCATGGACACTAACTAGGAATTCTCACGTTCATACGAGCTTCAACAACAGGATGACACCGTCGTTGATCGTGTCAGCCTCTTTTAAACGAACTTCGAAGTTTCGTTTTATCTGGTTTGCACCGAATTTCACCAAAACTTACCACAGTATGTATTTATATCGGAGCACCAAAGTCAGATATTTTCTAAGCAATGCGTGACGTTTATTTCGGGTATGTGGATATCAATTTGAACGTCGAAATCGTTAGATTTGTTAATTCACGAGATCGTTGAGTCAATCGAGTGTTGGTTTCCTTCGTTACGTTTGAGAAGGTGTTCTTTCTGATATCAATGTTGAATCAAGGATTTTCTTCTTTCGTGCTATCAATCATTCTTTCGAAATAAACGCTTTTTATACATATATTCGATCGAATAGAAAATCAGATTGAAATCAGACATAAAAAGTGCATCAAAAAAGTAGAGAAACTGCTTTTACCAGTGAAACAATTACTATCGCATGACAGGTGAGACAATCGCATGACGCGAGAAACAACTTTATCCCATCCCTGACTAGACTATAAAATCGTACTTCAAGCGGACACGTCGATAATCGGTGCTAGGTGACAGCGTCTATACGTGTATGCAGAACAATCAGAATGAGTCACAACGTGAAAGTCGAAACTGTGGCCCGCTCGATACATTGGCCCGTGCCGAGCGCCTCTTCCTTTCGTGATCCGACTCTGTGAATGAATTTACTCCGACAATAAGAATCTCATTTTACCCATCAAACGTCGCCGAGGAATCGATTGCTGAGAAGACAAAATATCTCTCACGTTCACACAGACGTAGGAAAATTCGCTACTTAATTTGCAAATTCATTTAAAATCTATTTTTAAGCTTTAATTGGGATATTAATATCGGTATGATCTCGTTTCGATACAGAGCTAAAACGATTTTTTTTAGACAAATGCTGAACCTTTAAATTAATTTTCTTTTGCTCGTATCTCTACCTATTCTAATCGTTGAAGTGAACAACGTACATACGACGAGATTCTCAGAAACCGAATCAATCAACTCTACTTCTTCAAAGTTTCTAATTTCTTAATTATTTCTCGAAAAACTCAACCTTGTCCTATTAATTAAGTTAAGATAATGAAATACAAATCATATTGTGTAAAGGATTAAATGTGAATACCGAGGGGTTTGAACGTTTCGAGAGAGCAGTTTGGCGGACTATTTCTCCGACAAGAAGCAATTTTGCTCGGCCATCGCACGCTAGCCAAGCCTTTGCAGTCAAGGAACTTCCCAAGAAATTTCTTTCACCGCGGGAGAGGAAAGAAGAAAAAAGAAAAGGAGATGAAGTTTGGAAGGGTCGGACGATCGATAATCGCGGAACGTTCGCGAATCGCATGATTACTTATACATCGACAATTAAACGTCGTTTCCTCTGTTGCAGCTCGTGAATTGTCGTCGACTTTTTACAAGGTCTTATCGATTTGCGATGCTTGACGTGGCATACGAAGATTTCCACTGTTTGCGGTGAATTACCGAGCGACCGGAAACGATCAACGATTCGTAGGGCGAAGAGGATACTCGATGCCGCTGCACTTGAACTTATCGCGCGATCGTTAACGCGACCTAGAAATAGGTGCATTGATTTTCACGTCGACTTATCCAGACATTCTAATTATTAATAGACTGCAAATATCCACGCATCTACGCGAAATATGAACGTGCAAGGATATACAAAATATGCAAATATTGATCGGATCGTTATAGCATTTCTGACATCAGTGAAATCTGTCGTCTCGTAAGATCACCATTGTAAATGAAAGTACATAGCATATTTAAAAAATCATCGTTTTTAACGTATATTTGTTGAACTTTTCAAAGGAAATAATATGAATTTTGTCAAGCTTCCAATTGATCGAACGTAGATTTCCTGATAATAAATTACACGATAATATTCTCGTCGAGAATTACTTGAATTTTTGTGTAACTTAGTTTGCATCGAGACGTGCGTTTTACGATTCCCCGAAGTACTAACTTCCTATTACTTTCAGTCTTCTATATTACTGATTAAAATTTGTTTACGAGTGTCATTAGTTCGCGAACGCTACTATTCTACTCGTTCTCGTTTCATCTCAGCAGGGTGAACGTTAATTTCGACGGTTCATTCACGACGAAGAGCACTTCGGGTATTACGCGACGGCTTTGAATGAAACTTCGCAACTAGGTCGAGGCTCGGAAGGTATCAGAAAATGATTTCGTCCGAAAAGCATTTAAACTCTCGAATACCTTCGATACCTAGAGAAACTGACAATTCCCTTTCTAGACAGGTAGAGTAAATTGAAGATAGGGTTGTGTAGCCGTCATTGTTTCATAAAACGAAAGAAAAATTCGTGACAAATCTTTCAACACGTCTTTCATTCTTCCTCGATAAAAAACGAACCTAAAACTTGATTTATTATGAATTACAATTCTAGGGAATTGATATCTCTTTGTCTTCTTTACTCTCATTTTTCTTTTAAAAATATAAATTTTATTTGATTAATTAAACTTAAGTAAACCTATTAATTCGTTTAAGTAACGAAAGCTTAGCATATTTAGATTTAACTAATTGGTATTTAAATAAGTTCGTTAAAAAATTGATGTATATCTTTATATCCGTCTGAATGATTTGTAGCCTACAAATTTATTTATAGTCTATCTTCAACTTCCTCTTAAGAAGTTCAATTTCCATTCAGTATTCATCTACAGAAACGTCTATTTCTTCAAACTAGACTCTACAAATTTTTCTTTCGTGAGTATCGTATTGACTTTAACCCACGATTACAATAACTATGCTAATTTTCGTCTTATTCGAGCGATTTTATCGAGACCCGGTCGATGAAATGCCTAAACGTAAACGCCAAGGTGACATGGACACGTATTGCGTGTGGAAGATCCGTTGACGCATTGCAGAAGAACAAAATTATCGGGAGAGGTCAGCAAAACGACCGAGAAAAAGGTAGAACAGTGCATAAAAAAGGAATGTTAAAAAGATAAAAAAGAAAGACAAAAATGGTGGCGCATTTGAACCGACGGAGAACAGCATTCGTCCCTGCTCGGCCGGTAAATCAATTTCGTCGAAGGACGATCTAAGAGTGCGAGAATTGCGGCGGGGTCAACGAGCCACGCAGCGGCCACATTAATTAAGTAAACGCTGCTCCTATTGCCGACCTCTTTCAGCGGCTAATCGCTTTCGACGCTCGTGCGATTATGTTCACTACGAATATCCAGAAATTCATTTCTGACGCCGTTTGTTTTTTATATTTCATAAATTGGATGATAGTTGGTTAATAATTCAGAGCTTTTGTGTCATCGGTTTTCCAGGATAACGAAAGTAAACCTTCCTAAAAACGTAAAAACGTGAATTTGCATAAGTATCTGTAGTCTAGTAGTATTGAATGTCTATATTAAATACTATTTAGAAAATACGATTGTTCTAATTTTTTGCTAAACATTCTTAATGTTTATTAAAGAACGATGTTTATCAATTCTTACTTCCCCGTTTTTCTTTCTGTTGCCGCTATTGCCCATACCTCTGCAGGCTTCAAAGATATACAACGTAATAGATATTATTTAATTCTTATTTGTTGGTTTTATACCAACAGGAAATTGAATTGTATGCATACATTCATGCGTGCATAGTATACATATCAAATGTAAACTGAAATAAGTATATGTAAATAAATCTTACATCCAAACATATTTATTTGCCTATTAATAAAATATAATCAATCACGAAATGTCAAGGAATAATAGAAATCTTATGCTCACATAAGATTAAAAAAAAAGAATCATGGAAGAAAATTAATTGTTGAATTTAAAAACAATTAATCAAAAGAGATTAAAGTGGTAATAGTAACACAGATACTATTTTTCTACATCAATCATTTTATTCCAATTGAAAGTATTGTTAAAATTTCACATTTCTTTCGGCATGGAACGTGTTAACCGGAAGTCACTAACTATAAGTATTCCCATCAGCTGTTGACGAACAGTGTGGGGCCTGTGTTACAATTTACTTTCAGAGTATCGTCATTCTTGCAATTTTTATATATTAAAAGATGAAATTAGATAATCATATAGAGAGCATATAATATAACGAGGAAAAATTCATATGTGATCACTTGGAGCAGTATTACGCCAGGGACACGGGCTGCACGGCTGCACGGCTGCACGCAGTGTGGTCTCTTACATAAGTTAGAACAGAGGTTAGAAAGAGAAGCATAGAGAATACGTTCGACCGATATGAATAGTTGACACGATGTTTTCACTTGACACCGGTTTTCGTTAGAAAACGAAGCTCTGTCTGCGTAAGTAATCCTTTCAAAATTTTCATAAACGATCAAATAGATAGTTAACTATTAACGATCAATGGTGCGTTCATTAAACCAATGAGGATTGAACAATTAAACGTCATCGCGATATACAAATTTAAAATTGTATCACTTACCAAGTTAGAAGATGGTTGATTTATTTGACAAACGATTCTCAAATCTGGCAGTGTTCTTTTTTATCTTTAGGTCTTCGGAAGTACACTCACTACCAATTCAACATGAAGAAATCGAGAACGATGTTTTGTCAACGATCACCAATTCAATTAATACGAAGATTAACGCTGGTTCCCTTAAACACGTTGAAACGCGAAAACACGCGAAAATATTGAAACGCGAGGAAAGTTAACAGGCTGAACCATCTACGTCCGCAACGTATACGTATATTGACAGCTACGTAGACGAAACGAGTCCCATAAATGCACGAAATCACGTCTACTCGCACGCACTGTGATACTCAGATCGGATAGTGTCTTCGTTGATAGAAGACGAATCCATAAACTCGCGTTTCACAAACGTACAACGAGATTCTGCGAGACGAAATGAAACAACTAGCTGAACGAAATGACAAAAGTGAGGTTACGTAGGTCCAGACTCGATGACACGAGTTATCGAGACGCAGTCTGATAGTCGATGACTTGTACAACAGATTTCTCTCCTTTCTTCTTGTTCCTACCGTCTCTCGGATCGTGACAATGGACTAGAAGCTGCAGCGGCACGCTGCACACCCAGGACGCACCACGCAAGTTCCAGCTGACGTCCTGGCGAATCGAAGAAGTGGGGAGGGAACGGAGCAGTCAAGTGTGGTGGACAGCCCTCATGGACTTAGATCGGCCCTCGCGGCTCAAAGGTTCGTTACGCTTATCGCTTCTCTCGATATTGCCAATTCATCCGATAGTAACAGTTTGTGACAACAACAATTCTTTTTTATATTTGATATCTTGGAACTTTGTCGGACATCTTTCAATTTTTTAGGAGAAGCATAAGTGGAAAAGCAGGATTAGGGATTATTTGGTTATGTTTTGCAACCCTTTGACTATCATTGGTACCTGTACGTGATAGAAGTCAATGCTTATAGAAGGTTAAAGATAATCACTCGCTAGATATTAATAATACACCTATAAATGCCTGTACTGTACTCCAACTGTTCTTTTTTTCCTAACAAACGAATATATTCCTATATTACTGATTTTATTTTTGGTATATGCAGAATGTAAAATGTGAAATATTAAAACAAAAGATATTGTGAATTCGTACACAGTGATTACTACCGCATTGAGCACCTCTCGTCTTCAAACACGTCGGATCAAAAGGTTACTTGAAAAATCAAGAAAATGAATGAACTTAAATTACTCAAAATAAATGAAACCAAATGGAAAAACTATACACAGCTGTTCAATGACAGTTTCTTCTATGGATCGAAAGCGCGGTCGCGAAACTAGACCATGTTAAACCGCCTAGATATGCGTCCCGTCGTCCCGACAATGCACGTGTACTCGTTCAGAGGTACACAAGCAGCTCGATTGTCGACAGCGAACTCGTTGTGCCTCCAAGCTTCGAACGCCGCGAATCAGCAGGAGGAAGAGGGAATCACCAACGCCACAGGAAGGGAGAATCACCGAGACAGGAAAGGAGGAGAATGTAAGCTTCGGCAAGAGTTGGAACAAGAGAAAACGATCAGCAGTCAGCCAACCGCGTGAGACTGAATGAACTCGTCTCTGACCCCGACATGCCCTGCCTCGTTCCCGAGCGACGACAACCCCAGTCTACCACCTCTTCGCCTCTTCCTCCATTTCGCAATGCTTGTTTTATCGCGAGAGATTTTTCATGTTTACCGTTGATTATGGTCAGAGCTTAATTATTCTAGCTATTAAGAAAGTTTGAATTTGATGGTGATTTAGAATTTAATATTTGGAATTTGCTTTGATCCATTTTATCTAATTTGAAATCCAACATTGCTTTTAGAATACTTAGAACACTCAAAATTTTCTGATCATTTTATTCCTCTTTTTAAATTGCAAGTATTCTTGCCTTCTAAGTGATCCAGCCTTTCTTCAAAGAAATTATTCTCAAATAATTTAGTTTCACAACATGACGTTCTGCACGATTATTTTTCTGTTACAAATTAACCGCATCGCCCAATATTTCTTTCATCTTTCTTTTTACCAGCCTAATTGTACCAAGTACAAGGAACAGCCAGAATTATTTTTCCCATTTCTTAGGAAAATCGTATCATAGAATCTAGAGCTTTTATATCGACGAGTCAGTAGTTTTGATGCGGATTAGAGAGATGGAGGAGCGTTTGTCTTTGATCATCGAAATCGCAGGACTTCGATAAAGGGATATCGCAAAAGGGATATAGTCGGTGGATTACGCAAAACAGAAGTCGAGACGGGGAAATAAAGCGCGTCGAGACGGCGACACCTCGTCCACGCGCATGCCAGCCTCGCTCGTGACGTCAGAGAGCGAAAAATCAATCCACCCTGTACAGTGCGGCAGGACAGGGACGTTGTATATCTGGCCGCCATGGTCACCGTCATTGAATTAGCCGAATTAATTGTAGTTCGCCTAATCGATCGCCCTTGGGCTAATTTGCAATTTTAGAATTCTGTCGATCGTTGATATCTTGGAATGTGACGAATGTTTTGCTTTCTTGAAATGAGTTTTCAGGGAGAAAGAAGTAGAGGTGTAGATAGCTATAGATTGAAATTTTTTAGAGCCTCAGAGATGGAGGTAGAGGATATTAATATACGAAATGTGGCTGGGATTGCTTGAACTGAAAAATGGAAAGAAAGAAGCGGGAGACCTAGTTGTTACGCGGCTCGACTTGGCAAGAAGTCCCACAAGGAAGTTGTATAAAAGATTGGAGTAGTATTCTAGTTTGAGTTTGTAAACTCATTTATGGAAGTACTGAGATGAAATTGGAATCTAAGAAGAGTTTAGGAGAAGTATGAATACATAATATACTCAATAATGAATGAAGATGACTATGATTGAATGTACATAAATGTAGAATATTGTAATATCAAAGTTACTATAGATATTTAAAATTTCAATATAAGAATTGAACATGCTACATTTTAATGATTACGATGTTCCAACTACTTTGAAATACTTGAACATTTTTCTACTATACTATGAAATTGAAATTAATCAATAATTTCGTCTTGTTCAAATAATTTCTTTTAATTTTAAGAATAAACAGATCCAGATTAAAAAGATAATAAGATGCTATAGGTAGAGCTTTCACGTCGTGAAACGTTTCGTTACGCAATCCATTCAAACAGCACCATTTAATCGATTAATTAATTGTCCGTTCCACCTCGTTAAGATCACATATGCTGGTGTAATTGAAATAACGCTTATGCAATGCAAGACGTTACTTCGGAAGATAGGGACGCCGATCGTTTTCCCATAATGCACAAATGAATCCCAGGTTGCGCGATATACAAGTTAACAAACGCTGGAAAACGTATTTCAACGAGTTTTATTAATTGCAGAATACTTTATTCTGATCCAATCGCGATGCACCTTCCCACAGTAATCGAATCGACATACTGACGTCGGATATCTCAACGACCAATGACTCAGAGGTAACACGTTTTATATCTTTTTGTTCTATTCTAGGATATTTAAAAAAATATAAATCAGCAATTCTATGGTTAAGCAAATATATAAATTCACAAATGTGACGACTGTCTAATTGGATCTAAAAAAAATCAAAGCTAGATTTTCAGCGTAAAGTTTTTTGAAAATTTTCAATAATAGTTCTTAGAGAGTTTTGAAAGCTAAAATATATACATATATATTATATGATATCTTTTTGTATTTTTCAAAAAGACATTTTTTTGTTTTCTAATTTCTATGCGCCTTATAGATTTCCTATCCTCTCTATATTCTAAATTACTCACCTGTTATCCGCGTTTCCGACTAGTTCCTACTGTCGATCTCGGGAAAGCAAACTGTTTTATGCGTTCCTGGCAAACGAAGCTGCACCTTCACATGATAATTAATAAAGACTGTTTTTCTTTCGCGCCGTAGATGGTGTGTTCGCGAGACCTGACGCGATCGTGTCTCAGCTACGAGCAAACAATCCGTAAGATTGCAACCGAAAGGGATTTCTGCATTGATGTTGTCCCGTGCCTCGGCTTGGACCACCATTAGCTCATCAAGTCCGTTAAACGGACACGAAAGAAGGCAGAGACGCCGAACGAGGCGGACTTAAGTGTCTGGAGCTGTTCGTGCAATTGTTAAGTAACAATTTAAACCGTGTATAGACTGATGAGCACAACGACTTGGTGCACGCTGCAACGCATTAATATCTGACTGCCGTCGTGTCAGATCACTAGAGCATTCATCTTGCAATTTAATTTAGAATTTGTTAAGATAATTGGAGTTATTGGTATATTAATTGATCATTTGTCCCTATAATTAAATTATTAGATGCCATTGTTAGATAATAGGTATTGGAATATTAATTAATTATTTACTGACTACTGATTTATTCGATTGTGTAGAATAATTTTTGGCATATATGGAAACAGAAAATTTGAAACTTGTGTCAGTAGTACCTTAGCTTTTCTACAATTTTATTGCAAACGATATTGAGTAGTCTGATGTGCATCAAACAGTTGCGTTTCACTTAGCAATCTGTGTTCTGCATTGGGCTATCATCCAATATCTTTGCAACAATGTTATTGCTATTCATAATAATACGTGCTACGGCAGTAATTGGCAATTCCAAAAAGAATTCCATATAATTTGATTTCTACTATAGAATTTTTATCTTTTTTGTAATTCTGTTTAAATATGTTTGTTGAATTCCAAAGTTCAGTGCATTTTTTAGATAGTACAATATACCTCTGAAAGAAATTTTATATAAAATATTTATGTAAAAAAATAGTTTATTGTTAATATTGAGTAAACGTTACAAAATAGCAGAACAGTATATTTTTGATGCATTAATGATAAAATTATTCGATTAATCATCTCAAACATTATCTCAAACGTTATTTCTATAAGATAAGCAATATCAATTTCTACTGAAACAAAAATATACCAACTGGAACATGTTCCAAAGTTTGGAAGGGTCCTGTGGCGCTATCTGAGTTAGAACTTTCGAAGCGTTCTCACCAAGTCTAATTTAAAAATCGAACAAGTTCCAAACTGTTCGTTTAGACGTAAAACATAGTCTTTGTTATAAAAAACAACCTTAAATACAATACAATATTAGATTGAAAATAAGGTACAAACGAGAAAATAATCATAGAGAAAGTTAATTTTTGATTCGAGAGATCTTAATCAATATTTAATTGTCTGAAAGAACCCTGTAATCCATCCAGTTCTGCCAGAAGTCTTGATTTAGATTCTGGAACTCTGGCTTTTTCGTTTGTTCGGCTAAGCTTTTCTTCTCGCAAAAACCAATCTCTGTTTTTCTCAATTTTCTTTTTCCACGCGTCTGAAAAAAGAGAGAAGGAACTACTTTTAGAAAAATTACTAAATTATAAAATTGAGATTACTAAAAATTTAAAATTTGTATAGAGATTTGTTTATTCTATAAATAGCCCAACGAATATTTTATTTCAAATACCTACTTTAAATACCTCTACGTATTGTCTGCATTTTGTACATTTTTACTTGTCTAAATTTCCGTGAACACCTGCGATCTAATCATAACAAATTTCCAAGAAATTTGTAAAAAGTGAAGATCTTTCACGAACCATTTAATTCATCCAGAGTGCCTGCTTTCCCACCCCACTCGTTTGGAAGTATATCCTTGTCCATGTAAGGGTACAATTCCTCACCACCACCGATATGAATGCAAAACTTAAAAACGAAGAATGCATTCGTATTATAATATAAAATAATATCGTGATCTATGAAAATCAAAGCAATTTTTAGCGATCATTTACTTTCTGTACAAGTCGATCCTTTAATAGAGGGTAAAATATATTTAGAATACTTTCAATGAAAGCGGGCGCGTGAAGGAAGTGGACTCTATGCAGTCTTAATGGCATGCTATCTTGCACTGCCAACATCGACTTCCGGACGATGCTCTGCGTTGGACTGCACTTCGTAAAATGAATCATGCTGAATCCCTAATCGAAAATTTAAAGACTTAAATAAATCAAAAGATAAAAAGAAAACTAAACAATGAAATATCGTATAATACAATTTTCATGAAATGATTTTTTATTTATAAAATAGAATACTGTATAATGTTAATTTGATGAGATAATACCTCGAGATCGATAACCATAATGTTTGATAGACAACGTTCTTCCATTAAACGAGTATCCAGAACCATAAGAATCCTCCTGGAGATAGCTTGGATAGAAAACCTCTCTGTACTAGTGTCTTTTAATCGCAAGATAGTTACGCGGTGTCCTTCGTCGGTTAATGATGGTAAGACGAAATAATTGCTAATGGTAAATTGGTAAAATATTGAGTTAATCTTGGGGGAAGTTAGAAAAAATTAAATTCCAAATCAAATAATTGAATTAGTTACATTGCTTCGCAGCATTCTTGAATTTCTCGCGCAAACGGATCTCGAACCGCGAAAAATTCTGGAATCGCTGTACGCACGCTGAAATATCTCTCCAAAATCATCTTGCATCGCTCTATGCTATTTTTGCAACCAAATAGGAATCTTTCAAGCCTCGCATCGTCTGTGATCAAGCAATTTTCAAATTAAAATTTAGATCTTTAAATCTTCAGTCTTTAAATCTAAATAATTTGTGATCTTTAGAGAGATTTATAATCACGGACGAAGGAAATGCCTTTTCAATAACATTTTTCTCAAAATGACATCTTTCCTTGCTTCATTTAAAGTATACAAATAAAATCAGACCCATATGATTAGGTAGATGAGGTTGTTTCGACAGCCACTCGCGTATGGCAGCCACATCGCGTTTCTTCACTTCCGGATCCGTTGGAACCGCCTCGTTTATCCGTTTCTGTTGTTCTACAGTCGGTGGTAGCAACGTCATCGCGTGCTACAATACAACAAATTCATTTTCATTCGCCTCAAACAGAAATCTCGAACCTTGACTATGTTATCGTAAATCGCGTTAAAACTTGACTAAGTCCGAATTCCATGGAACGTTATCTGTTTTCACTTGTGCACGCAATTTTCACGCGGAGGAAACGGTTTATCTCGGGAACAACACATTAACAATCGATATTGACATTCGTCACGCTCTTTCGACAAGTATATTTGCGCATAAAGTGCAGAACTCATTGTGGCCCCTTCGATCCTACACGAAATTTAAGCTCTGTTTCTGTCCTCGAAACATTAAATCTCGTTAGATTATGTAAAATTATTATATTCGACAGAGTCCTTGACTAACTAATACGGCATTTAACAAGCTTTCAATTATAAAGACTTGCTAAATTATAGTGGGACTGAGAATCCTTGATTTCACTCAAGACCTGGGCCCGGACTTGGACTTTCAATTAGCATGATTATGTCGTAAACATCAGAAATGAATATCCATGACTGTTTTTGCCAGTTTAAAAGCATGTCGTTCTTAACTGCACAGCATAGTTCCAAGAATATTTTCAAGTACTTTATTTTTGTTCTTACTTTGCCTCTAGTGATTCTAACGTTTTCTAATATTTCCAATGTACCGAACACTTAAATATAATAGCAAATACTTAACACTTTGAATATACTCGATATCTTGAACGAAGTATCGTTGAATCGAGAAATAATAATCACAAATAACGCGAAATGCATGTTCATAAATTTTTTAAACTTTCTAGAATTCTAGCAAAAAGGGAGAGAGAGAATATTTGTTTTATGTAATGTCAGTGTCTTCTCATACTTTGGACACCGAAACTTCTAATGCATGGTCAAATTAAGAAACGTGAACCTTGAAAAAAAGGAAACGAAACACATTTCAGAAGAATTTCCTTAACTTTCCATTTTTATCTTGATCTCTATCCAATCGTTTTTTCTAAATCATCCAAATCAAAGAAGCATTTACAAGACTTTTGAAATTTTAATTACCTTTATCTTCAGCTGAATATTTTTATCAATTAATTTTAATGTTTCCTAGTGTCGTGAACATGACGAAGAAGGAGGAAATTGCACGCGATTTCTGATCTTGTCGATTAAAGAAACCATCGAATCGCGAAGGTGAAACGATCGTCCGGAGGAACACCTGACAACGCGAGAAAAAGAAAAAAGAAATTCGACGTGATCGGAATTGGACATTGCCGGTGAATTGCATCATTATCGAATCTTGGGTGTAGCCAATTTTTTCTTTTCGTAACTCGATCGGAGAAAGCTGCCACGAAATCGAGTGCCATGTCGTCGAAGATCGCTCGAACGTGAGCAAAATTAGTTAGATCGACGTAAAAATTGGAAAAGTCGTAAATCAGTGGAAGAGAAAGCGTGATCGATGTAAACAACGAAAAGAAGGCAATTGTAAGTGCATTCTCGATCGACGAATTCGATTCTTCCACATCATCTTATTCGTTCCTTCTTCCATTTGGTTACAATTCGACAGCGAATGTTTACTTTTTAAAAAAATCTCATGTTCGCCCATATTTCATATTTTTCACATCTTTATCTCGTAGGAAACTTTTTATTCGTTCGTATTTCAGCTTTTTCATATTTTTATCTTTATCTGTATTTTTAGGAGAACGAAAATAACGAGATATCCGTGAGCAATGCTTCGGATATTTTACTTATTTTTGCATACCTGCATACGCCTTCCATATTATCGCATCTTTGACTTTTCTTCCATAAATTGATAAACATACACGGATAATTACGATTATTGAAAAAAAACTGCTGTTCTTCTCGGCTAAAATTTTATTTATGTTTATTCATCTTTGTTTTTCTTCTCCTATCCTCGCTCATACTCGCTTCTTTCGTTATTGGTATTTTAAAGAAGACTTCAATAGAATATGTTTCTTAGCTCTTTGAATTCATTTCACACAAAAATCTCTAATTCTGTTACTTTCAACCGATAATTCCATTTTAAATACTAGAGGAGGTAACAGAGGATTCAAAAGAATAGTTTTACATTCGTGACCACGGATCCTTCGGAACCAATCGACTTTAACCAAATCAGTAAAAATGTATCGAGTAAGACGAATCGATATTTCTTTGCAAAAGGATATTTCTGGTTAAACTCCCATTAGCTCGATTGGATAAGAGAACATTCGACCACGTATTTATGTGGTCGAGCGTTGGAAGCTGGTATGCATGGGAAGCGTACGAGTTTGCAGTTGAAAAGTGATTAAGTCAAAGTTCTATTGATTCGATATTTCTTTTCTCGTGGTTCCTTGAACCTGGTTGCTTATACTCGATAATTTAATGAGATAATAGATATTGTTCCCCATTAGACAAAGATAAAATTATATATCCCTTTCAGAATTAGTACCACACGTTCATCGATTCTAATTTTACTTCAATTTTAAATTGCACATAGCTAAAATTGATTTTTACCTTTTTGTATTCTCCTAACGCGGAAAATAATTTCTTTTCGTAATTCACTCGCTTGTAATAGAAACTGTAATAGAAATCAAACCAATTTTTTCGGTGATAATAAAAGTACAAAGTTTAAAAACAAATTGGAAGTATTTTGACCTTGTAGTTTTACTTACCAAACTACTCTCCAAATGGAATAAATCGTTCCACAAATTATCACACCGAATTTTAGATAGCAAATGTCATAAGTGTTGTTTCAATACGAGATCCAAAATTTCCACTAAGCTGTGTTCAACCTGTGGAAGTCGACAAGATACTGCGATATCTGTGTAGAGAAGAGCAATTTCTTTAGTCTGGCCCACGTGTTCCCCACCTTCGTAAAATACAGGAAGCGCAATCGGGCAACGTGGTTCACATGGAAAAGAAATTAGACGCTGAATTTTCTCTTTTTTCTTATCGTCTCGAGATTCTCTGTGTATGCGAAACATTTGAAACGGAAACTATATAAACTAACCATTACGCGATCGATTTTCGCGTCGTGAGTAACGAAAAAGAAAATTGTCTCACGGAGAGAAATTTTGAATTTTTTAAAGCTCTAGCTCCTCCCACATTTTTCTTTTTATCTTTGTTAACGTTACAATTTCTAAAAATTTATTCGCGAAATCTTGCTATAGTTAAGGAAATAATTATTTCCTATTTTCATTTAAGACTTCCTAAGTATTAGAAATAGTTTTCCAATCTTTTCCTGAAAGTTTCTTGAAATTCATAAAAATTTGTTATATCGCACGATGACGAAAAGATCGTTTATTCTCGACGTTTGTGTACAAATTTCTTGAGAATATCGTAAAAATACACAATCGTAAAAATACAAACCACGATCGTTCGAACCATCGAGAGACAACATGTCAGTCGCCGGAAGTTTGCAGTGTTCGACGGCCCAAAAAATTGGAAATCTTACTAGCCTTTAAATGTCAACGAAAATGTAAAATCGTCGAAGTGAAAATATTGAGACATCTGGCGAAATGTTTGATGGTCTTTCTGTATGCGATACCATTTGCATGGCTTGCATCTGGTGCTGTCTATTCTCAAAGTGGTAAAAGTATCGCATTCTTACATTGATTTAACCTCGAATAAACATCGATTAATCGTATTACAGCTTCCCAAATTCTATCAGCCTCAAGGAAGTCGATTCTAGTGAACGCTGCAGTTGGAAAAATCCCAGTAAGACAGGAAAGATGTCACGACTTGTTCAGTACTGTTTGAGCTTTACGGAAACTCTAATACGCTATAAATCTTGCAGAGGAAACAACTGTTTCAACGACGTTCAGAAGAATTATAAATATCGAGTATCCATAAGTGAAGATCTGTCAGAAGATTTATAGCGTCGATAGGATTTGTTAAAATCCTTTATCGTTACGATAAAGTAAAAATAAAAATCTCGTTAAGATCAAATATTTATTCCAAATATATAAGATAGTTAATAGGAAATGTTTCAAATAATTTATAAATACCGTCCATATGCTCGTGATTATAACAGAATGTAAACTGATAATAATATATGAGAAATCTGCTAGATTTATTTTACAAAATTCAATTATACTGTTCCTGAGGCGTGTATTCAGATATAGATTGATGGTCAAATTGCGATTCCATCAGATTCGAAATCGGTACTTTCTTCTCTTCCGCGTTTTGCTTAGCATTAAGATCTTTCATGGCCATTTTCGTGGCAATAAGATCAGCGTCATTGTCTAAAATCTGGACGATCTTTTGTACCGTTGAATATTCCATCACCACCGCCGATTTTGGATCGTTCGTAGTCTGCGACGCTTCTGACATTCTCGCTCTATCTTCGAGCTCCCAATTTCCTATCATTTCCCTGAAATGTAACCAATTGTATCTTTTTGTCTCTCGTCTTTTACGGTATAAAATCTATGATTAATAATTTTGGAATAATCGTAATTTACTAATTTTAGTAGAGTTGGTAAAGTTTCTAAAATCTCTAAGATCACGAAAGAAATTCTAGCGAAATCCTGATAAAATTTCGAACAGCCGACCCAGAAAAGTTCCTTACTAATTCAAGCTTCTAATTTCCCTAACAGAATTCTAACAAATATTCTTTACATGGACGACAGTCGTTCGTCGCTAGGTGTCTTGCTTCTCGACAGATACTTCGATTTCAATTTGTGCTTCGAGTTCTTCCTGTTCTTATTCTCACGGTTCATCGTTGAATTCGATTTGCTGCGACTGACTGAATTTACAAGGTTATCCTGTTTCGAGTGTACAGGTTTTTTCGACGGATTACTGTTTTTGGACGAATTATTGTTCTTTGACGAATTGTTGTTCTTTGACGGATTATTCTTCGACTTGGACGGATTCCACTTGGTGCTCTGTGACATGGGATCTTTCTTGAAACAGCAACGATGAGTTCGATATTGCCACCTGCCGAACACGCGTGCATTAAGAGAGAAGCAAGAAGCGAAAAAGCTTATGATATTTTGTTTACCATAATGCGCAAGTTGTGACAGTGGAGCTGAACATAAAGAAACAATTTAATACTGTCAGTACGATCAGTGGTTCCAACATGATAGGGACTCGGAATCGAGTTTGAGAATTTTTAACAACGCCAATGACGATGATGATTGAGACGAATCGTGAATTTGGAAACAGCCGTCGATCGAAAGACACTGAAGTTACAGATTCTGTTTGCTTCGAAAATAAATGACGAACGATTAACTCGATGTAACGATATGAACAAGCATCTTTTTGATTCAGCTTCGACACGCATTAATACCATGAGAATAATTTTCTCATCTTTGTTAAATTAGAAATTTGAAAATTTCTTGCACCGATAGCGTAAGATCGTCGAAACTGAAGCTTTCGGATGTAGACCGTGTCTTTACTTCCAGTTAACTTCTATCAATTTTTCCTTAGCATAGCAAATTTCCTGCGATTCCATTCCACTCCAAACTTCCGCCCTACGATTAAAACTTATTGAACAACAGTTGGACGATATCTTGTTCGAAAAGATCTCGACATCCGTCCAAAAATCTCAACCTCAATAACCACACCAGATTCATCCCAGGACAACCAGCCGTCTCTCTGACGAACTGTGTTAAACTCGTTCCAAGAGGAGTACCTCAATTTGTCCCAGATTCTCGTACACGTTGGCTGCATATCTCGCATAGTCCCGGATAGGTAATGGTCCCGGAAGAGGGGAAGCCAAGTGAGAAATCCGCGCAGGAAGCGTGTACAGATTACAGTAGCTGTCGACAGGGGTAGCAAACGAGTGATCCAACCCCGCAGTGATGCGATCCTCTTCTCTGTGGGGGTCTTTCAGCCATTTCTTTCGTCAAGACCAAGCACAATGGCCGCGGTAACCGCAATATAAAAACGAAATCTATGCGTCCCTGTAGAGACGCATCTGTGCGACGAGATCTATAATGATGATATTACGTTTCGTGAATGACTGGATGTCGGTGACTTTTCGTTGCGGTTCCGAATGAAATAGGCGCGGACCACCCGAGGAGAAATCACACGTTTTCCACTACCTGCCATGCGTGCATTTAGCTGTCTATTATGAGCCCTGCATATATATTATTTATTTATTCTCGAACGTATTAGGAATTGGAGTTTACGGGTGGCAGGGAGATATCGATAGGGGAGGTTTGAGAGAAAATTGAAGGGAAATTGTATCATCAGGTGGGAATAGAGATTATAGTGGATGATCGACAATGAGTATAGTAACGAAGGAAATGCGTCGAATTACGTACAAATTACGAGAGAGAATTAAAAGAAGAAATATATATTTTTTTTTAATAATACCAGGAACGCTATTATTTTTCAGCACGACCAGCCGTGTGAAAATCCTCGATTATAACATTCCATGAAATATTACCAGTCTTTGACATTGGACGTGTTTTCTAGAAGAAGTCGTGAAGATTCTTTTCTATCCGTAGAAGCGATTCGTCCTACGTATAATATCTTGGTCACTTGTCGTTCCATTCATCGGTGACCACATAGGCCTTTCTTTGCCATCGATTCCCGCTGGAAAAGACGTATACTTTTGCATCGCCGTGATCGTACGTGTCACGCTATTTTCCGTACATCGAGGGCGTCGTTCTTCTCGTAGCCCGTCTAATTTATCGACCAAAGCTTTTGTTAGACCGATAGACCACACAGAGAGATCGACACTTTTATGAACTTCCACGACGATCGCGATTGTAAAGTCTCCACCACTCTTATTTTTCACTTCTTCACACTTTCTCGTTTAATTCTCTTCGCGCGAATCACCAAAGGCTGATTTACCGTTTAAAATTGTTCATTTTTACAGGAACACACACATGTTGGAATAAAATGTATCGGAAATATTAAAATAGGATTGCGATAGAAATATTCTTCGAAACTAATCTCGTTTTATGTCTCTATTAGGAAGACTTAATATTTCAAGAAGGACAATGCCATTTTCTCTTATATTTTCGCCGAATTTAAGCAACTTTCTGACGATCATGGAACATGATACGGTCGAAAATAGACAGTGGGAAGCTGTTTCAATCAAAGATATTCACAGTCATTAGGAAACTCGTTAATTATCGCATCGGGAGTATTTCAAGACGTAAGAAATTTATGGGAGATACATTGAAATAATTTTCAGAGGCCTGAAATAGCCTTCAAACGCACTGTCCTAGATCAGGTATATTCCGTGGAAGTTTCGTTACCTTCAGACGGAACGCTTTTTCTGAGCGTGGCCGTTTTAATCCTTGACTACTGATTTATTTTCACAGCGAGTAGCTCCTCCCTGAAAACCACTTAACAGTTGATTCGTCGACGTCGGCTATTTGTTCGGTTGACATATAATTACCAGTAAAACGTCAGTTATGGTTGTACAATCCTATTCTGTCTCAACTTGCAACATCGCAAAAGCTACAGCATCTAATTGTTAACAAGTTGACTAGAAAACAACCCTTAGTTACGTCCTCTGAAATCAAGCCACAACGAATTTGGTATCCTGTTAGGACAGTTAGCGTAAAATAAATTGTCGTTCTTCTACTAAGAAGTTAAGGTAATTAGGGTAACTATTGGGTAACCAGTTAAGAAGTATATTCTTAAGAACAATATTCTAATAGCAATACAGTAGAGCCGAATAATAGTCGTGCAAAATATGGTATGGTAATAGAAGAATAAATTGAGAAAATAAAGAAAATCTTGGGAAACTTTTGCAGAATAGCTTTTTAGTAAAGTTTGCTTTCGGTAAATATAATATCTTCAAATATAACATCTAGTAAAGCTAAAAATTGAGAAGAGCCTCGTGAGAGTCATTACAAAGTTTCTTTTAAGAATCGCAAGAGCTTCGATCACCTTGCGATGTCATTTTCCTTCAATTGTAAAAAATCCCTTCGTATATTATTTTTAACAATTATAGAATCTCTATCAGAGTCTAAATTTGAAATTTGAAAATTGATAAACTGCGTACAAGTTTCGCCGTGAAATGCACAAAAGCTTCGACCATCCTGAAGAACATCTTCTTCTACTAAGTTACTCTTTAGAAGTTTAGCACAACCACTTTTCCACCTAAACTCAGAGGAGCCACGGATTCTTCTCGGTTTCCCTCGTTTTTTCATCATAACGTCGAATCGACCCCGAAAAATCTTCGAACCGATTCTCACGATTGAAAAAGTCGGGAGTCAGGTGCTCGTCTGAATGGACCTCGACTTGGACGCCATTCACTCTTTTTCCAAGCAGCAGAAATAGCCACCCGCCCACCAGAGCCCCGTTTCTAGTGTCAGAGAATTAAGAAAAAAATACGGGGACCCGCAGACAATGAAGAACACCGAATGAAGACGATATTTCAGCGTAACATCGTGGATATCATGGGAAGGATATTCCATTCGATGAAAAATGAAACGATCCACGTTGTTCCCAAAGAACGATTATGGGCGTAACTGAAGGATCTTCTGTCGATTCTTTGAGCATAGATAGCTGCTACGATATAGAGGAATTTTAATTTAAAACATCGAGCGACGAATTGATAAAATAAAGAAAAAGATTTGCCTTTTAATTGATCTCTATTCACAGCTTGCTCAAGCTTAAAAATTCTTAACGTTTTTTCGAGAACTACTTACTATCTTCTTTCGATGTTAGTACAATTCTTAATACTGTCTAATATTAGAACAATCGTTTTTCGTGCAATTAGACTATCTTCTAATGTTAGAAAAATTATTCCATGTAGTATCTCGGAGGTCTAAAGATTTGTTTGTACATGTTACAAAAGATTCTTAAACTTACGTGGGACCGTGCGAAAGTTCTTCATTCTATTACCGAAGTCTTTCCAATTATCTTTTCACCCTAAAATTCCCTCCCTCGAGAAGTTTCCTTTCTATTCGTTGAAGAGATTCGTCCCACGTATAATATCTTGGCCACTTGTCGTTCCATTCATCGGTGACCGCAGACTTTTCTTTACGACAGACTGCCACTGGAACAGACGTTCGCTCTTCCACCTACCGACGCGATCATACGTGTCACGCTATTTTTCGTACATCGGGAGCACGTCCTTCTCGTTGTTCGTCTAATTTATTGACCAGAACTTTTGTTAGACCAGCCGACCACACGGATAGAACGACTGCGTTTATAAACTGCCACGACGATCGCGATTATGGACACGCCACGCTTTTCTTTCTTATTCCTCCATACCTTTTCGTTTAATTTTCTCCGCGTTATCGAGTCTTGTTCAACGAAAGAACTATTATTTGTTTGAGATTTCGTAGAAATTGAGAATTTTTCTGCCGTTGGAAATATAGAAAAATTGCAAACATCAGATCGTCGAGAAGATTATCAAAAATTCGATATTATTGTTACTCTTATGTAATTAACGCACATGCATCGTTATTAGCTCGGCACAGATACCAAGAAACCAAAGACCTCCGTAAAAATGATCAAGAAATTCCAAATTACAATAATATTCTAAAAATGTCAAGCTATCCGATTCACCGAAATTTCCCGTTATCACAGCGTGCAATCAGAAGAATCATTAAAAAATACCATCCTATATTCCTCTGAGAAACTTGTCAATGCTACGCTACGCAGAATACCCGTTGTCATTCGCAACGATCGTTGTGAAGTAACAATTACAAAAGGAAGGAAGGCGTTAGAGGCAATTACAAGGATCATCCCAACGTTAATTCGAATGGTTCACAATAAGGTCCCAGGAGAGGCGTCGCATCATCGATCGTCCTCATTGACGATTCCTCGTTGACGATCCAAGGACCTCTTCGGGAAAGCGGAGCATCGAGGACGATTCATCCGGCCGTAACGAAACAATTTTCTACAGATGCTTCTGCTATAGATGAACGAGGAAGGAGGCACGCTGACTCGCACACTTTTACGCATCACAGACCTGTTCTTACATTTTTGCGAACTTCATTGAGGAACCCTGTCTGCAAGTTCATTCAGAAATCGTTCGGTAGTCTCGGCGTAAATACGTAGAATGACGATGTACCTGCGAGTTCGTTGTAACAATGACTCGGTAAGTGTTGACAATGCTAATACCGAGGCTTTTTAGGTAGTAAAATTGTTTGTAGTATTTTCAATAATTCCAAGGCGACTTTCTGTGGCTTCTAGATGTTCGATGATATTTTAGAAGTTGTCTCACTTTTTAAATTTTGGCGATGTAACAATGATTTTTATGATTCTGGAGAAAACTTCTCTTAGATCTTTACGAGGAAGAGGACGAGCTTTTTTAATTCTTTAAAATTGTTTTCTCCTTAAATGTATTTTACTATGCGAAACAACGTGGCCTTTATTTACTTCTCTACGTGCTTTGAATTTTTTCAAACGATGAAACGTTTCTTACAGATTCTAAATTATTTTTTTCCCATCTTCCCCCGTTTTTTAATTTTTCTTAATTTTGTTTTTGACATCGTCTTCGCTGTATCATGTTCGTTTTGCGTAAAATCAACGTTTCGGGTCGGTTGTTGATATTTCAGTATCGGTTCTTCCGGAGGTGGTGCCGGTGGTGTCGGTGGTTTAGGCGTTCTCAACTCGAGTTCTACGTTTCTTCTCGGTTGATCAACGGAAATACCCTTTTTTTTCACTTTTAACATGAACACGTTCTCGTTTCCTTCGGTCACGCGATCCGTATGGACTTCCTGGGCATCGGAACCATCGAGAACAGGGTAAATAGTGAACGTCCTGCACTGATTATTCGTGTTTGGACCTCCCCTACATTGGCCAACCTGCGTGACATTAGCGTTTGTTATACTATATTTCTATCTATTCTTCGATTTTACATCTTTATACTTGTTGCATTGTTTTACATTTGTACTTTATACTTGTTTACATTCTTTATACTTGTGCAAAAAATCGGTTTTAAATTCGTACATAATTATACATGTACCTTGAATATTATAGCCAATAGTATTTTGTTACCTATCACGTATTCCAAATGATACGATAATTCACTCGTACGCAAAGTAACAATTTATCTGTTTCTTCCAATTCAAACCTTTGTAGAAAGATCATACACGATATACGTATAATCAATATTTTTCAGTTCATCGTATACAAAACTAATAACCGAGTGTTTAATTCTATATTTCAATTTTATATTTAATATTTTCTATGTAACCTTTGTACCTCGTAAGAAATGGCTTGAGGCTTGGTATCTTCCTCGTCTATTTTCGCAGCAGCGTTCTTCGACTCGACACGGAACAGGATCCGATTGTTGTCAGTCCCCTTCAATATTTTCGGCCCTTGGGTGCTCGTCGGCCTCTGTATTTCTATCACGTCGCAATCGCACGGAGGATCCCAACCTTTCAACTTTTTCGATTTTCCCTTTTCTCTTTCCATACGAATTATCAAATGATTTCCAATCACCGCAGTCCCGATTTCTCGGTAATATCTTGCAGAAGGATCGTATTTCGGTTTCGAGGGTGGACATTCCGGTGGGCAGGGTACAGGAGGCATAGGTGGGCAGGCATACATCTCTGATTTCGATAAACAAATTTAATAACGACAGGCTAAGTAACTCGGCAAACCGGAAGATCTATTTTAAGGCATAAATATCTGACACTTGTAATTTGTAATTTAGATATTAGTTACTTTTTATAGGTATTTTTGAGAAGGATGGGGTTAATAAATGTTCTGACAGATTAAAATGGACTAAAAAATCGATTTTTATTGCAACTAGTTCAAGACATTGGAGAAATCGGACACGTTCATAATATTCGACCGATCCATCCATCCTCCGTTCTCATTAACCAAACTCGTAAATTAACTCTCCCCCATGTAAACCCTGTGTTCTAACCTTCTTCTTTTTCCTCTTCCTTCTCTATCTTCTTGCAACAAGCACGAATTATACGAATTGTAAAATATGATGCTGGCGACTTACAAATGTGGATGTCCCCCGTCAGATAAGAAGCCACCGTGTTCACCCTGTTGCGAATCCTCCGCTGTTGGAAGAAGAGTGGCCAAGCATAAAAGTCCTGCAGATTGTCCCGAGAGTATGTGTTGCAGCAAGCGTTCGTTGAGACCCGTTACTTCTGAATCGAAAATCGAAAAACCTCCACCGTGTTGTCCCACGATGCCGTCTGATTCCAAAGAATTTGAAAGACCTTGTAAGCTTCGTTCAGAGATCGCGGAGAGGGGATTGCCTTACAAGGAGATGGAAGTTACTATCAATGATAATAGATTGGTGATTAGAACTCAGAAAGAGGAGGTGAAACAACAATACGATCCTCCGTGCGATTGTGTCGAGGAGTCTCGGCCTGTTGCGATGGTCACCGACGAAATTGATCAACCTCCGGCTGCAGGAAGCAGAACGGTTACTCTGTATCCACGAGCGAAGAAATCCGACGAGAAGGTGACCGAAAAAGCGTGCGATCAGGAAGAAGCTACCGACAAGACCGCTAAGGCGGAAAATCCAAATATATTTATATTCAAAGTGAAGAAGAAGAGTAACAACGGTGACAGGACGTTTAATATCGATTTGGAGTTTAAGACACCGAGACCTTGGTCGATGAAGAAGAGAGCGGAGTACGAGATGAAGTTAATGAAACCTGTGGAGAAGACTCCCACGGAGAAAACAGATACGAAGATGAGTATTTCGAGGAAGAGGAAAAAGAAGAAGTGAATTTACCTGAGGCCATTCTCAACCGTTTACGACAGATAGATAGAATAAAACAGATTAAAATACCAAATAGATTAAAATAAATAAAATGGCGCAGAGAAAATAAATCGCAATTAACTAAAATATATAAGCTGCAACCGTTGACTCTGTACGTCTCTTCTTTTCTTATTTTTCACGAAATATTCTTCTACAACGGCCTCGCTAACGTCCCTCTTTGAAAACGGTCAACCAAACGACCCGATATCCGTCGTGCGTGATCTCTGTGATCGCGAACGATCCATATATCAGCGAGTCAACGCGCCCCAGGAGTCGTGCACTGTATGGAGCACGGGGGTAGTCGTCGATGGCCACCTGAAAGCGCCGGGCGACGAGGCCTCGACGTCTATTAGGGGCTAAACGATTCTTAAACGGGAAAAGGAACGCATCGAGTGTCAGAGACGTAACAATGACTTGGGTAAACATTCCGATATACAGGACCACCCGGGGAGCGAGATGCACGTCAGTGGCTATGAATCGAGCGAATACGAATGACGGTAAAGATCGAATGCTTCTTGGACTGCGAAGGAATCGCTGAAACTGAGAAAATTTGGCAGTTGATAATTTTTAAAAATCTGCAAGCAAGAAGTGAGAGAGTCAGAAGCATTTCTTATTAGAAAATATCGTTTTAACTTTATTACATCGTTCGGATTATCGTTGACGAATCGAGCCACGTTTCGATATCGTTGAATATTTTTTAAGGAAATAATTCAGAGATTATGGAATGAAAAAATTAAATTAGGCAACGAGAAGAAAAAGTAGTAAGTGTCTTTGATCGTTGTACTTGCAATTAGTTTTCAATGGAAAACTGAAACGAATTGCACGTGAAACGTGAGCAAGTGTTGCTTCGTTCGCGAGTCGTCGAAATGGAATCAATGGTGTCTTCGCACCGGGTGTTCTTCCTGTTCCCTCGGTCTTCTTTCGATAATCGTATCTCATATCCATGGGGTGTCGAGTAAAGAATACAAACTTTTGAATAGCGTTCCCGATGTTGTTGAGTAATAGCATTTGCCAGAAATCGAGATCAAATCGTTTCTTCGTCCCAACATACGCGCAAATTGTGTTATTTCTTCAGACCATGTTAAAAGAAAATATCTTATCTTTACTTTTTAGGTAGTAACGTAGGAGGATATCCTGTCGTCATAGTTGAAGTATAAATTAAACGATGAATTCTTGTCGCAGATTATTAATCATACGATTAATTTATTACGATATTCGGATATGAAAAATGTAAATATAAACATTAGAAGGAAGCAAAGGAAAGCTCGAGTTTCAATCAGCATTGTGAAATAAATCCATTTTGGGCTTATTTAGGGCTTGTTTTGGAGTCAAGTATCTACAAATGACGTTGAAGACACGCCTTCCGAAATTCTGACGTTACAATCGAAGCATCACAGGTTCTGTGGTAATCCGAGATTAAGGACCATAAAATCGGATTACAGGTAATCTGGCTTACGTTCAACCAAACGCTCAACACCATAAAATCGAGACCTCGTCTCTCCAGGCAGCAAAATTCGTGGCTACGAACGAACTATTTATAGAAGCAGAAACGCATTTCGTATCATTGTGAATATTTATGTGTAACGAATACCGAAGAAGAAGGAACAGTAAATAAATAAAAGACTGATTTATACAAGGTGAAAAAAATTAAGAGCCTATGTTGTCGTATTTCAGTAAATGAGTAGGTAGGTGTCGACGAGCTCGAAGACACGTCTCAGCGGGGATGCTGCTACCCGACACACAACCAGAAATCCGCATGTTCTCGTATAAAAGCGCAGTCCTAAGCTGACTGGATTTTCTCATCTCACGTAAATCAAATTTTCGTGCAAATTCTTTGTTATAACGAGTCTTGAGGTTGCGCCAACTATATAACGTTACAACGCGATATAAATTTACGACGAAAGTGTACATTAAAACAACAATATCGTTACGTAGGAAAGAATTCTATTGGAATTTTTTGACAATACGCAGTACGATTCGTAGCAACAGTGCAGATTAACGTACTTCAGGTGTTTCTTAACGTCGATGTAGATATAATTTCTGAAATATAGCGTCGCGTATAAAATTTTCTCTGCCCCACGATTCGCTAAACGATCAACGATTCCGCCGTAGACGTAATCTAATAGCCGCGCAATAATCTCCTCGGAGGGAAAACTAATTGAATTCGAGTTTTTTTTCTTCGCCACAATCTGGCCAACTACCCTTCGCGGTTGCTCACCCCACAATCGACCGAAACATTTACGTATGCGGCCACGAACCGTCGCGTAAGAACGTATTGCAACGAAAACGATGGTGAACAAAAAAAAAACGGAAGAAGGGCAGGGATAGACTTACACGCGGTAACCGACCCTTCCGGAAAGCAAAAGGGAGCAACCCTCGTTCTCCCTTGTACCAGCCCTTCTTCGCCAGTCACCCTATAACACGAATGAGATTTTTCTACCCTTCGAACTGGATTTTCGTGCAGCCATCTTAAATTTAATTGTCGAGAAAATGGTGGTGTCGATACTCGACGCCTTTGATCCTTAACGTTTCGTATTTATTAAACGCTTACTTTTAAATTTATTTGTAAATACTTATTTGCGAATAGATATTGGCCCTTAATCCTTCATCTACGTTTGTATTTTCACTGTAAGCTCTGAGATTGCTTGGCCATTTTATTTATTAAAAATCACTGTGTCATATAGAATTTGTTTGTTAATTGTTTTTTATATTTGGATGCATAGTAAGAGGGAGTAAAATTCTTCAGAGATTTTAATGGGAGTAAATAACAATTCAAGTTGCTCCGAGAGGCGAGTGATACGTAAACAAGAATTTAGTTTTAGCATAAGAACGAAGATCGTCGTTCGTTACAGTCTCCTATTTTGATTTGAAAACTGGCAATCATAACGACTGGACTATCATTGATATCGATATCATAAAACGCAATAACACAGTGATAAAATATTCTACACGCGTAATTATAATAGATTTATACGAATTCTAGGTAAAACTGGAAACCATGAAGTTTTAGAGAGACTTAATAATTTACCAACAAATAATAAAACAGGAAAAATAGTTTATAAATTTTGTCTAAGATTATCAAAAATCGAGAACTCGATTAGAAATCTCTTTACCGTTTGTTAAACGTTACGTATGCCGACTCAGTACGTTATAAGTTGAATCGATTAAGGAACGTGTAAATTTGACAAGAATAAAAGTGAAAATTATCAATTAAAGAAACAGATAACAATTTATTCGTCATAAATATATGTATAAATAATTATAAGCTCTTTTATAAACTCTCTTACAAATTCATAATGTATGTACATTCGACTAGCAGCATAGATTCGCTAAGGTGTTATAAAGGATATTGTATAAAAAATATAGTACGATTTATAAAACAAACTTGATAAATGATTCTTGAAAAAGATCAAGAATCATTCTATCAAGATAACAACCATTATTCAATATCCGTATAACATCTATACATTATATACATTATATTTATGCTTTATAATAATTAAAGTAGTCGTTAGGAATAAATATGTCATGTTGGAAAATTGTAATGTGGAAATAGAAGTCCTTGAGACGACAGTATGTGGCCCGGTGTAAACATTCCCAATGTAGCCGCCGACAATCTATAATCTCGATTTTCATGTGTCCTCATGTGTTTCTTCAGATGATCCTTTCTTCCGAAACTTTTTCCGCAAACGAGACAGGCGTGCGGTCGAAGTCCGGTATGAATCCTCTTGTGTCTTGTTAGCTCCTCGTTTCTCGTAAATGCTTTACCACAATTTTCAACATCACACTTAAATGGCCTTTCTCCTGCAATTAGAAAATATTTTCTTTTAGAAATTGTTTTTATACGATGTCAAGAATTGGAAGAATTTAAAAGAGGATTATAGGAAAAAAGAGAAACACGACGACTCGCGTTTGAAAGTTTGAATACTTAGATCATATTTGGACCCTGAACGATTTCGATACTCGAACGTTTGGATATTTGAATTATTTCCATATCCGAATATATTTGAAAATATGGAAATTTAGATATATGAAAATTCATAAATTTCGAGACTAAAGTTTCGATACGTTGCACGATTTAACGATCTAAGACTTTGAAACTCCAAAACATCGAAAGATTAATGTACTTCGACGTTTTGAAACACTGAAATATCGAAAGCTCGAGAGTGCAAAAATTCGATAGTTTAAAAGTTTCTAGGACTAAAGTATATCCTCTAATCGCAAAAACAACCACAACACTTCGATTAAAGTTTACTTAAGAAGCGACCTAGAAGTTTATCCTATCCTTAAACGACGGGATATCAGACTATTTATAGATAACCGGTAGGTAAATATATTATGAAATTTCCGGGTGTATAAATATATTAAGAAGCTTACCGGTATGTATTCTGATGTGTCCCTTGAGCTGTCCATTATTGCTAAACGCGACGTTACAGTGTTCGCATCTAAACCTTTTGGAACGCAATTTCCTCGGTTCCTTCGCCTGTCGCTGCAAGATCTGGACGGTACGGTCCATAGTCTCTGCATTGAGATTGCCTCGAACATCGTACGAAGGTTGAAACGCGCTGAGAAACTGCGTTTTTCTAATATCTATCCAAGGTGGATAGGCTATTCCCATCTGAGGCGGTAACCGCGCACTCATCATCACAGCATCGAACGAAGTTGAGTGCGGTAAATTAAATTTGCGGAACGAATTCCAGCTGTACATCGGATGGAAAACAGGATCTACTATGTGATGAACCGGAGACGTTAGATGATCCACTGTGCGCAACGAATTATCGTTTAGCGGATGAACAACCTTTGATGTCAGTTGTTCTTCACTGGGTCCAGAGCCACCAGAGTTTTCAGGCAAATGAAGAGAAGAAATTCCGATTTCCGAGGAACTGGCTTCGATCGCTTTACCACGGATCATAAAGATGTTGTAACACCCTTTTTCTTCTTTTCCTTCACAAGCAACGACGATGTCACGGCCATTATCATGACCGACTGGTACCTCGATCTGTTTCGAGTAGTCCCGCGTATCTAAGTTGCTCCAGGGCCGAAACAATCTTGCGCTGAATTCGTCGCACATGTTGGAGAATTTGAAAGTGGCCTTCGATGAAAAGTTCTTCGATCTCCGCAGTAACAATGCTTCTTCGATGGTATGTGACTTTACGTAACGCCTGGACGATGCTCAAGTTTCATCACTGGAGAAATCGTCAATATTTATCCATGAACTTCTTGCAACTTGCACTTTCGAAGCACGATATCCCAAGGACGACTGTTAGATCTGACAGCGTTCACCCCACGGTAATATAGCAACGTCGTGTGCCCACCCTCCACTCCGGATTGGATGGTTTCATTATAAAAGGTAACTTGCCCCACTCACGAGGGTGAGGGAGAAAGGGACACACGCTTCTCCACTAAGGGCGAAGGTAGGCTTTAGAGGGGCCGATCGAGGGCTATGAGATACGCAGCCCCTTTTGTCGGAAATTAATCGGTCGCCACGGCCACGGACTCTTGCCCTTTTGACAAAATCAACCGATCGAAAGGACGAGGAGATAGAGAAAGAAAGAGAAATCGAGTTCGGCGAATCAACAGGAATTGCATTGTCGATTCGCAGCTCTGCATGCTCGACGCCTATCTTTACCTTTGTGCCTTATACCTTTAGTTTTAGATATGTCATGTATTTCGTCGCGGACTGCTTTGTTTTTGATCTATCATCATTGTTGATTGAAATTAACGTATGTGACTTTACAATATTCAATCGAGAGGATTATATTAAAATTGTATATTTATCGAAATTTCGAAAGAAAAATTTCATATTTTATCGAATGCAAAAGAAATTTGTTGCAATTCATTTGCAGAAATTTCTTTTGACGATATCTATCGCCTATCGATGAATAATTGTAGAGTACAAGAAACATGACAATCTTTTCATGATAATATGATGTAAAAGAAAGACTGCTACATACTTTTTTAATATTTGACTGCGATTTTAGGAAAATCGAATCGAAGTAAATAGAAATAATTAATAATTTTTATGAATAAGATACATGAGAAGGACATATGTAAAATGTATTAGAACGTAAAATTGAACAATTGTTGTAGTCCTTATGTATAATGAAAACATATATGCTTGACGAAAATGTAATCTAGACAAATTTTTGGTTGTCTAAATAGTATAATATATACTAAAGTAAATCATAAAATAAATTAGACATAGTTAAGTTAGTTGAACGAAATATCATTGTCTAACCCTTCACCACTACCTCATAGAAGTACGACATCTAATGAATAAAACGAAAATAAGCATACACGAATAACCAAACATAAAAATACACTCCAAACAAAAGAATCATAGCTAAAATTAGCAAGTTTATCGCACTCATTTCAACTGCAATACCCCAGACCAGAAGTACGTTAGTAAAACGTTCAAATAGAAAATCCGCAAAAGATACTTTCATACAAAATTGTCACTTCAAATTACGTCCAAAATCATAAACTCTGGCATCCATAAACAAAAGTAAACCGATGAAAGGATTAGATCAAGATCATCGCAAGAAAATTTTGTATATTCGAAACTACGAAGGATCGCGAGACTCCGAAGCTCTGAAATTCCGATTCTTTGAAAGTCTAAAACGCAGAAGAGATCTAAACTCTGAAAAAAATTTGAAACGTGTGAAAAATTTGAAGGGTGGCACTTTGAAGCAATTAAACTTTAAAAAATTGGAAATTCGGGCACATGGAAGCTACGATACCTCGCGTTAAACACCGCAATTAGAAAATCTAGAAACGTCAAAGGCTTATTATAACATATCGCATGATAATTCTCTTCGAATTGTTTCTCTCAACGTTCGATATCGAATCCGAGTGCCGTGGACGCGTGACAGGAAGCAACGATAAATTGTTTATACGTCCGATGAAATGGAACCGGCGAGAAGGTACTTTAGACACAATGAAACAGGACAGTCGGCTCTGCTATGGGATAGTCGTGTTCTCTATGGGATGGTATTCTGCAAAAGTTACGAGGGTGGAGCTGCGCAAAAGTGCGTCTTTGATTTATTGTAACACTCCAAGTTAAGCTACCCTTCGCGAGAACGGGCCACAGGCCATACATAGGTTGCCGTCTATTTTCCCTCCGATATGCTTTATCTATCTCTGTTACACTTGCAGCAAGTTTGTCCTTCTGTTCGAAACGATACTCCTGTACAAAACCGACTTCAGGGATTTTCCGCGACCGTTCCGCTACCGATTCCACGACACGATGTTTATAACGTCAAGTACGTGATATTTCGGATTGCGTAAATACGACGTCGTTATATAGATCGACATATAGGTAAATCGAGGAAAAAAACGAGCACGGTTTTTAAAAGATTCGAGTCGGCGAGAGGAAATGTACGTGTGTAAGGAAATTCAAAACGGCGAAGGGAATTTTCTTCGTCGAGGAAGAGCGTTGAGCAAATGCGAAGATCGTTAATTCGTTGCCGATTTATAAAACGAATATGAGAAATTTTTCCATTGCTAATCAGGTAGCATTTAGAAGAATTTCTATGATAAATATCTGTAGACGATCAGAGAGGATTTAACCGGTTAACTACGTTAGGAGTTCAGTTTCAAAAATCGCTTACGGGGTGCGCGATGATAAAGTACACGAAACAATTAAGGGAATAGCCGATGATTAAAGAACAAAAGGAAATTACGATTAGTATTACGGTACGTTTATTATTTTCGTTAACGAATAATCGGTAACGATATTATTACCGTCAGGAATAGGATCGAATTAAATAATAATAAAAAGACAGATGTTTACATATAGGACGAAAGCGAGATCGTTTCGATCGTTTAGATAAGACTTAGAATAGTTGCGAATGGATACAACGAATAATAGCTAGTTGAGGGAGAAAGAGATTGATTTAACGAAAATATTAAACACTGTTTCAGTAAGAGGATCTGTCATCTGAAATTTTTAATAGCAGCATAGTGTCAAGAGTTTAATCGTTACAAAAATAGCTAAACATTCAAAGGTAGTACGATAATCCGGAGACATTAGTACGATTAGAACAATGATTAGAATAGCTATTGAAAACGCTGTGAATGTTTTAAAAACATCGAAAAAGGAATGAAATCCGTGAAAGTTCGTTCAGCAACTTACCGATTTTAACTGCATTTTGCAATGCAGTTATTATATCTACCTGGCGGACTTACAGATAGCTGACTTGTGGCGAAAATTCAATTTTTCGTTGAATATTAAGAAAGCAATCAAAGAAGACGCTAACGACAGGAAATATGCCAAATAAAAGCTACGCAAAGTTCGCTGAGAGTTCTTCGAAGCTGAGAAATTCTAAAAAGGATTATTTCGGAAATGCTCTTGATATTGCTTGCAAGAATACGCTCAAAGAAATACCGGAAAAGCGACTGGCAATATTTACCCAGGCCTTTTTCGCTAGGAAAACGTAAACGTTCTGTCGCGATTTTGATGGATCGGCCGATCGAACGAGAATTCTCTAAGAATCCCTCGATCCGTCTTACTTTACAACCTGAACGTCATAACAACGACTCGTAACCAAGCGGAAAAGCCTTCAAGCCATTTCATCGAAAAATTTGTTCTTCGTTTCCGTTTCCATCCGATTTTCACTGATCAATCTGCATCGCCTGATCGCGCTACCCGCGCAAACAAATTCGCTTGGCAATAACAACTTTCTTTCTATCCTCAACAGATACGTATACGTACATTTCTATAACCGCTTTTGTCGAATTTAAATTTCTTAGAAGAACGTTCGAAAGTATAGGAACGTTTATTTATCGCTTAACCGGAATAAATGGCAATATTTTATTGTCATTTTATGTTTTATCGTCATTTTAGTTATTTCGTTACGACTTAATTCTGTGTTATAGCAGTCGCACATAATCCGAGTTCGACGAGTATACTCGTCTTCCCTTAGATTTTGCAACGCATTTTAGGTACACGCCATTCGAAGCTTTCAAAGTGATCGCAATAGCAAACTAGCTGATGATAAACTCGACGAACTTAAAGTAATAATAAAATAGCTTTTGCAACGATGATAGTAACGATAATAAATATAACGATAGTCAATAGAAATATTTTATTTCAATAGCTGGAACATACATGAGAAGGGAGTTTTATGACTGAATATCTCAGTTTCCTCGTTCCCGAGAAGTTCGCATTATAATTGGCACAGGTTACAGTTGTCGATAATTAAGGAGATGTTGACAGTTAAACAATCCAGAAATTTTATGACGGGTAAGTAAGCTTTGTCCTTTTGCTCGTAATATCTAACAAGTAGTTCCCTTGTTCGAATGTCACCATGTTTCGAATGTGTTAGCGGTAAATGAACAGCTCACGGCATGGAAGCTGTTTTTATCACCGGTGAACGTCTGTTCGAATTTGATTTTCAACGATTTTCGAGTTAGAAACTTTCTAGTACACATTATAGAAATTCAAATTACCTGAAACACGATTTGATCAACATGAAACTCATAAAAGTATCGATGAATCTGAAATCTTGATTAATTTACTTTCTTACTTCGTTGTAAGATCGCTCAACTTCGAGTTTGTAGAAGTTACGCTTGAACTTTGGAGGATCTTCGTTTTAATACGCTCACGAATATCTTTCTGACTTGACCTAATAAATTTTTTATGGAAGTTTTGCAAGTAAATGAAAAAAGTCAATCGCTCGATAAACAGAAAAAACATTGCATCAGGCCGCGTGCCTCGTCGGATCTTCTTGTACCGCTGTCACGAGCACATGACCGATCGATCGGTATAGAATTTTATCCCAATTTTTCGAAACTGCGATCTCTACGCAAAAAAACAAACATGTTTTCGAGGTGGAACGATAGACGTGGACCACACGTGGGCGATTAAACTTGACCGATTATCCTCCGATTGTCCTCGAACAATATGAAACTAAATTTCTGACTAGCTACGATGACCATCGATCATCTACACCTTTTTATTCTAGATCATGCTAGACGCGTACCCTCAGAACTATTTTAGATCAATGAATACCTACAAAAGTGATGTACAAAAACTTTGTAAAAATAAGTGGACGATATAGCTTGAAGAAAAAGAAATCACACGCACATAACGCGAAACGTTCAAGATTTGAAACTGAAGAACTTGGAAAGTATCGATCACGATCTTACCTACACGCGTTTCTCTTTACACAAAGTTAATTTAACGTTTCGACTACTCGAATCTTTATACGCCGATCTTCGATCGATTCTTCCAACTTGCAAGTTTCACGTTCCAATTTTCCACGCTAACATGATCTCACGTCCATGCGATGTAATGACACGAATAAAACCAAAAGGATCGTCCTGCTGTAAATTGCCCGATTACCTTCGTTCTCCGTAACCTGCATAGCTAAAATGAAATTGTTTAATAATCGAAACAATGATTTTCAGTCGCGTAAAACGCACGTGCTCTTTCACCGAGCAACGACAAAGAAAACTTGTCATTGCGGTAAGGGGAAATAGAAAAAGAAAGAAGAAGGAAAGAATGGGAGAGAGATGCGGTATAAATCATAGACGGGTACTACCAACGATGAATCCTGTTGGATTCATCCACGTGGAAGGGGCATAATCAAATTTCGAGCCGCCATGCAAGGGGCGGCGACTGTGCGGTTGTGCACACTTTCGAAGCTTTTCTGTTCACCAGGGAGGGTGGGACCCGTTCGAGGGCTATTATGGGGTTTGCCACGACTTCAACCCTCGTGAAGGTCATCCGAGCGTATAGCGAGCCCAGGATTGCGCACGACGTAACGCGTCACGCCGTTCGACTTGCCATCGACTTGCCGTGTGAATTTGATCAACCGAGCCTTCTACCGAATCTCTCTTATCGCAATCAAATTCTTTGTTATACGACCATAAGGTTACGAACGTTTGAATTTCAAGCCGCGCAATCTTAACTCAGCATCTGAGGATAAGCGTATGGCCTGAATTGTCGCGTATTTTTACAGCGATTGGAAAAGATTCGAAAGGCCGCTCGAAAAGTTCGTTTCGATTTACATCTCCATATGTAGGTACCATTTTGTTCCACAACTTTTCTCCGTCTTTCGTGTAACTTGAATATTTCACCCTTGCAGAACCTGTCAGGTTTTTCGGTGAAAAACTTTTCAATATGATTTTTCATGTCGAGTAAATTCCTTGAAACTCGGAACGAACTTTCCGAGCAACATTTAACGAGCCTAATATTTTATCAAAAGTGAACGAGCATAGTTTTAAAGATACTTCTAGTAACGTCTCTTAGCGTGACACGCTTGAAAATAATTCTTCAGAGTGTAGACTAAGCAAAGTTTCTTATTTTATAAAGTTCTTTAAAAATCGGAACGAACTTTCCGAGCGACCAATGTTATAATATATTGATAACGATTCCGTATTGCTCAAGCGTGTAATGAAAAAGCACGTTCATAACGGTTTGTTTATAGCATTGTTTATAGCTTTATAGGATACCGCAGTAAATTTCGTAAGACGCGAATTCGAGAATAGCCGAAGCGCCGCAACAGTAAACCTTGCATACATTGCGGTCATCGCAATGGCAGGGATTCGACTTTCAATAGGTCAACGCCTCGACTTTCCCCGCAACAGAATCAAACAAAGAATATCCGCAAAGTTGCCAAGCCTCTGTCGATCCTCTTTGATCGCAGTTTATCTCGTCAGCCATTAATCAAAAGGGCCAGGAACTTCCACGCGAGTGATTCCTTCATTGAAGAGAGAACACGGGATAGATAGATCCTATAAAAGATCGTTCTGCCAGATGGCCCGTGCCCGCAACTCACAGAGAGAGTGTTTCCGTCATCCTGTCTCTTCTTTTCATTTTTGTTCTCTTCGTCGATTTTTCTCCTCCTTCGTTCATATTATATCCATGGTGCGACGTCTTTCGTAGTTTTCTGCCGTAAAAACGCGCGTCCTTACACGTCCTGCGGTTTCTACCTTGTAAATACTTGTAGAATATCGCTTCTCTTATTATTCTTTCTCTCTGTTTTATAGTTTATCATTGCGAGTCATTACATAATCTATGTACATAGTTTATCATTACATAATTTGATATTAAAATGTTGGAATTAATTCAAAAGCGATTGGACTCGATACAATTAATATTCCCATTATAAAAAGTAATGAGAAATTGTAACACGATGGATATAACAGAATTTAGAATTTAATATTAAATTGAAAATTCATAAATTTATATGTGTATGAGAAGAATATCTTACAATTATTGGTATCAAAATAAACGATATTAAAATTAAAGGAGTTTCTTTGTTCAGGCTACTAAACGTAGACCTTATAGATGCTAATATTGAACAATACATCTTGAAATTCATCTGATCAATAATATAAATCATCGATTTCAATAATTTCTTATACCTTCGTTTTTTCAGTTCCAGAAAGAGAATTAAAAAAGATACAACAGTATGGAAAAATGATCAATTACGAAAGAAAACTCATCGCGATTGTTAAAAGTGATGACCAAGAAAAGCGTGGACGCAGCTGCATCGCGATGTCGGCACTTTGATGCCGCATAAACGACGTCCATTGAACAATCGGGAAACATCGTTCCAACTGTGAATACCAGTCGCCACGACATGACTTTGAATTAGCATGTTTGACGGCCGAGCAACCCTTTGCCCAAGAATAGTTGACGAAACGTGGCAAGCAAATTTAACACCGGGACGTCTCTTTTCAAAGTTTCTTCTTTGACGCCTTTGCGAAAATAGAACCGCGTGAAAATACGCGACGAATCGATCATCGTGTCGATGATTTTAAAATTTCGCGATAGGAGTAGCGGAAAATTTGCGGGTAGCCTCGGAAATTAAGTATTTACAAAATATACGCATGTGCATAATCATTTGGACTGTACAATTGAAATTATTGTACTTGGAATATAGCGCAGGATTTAATATAATTTCTGGAAATGAGAATTTTTCAATTTCAGTTTTTAAATTTTTGATTCTTCGACAATCTTCCAATCTTTAAATTTTGCACCTTTGAATTTTTAAATTTTGCAGATAGGTTAAATAAAACTTCGTATATTTTACTTTGTCAAGGGGACTATTTATTTGATAATAATAGATATCAAAGATTAATTCATTCCATACACTTGTTACAGTATCTGAGGATTTCTTTATTTTACATTAATTTTCTCATATTCTATAGTTCCTCTACATAAACTTGCTTCTAATAATTAACAAAAGTAACGTTCAATATATTTTGGACAGTAAAAGATTAAAATGTACTTCGTGTCCCTTCTCTATATAAAATTCTTTAGTCGTCCACGGGAAATCACGCAATTCGTTACGCGACAACCTTCCACGTCCCTAATTTTCACGGAACCTCTAGGTAGAAATACATACAGGCAGGATTTACTGTTTAGCTACCGTGGAAAACCATGGCGAATTTATAGAGTGTTTTTCTTTATTTCGATGATACCTGGTCGGCTGTCATCCCACATTATGCCAATGACAAAGCGTTACTAAATACGTGGACATACATATATCTCTATCTTTTAATACGAATTAAAATACATCGACACTCTCTTTTCTATCAGTAATTCAAATAAATACAATTTCAAACTGTTTCTTTTGTCAATTACAAATCTTCCTGTCTTATTTTATTTTATTTCTTTTACAACTCGACTGATATGTAAGAAAACTCCGATAATTATAGAACAAGATAGTCATATAAAATAAGCCTCGCTTTCAAAAACATATTACCACTAATGTATACGGAATAACAAACAAAACGTTGCAATTCAAACTCAATACTCACTATGTCGAAAACAATTTCTCTCGCCACGAATCTGCATGCGAGTCAATGCGTGAATTATACAGTTCCTTGACATAAGTAGAGACGCGATCTACGTTACCGGGAACTAGCTAACAGAAAGTACTTGACTCGAGAAAAGTCAAAGGTTGACAATAGGGGAACAGGAGCCACGCCCAAGTGCCGATGACCGAGCGCGACAAAACGATCCGATTTTGCTCGGGACGCGAAGAAAACAGCGGCAGCTTATGAACAGAGGTAGCAAGGTGTTGGCTAGGGTACAAGCAGCTTTCCTTTTTCCACGAGTAAATTTGACGTTAGCCAAATAAACACATTGAGGCCGGCTACGTTTGAAGTGGTTCCCGTTGACAGGATGACCGTGAACATCGAGCCGATTGTTCCGCCGTGGATAGTCGGCTCCCTTTCAAGATCGGCTCGTTTGCCCTCGTTTCCTTCTCTCTCTTCCTCCTTCGCCATTGCACCGTCGTTGCCAATGATTGTTGAATGTTCCTTTTGGAAAGATCAGGAATCAAGATCAGTCTACGCGTCTCATTCCGTCGGCCTCGAGCACAACGGAACGCTTCAAAGAAATCCGCTTGCTATTATTTTCATTCTTCGGCCAAACTTTGCAGTGATTTCAAGACACATTGACGTCAAGAGTAATGTCCGTCTTCGACACTCGTCGCTAAATTGTACAATCCCGCTTCGTGTTCACGATGAAACATTTTTTCTTCTTTTCTTGTTGCAGTGATGGAATTTGATCTTGGTATTAAATCCGCTTTTCTTTCTAGGACGTTCGTATATTGTACATTCTTTTTTAAAAAAAGCGGTCGCCGTGTTATAGCTACGTTTATATTACGGACACTGAAATAAAACCCAATTGATTATTTGAAAAAAAGAGAAGCGGGAATTGCTACTGAAGAATTTAATAATCCTTTTATAAACATACTTAATATCTTTTCTCTGCCTCATCATTGGCTACAAAAGTCTATTAGATAAAACAACTTTGTACACGTTATACAAAGGTTTCCACGTATAGGAACCTTACCGATATCATATCACCATAAACATCAAAATACACGAAAACGATGATATTCGATCTCTAACACAACCGGAAACCGAAATTAAATTAGATTCGCGCAATTTCATAAATTAAATACAACTTACGATTCACCGTGCGTTTTTAAATGTATTTTTAAGGTAGTTCTGTTAATAAAAGTTTTGGAACATACGGGACAAGAATGTGCACGGGACAGGTGGTATTTTAAATGTTCGTTGAGTTGTATGCTCGTTTTAAATAGTTTTTTACAGATATTACACTTGTGCTCTTCCTCACTATCTTTTTCCAAATGAGTTCTAGTATGTTTATCAACTTCACCGACGTTATCAAATTCCATCGAACATACTCTACAACTGAATTTTACAGCTCGAAGAATACCTATTTGGCTACCAGTTAACGGATTAGGTACTGGAAATACATTGTTGGTACTATCACCAATATTGCACCTTAGTCCCTCTTTCTTTTTATGGGAATTTATATGATTCCTATAAAAATATTCCCACATTAGAATCCACGTTAGATATTATTGTGTTTTATTGATATACATTTATAATCACAGATGCTACCTGTAGGCTTGTTCATTTCTAAAAGTAATGTTACAACTAATACAACGATGTTCTCGTTGAGATATTTGCTGTGTCAAAGATGGTGCAGTCACTTGCAGAATTGTGTTTTGTAATTGTATAGTAGGATGAACGATTAGATAATGTTGCCTCACATCTTCCTTAAGTTCAAACGTTTCTGTACACTGATGACACTTATATGGATGCAATGGATCGGTACTGACATGTAATCTTATATGCTTATCATAAGTCACTTGTGAGCTACATTCAGTTTGGCACATATCACATACGAAATGAGTTTTAGTATGAAGATATAGAGATTGTGAAGATGAAAAAGTTTGATGACATATGGTACAAATATTTCTCTCCACTTGGTCATCACTTTGTTTCATTACGTAATATTTATCACAGTATTCACATTGAAATGCTGGCTTTGAATCATAAATTGACTTTTTCAATTTACATCCACCTTCTTTACAAATTTCTTTTTTCCTAACTTTTTCTAGAGACTGATTTCCTTGATTAATATTATACATATTCTCTGAGAATTGTTGGCTTCCCTTTGTTAGCTGTGCCAGCATTCTGAGTTTTTTTGATCTTGGACATGGCTTCCCATATATTTTATCTATTTGTATCGTTAAACGATACAGCTTCTTTTCTATTGCCACTTTCTGATACAATTCTGGTTTAATATCAACAGATTCATTTCTCATATCATCTGATATCTCATGATCAGAACATATGTCCATTTTCTCTTCTCCGTTCATTTTATCATTCTAAAACACCATAGCTCTTTAATAAAATATTAAACACAGCAAATAAAACAAGAAAATAATAAAATTGTTTACATTTTCTAATTGATTACAAGGACTTTGTGGCGGAGTCACTGGGCTATGAGAATCGCTATCCAATTTCTTCTGCTTTACTGATGGAATTGTAGGCGATCTGCACCTGGGTTCATCTTCGGCTTTACGTTTTCTTTGGCCTTCTATAACAGAAATATTTTTAAGAATACTAATACTGAATCAAATTAAAGAATCTTGCTACAGCTATACTTACCATCTAATTTGGTAAAAATAGTTGGGACAGCATTAGAAATTAATTCCATTGAATCAGTAAAGCATGTTTTATCAAAGTGCAACTCACAGAGGTAGAGCATCTTATCACTTTCAGTATTTTCATTCAATTTACAGTTCTTAAACCATTCATTCCTTCGACTGAAAATATCAAATAACGAACATAAATGTTATGCATCACAAGCATGGAGCAATTATAAACAATCAAATAACAAATACTCACTCAGTTTCTTGAGGAAAACAAAACAGTAAAATATCTTTACCGTCAATTTTCGTATTTTCATTTGAAAGACAACCGTGTGCTTTGCAAGATAACATTGTATTAGTGAAAAAGATATTCTTAACAAATACAAACTTTCATAAAAACTGAATGGTAAGTGTAGACAAGTAAAATTGCACACAAACAAATCCTAACCTAAAATCTGAAAATTTTTTGCGAGTACTAATAACTAGTATTCAAAGTTAAATTTAATAAAAACGATAAGGGATAAGTGATGTATAATAATCCAAAAGCAGTTGCATTTAAAGTAAGATAGTTATACTATACAATACAGGCGGCTACAGATTAATTGATACAATGAAATTTAACCAATCACGTTCTTCCTATGTTGCATGGCATAGTTTATATATGTACGTCAATTGGTATCGTATTACATGTATATAATATATGGTAATATGCAACTGGTCTCCCTAAATATGCATGGGAGAGTATGTAAGGATAAACATGTATGTGAAGTTACACGAATCTATCTAAAAAGGAAAGCCTATAAAAAGGAATTGATATGTATCTTGTAACAGAGACAAATGGTATTCTTATCTCTATATATACACATTTTACTTCAATATTCTAAGCAGTGTTGAAATTATTAAACCAAGAAAAACAAATTGTTGTGAAAATAGATTTTTCATTAATTTAATTTGAAATGTACATATATATTATACAACAAATACATTATTTCCAATTACTTTGATGTTTACTTTTTCTCAAATTGCATGGCATCCTTGTAATGTGGAACTACTAATTGTAAGTTGAATTAAGATTTAGACATGGAAACTACAACATCCGCAATTTTACAAGAAAGATCAAAAATATCTTTAATTGCAGCATCTATATTTATCTCTTGCGTGTTTGGAATTTGAATGCTAGATTTTTTTGGTGTTATATTTCTATTTGGAGTAGATGCTGCATTATTATCTGAAAAGATGTGTAAAATTTTTATGCTTAAATATACTAACATATTAGCTTTTTTTCTTTGAGAACATTATTACAAACTTTTCAAATAATTCTTTTTTCTATCACTAGTGGAAAATAATCTAGAATATTTTGGAGAAACACTGAGTCTATTAACAGAGGTTGTTTTGTATACTAATTGTTTTTGCGGAGATTCCCAGCTTGGTGTGACACTCTCCAGGCTATCATTAACTTGATATCTTGTTGATCTTTCAAATGGAATATTGCATTTGTGTCTTTTAAACAAGTATTTATATTTCCCTAAAAATAATTTTTTAAATATTAAAGTTTATTATTTATCTGATAAGAAACCTTACCTTGTATTGGAGAGATCAATATTTGATTTGCTATCTTTTCTTCCCATATATAGTCAGTACATAAATTAAGTTCTGGTGAATTTAAAATTGTGTCTAAACCCATAAAATTTAATATATCTTCATCTAATGTATAATTTATGGTTTTTTTTTGTAAACTATGCTGTACATCGTATAAGTTGTTAGAAACTTGTTTCATAAGTTCTTCAAATGACTCTTCTAGAGATTTAACTGTTTTACAATGCTGTATTATTTCTTTATCACAATTTAATATATCTGATGACTTATCCACTTTTAAATAATATTTTATTTGTTTTAGCATTTGATCAAATATTGATAATAGGATTTTAAATACTAAACATTTTTTTATGTATAATCCAGTACCAAGCTTTAAATTAAATGCATTATAAATTATTTAGATAACTTTCTAATCCTTATGTGAAATATACTTTAATTTTTATATTTTTTACCTGGATATTGTTACTTGAATACAACAAAAGTGTTTTACTATTTATTTTTTGAAGATTTCTCCCATCAAGGAATATGCAGTTTACACATAAATTTGAAATTAAATTTTGTAATGTGCTACTAAAAGTCTCTAGCTTTTTAAGCTTCAAATATTTTTGGTTTAAAAATTTAATATTTTGAGCAACACTTCTCTTCCATGCTGAAAATTTATAAATTCGTAGATATTACAATTTAGTTTTAAAATTAGCTTAATTATTAGTATAAAATGTTATAATATCAAATACAAACAATTTATAATTTCTGTATCATCAATATCCATTAATCGCTTTGCAATTAATGAATTTACTGGAAGCTTAGATATTAATTTCTCTATGTTACTTTTTACTTCAAAAATAGCAGTCTGTATTTTTATTAACTCAATAGCGTTACACCTAAAAAAACAAAGTTTTTATCTAACATATATGTCTTGAGATTTTTATAATATTTTTGAGATATAAAATAAAGATATATATATTTTACCGCATGTACTGTTCAAAGGATTTCAAACTTAATTTTGTGTTTTCATGAAATTTAGAAATAGTATTATCCTTCTCTATATTTTTAATGGTAAAATATGTTTGAACTATGTGCTTACTATCACCAATATTAGGAGCTTGTAATAATTCAATTTGACCTACACAGAATTAATCATCAATGTATTAGCAAATATGAATGATATTAACTTATGTCGAAAATAAAAATTTACATGTTTTACTAATGTAAGCTTTTAAGCTAATTTCTGATATTTTCCACATAAGAATTAAAATCTTTTTTCCCCCTGCTTGTAGCAAATGAGACATAAGTAGTGATGGAAAATTTATATCTGGATTCTCATTTGCTAAAATTGCAAAATATTCTCTTATTTCCATACGGTATCTTTTCTCATCCATCTTATTCAGAATTGGCCATGTAACCATTTTTTTAAATCGTTTTGCATTATGCACAGATAAGAGATAATGGGAAATGTGAATAAAACCTGTGGTATTTGGTTTGTCAAACATTCCCTATACATTGTATTATATAAAAAATACTAGTATTATTGGTAGTTATATAAATAGGTTTCATTTTCCTAATAATACCTTTTTAAAGTGTATTGTACACTCATAGGATGCAGGTACAACTTGCATAAGTAAAAAGACATTTTTATAAAACGATTCATTAATCATACTGTACTATTTTTTTAATTATATTATTTTATAACTGTACATACAACATACTACTGTTATCATAAATTAAACATATATAAGTTGTATTCCAAAGGCATTCCAAAGACATACAAAAAAAATATTTGTGTACAAAATATGGATTCCTTATACATATATATATATACACACACACAAATATATATTGTTAGTTTATCAGAAGACTGACAACTAAAGAAAATAATTATACAATCTTTAATAAATGTTATTTTATTGCGTATTTCTTACTATTATATACTACTATATATATATATATATATATATATATATATATATATATATATATATATATATATATATATATATATACATATATATAAGAAGAAAATTACAAAAAGGATTTTGAATCATAATATTGTCTTTGTTAAATAATATAATTTTATCAAACAATTATAACATCCCTATTCTAGAGAATAATAGATTTCTATTTTATATAACGAGAGAAGACTATGAGTATCTTTATTCATTAATTTCTTATATCATTAATACTATTATAATACTAAATATACAGAGAAGGAATATTACATTTTTAAACATTATAAACAGTTTTCAAGAAATACCATCATGGATAAAAAAATATTTAATTTCGTAATGCCTTAAGTTTTCTTTGAATGTTACTTTTGGGTACTGAGGCCCTTTCTTGCATCTAGATCCAACAATACAATTATGTACTAATTACTAATACTAATGTACTTCATGCTATGGGACTTTTAAAAAATGATCACTTCTGGGTGTAAGGCGGCGCCACTAGATTGTACCATAGCAACTCATCTCGGTGTCGTCGTGAAAGCTTTCAACACTATGAGCCATACACAGTGAAGTGTATCTGTCGGATAGTGGCGTGAAAATGGCGGTGTAAAATGGCAGGACGTAGATCGACGTTGACAAATGCCGATTCCCTATCGGGATCTGGAAACACCGATCCTCTTAGGGAACTGTTCGAAGCATGTAAAACCGGAGACCTTGCAAGGGTAAAGGCGTTGGTTACACCGAAGACGGTCAATGCTCGAGACACTGCCGGACGCAAGTCCACCCCTCTGCATTTTGCAGCTGGTAAGCATCATTTTTGCACCAGCTTTTCTTGCTCTTTTGCATTGATAAAATCCAATATGCAACTTGGAATTTCCTTCGATTCATAGCCTCCGATTGAAACCATAAGATTTCGTTGTCATGTCGCGGACTTAAAACAATTCGAACACTTAGTTCTCAATGTTGTCATATTACCATTTGAATAATTCTTTCGAAATCGAATATATTTATAATGAAATTTAAATATATTTTGTAGTATAAAAGAACTAAAATAATTATTGTTGGACACAAACTCATATTTTCTACATTTCGCAAATGAAGAACATAATCTTTGTACCAAGTTTTCTTATCCTTCTACATTGATAATATCTAATATATAGTTTAGAATTTTCCTTATTACATCACTTATGATTGGCAACGTACGATTTCATCGTTACATTAAATGTTAAAATAACTAGAACACTTAGTTTACAATGTTGTCATTTTATAATTTAAATAATGTTATTTGAAATAATGGAAGATAAACATATTTTTTATAAGAAGAAAAGACTGAGAAAATTGTTGTTGTTAATATTGTGTTTCTAATGTTTATTTTTTATTGTTAATATACAGGTTATGGTAGGATAGATGTAGTAGAATTCTTGCTGTCTGCTGGGGCATCCATTCAAGCACGTGACGATGGAGGTCTACATCCCTTGCATAATGCTTGTTCTTTTGGACATTCTGATGTTGTAAGACTGCTCTTAGAAGCAGGGGCTAATCCAAACACTAGAGACAATTGGAATTATACACCTTTACATGAAGCTGCAATTAAAGTATAATTTTATTCCATTCGATTTACTAATTTTCATTTAATTTCAAGACAATTTTATTAAATCTAATATACTGATTATTCTAATAGGGTAAAATAGACGTGTGTATTGCTCTGCTACAACATGGAGCAGATGCCAATATAAGAAATACAGAAGGGAAAACGGCATTAGAATTGGCAGATCCTGCAACTAAACCAGTATTAACAGGAGAATATAAGAAGGATGAATTATTAGAAGCAGCAAGATCTGGAAATGAGGAGCGTCTTTTACAACTTCTGAATCCTTTAAATGTAAATTGTCATGCGAGTGATGGCAGAAGATCTACTCCATTGCATTTAGCTGCTGGATACAATAGGTCAAGACTGGTGCAAATTTTATTGCAAAATGGTGCAGATGTGCATGCAAAAGATAAAGGGTAAATTTCTCTTTAACTCCAGCATTATCTAATGTAATTATTAAAAGTTGACATATGAAATAATTCGTTTCCAATGATTATGTTATAGAGGTCTTGTACCACTTCACAATGCTTGTTCGTATGGTCACTTTGAAGTGACTGAAGCACTTCTTAAACACGGTGCAGCAGTTAATGCCAGCGATTTGTGGGCATTTACTCCGCTACATGAAGCTGCTAGCAAATCCAGAGTTGAGGTGTGCTCGTTGCTTTTAAGCGAGGGCGCCGATCCGACTCAATTAAACTGCCACAGTAAAAGCGCCATTGACGTAGCCCCGACATTGGAATTACAAGAAAGATTGACATGTATGTTTCCTATGTCGATAGTACTCTTCTAGAAAAGCACACAGAACATGGTTTTGTTAGATACACTTTAATTGTAGACGAATACAAGGGACACTGCCTCTTGGATGCCTGCAGGCAGGCAGATCTTACTAAATTAAAAAAGTACCTGTCCCAAGAAGTTGTAAACTTTAAACACCCATACACTGGGGATACACCACTGCACTATGCCGTTGCATCTCCTTATCCCAAGAGAAAACAAGTAATAGAATCTTTAATTAGGAAAAATGCTGCCTTAAATGAGAAAAATAAAGACTATCTTACACCTCTTCATGTTGCTACTGATCATTCTCATTATGATGCAATGGATGTGCTACTTAGACATAATGCAAAAGTCAATGCTTTAGATGGATTAGGGCAAACTGCACTACACAGGTACTGTGAATTGTCTAGAACATTTAAAGTTTTTTTATTTCTTCATTTTATGATGAGAAAATATATGATTCTCTTACTTAAAAAAAATATTATTGCATAAACAGGTGTGTTAGAGAAGACAATGTGCAAGCTTGCAGAATATTGTTATCATACAATGTTGATCCATCTATAGTATCACTTCAGGGCTATACTGCAGCACAAATAGCTGCAGAAAATGTCCTTAAAATATTACAAGGTTCGAAACTAATTCACTACAGATACCAAATATTTTCCACCTGAAGAATGTTTCTATTCTCATTTTTATTTTACAGATCCACCGAGTGGGACAGACGACGCGGAAGCGCAGCTATTAGAAGCGAGTAAATCTGGCGACTTAGCGGCAGTAGAAAGAATTTTACGGACGAATCCATTGGCTGTTAATTGTCGAGATTTAGATGGTCGGCATTCCACACCGCTGCATTTTGCAGCGGGATTTAATAGAGTGCCTGTAGTTGAATATTTATTGGCACATGGAGCAGATGTACACGCCAAAGATAAAGGGTTAGTAGTTCGTTATACAATTTATTATATAGTTATTTAAACACAATAATCAAAGAAAGTATTTAATTTTATATATTTAGTGGACTCGTTCCTTTACACAATGCCTGCTCTTATGGTCATTATGAAGTAACGGAATTGTTGGTAAAACATGGTGCATCTGTAAATGTTGCGGATTTGTGGAAATTCACTCCACTTCATGAAGCTGCAGCTAAAGGAAAATATGAAATAGTTCGCCTGTTATTGAGACACGGTGCAGATGCCACTAAAAAGAACCGAGACGGCGCAACACCTTTAGATTTAGTAAGAGATGATGATCAAGACGTAGCCGATTTATTACGAGGGAATAGTGCACTTTTAGATGCAGCAAAAAAAGGAAATTTAGCAAGAGTACAGCGACTTGTTACACAAGATAATATTAATTGTAGGGATGCACAAGGTCGTAATAGTACTCCATTACATTTAGCCGGTAAGTCTCTTAATTTTTATCTTCCTTTTTTTTGTATTGATTCACGCAATATAACCTGCTAATACCTTAATACAGCGGGATACAACAATATGGACGTAGCCGAGTTTTTGCTTGAACGTGGAGCAGACGTAAATGCTCAAGATAAAGGAGGATTGATACCTTTGCACAATGCTTCAAGTTACGGTCATTTAGATATTGCCGCATTACTCATCAAATATAATACCGTAGTAAATGCTACTGACAAATGGGGCTTTACACCACTTCACGAAGCAGCACAGAAAGGTAGGACACAGCTATGTGCCCTTTTATTGGCACATGGCGCGGATCCTTTCTCGAAAAATCAAGAAGGACAAACTCCTTTGGACCTAGCTTGCGCTGACGATGTAAGATGCTTATTGCAAGATGCTATGGCTTCACAGCAAGTAGTACCGTCAATACCGTCTGGTAACAGTGGCGTCGGAGTTGCCATTAACTTAAATAGTAATGGTAATAATACTATTAACAGTAGGCCACCCAGTATCGTTGCGGGTAAATGTATTTCAATGATACATCTACAATTACAAATATATTTGTATGTTTATATATATATATATGCGTGTGTATATACGTGTGTATATCATTGAAATTTGTTCAGTTCCAGTTACACCACCACCGCCACTTACTCAAGAAACCGTCATTATGCCTTCTGGAACAGCTATGACTCTATGCGTACCACTTGCTAGACCATCTTCTTGTTTAAGTCCAATGCCGCCATCTGAGACGTGTTCTGAAAGAGATTCCAAAGATTCTAAAGATAATTCGAATATTACGACTGTAGCCGGTTTTCTTCAGAGCCTTGGTTTAGAACATTTATTAGAATTGTTCGAACGTGAACAGATTACGTTAGATATATTAGCGGAGATGGGTCACGAAGATCTGAAACAAGTTGGGGTATCCGCGTATGGTTATAGACATAAATTAATCAAAGGCATGGAAAAGCTTTTAAATACAACTGCCGGTACTCCGTGGCAACCGACTATTACACCGGGGACGTTATTAGTAGACTTATTAGCTGAGGATAAAGAATTTCTAGCTGTTGAGGAAGAAATGCAAAGCACTATTAGACAACATAGAGATAATGGCCATTCTGGTGGTATATTTTCTCGATATAACATAATTAGGGTAGGTTTGTTATACGTGATTGTAAAATATATACTCGAATAATAGCTAACAATTTTAATAATTCATTTATGATTTTTCTAAAATAGATACAAAAAGTGCAAAATCGTAAATTATGGGAACGTTACGCGCATAGAAGACAAGAAGTTGCTGAGGAAGTTGGTGCAGCCGCGCCTTCTTCTCCGAGTACTGGATCCAGGACTACTCCTGGATCGAGCTTGCCACAGGCGAACGAGAGGATGTTATTTCATGGTAGTCCATTTATTAATGCGATCGTTCAGAAGGGTTTCGATGAACGACATGCGTATATCGGCGGTATGTTCGGCGCTGGAATTTATTTTGCGGAGCACAGTAGTAAAAGTAATCAATATGTGTATGGAATATGTGGAGGTACTGGATGTCCTGCTCATAAGGACCGAAGTTGTTACATTTGTCATAGGTAAGCATATAGAAACGAATAAATTTTGAACTTTAAATTATTCTAAAATCATTATTATTATTCCTTACACTTGTAATATTATGTATATCATTTACAGACATTTATTACTCTGTCGTGTCACACTGGGAAAATCATTTCTGCAATTTTCCGCGATGAAAATGGCTCACGCACCGCCAGGACACCATAGTGTAATGGGTAGGCCGTCCCAAGGTGGTTTAGCTTTCCCCGAATATGTTGTCTATAGAGGCGAACAAGCATATCCGGAATATCTTATCACGTACCAAATCGCGAGACCTCAGCAAGAAAGTGGTGGAAATGAGAGTGTCGAAGAACGGTGATCAGAAGAGTCTAGCCCAGCGGCAAGGTTTCGAAGTCTTTGTTGCTGTCAGAGACCTCGAACGTGTAACACTCTGTCTTGAATCTGGTTGAAACAAATTACGATTTCGTTTTGGAATCAATTCTTCCATTTTTTATCTTCTTTAGCTGAAGTAGGAAAGGGTTGTTCGAATGAATCTACAATACAGTGATAGATAAATTTTATCGATATATAAGTATATATATCGGATCTATTCGTTCAACGTTGAAAAGAAAGAAGACAATTGATAGGACATTTAATTTTTAGCATTTATTTTGTGATAATATACTGGTCTAATTAGACCACGCAATCGTATACATGCCTGATTATTGATGTATATTGACTGCAGTGTACATATATCAGTATGGATTAGAATATATCGAAGACCAGCATGATTTTTTATGTAAATTTAGGTGTCGATGAACGTGTTTATCTTTATATTCATACGTACGAAACGATGTTTCAATCATCACATCTAATTGTCGATTGATTGCAGCGTGATGTAAAATATCTTTAAAAAAATCGTATAAATTTGGTGAAAAAGAAAAGCATAGTATTTCTATATCTTTGTCAATTTCAAAGTAAATAATTGTGCTGGTTAAAGCAATTACTTCAATTACATGCGTTATGGGTAAAGTCCGTGAGCAAATATTTAATTTGTAAATAACTAGAAATACGTTGTAAGTCTTCATAATATAATCATGAGCACAATCTGCGGACTAAAGTCAATTTGTTATTGACAAAGTTCTGAAAAGGTATATCTTCCTAATATAAAGATCAATTTATCGAATCGAATCTCACAAATGATTCCGTTCATGGTAGATTAATTAAAATGATTAATACAACGAATGGTATTATATTTAGTATTCGTATCGTTCGCACATAAATCTTCGTTTTATCGTATAAAATTCAATTCAAACTTTCACATAAAACTAAAGTTTGGACTTTACCTATAACATGTATATACGTAAGCGAGTATTTTATATATTCGGTTGATATTTCGGACACAGAATAAATTCACTCGTGTTGTCGACATTATCAACAGGGTTCCTATAAGCTCGTAGCAATTTCAAATACTGTACATAAATATACATTTTATTGTACGTATATCTATTTTTCTCCACGATATACTTCGATTACATTCTTTTATCGTGTTTTTATTACTCTTCTATGTATAAGTTTGGATTCTTTTCTCAGGTGATGAACAATATATGTTACACTTTCATTTGTCAAATTACACAACGAAGCCACTCTTTTCTTGTACGTCTATAGCCGTGTAAACATTAAAATTACGAGTAAAAAGTCGACAAATATTTTAATGTGAATCGTATAAACTAATTAATATATCATAATTTTGTATATTTTATTCTATTATATAAAAAAAAGAAAGAATATCAAACAAGATGAACTTAATGTTCTGTAAACAAAAAACTATTTTCATTATTATTTAATGAAATTGCTAAAGAGATCTCTTTAGATAATAGGGATAACCGCGCTTCAATTAATTCACGATATTATTCATACACATATGCGTTCAATATGGAGATCACATCTCTTAATACTAATGGAAAAAAGAAGTATGCGAATTTACAATTGTATGTGAATTTACAATTGTATTGTATGTGAAGTACAAGAAAACAGATGTTTTTACGATATCCGAACATGCTCTTAATAATTATTTAGGTGACGGTTTTTATTTATGGGTGTATATATCGAATATATGTGTTCGTTAAATAAGTGCTCAAGAAACTGATGCAACAAATCAACATTTGTTAATTCTGCGCTCTTACACGAAGACACGAAGTAATCAATTATTGTAAACTAACACATGAAAAAATTCTGTCCTTGTATTTACTGTATTCGACAGTCGACAACGTATTCAATTTCTATGCTTTGACTGTAAGAAGATAGACTGATTCTAAGAAAGAAAAAAATCGTTTTACTGTTACATCCGATTTTACACTTTCATTTCTTCGTTTTTTGCCTTACTACTGATTTCATAATTTAAAAAAAAGTACGTACATCAATGTTTCAATAAACGTAACTAGACGATAGCAATATGCGAAAGAAAAATAATGAAATATAAAAAATTAATACTTTTTCTTCGTGCACTAATTTCTTAATATTTTGTCGTGTTCTTAGCTATATTAGATCTTCGTTTGTAATCTTTCGTTGTTAATGACAATGGATTTAACGGAGCAAGCTAGAGTATAATAGAAAGTTTTACATTGAAGAAATGCGACAGTGTCGTATTACCAAAGGAGCTCATTTATATCTCCGTTTATCCATGTCTCAGACAATGATGAAGAAGCAAACGACTCTGTTTCATTTCTACGACGTACAGTCGTTACATAATTCGTATTTTTTCACAAATTATACGTCATCGATGCTGTTACATTACTGAGAAAATGGGGTATTACTAGTTTTTCTATTTTATTAAACCGAGTAATTTTCAAGCTTTCATACTTATTCTTATCAAAAATATTGTAAATTACTTATTACAAATTTTATGGGGTGGTTAATCATAATCCTAGTTTATTTTATGATTTATGGTTTTTGGGTATTTATGACCTTTGCAATCAATCCTCTATTATAAAAGATGCCTTAAAGAAATTTAAATATGGCGGCCAAATAGTGAACTGGCTCTACTTTATAGAACCGAGAATCTTATCTAAAAGTAAACAGAACGTACTATGATAAACCAATTCCTTAATATGTATTATATTTTTGTCGTATATTTTTCTAAGTAATATAAGTGTTACATATATAAATATTTTTTCGCAACGCTAATTTCCGACTTTATTGTAAATTCAACTTCAAACAAAAGTATTATACGTACATATGTATATCACATAATTATCAAATCTAAAACTTTTCTATGATATTTCTATGATACAGAATAACAAAATCCGATTATATATTAGTTTTCTATAATTTACAACATTACATTTGAAGATATATTCTAAAAAATGATTGTACAAAAGAACACGTGAAGTTTTCGTTGGCAAGGTTTATAATACGATCGTAAAGGAAAGTTATTTTTAAGTAAAAATTTTAAGATATCAATTACAGTGATAAGAGAAGGGGATTAAATCTTTTTACCAATAGTTCCGAATTTGTTAACTTTGCTTACACTCCATAATTGAAAACGTATTGTGTATCATGCGAACGAAGGTATCACGTGTTCTTGTGGATCGGGACGCTATCTAATACATTTGGATATCATAAAGTGGAACAGTCACGCAGGATTTCTTGTTATCAAAATAACTTCCAAATTTTATTTTCAGAGAATATTTGGACGAGGTACGATAAAAGTTCAGGTAAAAACCGGTATTGCTCGATAATCGACATTGCTATCCCGCTCTACGAAGCGACTCTGTCACCCGGCAGCGTAAGAATGCAAGCACGTGGATTTAGGAGCGTTCTGATTCGTAGTTTCGTTGAAATCACGTGAAGGCCACGAGGCTGAGTCAGCGCATGCGCAGTGAGGGAACACCGGCTCGTCAGAGACGTGCCGTCGGATGACACTATGACACTCACGCCGCGCCGGTGCTTTCAGATTTTAGACTTGGAGGCAGTCGGAAAGTGTAGGTTAGATTGCGCGATTCGCGACCGTCACTACCGCTGTTAAAGGAACCTAATCATCCTCTTAAGTCAACTTAAGTGTCCCAACTATTAATCTCACGGAAGTAAATCCGTAAGTGTCACCCCATACACATAACAAGAGAATTATGCGAAATTCGTGACATTCGAGAAGTTGGCACGAACGATGCACTGCATCGTTTTCGCCACGTGAAAATCTTTTTATCGTGCGTACGCTGGTAATTAGTATATACACATCCATTTGCATCTCGTGTAAATTTCGACACTTTGCGACTCACTTCTCCTGTTTGCGCTCGAAGAAACTAAATACCTAGCGAGACAAAAAAGTCTACCGGCGTATTACGATGTGCTCATTTCACACGTTTTAAAGAGATCTATATATTGCGTTATACTTACGTCTCGAAGCTCCTTTTGTCATTAACGATCTCAAAAAATAGACAATGTGACAATATCTGGGAAGAGTATATAGAAAATTGTGAAGTTCAAAAGAAGAACTGAGGCGTGAAAAATTAAGAGGACAATCTGGTTCTTTGGTTTCATTCCAATCTTAAGTAGTACTATTCTTCAGTCCAAAAAATACGTAAGTAGTATCTTCGTTATTCCATTATAATTTTTTACAATTTTTTTATTTCGCATTGTTGATAGCACAGTGTTTCATTTATAATTCAACACATCCACGACCATTGATTTTAGCAAAATCTTGAAGTATAAAACCATAAAATTCTGTAATTAAAAGAAGAGCAAAGATTTGAAAAGTTTTTCGCTATGTAACTATTATTAATTAAAGTCAATATAAGAAATTCTCCTTTCTTCAGAGTCACTAACAATTGACCCACATGAAAAACCATATAAAACCATAATACAATCAACGGTCGTTAATGTATTAACATGGATCAAATGGATCAAATAACAATTTGTATCAAATCATCTTCTATCTCCATTGAAAGAAAAACGTAAAAAGCACTCCTGTGTAACCTGCGGAATTAATTGATTCGTACCGCGGTCGATGCCACATGAGAATGGAAACATCGGCATTGACTACGATTCCTTATGTAACAGAAGCGCGTAGGATTATACAATTGATTATAATATGCAGCACTATGCAACTAGAAAATTTCGATAAAATTTGTTTGTAGTTGCGTTCTGTAATAGTAAGCACATAATAGTGTATTATCATTCGCGAGAAGCAAACCACTTTGTTTACAAACAAACTGTGAGATAACATTCGTTGGATGTGCGTAATGAATGTCACGTAGAAAAGAGTTTATCTGGTTGGCATTATTATCTCGCTTATGTATCACATATATCACATATATCGCTCTAAATTTACCCATCAGAACCATATTAGATGCGCGAAATGTATGTACACTGCTCAGCGAAACACGTGCGCATGATAATCGACCTGAAAAATTTCTGATATGCATTTGTATTTGCATTATACGTAGGAGAGACGAGAGCGCCAGAAAGCGCGATTACGGGTCTACATTTCAAAGAAATGCTTTTATCGTGTTAATAAAGAAAGGAAAGTGACACGACTGATTAGCGGTTATGGTTGGGAAGAACATTATTAGCAACGTTTATTGTTTAATGTCCGCCGTTTTGAATGACGCGAAAGAGGGATCGATTAACTGGCTCCTGACCTCACGACGACGGAAACAATAAATAAATATTGCTCGCGATTTTTATTCCACTGCTTTTTTTTATACATTACTGATTATAATTGTGTTTTTAATACTCGATTCCAGATTAGTTATTTCAAAAATCGAGTACTTTTAAAAAATACGAACTTTGACTCTATATCTGACTGACGTAGTGTATATTCTGTCAACCTAAACAGTGCTAATCAATTTAATGTTTATATTATAACCTATTGTTCAAATTTTGTTCAATGTAATATTATACATATATTTATGTACATTTTATCCTTGTTTTAAATTAAAAAACATCATTGTGAGGTGATTGGTAGGTAATAGTGCATTTAAGGAACTACTCTTGGTGTTTAACGAACAACAATTTATTAACAAACGATTTAATAGACAGAGTCAACAAATAACAATTAACAGATATGATCAACAAATAACTGGTAACAAAAACTAACAATTAACACCAAGGGTTCAATCGACGCGTTTGCTACGCAATGGTACTATGGACTTATTTATTTCATGGCTCGAGACAGACTGTCCTTTTGTTCCAGATCGAACGGATCCTTCCCTTCGTTGCCCATCGATATCCCCACTAGCGTGCGTTCATTAGATGTACCGCGGCGGCTGGCGCGTGTATGCTCTTCCGAGAATTCGGCGGAAGAAGCGTAAGGATATCGATGGCACATTGGGCGCGTCGGTGTTGCGCTTCGATGGCGTAGCGCTTTGTATCGCGAAGCCGTTGGAAAGTTCCGTGGCACGTGCTGCCACAATTGTATTAATTTTGAAAAATGAAAATGTCTTAAAACAATTTAAATATAATAACGTAACGAAAGTAGTGACTCGCAAGGATCGCGTTCGAGGTTTGTTAGCCGATTTCTTCTCGTAACCGGCTTGACTGCTCTCTTAAAATGCATTTTGTTCGTTTTTACGTACGCATGCCCGCGTGCTTAGTGCCCCCGCACCAAGTACTCGTGTTTTCCGGTCACTCGTCTCTCCTTGAACGCCTACCCGGGAGACAGTTGTATGAACACAAGACGAATTGTTTGCACGTATTATTCCCACGCGTATACCACGACACCATGCATTTCCGGAGAAAGTGGAGAGAAATGTTGCAATTTGTATTCACTGCCTTTTAACCAGTAAAAAACAAAAATCAGAAAATCGACAAAATTGTACTTATCATGCATTTTCCTCCTGTAATCTTCATACTGAAATCCGTTAAACGATTACATTGCATTATAGGTGATAATGAATAATAGAATTCCTGGTAACAGAATTATATATAGATATATCGAAAATAACCTCTATGCGAGATAGTTGTCTTCTTTTCATATTTTCAAAATGTAGGAATATAAACTTGTACGGTTGATAAGGTTGAGAGGAAGTAGTATGCACCGCGGTGAATGTACGATAGAGTTTGTCGCCCCTCTGATGCTTATGTAACACTTGATCGTTTTAAAAGCGTACGCTATTTACTTTTAGGAGTCAGGTTAGCGTAGGTGCTATTGTGTCACGTATTAACTTTACGTGTTCCCTTCTACTTTATATGTATTTAATGACGAAAGTATCTCGAATTGTGGTAGATCAGTGCTATTCTTTGAATATGATGTTTTTAAATTCGACATTAGTGTTACAAAATTAATTGTGCTATTTAGATGTTGAAATTCAGTTTTGAAGTGGAGTACCGGCTTGATAAGAAATACATCAGATTGCAGATGAAGATACTTACATATTTACGTACGCATTATTGTTGCATTACGTTATGTTATTTATGCATTGACATTATTGTATCAGTCTTTCACGGTTTATTGTTCCACATATAAATCAGCAAGAGTCAAAAGGCTATCTTCGCTTAAACGAATCTCAATGTTTCTCAAATATAATTGTATTCTAAACGTGGCATGACCTTATCGACCGTATAAATTTAGGTTTATTGTTGCCTTGTAAGAATCTTAATCGTCAATCGTGATATCTTACACATCCCTAAATTTTACATGGTCCCTAAATTTTATCGATTAGGAAAGACAATGTGACCCAGTCGTCATACTTTGTGAGAATATCTGTACAATTTATCGCGCAATTCAATGACATTTGCTTTATCGATAAAATCGAATTCCTGGTGACTCTCGAAGGTACAATTGAAAAGAATTCAGATCGATGGTAAATCGATCATCGATCGATCGTGGACTATCATTCATCACAAGAGAATGTTACGCCGCGCGAATATAAAGAATAGCTAAACAAAACGTTGAAATAAATTTGTAATTTAAAAGTTTCAGAACTCAGGGATTTGAACATTCGAGAATTTACGAATTTAGAGATTTAAAAATCTGAGACTTCAATAGTCCAGAATATCATCTATAATATATAATTCTAATTATCAAACTAAAAAATTTGACAATTCGAAAGTTTGAGGATTCAGAAAGCTGAAAAATTACGAACTCAAGCTATAAATAATTCTCGTTATAGATAACGCACGTGTATTCGAACTGTTCATGCCCAGCTAGCATTGGCGTCAGATCCAATTATCTCGGCACGCGGTTTTCCCTTTTTTTATCGTTATAGAAAAGCATCTCGCGAAATCTACGCGCGAGCATAACGTGCGCCTCTTCTTTATGGTTTCGGCCACTAAACTTTGTCCGGTAAAATTCCGTACTTGAGGGTGTACAGGCGGCAAGGATATGTCGGTTATCAGGCTGCTTCGAACCAGAAACGCGACGGTGATAACAGCCAGAGGACCGACCTCAACGGCGCCTTCGATCGCTGAAATATACCGATTCCCGAGAACTTTTGCGGTCTGAGAATCTCAGCGCTTTCAGCCAGTAGCTTGTAACAGATTAGTAGCGCCAATGATGAATTGGCTGATAAGATTTTTAGAAATACATACTCTTTAAGCACGCGGTCAGATCGTGGCCTAGATAGTAAAAACGCACGTGATGTTGTATGGAAGTTTTATGGATTATTTCATTATTCTAACTGTGTTTTACTAGTTTTTAGATTACCAAAAGACTCTCACGTGTCTATTTGTTTAATGCATTAAGTATTATTAAGTTTATTTTTTTCATTTCTTAAATTATATTTTTCTTTTCTTCGCGGTCGTTAATATCCTGTGATCCTGACCTTGTCTGTCAATTATTTTCCTGTTGTGTGATCGTAGCGTCAGATAGTGATTTATTGTGCGTGTTCTTTAATAAGAAATCGCTCAAGGATCAGTAGGATTAGCGCATATTTCTTTCTCAAGGCTGTTCTTTAATGATACACAGCCGTAACTCGTGATAGAAGCTGATGCTATAAAAAGAAGATATTCAAATTTTGCCAACTCTACCGATTTGTAGATACGGTTCTTGACTCCTTTTTTCCTCTCTCTCTCTTTTACTTGTATTATGTACACGTAAAGGTGAACCGGTTGCGAAGAATCCTTCCCTCCGATCGAATGTTTACATTTCGTAAAAGCAAACAATTCTTATAAATTCCTATCTTTAAAAGCGGCATCTTTTTTTTAATCAATTTATCGAATTCTCTTATGCACGAAAAAATTATTATGTTGACGAAAAACTTCATAACAAAAAGATAGGCCAAATATCGAATGTATTTTCAATAATAATCAGTTTTAGCAGTCTCTGTTTTTGTATATAGCTGTTGTCTCATTATCATAGGTCAGGCATTCTCAGAGATCCCATTCTCTGGAATCATTAAGGTTTCGTCATTGTACATTCTTTCCTCTTTTTCTTCCTCTCCCTTTCTTTCGCTCTCTATCTTTACGTATATTCAGGTCCACGTTATCGATCTATTGTGCAACGAGACGATTTGCATAATTGGCGCCAATATATTATTAAAAGGGTACACATGCAAATGTTAAAGTAACAAGTTGCTATCAACAGAAATTATTTGCTTACTCGATTGTTTCTCTCGTTATCAGCGTCGGTATTACTTTGCGTTAACGTAACGCTTGATGACACTATTAACATAGTTCTTAGGCTGGTATAAACATTTTGCACACAAATTAATTAGGCGACTCGGTTAATGAACAGTCAAGTAAGTACGTTACAATGAAGTTTTATCTGGCGAGCGTTAACTTGTTGCAAGCCGATAAACAGAATCATACAATGTTTTTCAAACAGTAGACATTTTTGCCTCAATATTCTATTAAATATATCGTTACAGCGTTAGAAGTCTCATGTTATTTCCGATTTTAACTCGTAGATACGTATTTTGATGCCATTTTGCTGAAACTGCAAACGTTTCATACGTTGTTTAGCAATTTATTAATTAAGTAATTATATGCTGATTAATTATCTCATAAAAGGGTTTATCATTGGTCATGTTATCGGTGACCGATGTTTCTGACTTAATAATTTTATGAAATTCCTGTCTCCTATGATAAGTCAAGGACTCGTATACTTCCCAGCTTTATCGGATTAGTCGTAGTCTAATTCCACACGTGACTCACAATAACCCACGACCTTCTTTTATCTCTGCCGATTGATAGCAAATTAACAATAGAAGCGAGTTTCATTATAACTGAAACGATCGTATTGAAATACGTTACTTTTTGCATCGGCTGGCTCGTTAGATAACGTCCTCTCAATATAAATTCCGCGTAATCGTTCTCACAGAGGATTGAAAATAATATTTTATCAATATTAATGACTGAGAAACGTGTATGCCTTGCAGTGGTTCTTCGTTTGTTCTAACGACAATCTATATGTCGTTGCATCGTTAGTTCCTATGCAAAAGTATTTGTATAAACTCATTGGCAAATAATATATACATCTTTCATTTTAATATACTTTAAGTGGGATAAATACGGCTGGATCAATAACACATGCACAGTGCACTGTAGTTCAAAAGCAGCGCATTGGTAACCAATGACTACACATGAACAATTCGAGTTTCTTCAGATTAAATACGACACTAAATAAACACAACATGTAAAAAAGACATAGTTAAACATAGTTCAGGTTTCCTTTCGATCCATTAGACGGTTATTTTAAGCAATCGTTAGCCGCTGACCAAACGTCACAAGCTAAGATCATTTGTATACACACGTGTATCTAACAGCTAGCTTTCACGTAGCTCACCCTATAGACCGTTTACGACTATGTATTATTTGCTATACATTCATAGGTCGATAAAATAACTTCGTAGAGTCAATAGAACACCGTATTTTCCTTTTCCTCGAAAATGCATTTGAGTTTACATTAGTTGGCTTTTAGACTTTTCACTACAAGGTATATCATGATATACTCGCGCGTGGTTCTCGCTAACTGGCTTTTTGGCTGTATCATGTTCGATATAATAAATCGTTTCTCAGTTGGTAAATTATCGATGAGATAGATTTATAGATTATTGGTAAGATTTGATAACAAAATTATTACGAATGTCTAGTAAGACGTTAAAACGTTATCTGGTCAGTTACTGAAGGAGTTATATTTCCAAGAAATCGCGAACAATGGCTAGATAACGAAGCAGAATCTCAACCAGTTAACATAGTACCTACTGTATCATAGAATTCAGACAATTGGACTTGTTCCAAGGGCGGAACACGTCTCGTTGCATGTAGCGTTTTGAAGATGCGCCACGCTAATTTTAATCGCGGTCTACCCGAAATAGCATTACGACTGCGCACTTTTCCTTCTCGAGACACGAAATGTGAACATACTTTATTCATGACAACACCATTCGTCCAAATTTACTGACCTTTTAATGCCATCCGATCGAACATGTCGAATTGCTATTTATATATAAAACCAGTCTAACGGTGTTTACCCCGGTGGTAGGCACGGAATACTTATCAATGGTAGAAAAAAGGAATGTACATACAAAATAGTCAAACTAAGAGACTGTCTGGACTGGATTAAGAGACGTTGGACGTAATTCGCTTATTACAATATAAACTCCCAACAGCGAATTATGAAATATTATAATGCGATGCATCGCCTCCAGCATGACTATCGATTATTATCTAGTCGAGCCTGTATTTTTCATCTACTTTTTCTTCTACAAAAATAGATGATTTTTTACCAATTCTGTATATTTCATCATTGAGCGTATAGTTACTTCACGCAATTGTTGCATCATTCTGTGATCATTCACGTACTCCTTATAAACATTACTGATTTAACGCGTACGATTTTCTTTCATCATAAAAATATAAAGACCTATACAAGAGAAAGACACGACACGTAATCTTTTCCGTTTTCAATACGGGAGCATCGTTTTAATCCAATACCTTAGCAAACAATTACATATTATCAAAAGGATCTTCTTATTACATTTCCTTGTAGCGTTCTCTTGCAAAATACTTACATCAAAAATATTGATCTGAAAAGTTATTGATCATCGCATTTTAGACATCATATTTCGTGTATACTTATCGATCTTCCCTGTAATCTTCATGTTTGTTGTCTGTGATGTTGTCTTCTATAAATCGATAATAGCATTTCATAGGTTTCAGATCTGCCACGAAAACATGTTGCGCCTCCAACGCGCATTTTTATGGATTTTTTCCTTAGTAGTCGGAATGGTAATTACGGAATTGGCGGTAATCGCTTCCAATCGGTATCGAGAACAGCGACGTGGTTCCCTAGTGTATCGAGGACACGCAAGTTTATCAGCGAGAATTAAGATTTTGCGCTTGAAAAATTCGTATCGCCATATTTCGGCTTCTATGTGATAAAGAAAACGAAGCAATCATTCTAATTAATTTGGACGTTTCTGTGTCATCAGGTTGAAATAAATAAAATACACGCGTACATAGTTAATTTTGATAAATGCATAATAAGATTAAACAGATAGATAGATACTTCATCGATCTAAAATTCGAGTCGATGTTTCCCGAAGATCAACCTCTTTTTACATCATTGTCGAAGTATCTCGAGTTTTCCAAAGTATCTAGATCTTTCGATGTATTACTTGAAGTAAAAGTATCGTATCGCGTCTCAGGATTGTTCAAATAGTTTCGCAAGCCACGATAACTGTAAATTACAAGAAATTCTATTTGTTCGGAAACTCTTACATAAACGGAGACTTTCGTCGTGTCGAGAGCATAGATCGCATGAAATCTAAATATGGAAAGTTTCTCGTCTAGCTGTTCGTACGCCGTACGAACTTCTTTTCTTAAATTAATCAGCTATCAGCAGAACAACAATTATTGTGCAACGATTTATAGGAGTTCGACACTCAATGACAACTGGAAATTTTATCCCGGAACATTGAAAATATATTGTTGTTTATATATTTGCGGCATAAGCCTTATATCGACGAAAAATAAAATAAAATTAAAAAATCATCATAACACGCGCGTTGCAACCGTTGTAGAAAGTGTCGCCAAGTGGGGCATATACAGTAAATGAGATAAGAGATTGTCAGTCTTTTTTCTCCCTTCTTTTTCAAAGTTACTTTTCTTATACCACAGCGCTCGACCCTGGCGCCTCGTTAGCGTAATGATAAACAATGCTTAAGGAATGTATACTTTAACCTCGACCTTTTGTTATTTATGACGCCAGTGGACAATATTGTACGTCATATTGCGTTTAAATTATTTCCTTTTTATTTCAATTGCCAGTAATTCTTTGCTAGCACTTTCTTCAAATTAATCGTGGCTACGTAATATTTCTTAAAAAGATATTAGAAATTGCAATTATTGCTATTATTATTATTATTATTGTTATTATTGTTATTATTATTATTATTATTATTATTATTATTATTATTATTATTATTATTATTGATACTGCTAGAAATTAAACGTATTCGTGAATGGAAGATATACGATAACCCTATTGTTGTGACATTTGGTAGAGATAGAGAAAATTTACCAGAAATAGAAATAGGAGACAAGGCACGATAAGTTTATATGGTTGAAACTCGAAACATCAGATTTACGACATTGCTATAACGCTTCTTATTTATGCACGCGTACTTGCTTGGTTCCGGTCTGGTACGTGTCGAGTCTGGTTCGAGAGCGAGTCTCGAGGGACGAGAGAAGAGACTATTGCTACATTTAAAAGTCGTAATTCCACTCCGGGAGTAACATGACCACTATGTGTCTACCCTGTCGCGCAAAATACTCCACTGTGATGGAGTTGTATAAAATTTTCAGTCTGTGTTATTCTTTCGTATAGAAACAACTGAATTATCATATCTCGATTCCATTAATTAAATATCAATAATAAAATAGCTGAGCTATTCAGCGAAAGCAAGGAATATCTTTGATGTTGCATCTGACTGACGGCTTTAATCGATCACCAACGCAAATTTCGAATTCGAATTCTATAAATTATTCCATGACACGGTGATATTTCTTTCTCTTTTTTTTTTCTTTTTTTTTGTAGAGTATTTTGCAAGGCAAGATACAGTTTCGATAGGTAGGTGAACTTTGTTTCCTTTCTTCTATATCTTCCTCTAAGATTCGCTTACGTCTATCTGTAAATATTTGTCGAACAATTTCGGATTTAGACGAGATTGTCTGATAAATCATGACGCATGACGATTCACGTGATTCGAACACACGGTCTTGTAATATTGTTGGCGAAATTTTTGGCAGTGAACGGCGCACGTTCCTTGCTATTAAAGATTTGGCGATTTGATCATTCATGCAACACGAATTCCAGTTTCGACAGAGTGCTCGGCAAAAGCTTTCTGCGATGTGAAATTGGATCCCATTCTCCAACTCGCGACCGAAAAACTTTTCGATGAACGAATACGACAACGATCTTAATTTTCAAGTAATCTATTATCAGAGAGTGTTATATGCTAATTTAGAAAGTCGATATTAACACGTGCCGTACATATTTAGATCGTAGATACGAAAGGGAAATTTTTAATAACGTGTTGTTAACGTTGAGTAAGAAATGGATGTAATTGTTATTTATGTGAAAATTTTCAGTAAACATTTTTGTATTTTACTTGAGCGAATATTCGGTAAAAATTTTGGTAGAAATAAATTTAAAAAGTTAGATCATTTAATTTATTTCATCTACTATCATGCAATGTGTTTGCGGATCGGGTCAATTAAAAATATTCTAAAAAATAATCCAAAGTAGAAAATATTTCAATATTCTAAAGAACAAACAATTCTTTTCCAGATCTAAATGTGTTCCATAGCGATGCCTGCTGAGCTACTTCTGGGGCATAGTCCTCCAGTGTACAGCTCGCTTCTGTACAGTCCCTTGGTAGCACCGACGATTGCCAGCAGATCGGTGCCACCTAGAATAAGGCCATGCTTGTCATCTGGTTCCTTGGCCATAGATAGCATTCGCAACAGCAACGATGGCGGTAGTAATAAGCAGAAGAAGAGGGTAGTGTTTGCCGATGATCGTGGCCGTCCTCTTACTCAGGTACTCGTTCTTAATTCCTATCTTGTACTAATTGTGAAAGGGAAATAAAATAATCCTGTCTGTAACGCAAGCTTTACTTGACTTCCTACTTGTCTTTGAACTTTCTCGCGATATATTTTCTTGTCTTTTATATCTTTGCAAACCAATTATTTTCCAATTTTTATTAATATTATATATACAGGGTGGTTGGTAACTGGTGGTACAAGCGGAAAGCGGGTGAAAAAAAAATTTAAAAAATAATTTTTTTTAATTTTTTTAAAAATCTATGGTGAGATCCGTTATAACGAGACGTGATAAAGTGCACGCGTACCGAGCGAAAATTCAAAGTCGATTTTCTCGAAAACAAAGCCTCAAACGAAAAATTTTTATTCTATATTTTCGACTTCTTTTTTCGCGTAGAATCACCTCCTCTCCGCTTGTACCAGCAGTTACCAACCACCCTGTATATGAAATATAATAGAGAAAATTTTAGCAACCTAATTTTTACAATATTTTTTTATACTATGAAACTTGTACACGGTCTCGTTTTGTTCATTCGACGTTAATAAAGCATTAATCAAATTTTATCTTCACGATTCGAGTGGCGGAAACTTAATAATTTATTGTTAGCTAATTTAACTTTACTCCTCTAGTAATATTATTCATGTATATTACAGATTGTTTAGAAGATACAATATTTTATATTTTGGAAAATCTACGTGTCTGCTACTGATACTTCATGTGCTTCTGTTATGTGATTTTTAGGTTCGAGTGATGTCGGAGCCCAGCAACGTACCTCCTCTGTGGAGTACCACTTACCTGGCTGGACTAACTGGACGATTCTTAAATTCGAAAATTGAGAATGATCAATTTACAGAACTCGTGTCACCTTGGCAAGTAACTTTCCCCCAGCCAGCTAGCGATTACCTCGCCTTTCGCCAGAAACTTGATCAGGAGAATGTCAGCCTGGAAAACGTGATAGTGAAAGAAACAGATCAGTGTCTAGTGGGTACCATCAAGGTACGTAATCTGGCGTATGACAAGGAAGTCGTGGTCAGGGCGAGCAATGACTCCTGGAAGACACACGAGGACGTTCATTGCACCTACGTCGAACAACCTGGTTCGCCCGCGCTGATCTTATACGACACTTTCCGCTTTCGATTAACTCTACCGTTAAAATCGAATATGATAGAGTTCTGTGTACGATATCGTACTGATGGAAAGGAATACTGGGACAACAACGATGGAAAGAACTTCATCGTCCGCAAAAAATTGGAGGTATGTATATCTAATTTTTTAAATTTTTATAAAAATGTAAATCTACATTAGCGATCACAAGTATTAAGATACAACTTTCGTTTATTAGTAAATTCTAAAAAATTTTATTTTATTTAGTACTTTACGTATGAAATAACAGATTCATAATAAAACAGATTCATAAAAACCATTCAATTTGTATGTTCTAAAACTTATAGCCAACAGTGTAGATTCCTTTCCTATGTCACTTATTATATTATTAATTACTTTATAACAAATATATGATTCAAGGCTATTAGAGAGTACATAGCTCGTATCACAACTAGACCATAGTGCACTCTACTATGTAAACAGTACATGATCTACAGTAAACGAATATAGTATATAAAAAACACTTTGCACGTCGCAGCCACGAGCACCTGCCAAACGGTACGATATCCTGACGACAACCTGCGAGGGCTTCTCGAGCAACGGCATGCGAGACAGCATATCTCGAATCACAGACGCGACTAGGGTGAACGTGCGTACGTGGAGTGAGTTCGCGTCCTGGCAGCATCTCGCGAACGACGCTCCATACTGGTGAATTTTCGTCACTGGTCACAAACGATGTACGAAAGTCGTACGAATTCTTCCAGTCTGCTTGGTTTAATGATCACGAGACGCAGATCATGCGAGACGAGGGGGAAAAACGCATGTAACACACGTGACATACACAAAACGGTCGTACGAATTACGTGTCTATCTATATGAGAGCGCGTAGTATACACGAGCACCAGGAACAAGAGAACGGAGAAGAGAACAATGGTAAAAGGAGGGAAGCGATGGACTACAATTGAGATCAAATTGTGGAAGGACATGCTTGCATAGAAGGGAGAGAATCGGAGGTTGATAGCGCGGAACAAGCGAGAAAGGAGGCACTAGTCGCATTACATATATGGTAAGTTGATCTTGTACACCTTACTGTACATGTATAATGATTCTCCAACGATTTGTGTACGATATTTGACTAATTTTGCGAGTGAAAATTCTTTATTCATGAATTTTCCTTAATAGGGAAGCAAGATCAGAAACACAGTCAGTTCTGTAAGCTCGAAATCTACTTGTTATTAATGAAGATACAGAAGATAGATAATAGACCAATTGATTAGCGATAAACAATAGATCGATTCATTGACAATTTATTAATACCAGAAGATAACGTGAAACTTTCGCAAAGTCACGTTGAGAGAACAAGTGTAAGATAACTTATAGAACTAGCAATACACGTGTACAGGTCACGCGCGTATTTTTATAAAGGCGTCCTTGCGTGTGTTTCGAAAGAGAATCGAAGGAGAAGGAAAGGGAAACGAGCGACAATGCCACTGGCCCCGCAATCAGCATAATTCTGCGATTCGAGCCGTGAATAGCGTGTCGGAGATCATTTCTAAAGCCTAAACTGTCTTGAAAATTTGTGAAGAATTAGCATGCCGCGTTAGCATGTATCTTTTCTCCGTCCTTGCACTCACAGCATATATACGCTTAAAACTTTCTCTCTATAAATAACAATCTGGCGTGGTGCGACGATAACAACCGCGACCGGCGAGTCGCCTGACTCTAATCGCCTTAACTAAAGGTTGTTACCACGCGTGACAAGATACATTCATTTCTTCGTCCTCGCTTCATTTCCTCTTCTTCTCGTTCGTTAAGTCAATTTTATACACGGTCACACCAGACTTATTCAAGGTGGTATTAGATACTGGTGATAGTCATAGAAAATATATCAGTTTTCATAGTTAGAAGGGATACGAATATTTGTAAGTTAATGTTTCGAAGGAGTAGATCATAAAATAGTTACTAAATGCAATGGTACAATACAGTTACTCTGTGTACTAAATTATGAATATTTCTATGAACTAGCAATATTCTTTATTATAGTATTTTTTAAATAGATTCAGTATACATACTTGGTTATCTGAAATTTAGTGTAGGCAAATGTGAAAGTCCCTTTAAGTCGTAAGTTCCACAAGCGGAGGACACTTGCCTCGTCGAGTGCGAATGAACTTCTTTCAGGTCACACGAATTCAATCAAAGATACTGTTATCAACAAATTTGCCGCAGTTAATCCGTACTAATTTAAAAACATTGACCATAATTTAATGATCAAGTGTTAATTCGCCGTTTATTTTCTTACGCGTGTATAATCATTACGTAAATATGTATAACATCAAAGTCATAGGGTAAATACGAGCAAGCTCTTACACGCTCTACTTTATTGGTAAAGTTTTCCCATCAACGCCTTAATGGTACTCATAGTTCTTCCGTGTTCCTTTCTAAGTATTTCACCAAGGCGACAATTTAAGAGTGCCTTGGAACACTTTATACATTGCGAATTATTTCACGGTCAAAAGAATCGGCAGCCGAATCCTTGGCCTACTGCCAGCTGTCCGACAAAGGCGAACACATTCTACATACGTATTAGCATAAAGTAGTCTGTAACATTGGAAATATACCTCCCTGATTCATGTGAATCTTTCAAGTAGACTGGACGTAAACGCGAGACAAAATGTTGCTGTGTTCAACTTAGCCGGAGACCTGCAAGAAAACTTGCGAAATCTGAGCCCTGTTCCCGCATATTAACCTACTTCACTTTATAGTTAAATCGGTCCATAACGTCGAATCGCTTTTTGCGAACAGGTGACGTCGAACAATAAATTAAAAGATCGTTACCGTTTCGCCAACGAATCAAAATAACCCAGTGATCACTATAAAAAAATTTAGTTCAAGGCTCGAAAGCAAAAACACGCGTTTCTTAAAATACTGTTAAAAATTCTAGCAACTATAAATTATTTGTTCTAAAAGCCGTCCCTCCATCTTCCCGTATTCGAATTTGCTCTTTAGGTACATACCTAAATACCTGTTAGGTTGTCCTAAAAGTTTCATCAACATTTTTTGTTTTATATTATTTTATCGAGTATTATTTTATATTATTTTATATTATTTTATTAAGTATGATCCATTTTGTTTCAATAGAAAAATGTTGTGCATTTATTATTCCCTTATAAAACGGAAGAAACTTTTGGGACAACCTAATACGATGTAAATGCAAGCTAATACACACTTGCACCGGTTGAGGCGCGGTTGAGAAGTGGTGGCACAGGATCATATACCGTATCGGCTTCACGTTGCATTGTAGTCATGCCATACCACGCCTCGTAAGCTTTGTAAAAACTTTAAGACGTCTAGACGCGTGGGTTGACTGGATAATCTCGACCGAATTGTTGTTCGCACTACATTTACTTTTTCGAAGGCGTGCGTTTTTGCGAACGCGGTCGATACCTAATTTCAATATAGATATTTTACCATAAAAATCTCAATAGAAACTATAATTATTCAACAAGCCACTTGAAAAATTACGAGTAATTAAGCATGTACTCTGTCACGAATTTGTTACTTATCCGTCGAAAATGAACGGTACAGATAAGGACATAATTTATTGATAATGCAACTTAATTACGTCACTGATAAATATTCCGACCTTTGTCATAACGGAGACATAACTACAAACATCTGCATATGCTCAAGTAAACAAAGCACTTAAATCATAAAGATTTATAAGGATTCTAAAAACAAACTCGGATATAAGCATTAAATTTGCCTGTTTTTGTATATCTACATACATTTGCAACGGAAAACACATTGCCTATCATATTTTTGTATCGCATTTGTCACATAAACAATATTATCGAAATCAACAAATTTATCCAATGTTTTAAAGTCAGCAACGTAAGTCAGAGAAGCTAAAATAACAATCGTCATCGAGTGTCGCAGGCCTACCGTAGCGGTGACCTTTACACTGTATGACTCGTTGAACAATTCATTATGAAGCTAACAGTCTTGTTTGACTACAGTTCTTGTTTCCTCTCGTTTCAGATTGCAACGTGCAGAACAGACAATACATAGAAACACACAGAATAACCGTGCGAGAGAGACAATTCATAGGCTAAGTGTTTACCGAATGTATTCGAAGATCAGGAATCAAGATATGATGGATGTTCGTTCCAAAGTTTCCCCAAGCTCTGTATCAATTTGGAGATCGTCAATACGTCTTCTTCACGATCGTCATCTTCCTTCTCCTCCTCTTCCTCTTTCCTGGAACTTGGCTACCATCAACCGAGGATGTCCGTCAAGATAAGTTTCCACCTTCGAGTTGACCAAATCTCGCTGGTCTCGTCCGTTCCTCTTTCTCTCTTAGTAACCACTCCCTTTTCGCTTATCCTTTCTTATTTTCTCTCTAACTTTTTTCTGTATAATACTCTCGTTTCTTTGAACTCACATCAATTGTTGTACGAATTTACGAGATTCTTTTAATGAGATTTTTCTCTTTAGTTGGGGTGAATCGAGGGGCTTTAAATAAGTAACGCAAGATATAACGAAGAGCGTAGCTTAGAAAAAGGATGATAAGTTCTAAGAAATTAAAAAGACGAAACTAGATGCGCGCTTAGCGGTTTTGAATGGAATGGTGGTCACAATCGTGCGCGCTATCTTGAACAGTCGATACGCAATAGTTTTCTTATACTGTTTGTCTCGAAACTTCTATTCGAAATTAACGTTATTATTTTTCTGTGGAAAAGTTTCGATATCGCGTGATACGTTCCAGTCCTAACCGCTTAAAATGGGAAAGTAACTATGAAGAAATAGTAATTTGCGCGAGCGCAACTCCAAAGTTGACCAGTTCTAGATCGTTGTCATAGCATACGTAAGAGCGTAATTTCGAGAAAGAGAAAAAGATCAGTTGCTTCTTTTCTGATCCGGGAATAATATTTTTTCTTTATTGTTTGACCGGTGCTAGCTACTGTCTCTTTATCTCTACTCTCTTTTTTATTGGAGCGATTCATGATAATAACTATAAAGAGACCAAAGTTACGCAACCTTGTTCGTATTAATCCTGTATTGCTTGTTATCGTTCGATAAATTGGTATCAGTTACCACGCGTATGGAATACTCTCGTAACGTGTCGCGCCTTCTGCACGACAAATTACCCAACGATTAGCACGTCGATACTCGTATATACTCTTTCCTTATAAAATATCTTTAATCCCATATACATATACGTTTTCGTGTAATTGTGTATATGTCTTTATATATCTATAGGTTCTTTTTTATCTTCTTGTACTCTTGTTGGGACGCTGTTGATATTCAATCGTACGTTTCACGAACATTTAAAGAATAATATCGCAAGCAAATTTTATGTTTCAAGACACGAAACTCAATTAAAAAATTCTGATCTCGACAATTTTGTGATGTATGCGCCATTGCGAAAGCATAAATGCGTCCTTACAATTGGAATCGAAGCTGTTACTCGCGTATACGTGCATATATAAAGTACAGTTACAGAAAAAAAGGAAAGAATTCGTCTGGAGGCAATATACGACTAAAGATATATTATTCCGTTCGTGTAGGTCTATGGCATGGTTTGATATCGAGAAAAACATGTATGTTCCATGAATCGCGTCCCGCATCAATGTTTCTTCACCTGGCTCTCAGAACGAATTCTTTTCGCGCACGTGTAACCTTACACTCAGCTACGAAATTCAATCTATATTCTTTCTTACTTTCTTCTCTATTATTTTTCATGAAGTACAAATCAATAGACTATATTATTATTACCGATACCATCATTGCTATCTCTACTATTAGGCACATATATCGTTATTACGATCGCATGACAAGAAACATATATACATATATATATATATATATATACATCATATGCATGCCAACGTAACACATATGCACTATGTATGACTGGTTCGTGCGTAGGAAAGAAAAACAAAACATAATTTGCAATCTTTTTGACTTTTATGCCCCAAGCATAACACCCAGAGAAACAAGTATTCAGGAAACGAGATTTTCTTTGCAGGGACGTCGTGTGGCATGATGATGACAGTACATCTTCTTCAGTTCGTGCGAAGAGACGGACTGCGGGATTGGACGATCGTGAAATCGCAAAGAGTGAGGCCGTCGAGTTTGTAGAATAACGTTGCGTGCAATTAGAAATACCTCTGACAAACTGGCAACTACTGGCTTTAATCCAACTTGCACGTGATGATCATCTTTTAGTCGATTTCTTCCTGGCTATCGACATCGACCTGCCCCTTCCGCAGGACTGGACGGCCTCTTCGTTCTCGATATCGCCTTCCATATGGAGCACAATGGTGTCGGAGTGTTTTATTAGACATTATATATCAGATCTTGACAATGATTATTGTTCTTCAAACACATATTCTTCTGTTGTTTATTCTTTTCTCTTAACGTCGTTATAATATCCTCTTCACTTCTTTATGTATCTGGGTCGCGTGACTCTTTGAGGTTTTATCGTTTGCCTTCGTATTAGGTCCTTAATATACACTTACAAGTTGTACCTTGTATTTTCTGATACATATATATATATAGATAAAGAGAGATTTTTTATATTTGTTAATTCTTCCTAGAGTTTTAAATGATTGGTTGTGAATGTATAGTATGAAACGATTCCTAAAGAGTCGGTGACTTCTTTGTGAACATTTTTCTCTTTTTTCTTTTTTTTTATTAGTAACATAGTTAATGATCGATCTATAGGAGGGCAACCAGAAACGATGACTGGAGACGAATCTTCCGTATATGTGATATAAAAAAGAAAATCATGGATAGGATGCCATTGTAAAAATGTATGTTTGCAGATCTACTTGTGCCCAAAGTGTTCAGTGACGAATCAATTCCTTTTTGTACTTAAGTGATCGGTCACAAATTCGTCTTGTCTGATATGATACTCACTTTATTGACACGTTTTTTTTATTTTCTGTAAGCAGAAATTACGGCAAATAGGCTGCCAGCAAGTAAAATCCAGTAGAAAGGCAAGAACATCTCTTTTCTACTTTGTAATAAGAAGCAACTCTTCATAGCTCTCGACAATCTGTGTTTTATGCATATAAACAAAATTCACTACTTTTATTTAATCATTAATCTAATATTTTGTTAATTCCAGTGAGGCAAAGGGAAAATTAAGCACAGACTACTTATACATTACTGTTCCTCGTTGTACCTGTAACCCCTCAAGAATTAGCCCCCTCCCTTAACTCTTCTTTTTGTACTATATCTTGTACTTGATTCATTCCAGATATTGTACATAAACGATTGCCAATTAATAAAAATTAAGTCACGGAAGAATATATCGAACGACTGAATATAGGAAAATCGATGAAGGTGAAGTTTTTTTTCACATATACATATAATATATAAATAATTATATGCTAAGTTTTATGCAGCTATATTAAATGGGATTAAACCAAGCAAAATACATTTACCAATACTCTACAGAGTGCAGTTAGGGCTTTTCCCGTTTTCTGTATATATATTTATTGAACGATCGCTATATTATATATGTATGAATAGCAACACAGAGATAAAGCTCAGTGAGTTCGACGAACCGTGATGATACGTCGTGTTTAATTCGCGTTTAATCCGATAGAGCTCAGAAGAATGTCGCGAGGATATCTCTGTCGCAATCAAATTGTATAGGCGTTTGCGTTTGCGTATTGCGTTCATATTTCATGAAAATTGCAACTTCTTTCATGGGAGCACTCTGATAGCCTGAGGTAATTTAAGCTCGTATAATTTTCTTTCATAAACTATCGGTACAAACGAATTCTGTTTCAGCGTTCGTGTACCTGATCTTCGAGTACTCCTGTGAAAGAACTTGAAGAAGTGTCCTTCGTCTACGTCAATAAGCTTTTATTGCTTAAATTCTTACCATAGTTAAAACTCCAAGTTGAGTTTTTAACTATGCTAGAAAGTTAATATTACGAAAAAGTATCCATGAATAAATAGAAAGTTCATGTTTCAACACGCTAATGCATTCGACCCACTAGATACATCAATTGCCAAGATATATATATATATATATAAACCAGAGTTATCCTAGCAACATTACATTATAGTGTAATTAATTTATATTAAATATCGCGCATACGGTTGTCCGTTTTTGATGAAAAGTGTATAGAACTGATTAAAACTCGTTCTACCTACCGCACCATCTCAAAATTAGTTATATACGCGTACATTATAAGGGAAATGATTAAGGAATGCATGCATGTGAAACACATACGCTGTAACATATAGAAAAAATGTACAATTTCCTCTTGAGAGCCGTAAGACTGATAACTTAACACGGATACACAGAGACTGTACATATAATAATTTTTGCAAGACACAGGTTTGAGTTTCGATACAATTTGCATTGCAGATATGCGATGCGCTTCTTGCAATCTATATATATATATATATATATATATATATATATATATATATATATATAGACATATATACACATAGATCCTATGTACACAAGCTGTTTGTTTTTCATGGATAACGCGTAAACCGGTTGGACGATAATTTTTTCGAAACTCTCCTCTCTGTCGCGGTAGATGTAGCGTTGAGTTCGCTTATGAAAATTTGTTCAAACTTTTATATATATATATTATTCTTTTGCGTAGGAAACATATGAACACGATATAGTGTGCAGCGTATCATTATATATGTAATTATTTTCAAACGCTATATCACATTATATTTTTGTTTCGTTTCGTTTAGATAGAATATATGTTCCTCTTTTAGTTTATTTTATTAATATTTGGTATTCGTAACTCGAAATTAGATTTTTATCGCGTATTGTTATTATTATGGTTATCGATTATTCGTCAATATTACTTTTATTATAAATGATTGATGCCGCGACTGCGCAAATTGACTATTTGAAAAAATGGACATACTAGATTTTTTATTGTATAGCATAAGATGCTTTATATATACATATATATCAGATACTGAATTGTAAATATGCTATCGTGTTATGTATGTGAATACACGATATTTAGAAATAAAATATTTTTAAGCCGGCATCGCTGCGTACTGTGAAATTTATTATTTGTATATTTCAGCTGAAAGAGAAATGTAATAGTAATTATATCCTCGAAATGGAAGGTACTATAAGCTAAATAGATAGCCGTGAAAAATTGTTATTTAATGATTTGTATTGGATTAAAATATACTGTAAAATTTACTATCGCTTCTTATTATTTTTCCCAATACTGATGTTTAGGAACGTATGGATACAAAAATAGAAACAAAAATAAATTTTTTCGTGTAAAGCAGACGATACGGCTTCTTTGGTTGACTATTTAAAATTGCTCACGAACAAAGCTGTCGATGATTAAAAATGACTTTCTCTGCGTAATCACAATGTTCTATCGTCATTGTTTTCCAGGTATCGTGTTTTATTTATGTTCATTCCCAGCTGCTTGTTATGCATTATCGGTAGAGGCGTGCGAAAAAATATCGCTTAGGGTCGGATCGAGTTGTCAAAAATATTTTGTAATTTGATATTGTCGGGATTCCTGAGAATTTTGAGATTCTCGAGAAAGTCGGGTCCTCGACAATTTTAAAATTATATAGACGAGAATATACAGCAAAAATAACAATAAAACATGTGTTAGATATAACATTTTATCATAAAATATAATTTGCTTTATAATTTTATAATTCTCGAGAATCCCGACAATCTAGAATTACGAGACACGTTTCCAGTATTTTCGGGTTCCCGCACAGCTCTAACTACCAATCATTTACTAATAAAATTATCATATTTCATTCCTACAAAAATATATTAAGTTCTATTATAAGAATTAGGTTTAGAAGAAAATAACTATCTTCTTATTTAAGAAAATAGTAGATCTATAAAATAAACAATTTGTGAATCCAAACGTCGAATTTTCTTCGGTTAGCAGATTAAGTATTATGTAACATATATTAAATATATATTAATGATAAAAGAATAATCCTTTATTAATATTACATTATATACAGCATTTTAGATATAGATTAGATTAGATTGGATTAACATCTTTTAATATTATTGCACTGAACACATTTGCGCCTTTTGTATATGTACATTTCCTATATTATTCGTGGTGTAATTATATCAGTAATGCACTTGTTTCAAATGTGTCGTCTGCAAAAGCAATTAAAACTGGACATAACACGCGCGATCACAGTTTCCTTCAAAGAAGTTGCCACACGAGTTAAAAATGAAGAATGATTATTGCATTAGCGACGTACGACGCGTATATGATATTATGTCCCGCTCAAAATGATTCATTTTAATTACAAAGTTATGGATGAACCGGGTTACAATATCGACAATCGTCCTTTACCGATCATTCTTCCCAATCATCATAATTACATACATCTAGTGATAGAATATCATGGCACGATTAAATTAATTTTCAAAAGCCAATACGCAATAATAAAACCGACGTTTGTGCTTGTCAAACAGTATAGAACTATTTTGTTATTTCGCACGCTTCTCAGATATCCGAATTTTTAAACTGTAAGTTAGATCAACAAGGATCTTCTAAATTGATAGGAAAACTCTAGATATTAACAGAAGCAATATTTCAGTAGCAAATATATATAAATAGACAATTTTTAATAGACAATTCAACATTCTGACGATTCCACAAAGTAGAAGCGAGTAGAATTTTGTAAAATTCACATACCGTTACCGTTTGTAAATCGTGCAACGGGTTCGGATATTTTTACTACGAACTGAAGATATTCCTAGTATCGTTGATCATCTTATATTAAAACGAAATTTATCGAATACGAAGATTTTAGTTTACCTCGTTTAACCAGTTTGTGAACTTTTCAGTATGCATTCGAGAAGGATTATGGATCGTTAGCTCGTCCCACTACCAACTATGATAGAGATATGGAGGGGCATACAAAAACGACGGACAAAGGAAGACCCGAAGCAGTCATCGAATGGAGACAAGCGTAGAATTCGAAGGCTACGAAGTAGAATAAGATTGTGCGCAAAGTACGACGATGCGATTATCAGCGCGAACATCGATAATATTTTTCTCAGTTCTTTTGTGTTGTTCGATATCCTGTAATGCACAGTACGAAGGTAAAAAGATGCTTTTTCTCAGACAGCAAAACGAAAGATTATTAAGATTAGATCGATAAAAATAAAAGGATATAACAATAAAAGCTTATTACACAGCGATTCACGAAAATATTCAAATATTTACCATAGAAAACTTATGAACGTATTATGCGAGTTATGCGAAACTTTTTGAGATTTCATTGTGATCAGATTTGAGACCAATCTGAAAAATATAAGAAAAGTATATAAAAAAGATATCCTCGTAAGTAAGTCTTTATTCAAACATTTTAAACATAATTGTGATAAAGATGATTTCGTTAAATAATGTGCAAATTATGCAGTAACCTGTATAAAGTTTAATATAAAACATGCAATAATTATTCTATAATTTCTATATGCATTCTCAGGTTCATTTCAATTTTTACCAATATAATCATAATAATTATATCACATTACAGTTCTAATGAAGTGATAAATATTCGTGACATGTCTCTATATATATTTTCGTGAACCGCTGTATTTATTGTTATCGTTTTGTTGTGACTGGAAGCTTAAACATCATTAACACAATGCTAGAACAGTCGTATAATTCAGAAGATTTTAACGACGATAAAGAGCCTCGAATATTAATTAAAAGCGGAAGAAGGTTCTGTCAGGTCACGAGTATAAATATACTTGTACATTTATTTGAGAAACTGTTTTAGCTGCGTATAATTACGAATAAAAATTATGAGAAAGTAAGAAGAATATGGAATAACATTTTTACGTAGCTTAGTTCTTGAGAAAATCAAGTTTGATTATTTTTAATTAACTTAGTAACATATGGAAAACTTTATTCTATATTTTCCTCTTATTTTTTCATAAGGAAGCATCTCATGCTCTCTTGTACATTGTTGTTCGACCGAGCCCTGTAGGTAAATACAGATAATGTTGTATATGTAGTTAAAGTCATTAAATTTTCTCGGACACAAACAGGATGTTTTCGTCTTTTTTATCTAACATTCATAATTATTTTCAGGCGATTCATGCACTATCGATGGTACTCCAGGTATTTGTATAGTCCTCTCTCCAGCGAATTGTCCATCGGTTTATCAAGATTTATTGAAAGGGAAACCTCCATCTAGTTTATGTGGATACAAAAATTTTCATCCGGTCGTGTGTTGTCCAAAAAACACGCCTACGACTACTTCTCCAAATACAATCACAAGCACAATTAAAAACACAACCCCGACTACAACAGATCGAGGATCAGTCGTTACTAAAGGAGCCAAGGCCAAAGCAAGTAGGTGTTCTTCCCTAAAATTTGTTCAATTTTATTAAAGAATTAAATTTCTCATTTTCAAGAAACTTAATTTCTTCGACTCTTTTAAAACTCGTGTGTTTTAGTGTGTGAAAAATACGCCAAATCCGTGTATCAGCTCGTACCTTCGCCAACTTTAACAATTGACAACCCACTAATCAATATATCTGTATGCGCGATTAAAACTCGTAAGCTGATCGTCGGTGGTACAAAGGCTGAACCAAAGGAATTCCCGCATATGGCTGCGATTGGATTTGATACCGACGATGGTATCGATTGGCAATGCGGAGGCACGCTAATTTCGGAAAGATTCGTTCTAACCGCTGCACATTGTACCTACAGTATGTACGGGTAGGAATTTCAAATTGTATTCAAGTCATCCAAGCTTCGACACCTTAAAATTCAATCTTGAACTTTCGCATGGAATAATCAAACTTGTTGTATCTCATGAGATATCGTTAGTCTTTAATATAGTAACGGAAGAATGACGGTATATCATGTACTTTAGACCCAACAAGAAAAAGTATTAAAAACGAGAATAATGCGAATATCATTACGATAGAGTTATTTACGGTAGAATAAGTCAGCGAGAAGATAATATATAAGGACTAATAAAATAAACAACAAAATAACTCCCAGGAATAAAATAATATGTGCATGCCATTTAATTATTAAGATGTAATTCTTTATAGAGGTAGAGCACGCTGGGTACGATTAGGTGACTTAAACCTCGAGAGAACGGATGATGACGCGAGACCGCAAAATTACCTTATTATTGAACGGATAAAACATCCTAAGTACCAGAGTCGATTCGCATATCATGATATCGCGCTACTAAAATTAGAAAAAGACGTGGAATTTAACGCGTGGATAAGACCCAGTTGCTTACCATACTCTTTGCCGGATATTGGTACCGATGGTAAAGCAACTGCATCCGGATGGGGAAGAGTTGATTTTCGTAAGTACGATAGATCAAGGAATCTTTATTTACTTCAACTTTTTAATAGCGTAATTTAAGAAAGCCTCCATTCTGAATTCTTAGCCGTTTTATTACACCGTTAAAGGTTTAATAAAATAACGTTAGATCTTTAATTTCAATCTTTAATTTTTTCCTAGTTGAGGACCCATCAAAAGATTTATTGAAAGTTACCATTAATTTGATAGCTCAACCGGTATGCAACAGATCATTCGTGTACGAAAGTAAATTCATACGTGGTATTATGGATGAGTGGCAAATTTGTGCCGGTGAAGTCGGAAAAGACACCTGTCAGGTAAAGATATATTAAAATTATATTTCAGAAATTTATATCTATACCGCGGATATTTATACAAATTCAAATTTTTATTTGTATCGTTAACGAAGTAAAACTTAAATAGAACCTTAAATAGATTCCTTCATCCTTTAAAAATATTTATATTTTCGATATTTCCTATATTCTTGCATATTATGTATTGCATGATATTCTATTCCATATATTTGAGTATATTTAAATTTTTCATAAATGCATAAACATTCGCAATCTATGTATTTACAACGAATCACACGAGTATTCGTATCCTCATAATTATCGAATTCGACGATTTATTTAGACAGGTAACATTTTTATTATTTTTCTTGCGGATTACAAAGGATATGACGTCTTTGGTTTGTTTTTGCCACTATATATTCCTATCTTATATTCGCAATTAGTCATTATCATATTACATATCATATTTCCGCTCCCTATTCATGATTTAACACAAAACAGCCATCTTTTATTACCTACATTATACCATATCCTTAATACTAATTAATGACTATCTACATATATTGCCTAAATCTAAACTTGTTAACTTAGTCTATAATAAACTACTATCCTACTATGCCTTCTAACCCAATTAAATCTTTAAAATTTAATATTAACAGAACAAATTAACCACTAATTAATATTAATCTGTCTCTTCTTCGTCCTCTCGTTCCTCTCCTTTTTCTCTTGTATATTCTAACAGCTCCATTCATTTTTCTCCCTCTTCTTCTTCTCCTAGAATCCTTCTAACGTGAGCTACGATATAGGTAACATCGGCAGCATCAGTTGATCGGTAACATTGGCAACGTCAGTTGGTCGATAACATTGGCAACAACAGTTGGTCGATAACTTTGGCAACATCAGTTGGTCGATAACTTTGGCAACGTCAGTTAGTCGATAACATTGACTACATCAGTTGGTTGATAACATTCTCTTTCTTCCGCTTTCTTTCAACCCGCACAACCCACAATTTTTATCCTCCTTGCTCATTCAATATTTGCCTTCTTTCATTTCATTACCAAATCTAAACTTGTACCAACCTGTAACCTGTAACCACCCTTGAAACCTCCTCTCCTTTCATCCATCTATACTATTTATTATATCTTAATTTCTCTATCCTTTGCCATCTCTTTCTTTTTTAGACTTCTCTATTCGCCCTTTCTAATTCCTCGTAATATCCTGTCTTCTCTTCGTCATCTACTGTGGTACTCTACATCTCTTGTTAACATACAATAAATCCTCTCATTTCCTTTTTCCATCCTCCCCTTATTTTGGTCCCAACAACTTTTCCTCTATTTTCTTTCTAACATTCTTTTGGAAGCTCCACACCTTCTTCCTATCTTTGCTTAATTTGCTCTCCACGCTGCCTTCCCTGCTCGTGTCCTCATCAGATCCGCCTGGAGCTCTTTAATCACATATCTTGGCGTCCGTCAGTCCACCCCCAACGTTCATCACAAAAATCTTTTATGCATTCTTTCAATCTCTCTTTTCTCTTAATTCGATGATTTATTTAAATTTCCATTTGTGTAATAATAAATTACTATTTTTCGATAAACGATATATCAATTAAAAAGGCCTAATAATTACACTATATATATACTTTACATTCTTCATAAAAATATTTATTCTATGTATAGGGTGACAGTGGGGGCCCTCTCGTCATCTTCAACAATGATTACGATTGCATGTACAGCGTAATCGGTATAACAAGCATTGGAAAACCTTGTGGTCTCTCTGATCCCGGTATATATACTCGCGTTTATCATTATATTTCGTGGATAGAGAGCAAAGTTTGGCCAGACTCGTGACACAGAAATACAATGAATATAATAATACTTTTATGTTAAATTGTCTCTATATTTTATCCTTTTATTTCATGATTTATGCTTTACACCCCAATTTTGGGCCAAAGGTTCCCTCCTGTTCCCGAGAAAAAATCGATTTAAAACATTTTTCGAAAAAGTCACGTATGAGAGGAGCCAATTGACAGATTTCCCTTACACATCATGTTCTTCTTATACAAACCTTCGATTTTGGGCCCAAAATTTCTGCCGGTTCCCAACAAATAAGTTTCCAAAATATTCTCGGAAAAAAATCATGTCAGGAGAACGTTTGACGAATACTTAAGTATTACAAGGAAACTTGTAAGGAGAAAAGACCCGAAATCGCTCCAACAAGCTTCTCCTGGTACTACACTTTTCTGAACAAATTTTATGATTGAATTCCTGGGCAACCAGAAGGAATTTTCAGCCCAAAATTGGGAATTTGTATTATAGCCCAAAAATATACCAAATAACATGAATATTAGAAAATTTTCAAACATGGATTTATATTTCTTTTTCCATATGGTCTTCGTATCATTTTATCTTAGGAATTTAGAATGCAATATGAAAGGCGACATTATTCGTGGATCATCTTGATAATTATATACATAAGTAATATAAATGATAAATAATATTTATTTTATGTGCAACACAATAGTGGCGAGTCACTAATTATTCGTAACGACATGATCAACATGTACACTTTAATCAGAATGACAAATTTAAAGAAGCTTTGGATTGGCATTACTTCCATACATTAGCGTTTGTAATTATGTATCACAGATAAAGGATATAGGGTAACCAAACTTTTAATAAATACATTTTATACATTTTTAATTCTATATTTTAGTTTTACGAATTTAATAAATTTTGTTATACATATATATGAAGGCCGCAGGCGGTAAGATGTATTTCTTATTTTTTACACAGAATAGTTTTAAAATTTAGTACGTCGCCAATCAATCTCGTATTGCTAAAACTGTCTGTATATTTATGTTTTATATATATATATTTATTGATTATATATTAAAATTAAAAAATCAATAAAAGTATATTTATTGTGTTTTTCTCTTGTGATCTTTGTATTGGAAGCGAAAATTTTAAAGAATATTCGGCATCGATCTTTAGACGCGCAAGCGCCAACCGGCAGATTTACCTAGTTTTTGTGACACCGTGTACGCGTGCGGTCGAAACCGAGGTGATCATCTATTTTCGTTTTCATCCAGAATTCCGAAGCTGCCGAGGTAAGGATCGTTGTTTTACAAATTCGCGACATAATGCAGCTGTTGCATAACATAAATGAAAGAACCAACACTTAACGTGAACGTATGTACTATCAAGGTTAAAAACTAATTGCACTGTGTTACTCCCAGTCTGAATGTAAATGACACCAGTACCACCTGTACCAGAGAAAAATATTCGTCAATTAAGAATTCGTGATTTACATTTGTCGACACATATACAAACACAAAACACATAAAAATGTTTAAGATATGTAAATTTCGTTCTGTATCGTTAGATGGATGATATTCAATTAGGTATGTCGTATTAATATGTTTCTGATTCATATATATAGTTACATATATTCAGTTGAAGTATTAAACATATCGCACATGTATTTCAGAAGTAACGCAACTCAACAAATTTTTTAGGAAAGCGAGTAACTGTTTGTAGGCTTATAGAAAAATAATTAGCCCTTGTAATTCATCTTTAACGCGTGTTCTTCTAACATAGGGCTGGATTATTTGGAATTACGACGCTTAGGAAATACATATGCGATATATTAAAAAGTAATTGTATAAGCGAAAGAGATATTATGTACGTAGCACAGATTCAATGTCTGCCATTCTCGACGCATGTGGAAATGATACTGGATCCCCCTCGATATCAAAGGCTGAGGATAATCTATCCAACAGCGACGGACCACTGATTAAAGGCTGCATTCGTCAAAATAGTTGCAGTAGCGTTCATATAAGGTATAAATGAACATTTCATATTGATAATCGAATTCGTAACACTTACAACAACAATGATAATACTTTTAGTTCCGAAAACATTAATCGAACAACAATCGTGTCATCCTATACCATGTCGGCATCCAACGAGAAGTTGATAAAACGACGGTATTGTTTGTGGACCTTAACTTTTATCCTAGCGATAATTGGACTTTGTAACCTTTTTCTCAACATCACTGTAATCGCTGTCCTACGAATTAGTCAAGGAATGGAAGCAATGGAAGTGATACCTGACGAGAATCTTGTAAAGTTTTATGGGAAAACCGACTTGGACAGGGTCAGATATTCTAGTATACCAGAAATATTCTTGTAAAATTGTAATTAACGATATGTATTGCATTCGTAGGTATGCTTACAATCAGGTGTTTGTCAGAGTTACGGAGACGAGCCGATGGAAATATCCGGTAACGAAGCTGGTGTGCAAATACGCGTGAATGTGAATAACCATCGAACAGACGATGAAACGCTTGCTAAAGTAACGATTTTGTCGAACGGTACCACTATGTCAAAAGTAGAATCTTTCGAAGTGAAAGACCCCAGAACCGGCACTATTTATTTCACTACCGATTTCCCCAATTTCGGATTACCTGCAGGAGTGAAGAAAATCGATGTAAAAATCGCAGAAACGCACAGAATCACGTCACCAGTTAACGAAAGTCTTACCGTAAATTCGGATGATCAAATTTCTATGCAAGGCGCAGAAGGCGCTAGCATGGAAAGCAAAGATATCGTCTGGAGCGCGGATACAGATATTTTTTTGAGAAGCGTCAACGGAAGCATCATCCTTGATGCCAAAGATGGTGTCTCTATCGATGTAGAAAACATACCAGTTGCACCACTGTTTCTACAAAATCCATCTGGTCATGAACAATATAAAGTTTGCATTTGCATGCCACAAGGGAAACTCTTCAAAGTAGCAGTTCGTGCTGGTGTGAGCAGTCGATCAGTAAATTGTGCTCGTATCAATCGAACTCCGGAAAACGATCCTTGCTTGCGATAGGTTCGGAGCACCTAGCTTTTATTGCGATCTTTTTAACATATCTAACACTGCCAAGTGTACGAAATTGAAAAGGCAATAGCTAATTTGCTATTTAAATTATCAAATATTAGTGAAATATTTGAAATAAATTAAGAAAAATATGTTTCCATATGAATCAATTTAGAAAGCATTGTAGGGACTTAGATCATGCATTATACTAATAATAGATAAATATAATTCGGATTTTATTTGAAATGTCATATACAAGTCCATACATTTTCATCACGTAAAATTATCGGCACTAGTCGTTAATAAAAAATCATACATTCTTGAAATTCGTATGCAATACTGAATACATTAACTTTTGTATCAAATGATCAAGATCATGAATACATCATTATAGAAAATAGTACACAATTTTTGCCCTATAGTAGCAAGGACATTAAATGAAAACACAACTACAATGAATAAAAAACTAAGCACTCTCTGTTATCATCTCTTCATTACATTCTTCCATATCTTCTTGCTGCTCTTGTTCTGTAGGAGGTTCATATGCTTTGTCTAAAGGACTAGCAACTACACCACCTGCCCATACACTCATCTCTACAGCAAGTTTATTAGTGCCCTCAAGTAATGGCCTGTAGCCTCCGTGAGCTAATACACGTAATAATGTCTGGGCTGTAAGACATACCAAATCTTGTTGTTCTAATGTCATAGCTGTATGTACACGTATATTGCCACCCTCGCATGGATCGGAAATACCTTAATGAAACCATGATAAAATGTTATATATAGAGTTTATAGAATATTATTTCATTAATATATAGTGAAAATACTTGTAAATATGATGTAAGTCAGAAGGCAAAAGACAAGAATTATGATAAGTAATAATACAATGAATGTTACCAGCAGAGCCTGGAAGAAAGAGTCCAGAAGCAAGTAATTGAAGTACTCTTTTATATGCCTGATTTATTGGTAATGCTTGTCTACTAGGATTATTCATTATAGCATTGTGTGCCAATAAATCTAACATCCAAGGAGATAATGGCTCTAGACCTTCAAATCTACTTCTCAAATCTCTAAGTAATCTTATTAGAACTTTTATACTGGAGTGGTGAGCATTCTCCTCAAACCACCGAGAATGTCTGATTGCAGCAAGATGGCCTTGACATATCTTTACATCTAAATGCTGGTCTGACTCTAATTTTCTCAAGTTCTGATGTAGAGTAGTAATCAATACACGCACTGTGGCTTCATTATTAGCAATATCAAAGCCACGCTCTGTGTGAGTCAGTCTGAAAATTTCTTTGGGATTAACACTCTTCAAGTCATTATTAACTTTTGTACCAAGTGCTTCAACTGCTGTCTTAGTAGGTAATGTTTTAAGAATCACAACAATATCAGCTACATTATGACCCTTGATCATTGTTCCCTTTTTAAAGCTACCTACTTGTCTCACTTCTTCCAATTGCTATAAAACATTACTTTCATTGAATAAATAAAAATTACAAAATATGTAGTTAGATTATACAAAGAATTCATATTTACACAAGCTTCAAAACTGCCTGGAGCAACTATTAAATTATCCAGTACAGTCTGTAGTTTAGTCACTAGATTTAAAATGGAAGTTTGTTCCTTTGGTGTAGGGCACATATCTGTATTCTTTTTTAACAGTGCCATTTGAAAATCTGACTCATCTGGTGCGGGTTTAACACGAGGAAATGCAGCTTCGCACAAAGTATAATCAAATGGATGGCGTGGAAGGAATTGTTTCCTAGGAAACCCCATTCCACGTCCCATACCACCTCTACCTCCTCTAATCATTCCACCTCGACCACCTCGTACCATATTATGTCTAAACATAGGAATAAAACCATTCAAAAGTATTCCAGAAACATTTATTACAATATATTAACATTTTGAAAAATGTCGATTTATCGATAAGAAGTTGTTTAAGTCATTTATGGATCTACAAGTCGAATGGATAAATTAGTGTGACATAAATTAGTAACATAAATGAATTAATATAATAATTAAAATAAAAGAAATAACCTAACCACATTTTCGTAATATAAACTAAATTCTAACTCAGCAATAATTATCTAAAGTTTGGGTTTTTATGATAGAATGTGTTACACTTACCAAAAAATAGAAATATAAGTTTAAAATAACGTTATTTTATACTTTTATCAGTAAAATTTCAATTTTTCAATTACACTAACATACGACACTTAGAGTAGCCGCAAACCAAGCAACATTGAATATATTGAAATCTTCATTATAAACTTAGTATACCAAGATACTCTACTCTAATGTTATACGAGCAATATCTTTGGCGCCATCTAACTAAAATGTTTCTGTACATTTCTTTGAATAATAGCAGATAATAACAAATAAATAAATAGAAAGTTATAAAATATTACTTTGTAAGAAATATATAAAAACAATATTTAAAAATGCTAGATGGAAATTACACATAAAATGTATAGTTAAGTTGGTTTCAAGACAATGGTGATAATTGCTTAATATATCTCATTTTTTACACAATTTATATTTCTTCTCGTATCTCCTATCTTTTTTGTGTAACATTATTGAATAATTATTAAATGTAATTTTAGTACTTGTGAAATATCATTTATTTGCATTAATTAATAGGCAACCGAAACTTTTTATAGTGTATGCAATGTGTGAAATAAATTTAAAAAATTCCATACACAAATTTATACCAAGAAACGATTATAACAAAATTTTAATTATATATACTATATGTAATTTGTAACTGTAGACATGTTCATTCCAAATCAAATATCACACATCAGATCAACACCAAACATCCATCATACATCCCACAAATTTACAAGTATAATAGTAACACGACTTAAATGTAACTGAGAAAATAAGTAATATACTCTTTAATTATTATTGTCCTTTGCTTCATTTGGCCAGAATGTCCAAAATTTCCCTGAGGTCAAAAACAACCAGCTCACGACTAAGATTAAATCGTAGAAGGTATACATGAAACATTCTTCATAAATATTACAATAATACAATATCAACTTTTTATTATACAGAAAGCAACATGCAAAGAAACTCATTTTGAAACCTTACGACTTTTGTTGTTCAGTTGATAATGTTGATCCATTAACACAATATGACAGGCTAAGATCACTTTATAGATCACCATTGATGTCTCTACAAACAATAACTGAAAGCCCAACTTTGAAACTGCGAACAGAATTTACTAACTATATGGAACGTAAATTGAGAAGGAAAAGCCTTAAAAACAAGCAATTTGATATAGGAGATCATAGACACAAAAATAAGAAAAATTTGCAAATTTCAGAAAGACTAAGGAAGTTATATAAAGCAAAGAAATTACATAAACAACATAAATTAGAAGATACTGATGATGATTTTGAATTTGAAGATTTACATGATAAAAAAGTTACGTCTCTTCTTCAAAGACCATTGCAATGGTATTTAGAAGATGAAATTATTGGAGCAAAAGATATTTTATGGGAACAAAAACAAAGAGCATACAATGAAAAAATGAATAAAAATGTTGAAATTGGAAAGCAAAAAAGTAAATATTTTAATTTTAATTTATTTAATAATCTTATAATTTCATTAGTGTAATAAAATCTTAAGATATTATGATTTCCCTTTCTAGCAGAAAATATGTTAAAACAACAAACAGACAAGTATCCACGATGGTATCAAGATTTTTCTATTAACCAAGTATGATATTCATCTTTCATTGATCAACTATAGTATTAAACCACGATTAAAATATAAAATACTTCCAAATCTATAGATTAAAAATTTAAGGATGTTACAATGTATAATGCAGAAAGATTGTGAAGAAATGGTAACAGGACGTACTCAAAGAACTCTTATATCAATTGGAATTATATCTACATTTTTTACACTTACGTCAGATGTTATTAAAAAATTGCAAGAATCTTGTAACTGCAATGTAATCGAATTTTTAAGAGAAATTTATAAGATATTAACTGGAAATTATTTTGAAGAGGAAGGATACAGTATGCTGTATTTTCATACTCTAAATCTTTTTATTACATCTTTACTTTAAATTTTATTTTTAAATTTTAGAAAACTTTTATGATTGTAATGAAAGAATAATTTTATCAGCGATTGCATTCCTGACTTTACCAGAAGCTATTATAGAGCTTCACAAACGTTTACCCCCTGTAACAATGTCAGAATTACCACCAAAACGTAACTTTTTCTATATTATATAAATTTATGTATTATTATATTTTAACATGTTACTATGTAATGTTATTAATTTATTATTCTATTACATATCATTTATATAGCTATTCCACCAACATTACCAATAAGGCAGAAGATGAAATCGCCTTATAAAGAAAAACTTTTTATACGAACAGATTGGGCAACTTTTTACAATCGCTTACAAGATTGGCAAGAGCAACATCGATTAATACCAATTCCGAATATAATATTACCTCCTAAAAATTGCCTTTTAAATAATTATTCCATTGCAAAAGTTAATGCTTATTACGAAGGAAACAAACACGGTAAAGTACAAAACGTTTCGGAAAATTATCAGTTAATTCAGATTAAAAATAATCCTTCTGTTCAAACAAAGCAACCACATAATATTTCTACCAAAACAAATCAGGAAAGAGATACCTCCATTAGTACAAAACAGAAAAAATATACTTTTATTGATACGAAACAAAAGGATGATGTACCAGACAGAATTAGGAGGAATAATCCATCTGATAATTCTCCATACTCTTTTGAATTGAATCAAGATCAACATAATTCTGTAGCGAACGAACTTACAGAAAATAACGAAAATGAAAAATTTAAGAGCATAATAGGTAACGCAATCAGTACAAAACGGAGAATACCGCATAACTCACAAATATCTACTGGCCTTAATGTTCCATCCTTATATGGTGAAAATAGATTATTTGATTTTACAATCAATGGAATTAGCGAAAAACCAGGGCCTATAGAATATAAAATATGTGGAGTTTTACAACCACCTCAATCAAATAAAAAATCTTGGCTTGGCGAGAAACATGCACATTACATAATATCTGGTGCTTCAGATGAACCACCAACTTGCCCTGTAACGTATGAAATGACTGGTGTTGCAAATGTAACACCCACTAACAGCAACGAGAGATTCTTTGCAGTATTGAAACTTGGAGATGGAGCTAAAAAGATTTATCCAAGTGGAAGGCAGAATTTATCTCGTCATTGGCAAGAATGGCTGCAAAATGTGGATGAAGAATTTCGGAAAATAGAAAGAGAGGCAAACAAAATGATAAAAAATATAGAAGCTATAACAAAATTAGTATTCCCAGGACCAACATGTGACAGTTGTTGTTCCTGTAGACAAACTAGAAAATCATACTTAAAAGCAAAAGAAACGAAAGCGCCTTATTTTGTAATAGATACTATAACCGAAGACGACAATAAAAAAAAATATATTGTAGGATCAATGGCAATGCATTCTCCTGCACTAACACCTCCAGAATCAACCGTGAATTTATTAGAAGTTATAGCTTCGGAAGATGTCCTTACTGACAACCTTATAATAAGTGGTGTCACAAATGAAACAGGTGAAACACAGTATTTTATTACTGGTTCTCAGAAAGAAGTAATACGCATGCCAGCACGAGTTATAGAACGTCCACCACCTAGACCGCTTAGGAATGTTCCACCTTGTATATGTGCAATTCAACAAATATTTACTAAAGGCTTGTTTCCAAATGTAAGCCATGATAATATACCATGGACAAAAGAGGAAGGTTTGTGTTTTGGAAAAAAGTTTAGACCCCAAGAATCTCCTGCATATTCCTGTAAAAAGTATCCAGGTAATAAGTCATGTAGAAGAAGTCCATTTACACATGACATAAATAGATTAAAAAGAAGAGTTGAAATGGCAAAACAAAAGCAAGGAGATGAAGCTACAGGGAAGAAGAAAATGTATAGTATCGCAGATTTTCAACCATGTGGGGATGAACATGGTATGAATATTTGCGGTGGACCTTGGAATGCTTTGCATACTCTAACATCAGAAGAACTAAAAGAACAGGAAAGATTACGGAAAGAAATATTAAGAGTAGGTTTTATTTTTGTAAACTTATTATGAAAATTACAATAATATAATATAAAATTCATTATTCAGGGTCCTTCATGTGGAAAAAGACCTGGACAAGCTGTCTGTGAAGGTCCTTTTGGAGAACGAATACCATTAAAACCACAGCAAATATTTATAGAAGAAGAAATTCCAGGAGAAGATATTGAAGAAGAAGAAGAAGAAGAAGTAGAAGGAGAGGAATTAATAAAGCCTCCTCCAGTTGAGGTAAAAGGAAAAGAAAAGGAACGCGACAAGAAGTGTCACATGAGTCCAGAAGCTATAGAAGCTAGAAGACAAAGGGTAGTAGAGAAAAAGGTTAAAAAATTTGTTCCTGATCCGAGCTATCCTGGTTACGATGATCCGTGGAATATATTTCGTACAGCACCATCGGAAAAAGAATCTGAAACTGATTTTAAAAAGTTATTAAAACTTAGTTCTCCAAAACCACCAGGTACGGCTGTACAATCTAAAACATTGATGGACGAAATTGGAAAATCTGCACTACATGAAAATATTTCTAAATCAGAGATAAGAAAAGATCACCCAATTGTAAAAGAGTCAAAAAAAATATCTCCTACACATTCTGCACGAAATACGTCAGAACAAATTTCGAAAAAACGAAATCGAGAAAAATTAAAAAGCGAAGAAAAAATAAGTGAAAAAGGATTTAAAAAATCTGATAAGAAAGGATTTAAAAAAAGCCAGGAAAGAATGATTGAGACAAAATCAAAAAAACTGGATAAAAATGTGATTAGAAAAAGCGAGGAAAGTAAAAAGAAATACAATCAAGTAACGAAACGTGATACAACAAAGGATAAGGTACAAGATCAAAGTACTCCAAAATTAGTAAAAGATAAACACGATCAAAAGTTGAATATGAAATCTATAGGAAATCCTTCACTTCCTAAATATTTGGAAAAACTAAGCGATGGATCAAATCCGAAAAAATCTAATATTGGTAAAGAAACATCTGCCATTAAGTCTCAACAAAACATGCGTAATGTAAGTGAGGTTGATAAACGACATAAGAAAAGAATGAGTTCAAAGAAATCAAATCACAGATCTATTACATCATCAAACATAAAAAAGAAAACGATAAGTAAACAGTTGAGTACGAGAAAATCGGTAAGACGAGATAAAAAGAAAGATGTGATTAATCAAGATGTAGATCCTGAAACAATTTATAGGAACAAGATAAATGAATTGAAAAATATGATGAAATCTTCTGAACTGTATCCATATAATATAAAACCAGCAGAGATCCCAGATGATTCTCCAGCAAAATGTCAACTAGAATACGAAGATTCAGAAACTACGATTGACACTATACAAGTTGAAGAAGATGCAGATATACAATTACCAACCAAAGGTCCTTGTGGTTGGAGGACAAAGTCAGAACAGCAATTACCAACAAAGAAAACTTTGATATATCTGACTGATCCAGATTATCCTCCAGAAACAGTACCAGTAAGGTCAGGTGGAAAACCATGTGTTTGTCGGGACAATAGGGCAAAAAAGAAAATATTATTATATAATATCGGAGGACTCATAGGTGGAAAGAAAAATGGCGAAGAAAAGAAGTTATTAAGAAAGAAGAAAAACGAAGACAAAAAGATGCAAGTTATTGATGGGGTCATTTATTATACTCCACCACCAAGTCCTCGTAGAAGCAATGAATATGTACCCGAATATGATCTTTATGAATCTCCATATGATATGTGTCTTACGCAACGTAAAGACCGAAGTCTTAAATTTCTCGATCGATATGGTAGACCGAAAATATCTGAAGTTTCAAAAAATAGAGAATCTTGCGGTTGTAACGAATACGTAGAAACGTATGGTATTCAAACTATAAATGAAAATGAAGGAAAAGCTCAATTGTTGAAAGAACTTGAATCTAAAGACAAGTTAATAACCGCGAAACCACCGAAAGACCGCTGGAATCTGGCGCTTAAAGATGTAGGCTTGATAGATTATTTCACACGATGCAGAGACAGTTTGCCTTGTTGGCTGAGATGTGCCAAATTTAATAAAGTTGGCTGTCCTATATCATATAGAGAACTTAAAACAAAACGACCAGTATGTGAATGTAAGTATGAAAGAAAAATACTCGAACATAAGGAGGAAAAAGTGAAATGGAAGCAGCGTCAAAAACGATTAAAGTCTTTGAAAAAGCAACCATATGTGAACATAGCTGACATTTCGAAACTATTGATACCAAATACAAAATTAATGATATCAGACGTAAAAAGAATTCCAAGAGAAGATGAATACATAGACGATATTAAATATTGTATAACTGGAGTTGCCGAAAACTATGACCATTTACCACCTAAACAAATAGTAGGTGGTATCCATATGGTTACACCTATTCAGACACCTGAACCAAGCGAACATGAGATATCATGTGTTTGTTTGCATCGACATTGGTCGCCTATGAAGATTACTCCTGGTCCATTACCAAAACCTGAAGAAATTTTACTTGCTGAAAAGAAATACAGACAAGAAGCTGTGAAAGAAGCGTTCCGCCAAATTTATGCTCCTCAATCAGCATATCACATACATGATGATCATAGTTGCAAAGAAAAATGTGGTGGATATCTTGAAATGGAAAATGACAAAAATACAGGAAAAGACAAACAAGTTGTGCAGGATAACAGTCGTTATATAGCATCTTATTTACAAAAACCTACTAGTATCAAAGGCAAATTAACAAATTCCGCTCGACATATTAAATCAAATAGTGATGATCTTCAAATTAAAACAGAGATTAAAAATTTACCAATGCAGAAATTCTCTGAAACTAAAGCAAGAAGTTTGCATAAAGAAAATAAAGATACAAATGTGGCAGGGCAAAAGACTTTTGAAAATAAAGTAAAGAGTTCACGTAAAGAAGATAGAGACTTCAAGATTGAAAGAAGAGATCAGAAATATGTAAATGTTCCTCAGAAACAAACTAGAGGCGATATTCAAAATGATCCTATTGAATTAAATGTAGAGAATATAGATATTTGGGATAAAGAAACTGAAGAAGATTCTGATGATTCTAAATGTTATTTAATGGCTATAGTGAAGGTAAAATATATAATTTTATTTTTTATACTTTGTATTTATTTGGATGATATATTATAATTTTTCAAATTTTTAAATGCGGTCAGATCGAATTAAAAAAAATGGCGGCAGAAGGATTTCTGTTTGCAAAACTACCCAAGTGTTTTTTAATGCCACAGTTGCAATATTGGTTGATGTATAGAAAAGGGCTCAGTTTTAGTGATGCGGCTAAAAGTAAGTAAAGTATTTTCACGTAATGTGTCATATGCATATTATATTATAATATTCATATAATATTATAGGATTATTTATTCAGAAATATTAGAAATTAGGATTTCCAATGATTTCTATTCTGTATGATAAATTTATTAATAGATGGATCTATTTATAGTGAATTAAACAGGAGACGATGATTATTTAACGTGAACTAAATACAATAATGTGATATAACTAGGCAACTAAATTGATAATTCACAACTCACAACTAATAGTTTATAACTCATAACAACTCGGCAACTCTGTCTCAACTGAACTCTCCCAACTCAACTTTCTCAACTCAACTCTCGACTCGCAACTAACTAACTCCTCACAACTCGAGTCTCAATTAACGAATCCTCACAACTCGACTCTTAATTAATGACTGCCGATTAATTTGTCTTTCTCCCTTAAGCATCCCTTTGTCGTCTTCTCATACCTTCACCACATATTCGTACATAACGCGATCATGGTCACTACACATTCTTTCGCGTAACTATTCGATTGAAGGACCGACGACACCGACGATGGACCGCTTGGTCCATCGAAGTTTCCTGACCCTTTCGGCCTGTCGGCACTTAGGCTTTCTCGCAACATTGTCTATAGTTCACCCGATGTTTCTTAGGCAATCTGTCCACGATACTACGATAATATATAAATCTTTATAGGAGAATATTACTAGTAGTAATAGTAATACATTATTGATTTAAGTGGTGTATTACTGCATTCTGATAATTGTACTATTAAACCTTTGCACTCGAGGACTTTTCGGTCGGGCGTAGCTGCTACTCCGGATGATTTAGCGTATACGTGACGCGTGTCTTACAGCTAGCGTAAAATGATTAATTTTATATACAAATTAACTTACAAAAACATTATATTCTAATAATTTATCTATATTTACATTTTTGAAAATATGATTTGGTATTATTAATTTCTGTATTTTTTTTGTATGATAATTTATAAAGCACTCAGCAAGATGCATTCTTGAATATAATTCATCTCAATCAAGATCAAGTTCTGAATCATGTTCATCTTTATTTGAGCTAATTTTACTTCCGAAAACCATTTTTTTAGGGTTTCTAAACTATAATACTTTTGTCATGATCATCGAATCCGAACTAACGTTGCAGACGTTGTCAGAACCATAGTTTCGGAGAGATATGGGATTAAATATTTTATCTTCATTTTAAATTCTAACACTTTACATTTCTTAACAAAGAACATAAAGAGCTAAAGAACCAATTTACAAACCAATATTGCACTCTCATCAATTTGAGATTTTGAAGTCTAGTATAAACAGGAACTGTCGTCTCTCGCTCGCCACTGGACTTGCAGCACGGAACGCCGTGGTGACCGAGAGTCGCCTCTCGTGTGCAAAGGGTTAAGAGCTTAGTAGTGGTCAGTAATAACCTGGGAATAAACTACTTGCTGGTCTTATTAGTAAATGACTGAATAGTACTGGAACTATATATAACTATATATTGAGATCAAATCATTACTGGAGAAGAACTCACAACCAGCAGTTTTGAGTACTTCTTTAGTATTATACCTTTCAATAATTTGCACTAGTTTTTTTCTGTAAGAGATATTTCTTGTAAATGTCTGGAACCATAGCTTCAAAGCAAAGAATAAAAATTTCCTGTTATAATGTTTTTAGACAAATCAATACGCAACAGTATTAAAATGTGGAACACGCTAGATATGGGAGCCGCTAAATCTAAAATTACTGTACCATCGTTGAAAATGACAAAAATTCAACTTAGAAAATTAACTTATGATGATGCGCAAGAAATAAAAACAAAGGTTCCCTTTAACACAGTATAGATACAAAAAAGTGTTTAATTTCATTATCTATATCAAATATTTTATTCGTTTATAGATCGCACTGAAAAAAGCTATATTCTATAGTCGAGTTCGTAAAGAACGCGTTTTATATTCACGATCGATGTGGAATTCGATGGAGTATGGAAAATTTCCTTCGGTATCGTTCAAGCAAGCGTATTTTACTTATATGGCTAGCAAAGAAGGCGATGGTTACGTTTTTAAACCGTGGCTACCTTCAGAAGTACACGAAATGAATTAAAGAAAATAAAATAAAAACATTCGCAGAAATTCATATTTAAATAATCGATCTGAATGGTCGAGTAATTTTTGGACAATCGAGAAGAAGAGCTCGAACGAAATAATCGATACTTACGATGCTTAGATTTTTAAGTCTGTTATAGCATCGTAAGTACTAGAGAATGGATTTCGAAAGTCCAGATGTAGAAAAAGAATTTCCTGGGTTATACGCTTCGGAATCAGCGAAAAAAAGTAACGAAAGCGATTGTACGTATTACCGTTTATCGAATTATCTAATTTCCTTCGCATGACAGTTATTTTAACAGATAGGTTATGCATCTGTCATAAAGCTCGCTAGTCAAACAGCGATATTTTTTCTGAACAAATATGTTTTAATTAAGTGCTTAAAAATACTGTATTTATATTTCGAATAATTAGTTGTCATCTGTACATATGTATATATTTTCCAGTTAGTGACGAAGGTGGACATGAAAAACATTCTAAAAAAGAACTTCTTAGCGGTAAACGAAAAGAAAAGAAAGATCGAAAGGATCGAGGATATGCCACCTTAGAGGGTGAAAGTTCCCCTGATGAAGATCAGGAAACAAAGTAATGTTTTTCTACGAATTTCTTTACAAATTATAGACATTAATTGATTTATGTTAATCTTACTTCCATGTTGTTTTGTTTATTTAACTACAAATGCTCATTAAGCCATTGATTTCATATTTACATAGCGTTCCCTGTAATGAAAGATATTGGGGTATAAATTAGTATCATCAAGTTATTTTAATTTTCACATATTGTTGGCACTGATATCTTAATTAAGCATCATATTAATCTAAAATTAGTTGTATTGATTGGACTGTTTATGTCTCTGCTTAGTTACCATTTTAAATATAATCATCCTGAAATGGAAAACAGACTTGTCACAAATATTTACGATTTGATATTGTTGATTATTTTAGTCTTTATTTCTATAGTAAATATATACTTTATTGTGAAAGTATTAGTCCTATACATACAAAGAAGTGATGGGTAGATTATAAATTCAAAGGAAAAATAAAAAAATTAAATATTAGATTTTATAATGCATAAAGTAAATGTACCTTTTCATATATTATATACAGCTACTTTATTACTTGAATTAGCATATGCTTTAACTCACAGAAGTCCTTCAAAGTCAAAAAAAACCAAAGCTTTCAAATTTCCATCAAAGAAAGAAAAACGTGAAAAATCCAGAGAAAAAGAGGGTAAAGAGAAGGATGGTGAAAAGGAAAAAGACAAAAAGAAAAAGGACAAGGATGAGAAAGATATAGAGAAAGAGAAACGTAAAGAGAAAGAAAAGGATAAAGCAAAGCAAAAATTAAAAGATCGTAAAAAAGGAAAGCACACAGGGGAGGATGGCTTGGATATTGGGGGTAAGACATGTATATGTATTCTTTGAAATTATTTGATAGTAACTTTAATTAACTTTAACTGATGGTAATTTCACTAATCTTTGATCATCAATGTAGAGGAGCAACCAATATTTGGTGTTAGCCTGCATTTAGCAGTGGAAAGAAGTCGTTGTCATGATGGTGTTGAACTACCTTTAATTGTAAGAGACTGCATTGATTTTATAGAAGAACATGGAATGAATGTGGAGGGTTTGTATAAAGTACCAGGAGTGAAATCAAAAGTTCAATATTTAAAAAAATTATACAACCATAGAGAACCAGTAAATTTATCTGAATTTGAACCTACAGTAGCCACAAGCTTATTGATATTGTTCCTTAGGTTTGTATTTCACAATATTAGATGTAAACGAATATCTGAAAATAAAAAAATGTAAAACTAAAATTTTGATAATACAGGGAGCTACCAGAGCCAGTTCTAGAGAGTAGTGAAATGATATCAAGGTTTGAACAAGCAGCGTCTACAAAAGATGTTGCTCAAAGGGAAGCACAACTAATACACTTAACTCAACAGCTTCCTAAGTGTAATAAAGTTCTTCTCGCATGGGTCATATTACACTTAGATCATGTTACAGCACGAGTATGTTGAAAACAAAAAAACAAAAAAGTTAGGGCATAAAATCTATATGTATCTATTTTACATAAAACTGCATTACAGGAAAAAACAACTAAAATGAATGCTCAAACCATCTCAATGACTTTAAGTCCTGTATTACAAATGAGTCATAGGCTATTATTAGCTTTGTTATTTCATTGCAAAGCTCTTTTTCCAAACGTACAATTAATAAAATATGTGCCGCCACTTTCGTCTGGTAGCGTTAATCTTCCAGATTCTGTAGAAAGTATAGCAGCTGAATTATCTAAACAAGAATCGTTACTCTCGCAAATACACATGCAAATGAACGCAGGTTTTGTTACAAAATCGCGCGAGGAACAATTATGGGAAGTACAACGTATGATAACGCAGTTAAAGGTCCGATTTTACTATTCTTTAATTTAAACAAGTGTATATGAAGAAATGATTGCATCACATATAAATTTTTATTTATTCGTTTTAGAGGAAATATAAAGCGGTGCAAAAAATGGAAGGTGCAGCGCAAAAAAGTTTAGATGAAGAGGTAAAATCAAATGACGAAACTGTAGTAGAATTAAATGTACAAAAAACAAAAGCAGAAGAGGAAGACGTAGAACATGTGAAATCAGAAGTTCAAGCAACATCTACTTTAGCATTAAAAAAGAATAATAAGGCACATATTTCAGAAGACAATAAAGAACCAACAAGTACAAATATTACTCAAAATGAACGAAATGTTTATACACATGACAAGGATATTGTTGACTCTGGCGAGGCATCTACACTTGCATCACAGTTTAATGAACAGGAAAATACTTCATCTAGAATAAATGAAAATGGTACAGACGATGATTAAAATTAGTTTAGAATGTGTATAATTTATTATTTTAATTATATTATTCAGTTTCAGCAGTAGAGCCTGAGCCTGAAAATGCTATTGACAAATTAAGAGAGAGTTTAATTTATGAAGAATTATTAAATATGCAAGCATTACTAAAATCGCGAATAAATCAAGAAAGAAATGAAATTAAACGTTTAATGGAAATGTTAACGGAACGTGGTCCAGAAAAGAAAAAACCAAAGGAAAGAATACATTCGCCGAATGAAGCAGAGATGACAGCTATGATTCAATTAGTCAAAGAAAATCAGTTACTCGAGGTAATTATGAGAAATTTGTAATTTACTCTCTCGGTTTTAAATTAGTAATCTATTCATATTTTAGAAAAAGATGACTACTTTAATTCGCAGTATCATAGAAGAAAAGGATGCCTGTATAGAACTTCGTGTTCAATTAGCAGTTCATCAATTAGCAGCTAAAACCTGACCATTAATTATAAAATAATATTTTTAATTCATCAAAGGAAACATTACACAGATTTTAAAAATATGTAACATGATGTTTTGCACAGAATGAACATATATAGTTTATAAGATGTTACTACAACCATGTTTTCTTGATTCATTCTATTCTCTTGTAAAATAATAAAAAACATATTGAACATGAACATGTGTTTTGTACTTAACATAAAAAATTCTTGTTTATACATATTCTATTCTTGTATATTATTAACACGTATTTGCATTGAATATGATAATTATATATAACAAACAAATGCACATACTTTTATATTTATATCGTTTTATATATTCATTTAAAATAAGTATACTATGTATTTTATACAATCTTAAAATAACAAAGATACTTGTAAAGTGTGGACTAAGCAAACCTTGTGCGCAAAAGATTGAATATTTCGATCAACATTAAATAACATTTAATATTTATTTCTTTTAATTGAGTAATAACATTTCTACAGATGACAACTTGATATTGGAATGTAGGACCGAAAAATATAAAGTGTTATACAATCATATTTCTTTTTCTATGTTAATACTGAATAATATATTACACTTTACACAATCACTTCTCATAAGTGATTATTCGCACAAAACACAATACATTGTTAAAATTTGATTTCAACGATATAGAGTTAACGTTAAATCGTACAACGGGGTTCTGACCTTTTAGATTTAAGTTCTGCACCAATACATATTTGCCATTATTGTCCAGCCATTTAATTTATCAAAACATACTAATTTAAATTTTATTTGAGGTTTGATTAACAAAAATACTGTAATTTTAACAATATGTATTTTCGAAATTTTTATAAATACTTAATTCTTTTTCGATTCAATTATAAAAAGGTCAGACCTTTTTCCATCTTTTTCATTTACAACTTTTTTTATGGAATTTAGAAGAGGAAAAATTTAATCATTGGAGAAATTAATGACGCGAGTCTCTTGGATAAAATTCAGCGAGAATGTTAGTAGGAATTCGTTTCAGCATCTCCTTAGGGAAGATACGTAATAATTGCCAACCAATATCCAGTGATTCAAAGACTGTACGATTTTCGTAACTTCCCTGAGAAATGAAGTTCTTCTCGAACTTTGAAAGGAACTCTAAATATAGTAAATCATCTGGTGTTAAAGCTTCTTCACCAACAACAGCTTTCATAGCTTGTACATCTTTTCCAATGGCGTAACATGCATACTAAAATAAAATTATTTTAAAAAATTAGTAATATTTTTATTTACTAAAAACCATATGTAAGGTATAAAACTTACCAATTGATTAGACACGTCAGAATGATCTTTTCGTGTCCACCCTTCACCAATAGCGGATTTCATAAGACGAGACAATGAAGGAAGTACATTAACAGGTGGATAAATTTGTCTATTATGAAGTTGACGATCAACATATATTTGTCCCTCAGTAATATATCCAGTTAAATCAGGAATAGGGTGAGTAATATCGTCGTTTGGCATAGTTAGAATTGGAATCTGAGTGATGGAACCATTACGACCTTCTACTCTACCAGCTCGTTCATATATAGTTGCTAAATCGGTATACATGTAACCGGGAAAACCACGTCGTCCTGGAACTTCTTCACGAGCAGCTGATACTTCTCGTAGAGCCTCTGCATAAGAGGACATATCAGTAAGTATGACTAAAACATGTTTTTCGCATTGATAAGCCAAAAATTCAGCTGCAGTCAGAGCCAGACGTGGAGTAATGATTCTTTCAATAGTAGGATCATTAGCCAAATTCAAGAAGAGGCATACATTCTCCATAGAACCATTCTCTTCGAAATCTTGCTTGAAGAAACGAGCAGTTTCCATGTTCACACCCATAGCAGCGAATACAATAGCAAAGTTGTCTTCATGAGAGTCTAAAACTGACTTCCCAGGTAATTTTACAAGACCAGCTTGACGACAAATTTGTGCAGCAATCTGTATAAAGTTCAATTATATCAGTTGTAATAACTTCAACTTCATATATATAATAACTAAATTTATATAATGTATAATTATATAGTAGTATAAATTTAAATACCTCATTGTGTGGTAAACCTGCGGCAGAGAAAATAGGGATCTTCTGTCCACGAGCAATAGAATTCATAACATCAATAGCAGAGATGCCAGTTTGAATCATTTCTTTAGGATAGATACGTGACCATGGATTAATTGGTTGACCTTCAATGTCCAAGAAATCTTCCGCAAGAATAGGAGGGCCTTTGTCAATTGGTTTTCCAGATCCATTAAAGACACGGCCCAGCATATCTTCGGACACAGGGGTCCGAAGAGTGTCACCAGTAAATTCACAATGAGTATTTTTTGCATCAATGCCAGAAGTACCCTCAAATACCTGAACAACAGCTTTAGACCCAGATACTTCCAATACTTGACCAGATCTCATGGATCCATCAGCAAGCTTCAATTGAACAATTTCTGCAAACTTTGGGAATTTAACTTCATCCAATATTACCAATGGCCCATTTACACCTGACACAGTTTTGTATGCTGTAAAAATAAAAAAAGAACTTATTATTTTTTTAGTTTAGTACATTTCACATATATATTTGAAATATAATGAAGATCTAGTGTTCAGTACGAAATCTCATTTAAACAAATATGTATTTCGTATAGAGTTGATATATATTATACAAAAATTTTGTTGAATTATTATATCTGTGCTTGTATGTATAGTCACATGATACACATCTCGACACGCATAAAGAACTTGTTTCAATTTCGAATTAATCTACTAAAGTTAAATACATGGTCATTCAAAATATTCTTATGCATCTGAATCATTTTTTCTCATTTATTGTAATTAAAATCCAAACATATTCAGAATCAGCTGACTACTGGCAAATCGATCTGCTGCTACGCCCAGTTTACGTCGAACACTTTGCGTTTCGCGAAATTTTCTATTTCTGGATTTTGGTAAAATAAACGTATTTACTTACTAAGCCGTGGCTGTGAAATAAAATCTCTTGAAATAGCTAAAACATGTTCCTTAGTGGCTTGACGTTCCCCAATACTTTTCGAATACATTTTGACGAGTGAATTTTCTTGGTATGTTACGTCGGTCAAACAGCAGAAGGTACTGCTGCTACTATTTCGATGAAGGAAGACGGACTAAATATTAAGGGTGGGGATAACTTCAAAAATCCTATGTAAACTAACTAAAATGTTACCAATATTTTTTCTAAAATTAATCAAATACATCAACACGAGTAAAGAACAAATTTTTTATTAATTATGAGGGCTTTTAAATGAGGAAATTTTCCATTTAAATGAATTTTACTTTGATAAATTGATAGGTATAATAAATAGCAAGTATCTGACAAAGATAGAAGCAATGGCACGTGCGATCACGTGGCTTATACTAAGTAATTCAGTGAATATTTATTAATAACAAAATTTGTAAAAATATGTGTTATAAATAAATATACCATAAAAAAAATATTAAGCGATATTTGTGAAGAAAGATCGTAAACTTTTATTAGGTATATGTACATTCTTTGGATTATGTACTATTCGCTACATGTTATAGCGGTTTATTCAATTGTGAATACTTTAATGGAAATCTTAATATTTAATAATTCATCTCAGAAAGATTAGTATTAAAGAGAGACAGAAAGAGTTTTATATACATTTTTCTTATTTTAATTCTGGATCTTTTATTTATATACTTCAATTTTTCAAATGAGTAACATTTTATCAAATACATTTCAATAAGTATTACAAATATAAAATCCATAAAACTATCAGGCAGAAAAAAATTGTCGTAAACATGTTATTTAAAATTTCTTCATATATTTTGATAAAAGATATAGTGTCCATTTTTAATTAGACAAGATGTTATAAAATTTGTGTATTTCTAGTCTTGACCCAATTCATTATGTATACATAATGGTACTGCTTTTAGTTGCGGACCTGACAGCAATAATTTCGCGCCGAGAAAGTGCGAGTGTGCAGTGAGACACGGTGGCGGCTGGTTCGAGGATATATACGTGAATCTAAAAAGGTCGATTCGTTGAAGCTAATGTTCTAAGAGATTTTTTAACATTATTTTTTTAAGTACTCAAATTTTGTATATCATTGTATAATCGATCTATAGAAATAAGTTTCTATCGTTGTTCCAATCGACACTGTGTACTCGTGCTTCACTGACAGGAAAATACTATACTGAACCATGGCGGCTCTTAAACGAATAGTCAATCTATCTAAAAGTCTTAAAACGATGACGACTACGTCTCGTTTGTGCTGTTCCCAAACATCGAAGAAGACCTATTTTACGTACGTGAACGAACCCTCTATGCCAATATTAGACAAGGAACCGTGCTGGCTCAAAACTGCCGATGAAGCGATCGAGAAAGCAGAATTAGATTCTGGTAATTACTATTCCTCGTAATACATTACGTGTACGTTAATACATTAGATATTTTGTTTCATTATTTAATTCCCTTTTTAAAGCCATATTGTTTAATGAAAAAATTATACTTTTCGAAAACTAACCTCAAAGTATTGTAAGAGTAAATCCAAATGTCAACGATTTTTTTGACATAATTATTTGTTTATCTTATCTATAAAAAAAAGAATGTATTTTTCAGATTTATATATTTGTTTCCGAAGAAGAGTAAATGTCAAAGCAAATTTTCAATACTGATCTTAATCTTATCTTTCTGTTTAAGTAAATAGTAATTTATACCAAATTATGTCGAGTTTTATTCTTATCTGAAATCTTTTACATTACTAGTGATTTTATCAGGTTCGTTTTATCAGGTTATAAATTTAAACATTATCTCATGTCTAAATAACACATCGACTTTAGTAATTATCTATTACTCTTATGCTCTTATTGGTTGTCATATTCGTGTTTGTATATAAAACATTTCTTCAAAATATTATTCTTATAATGGATTATAAGATTTACAACACCAAATTACATACATTACATACATTAAAATCAACTGCGAATATTCTTTTTTAAATTCAGTCCTTTTTCCAAAAGGTTGTTTATGCTCAAATTATACCGTCTTAATATAAGAAGGTAATATATTTGTTATGTTTAAGACTAATGTATAAGTATAAGTTAAAATTTTATATGAATGTTTCATTTACGAACTCTTCAACGAACGCTTCATACCAGCGTTTCAAGGGTCATCTAAGCAGATTAATATTGACGTATTTGATAGCTGTCAGATTATATAGGGAGAGAGATAGAATAGAGCTCATGTTTTACATTCATTACCGATCAGAAATTTTCAACGATTCTATCGATTAATCAATCGATTGTAATTAAACATTCCCACATTGAAAGTTTTATTATTTTATGGAACGTCATCAAAATTACAGTATGAAAAATGAAAAACATGATTTTTATGTGATGTACATACTACATACATATGTACATATGTATATGTTATACGTAGACTTCTTTTTCTTTCTTTTTTTTTTTTTATACGTGGGGAAATCGTCATAGACACCGCTCTTCTGGGAAGCGGCAGGGTAGTGTCGGACTTTACCGACTAAAACCCCAAGGTGGACCGCCTGACGCTCAGGTGAGATGCCCCGGGATTTCTTTCGAATTACTGCCGGAGCACTCCTGCGTCTTCTCCTGTCTGAGGCAGTCGTTCCTTGGTTAGTTCGGGCATTGAGAGGGACCATCCCTCTCAACGCTATCCCCTGGGCCGTCGTGCAAGTCTGAGGAGATCCAGATCCTCCTCAGCGTGTCGGCCTATGATCACCTATACGTAGACTGCGAATATTTACGCAATTCAGATATTGTACGAAATAAAATTGAAATGTAATATACGAAAATATGTTATAATAATGAGATCTTTAATATTTAAACATTATTATTATAACTTAAAATTGAATAACTTATAAGCATTTTTGCTATATTAGCGGCAGTTAGTTAATAACTTTTATCACTTAAAATTGATTCGACCTATAGTTCGGTATAATGAGAATATAACTTCATTATCATTATTTATGTTGTTCTAAAGCTGGAATTTCTCTGGAGTTTCTCTGGAATTTTCACTTCAACATAATTTCTTATCCGACATTTCCTGTTATTTACCTTTACAAGAACTTTATACAGCAGTTATAAAAAGTAGTATAAAAAATAATTTATCCATTGTATTTATTATAGCATTTACATACGTTCATGCGACTAAAAATTTGATATTATGGAAATAAAATGAAGAATCTGATAAAAAACGCGTCATTGAAAGCAAAGGGTATGTGTAAATATCTTCTTTAACCACTGTATATATAATACCATATACATATCATATGTAGCCTGTTAATATTAATAGTTAATACGCTTGTTTATAGAGTTACAATTGTCAAGTATAGAACATCATATAAAATGATGACCTCGACACGTATATTCATCAAGCAAATATGCATTTTGATCGGCGAACATTATTAGTTTTGATGAAGCGCGCAATTACGCATAGATCAAATTTCATCTATTGTACTTGCGGATCTAGTTTTCATTTATAAAATCTTGATCATCTATAAATTGCGTAGAATAAAAAATTGTATTATCAAAATTTGAAAAAATACTTATCAATATCATTCCTATTTATAACCCGGAAGTTATTACATAATCAAAATATACGTACACAGTAAGCCCATATGATGTTCAATTTACATAAATTACGATAGCAAATTTTTATCAGGATAACTATGACTCTTTTCTCAAGACGGAAGAATGCTAGATAAATCATTTACAAACGACTGTCATCTTTGAACTACTACAATAAATGTTATTATTTACACCTATAGATATTCACAGTACTATAGAAGCATAATTGTATTCTATAGCGAATAGAACATTGAAATAGAATACGTCGTGTATGCACATTTATACATATGTATGTATGCTCTTAGCAGCGACTGAATTAGAAGTGTTTACTACTCCTAGTCCAAGCAGGCTTAATACAGCCTCTTTATATTTTTCAGATCAACTCGTATTTGTCCAAGGTGCAGCAGCTACACCCACTGAACTGTTAAGGGCGATGACTGAATATGGTGCCCGATGTGACGTGAGAAATGTACGACTGTTTCACATGCATCTTGAGGGTGAGGCATCGTTCGCTAAGCCAGAAAATGCAAGTAAGTGATATTATGATTTCTTTCGCGTTATTCGATCCAATATAATAAATCGAAACAAAAATCATATTGTTAAGAATATTTGATTACATATTATAGCGCTTTGTATGCAGAGCATTTCAGATCTATCAGCTTCTTCATTGGAGGCAACGTGAGACCAGCTGTTCAAACGGGTCACGCCGACTGCATTCCAATTTTCTTGCATGAGATCCCACGAGTATTTAATGAAGGATATATAAAACCAGATATTGCCCTTATCCACGTTACTCCACCTGATCACCATGGATATTGCTCACTTGGTACTAGCGTAGATTGTGTACGATCTGCTGTGAGCAATTCTACACGCATCGTAGGTAAATTTTCGAATCTTCTCAAACTCACTCGACATACTAGAATTGTCCTATGATTAATTCTTTTTCTTCGTTATCTACAGCTTTAGTGAACAAATATATGCCAAGAACATTTGGCGATGCTATAATTCATGTCAGCCATTTGGATTTCGCTGTGGAGCATCACAAACCACTTCCGGTGCATCCCGTGAAGCCGCCGTCGAAAGAGGAACAACAAATCGGTAAATATATCGCCGAAAATTTAGTAATAGACGGGGCCACATTGCAAATGGGTATCGGAAGCATACCAGACGCGGTTCTGTCGCTTCTGACGAGTCACCAAAATCTTGGAATTCATAGTGAAATGTTTAGCGATGGTGTAGTAGAGTTAGTGAAAAAGGGATGTATAACGAATAATCGCAAAACAATGCACAAAGGTAGAATCGTCGGTTCGTTCTGTGTTGGATCAGAGAAGTTGTACGATTTTATGAACAATAATCCCTTTATAGGTAGGTATATTTTATACTGTCTTCTTTTTGTAATGAACATGGACAAACATACCACTTGATGGATTTTATAGAAATGTTGGCAGTGGATTACGTGAACGATCCAAAAATAGTAGCCAAACAACCGAATATGACGGCTATTAATTCGTGTATAGAAGTTGATATTACTGGTCAAATTTGCTCTGATAGCATTGGAACTAGGATGTATTCTGGATTCGGAGGACAATTAGATTTCATTATGGGTGCCGCTCTTAGCGAAGACCGTCAAGGAAAGCCTATCATTGCATTACAATCAGTTACCTCGAAGGGTGAAAGTAAAATTCAACCCGTCTTAAAGTCAGGTATGTAATTATTATTATTAAGTATCCTTGTTTCGACCAAGACCTCTACTTTTGTTGTTCGTTGTAAGGTGCTGGTGTTGTTACAAACAGAGCAGTTGCACGATACGTGGTCACGGAATATGGAATTGCCAGTTTATTCGGTAAAAGTCTTCAACAACGATCATATGAACTAATTCAAATCGCCCATCCCGATCACAGAGAAGCGTTAGAAAAAGCGGCATTTGCACGTTTAAAAGTGATGCCAGCGCCATAAGCAGATTGAAAACAATATTCGAAGGATTTGTTTTAATAGCATTTCGTGATAGGTGTTTCTCATAAGCATAAACATTTGTATGCATCGACGAAAGTTATGATAAATTACATCATGATTTTTTAAATTTATGTCATCTTGTTAAAAGAACGGTAAAATGAACTTAAGAAAAGAAGTATCAAAAATAGAATTTCAACATCACGTTATAGCGAATTGCATTGTGAATATTTATGTAAAGACTTTCATTTTAGACAAGTCAAAAACATTCGTCTAGGAAATAGGAATAAAAAAGCTTTTACTTTAACCGGGTATTTAACTTTAAAAGTACAATCGAAATGTGGTTGATGAGAACCAAGATAGTATATAATAATAACGAATAATTTTTACACGAAATTTGAAGACGTTCCTGTGTAAATTAACGTTATTGTAATTGAGAGTACATAACATTTGAAACAATAAATTAAAAATAAAATAAATATAGAATATATATTATTTCGTTGTAATTATTTCCATCTGTACTGAATAAAGCATAAAACGAAAATGTTTGTTTGAATGTATATCGAGAAAATTGAAAAATCGAATACCGATAAATCCGACATTCAAATACTAATCGTGGAGATGGTAACGGATCTAATGTGATTTGACGTAAACTGACATTTAAGATTAAAGAAATTCTTTAGATTATGTGTCATCCAAATTTCGACGTAATTGCCGTATATACTCTACTGCATCAACAAGCTTTAGCAAATTTTAATCGTTTATATATTTTTTGACGTCTCATATATTTTCTTTTATCAAAATGTTTGGACTTAATTTTCGTCGAAATTTGGAGTCAACATTTAACAAAATTTTACCGACAAAACCCTTTAATATGTGTGGCGTGAGGCATATACGAGAACCTTTACAACCTTTAAAACGATGTCCACGATGGGTTTGCGTAGAAGATGCAGTGAAAATTATCAATTCAGGTATTTAATATTGTATGATTATCTTTCTTCCATACTTAAACAGGTTTATATAAATATTATTTTATGACTAGACATACATTAAATTCATGTTATTTCAGAACATCTTGTTTTTATACAAGGAGGTGCAGCAACGCCTAATGAATTAATACGTGCTATGACTGAACATGGTGTTTGCAATAATTTACGTGGAGTACGATTAATACATATGGGTCTTGAGGGTGATGCACCATTTGGAAGTCCTGAATTTGAGAGTGCAGTATTTTATAACTTAAAATATTAGACATAATCGCTACACTCTATTATGTTCATAAAAATATAATTATCTTTCAGAACATTTTAGATCTGTAAGCTTTTACATCAGTGCTAATCTTAGAGAGGCTGTTAATGAAGGCAGAGCAGATTATATTCCAATATTTCTTCACGAAGTACCAAAACTTTTTTACGAGAAGAGAATTATTCCAGATGTTGCATTAATTCAAGTCAGTGTCCCAGATGCTCGTGGTTTTTGTTCTTTAGGTGTAAGCGTGGATTGTACGCGTGCTGCGATTAGTTCAGCCAAAGTTATTATTGGTTAGTAAGCATTTGGCAATAGATAACTGCTACATTTAAATAACAATAAAAATTTCTTTTTCCTTCATTCAGCTCAAGTTAATGAACATATGCCAAGATCATTTGGGGATACTGCTATTCATTCTAGTCATATTGATTGGGCTGTCAAATATGACTGTCCTTTACCATGCGTAGCTAGTACTCCACCAAATGAGATTGAGCAAGAAATTGGCAAGATAATTGCACAAAGGTTAATAGATGATGGAGCAACCTTACAACTTGGGATTGGTAACATACCTGATGCTATTCTCTGTTCTCTTGGTAATCATAAAGACTTGGGAGTGCATACAGAAATACTTGGTGATACAATGGTAGATTTAGCAGAACGAGGAAATATTTCAAACAAAATGAAAATAAAGCATAGAGGACGTACGGTCAGTTCTCTGGCAATTGGTACGAAAAGAGTATATGACTTCTTACATAACAATCCATTTGTAGGTGTGTACCTCGTCATTTTTTTAAATTATTAATATATACAAATTTCTTAATTTTGCAAATAACAAAGTATTTATGCGTTTATGTAGAAATGCTTGCAATTAATTACGTAAACGATCCTCGAGTAATATTACAACAACCTAAAATGACAGCTATTAATTCTTGTATAGAAATGGATATTACTGGTCAAATATGTTCAGATAGTTTAGGTTGTAAAATGTACTCTGGATTTGGTGGCCAACTTGATTTTACTCGAGGTGCGGCATTGGGCCAGGATGGTCGAGGAAAAGCCATAATTGCGTTCCCTTCAGTAACAAGTAAAGGAGAAAGTAAAATTCAGCCAGTAATCAAACTTGGTATGAAAACGAATTTTATATCAACCATTTATGAAAAACAATCATTTATTTAGACTAAAATGATTGTTTAATATAATAGTTTGTAAATACAAAAGAGTCATATCGTCATCATGTAAATACGATCGAAATCTGTTTCATAGGAGGTGGTATCGTGGTAACGAGAGCACATGCACACTACATAGTTACTGAGCATGGTATAGCAAATCTTTTTGGTAAAACGTTACGTCAAAGAGCAAATGCATTGATTCAAATTGCTCATCCTGATCATAGAGAATGTCTCGAAAAAGCTGCGTTTGAAAGACTTAAATCTAATCCAACGAAATATTTATAATTTATATGTAAAAATTATATAGCTTATAAAATTTTGTAATACCATTTAATGCTCATTGCACATAGAAAAGGTTTTTTACCTTAATGTTTGTGTTACAAAATTTTTTCGTGAATGTCTTTTTTGCATAGAAAAAAAATGAAATGAGCAACAAAGACTTATAATTGTTATCATGAAATTTGTTTTTACGAATCACTCGTTATACACATACAATTTGAATAAATAATTTATTTATTTCTAATTCTTATTTAAAAGACAAAGTAATATTTACGTATATATATATACATATAAATGTGATTTTTTAATTTATAGATATAGCGCACACTTAATATTTCTCAAAAATTGATACCTTCTGGTAATGTTCCTTCTCGCCGTCTCTTTTCAACATTTTCATAGTATTCAGAAAAATTAACATAAGGCTTAATTCTAGAGTTTTTGTTTGTCGATTTTGCACCAGAAGGATACATATCTGATGTTGATGAAGTTTCAGTTGTTGAAAAATCGGAATTTTCTTCTGTAACGCTTGTACTTGAATACTCGTTCTCTAGCATTGTTGTAATCTGAGCAGATTCTACAATTGGGTTAAATCTGACTGATTGATTAGTTGGACTTTTCAATGCATGAGGAAGCGGGAAATTAAAATTTCGTACGAGAAGAGTTATATCATCTCGTTTACCAGTTGTTACTGTACTTTGTAAATTACTCATATTAATGTCATGATGAATTCTTACAACTTTATCTACAACAGCTTGAGCAACACCTGTTAAAGTGGACTGTACCTGAAACTGAAATTTATTTTGTGAGAATAAAAATATATTACTGTATGTATGATCAATAATTATTTCACACCTCTTGAACTGCAAAATTAATTAATTTTATATTAACTTGATCAACTCCAGTTACTTCCTCTAATGATTTATATAGACCACGAGACATAAGCAATAAAAATTTACAGGAGTCATCAAGTTCTATGCCACCATGAATTTCTGGTTCTGCAATGACAGGTTCTGCTGTGGCAGATGCTAATTCTTCAAATTCTCTGTACCCCCCTTTGACAAGATAGTTCCCAAGACAACGTGTAGTTTCCTGATTTCCAATACGAGATCCTTTAACATAAATTATTATTAAATACCCCAAAAATTGAAGAATTATATTGAAATTAAATATGGTTTTTAAAAATTACCTTGCCTTATAGAATCAATATCCAATTCTAAATGAGACAATCTTAACAATTCATCTTCATTCCTTAAGTCATGATCTACACTTAGTTGTACAACTCTTAACACTTGATTAGCATCTGTTTTGCATAATAAAGCTCTACTGTCGCCAACATTAGCAACATATAATTTTCCACGATATATAAGAGCTACAACTGCACTAGTTCCTGCTGATAGCTCACAATTTAAAGCATTTAACTTATCAACCTAATAAAATCTTAAGCTGTAAACAATATTTGATATTTTCAAAATTCGTATAATATAATATACTTAACCAACCAAATGCGGAAACTTTTGATAAGTTTCATAGGAGTTTAATCCATCGGGTATATCAAATTGCAAACTGGTCCTTTCAGCCAAAAGGTCTCCAATAGAATCTAAATATCCTCTTTCCACAGCTATAAACGCCTGTCTATATTAATATATTCCACAACTTTACTTTTCTTACAAAAATGTAATAGCCATAACTTACAATCTTCATCACAGCTATACTTTACTTTATTACCTAAGAACCTCTTTAACTTCTTCATCTGTTGATTTACCATTTAATTGTCCAAGTAATATCTCTGCAGCCATTCGCTGCATAGCAAAATTTGCAACTTTTGTGCCTTCATGCCCATCAAATACTCCATAAAGGAACGTTGAATCGTCATAGCGACAGTGAAAGCTACGATCTTCAAATGGATGTTCCTCCTGTCTATACCCATCCTCACGATAAATTATATTCGTAGAAAATCCTACACCTAATAAAATATTTGGAAGGTATAAACATCAAACAAGACCGTTTCTAGGTTATGTTATTGAACTTTTACACACCAGATTGTTTACATACTGGCAAATCATCCGTCCAACTATACTGAGTATCCTGAAAAGGTATCAAATTAGGGCGTTCTGCCCTAGTTGGCATTGTTAAAGAAGATGAAGTAACTTCAACAAAAATTTCAATTGATATACATGTGGACTTACGTTTCTAACATATCGACTGCATATCGATTCATATCGACTAAATATATCGAAAAATCCACAACGATCGATTAAATTAATTTAAATCAAATATTTCAGAAGGCAATACTTCTATTATTCTTCAATTACTATATTTTATTTAAAGCTTTTATTATCTATATTAGTTAATCCATGGTTATCTCTCTTTCTCTCTCTCTCTCTCTTTCTATATATATATATATATGCGTCTAATATAACGACACATTTATATAATGTACATACAAGTTATTAAATAAAATTATATGTATATGTGCACATAAAATTTTATTATTGCCTTACGAAATGGATTATTTCAATTTTTTCTTTTCCTTCATATTCCGATAAGTTTATCTTTTATTTCCTATGTATTATCACAGACGAATATGTATTATTTTGTATTTTGTAAAAGTTTTAGTTTTTTAGACAACAGGAATATACCATAAAAAACAAAAGCAACTCTTATTACGAACTTTTATCCTACCTGCCAAATTATATGACGTCTCGACCAATTAATAGTAAAAATTTTAGTAATTAATAAACAATTAAATTAATCGACATTGAATATGTGACAATTTTTAATCGCATCGTAATGAATCACGATTACTAGTCTTACAAAATACTTGGTAGTATGAAGATGTAAAAGGCGCTTTTCAAAATATCAACCAAAGTAACATTTATTAACAGAAGGAAATAAATTATTCAACAGGTTATTGCACACGGAGTATTCTAACGGAAATATTTTTCTGTGTTTTTCGTTGTACAAAAAGTACAACGAATGTGATATTAATATTAATATTTAATATTTTTTACTTTTAATTTATAAAGGAGAAAATGAGTCGACGGCCTCAGTTAACAAAAACTGAACAACTTCGTCAGGCCAGAACTGCATCACTTGTAAGAGATATCGAACTAAGGGAAGATGCAGCATCCAGACACCAAAGAGACTCATTCAAAGTACGCAGGCGGATGGTTAGACCTGAGCCAAAAAAAGTAGACTTCAGTAAACCAGGAATGACTAAAGCAATGCTAGCTAGAGTAAAACATGCTCAGAAATTTAAAGAAGAATATGAACGTAAGCAAGAATCAGTTACATCAGTTCGAACACCTAAAAGGACACCTGCACCAATAGGAGGTGATGCCAGGTCGCGATGATAGTTAAATTTGATTGTAACAAACAACATGATATTTGTCAGATGGATAACAAGTTCCTCTCTCTTTAATTTGAATTATGTTTCTCATATCATATTTGTTTCATAAAATATTAAATAATATAACAAAAAATGAATTAACTAATTCTGCAATTTCCATTACCATATATTTAATGTATAAAATTATTATGTATAAAATTACTTCAAATTAGGATGGGCAGGGAAAGAACACCAGGTAGAAAGACTCAGCGTATAACACCAGCTACAACTCCTCGAAGAGGAGTCTCACCATCTAGAAGAGAATTTGAAACTGTAGCCAGTCGTTTACCTTCTCCCATAAAAACTCCAAAGACACCAAGATTACCTGCAAAAGCTCTACCTAGAAAAACTACTGAATTAGCTAAAATGATGAATGCTGATATAATTCAGGCTGATCCAATTGGTGAAGGAATAATTAGTAATATTGTGATACCTCCTGGAATAGTGAGCGAAGATCGTACTACCATTGTTAATATATCACAACCACCTGTGGATCCTGAATCAAAAATAGTATCACAAGTGGCTAATCGTTCGATTCAAGTGATCAGGTGATTTCATAAAATTCTTTTCCTTCTGATAATGATAACATGACATATTTCATCATTGATAGTGAAACTCTTGATGAACAAGATGCTGCTGAATCTGCAGCGGTACAAAATAGACTAACAGAATTACAACAAGCTAGAAGAGATTTTGTTATTGCAGTTGCAAATGTTGGTGGAAATGCTCTTCATCTTGAAGATGAAAGTCGTCCCACCACTGTTCTTGATTCTACTCGTATATCCCCTGTACATCAACCCACTCCACAAAAAAAGATTATACGGTAATATTTCAAATAGAGCACAGTTAAATAAAACTCTTATAGCTATTACACCTAATAATGGTATTTCTATAGAGTCCCTGAGTTAGAGGACCTTGAATATACTATCGATCACCCAGATATTATTGCTGCGCGTGAATATATGCAAAAATTTAAAGCTGACATGGAAGCAAGAGAAGCAGCTAAAAGAATGGAAGAAGAATTTGAAAGAATGGCAGCAGCAGAACATATGTCAGATGAATTAGATTTAGATATTCCTTTTGAAGAAGAAATTTACCAAGAGAGAGATATCTCTTGGGAAGAAGATGAAGGTGGCATGGCTATGCCTCGTCCATCTAGAATAAAAGCTCAAATTTCTCCTATTCCTAGACAACAAAGACCTTATCAATATGAACCCTTTGAGCCAGAACAATTAGAAAAATTCTTTGATGTTCAAACTTATCCACCTTGCCCACAATGTGGGCCACCACCAGGTAGGGAACACTTACATCCTGACTTGTGGGAATTGGAAGACCCATGGTACAAAAGACCTCCAGAACCTGATATGCCAGACTTAATAGAGTTTGAAGAATCTGACCTAATACGTTTCTAAAGTTTACCATATACAATTTTTTATAACAATTTGTTGTAAAATATTGATATCTAATATAATGTATAACTACTACACACATGTAAATAATAATAATAGTGATAATTATTTTTTAATAATGCAATGTGTAATCACCAAAATTTCATATTTAACAAAAGCTGTTAAACATAAAATTTTTTATTAATTAAAAAATGAAAGTCATTCATAAATTTATGTTTGTGTAATATTATTTATATATACATAAAATAGGTTTTTATTGTTTGTATTTTTCAACTAAATTTATGCAAAACCGATGTTGTAAATTTATTGATAAATATAGCTAACCATCGATAACCAATAAAATACTTATAAAAAAGTGAAAAATATAATATGTAATGAAATTACTGATGATCGAAATCGAGATATATCGATTATCGCGTACTTGAAATGTTACTTTAACTTGCATTGACTAACGTGGTAGATGTAAATACACGGTAAACAAGTGCATAAGATGAGTGATCGACAAATTTAGTAACATGTTTCGTTATTCTCACTATTTCGATTTAAAATTGAAAAAATTATCAAGAACTTTCTGTGCCGAATGTAATATTTATTAACAGTTGTGCGTGAAATTTTATTTAATTATGGAGTTCTATTATTATATTTATTTGCTTGACACATGTGCATATCTATCGTGGACTTCTTAATTGTACATATTTCAAATATTTATAATGGACGTACCCTAAAAATTAATTAATTATAATTGACAATAAATTATATTTATATATAAGTACTACGAGTATAATGGCGACACCCACTAACGGTAACGGTAATCTCATCGACGAATTTGAGGAAGCATTTCAGGTATGATATAAGTAGTATGTTTTAATATAATTTTTTAAAACGATATTTTGGCAAAATTACAGATTTGTTTTTTCTTTCATTTGTTTTGTTTTAACATAAAATACACTTTGCAGCAATGTTTGGGTATATTAATAACGAAAGACGAAGGGTTAGGAAACAATGGAATTGGAGTGTCAGGTGGTTTGACTGTGGATAAGGAAGAAGCACGTAGTGAAGTTGAACAAGTCACGCTAAGATTTATAGATCTGGCAAGACAGATGGAAGCTTTCTTTCTGCAGAAACGATTTTTGTTGTCTGCATTGAAACCAGAATTAGTAATAAAAGAAGATATCAATGATCTTAGACTAGAATTAGCACGTAAAGAAGATCTCATAAAAAAGCATTATGAAAAAATTACAGTATGGCAGAATTTATTAGCAGATCTACAAGGCTGGGCAAAGTCTCCAGCTCAAGGTCCAGCACCTAATGGTAAGAATCATAAAAAAATGTTAAGGAATGATAATATAGTAAATAATTTTAACGCACTTTAGGTTTACCAAATGGTACTCAAACTGGACAGAACCAACAAAGTGCCAATGGAGGTGGAAATGCAACGATGCAACAACAACAGCAAATATTACAGCATCAGCAGCAACTCCAACAGCAACAACAACAGTTGCAACATCTACAACAACATCAAATGCAACAGCAACAACTTCATCAGCAACAGGTATTTAAGTAATACCGTTACGAGCAAAGCTGAAACTCCTGTATTCAGGCAGCTGTCTAAAATTAGCGTTGAAAAATTTTTTTTAAAATATCACATGCAATTTAGAAAGAAAAAATGTGCGGCAGCGAAAATTGTATATTTACAGAAAGCTACTTTTGCTGTAGCAGTTATAGTTAGAAGTTACATCTTAAATCATCAGTCTTTAAGATCTGTCTCACTTTAGTTGTAAAAAGAATTCAAACATTATCAATACTGTAAATTATTGAATTTGTTTATACAAAGTATTGCAGTTACACATACACGTATATCACAAGCTTATTTATACTCACTGTAATGTTCTCATTTCAAAATGGTATATTTATTATTACTAGATTTCTATATTATTTGTTACAATTTAAAACTGAATGAATATTAATGTTGGATGATTGTATGTATCTGTGTGTATGCATGTGTGTGTGAATGATAAAATGTATATAAATAGATTAAATTATAAAGTAATCTTTTTGTGATTGAAATACTTATCAGAATTTTAGAAACTATTTTTGCTCCTTTTTTTTTGAAGTAACAGCTATTCAGGACACAAAACCATTCAGTCCTATTGCACAAAGGCAACGTGTACCAGTGTTGCATATAATCAGTGCCTTATATAATTCCTATCGACAGAAATGTAATATGTAAGAACTAAAAACTTGAAGTGCTTTTAGTAGCTGCGATATAAAATTACAAAAACATAAATTTCATTTATAAGAAAGGAAAGTACTAAATAGATACACTTACATAAATATGTTGTAAAATGGTGCCAAAATAATTGCTATTAAAATGTGTACAAATATTTAGCCAAAAACTGATATAATAAATCTGATAATGGCAATAATAAAAGAAAAATAAGCATATTACTTTTGCTTAACATTAATAGCACACCTAATAATCCCTACTACCTTTAAACATATTAGGAACAGGTAGTGATACTTCAAAAGTATATCATTTCATAATTATTCAAAATTAAACTATATACCCCACAAATATGTACACATCTGTTTATATATTTTCTTTCATATAACATAGTATAATTATTTATGTCACATATTGAAAATTGTTATAAATTTGACATATTTTTCAATATTTATAAATTTCCTTGTTTATAATACAATGAATATCTTCTGCATGTAAACATGTATGCATGTATTTTGCATCAATGTAAGAGCTACCAAGGAAAGACATAAAAACTTAATTTATAGTAAATTATGAAAATTACATGTCAAAAAATTTATTTTATTTATTCTTAAAAATTTTATGAATTGACATGTACTTTTTTAATATAATGTTTAGACATGGTATTGAATTAAAATATTGCAGCTATTCATAAAAGCGAAAAAAGATTATGCCATTTTACTTATGTTTTTACATGCAAGTAGATGTTTGCAGAATAAATCTCTATTCATGGCAAAAAACATTGTGCTTTCTTTCATTTCCCTAATTACTGTTCCTAATACATCCTACTGGCTTGTAAGGATCGGAACTCTTAATTTCACTATAGACTTACATATTCAAGTATATTGCATGTGTGTTTCATTTGTGTACAGCATTTCTAAGATTTTCATCTTTTAATCATTTCACTGCTATCTTTGATCCTCCTAAATGCTTAGTTTTTATTTAGCATCATTTTCTATGATACAATAAAATTTATGTTCAAAAAATTGTTTATATCAAATGTATATTGATAAGAATATAATGATAGAATATATATGTGACGTAAAATTGCAGGTACAACAAGGGTCTGGTGCACCTCCCACATCGGGTCTTCAAGGAGTTGGGGTCTCAGTTGGACAACAAGGAATGTTCATGACACAAGGGGGAGTAAGTGTGACTGGTACACGGGGTGGATTTCCCGTCGCAGGTGTAGGAAGTAGTGCTCTCCAGGGTCCTCTCGCTTTCCTGGAAAAGACAACGAGCAACATAGGAATGCCCGAAAGGCGGAGTTGACGCGGAAGGGGGAGGGGCCGGGGTCGGGGTCGAGGAAAAGGCCGAGGAAGAGGACGAGGCGGAGGAGGCAGTTTACCTCCGCCACCACCACTTCTCGATACTTCGGACCCGTCGTCGTATGCTGCTGCTGCCGCAGTTGCAGCTGCTGCGGCAGCGCCCCTTCCCTCTCCACAGCAGCAGCCTCCATCTTGTACATGAATATATTTATAACAAATTAATTTGTTATTGTAAGATATCGTTCCTATAACTAAAATTATTGCGGTCGCAGAAAATTGTTTTCGATCATATAGGTTTATACTATCTGTAGTAAAAGGGCAGAGCGCTTTGTTAAGTTAATGTTTAGTACGCAATTTTATAATATGGTTATATAAATATGTACATTAAAAAATATGCGTGATGCATCTTAATTAATTATTTAGAAAAAACAGGATTTTAATTAAAAAATGATAATTAAATAATGCCAGTTTTATTAAATCGTATATCAGTATAAATAATGAACATATAATACCATTCAGTTATTTCTGGAAAAATATTTTGTGTTCATTCTGTAAATTGCTGATTTTTCACTTTGGTATTTTATATTTTCTCTTTATGTAATAATAACTGGAAAATTACATAAAGAACATATGGTGTATTCACGAAATAAAATAATCAGTACATATGTCCTTTTAAACTGTTCAAGGGGATGAGCAGCAGAAACTGTACATAAGAAAATTGCAATGGTCAAAGCGTTAACATAAATTTTACATGTACATAAAATTAGAAGTACGACTTTTCATACAATAAGTCATATTGTATTTTATTATATTAAGTTCAAATAGTTATTAACACCCTTACAAATTACGTGTAACAGTTTACACGATATTGATCAAAATTATGTATTTTAAATGCAACACAAATAAAGTATAAATTGCCCAAAATTTAATATACCTCCCATAGATATATCTCTATTATATTAAGCTATACTTTGTACAAATTTAGTATATTGTATTCTATTCTATACGACGTCGTACAATCAGACTTTTTTGATATTGTTAAATCTTTCCTATTCCTTTATTGATAGTCACTGACACTGTCTTTAATTGTTTCAGTAAATGTAACACACCTTATATAATGAGAATAAAGCGAGCTGTACAAAAGAAGATTCACCATATTTGTACTAGGTATTGCTGTACTGTAAAGATATAATTCTGTACACAAATACAATGACTACGAATTTTATAAATGGCATGTGATTCGATTTTCTTATACAACGTTATTCACTTAAGTTGGGACCCGCGTTCGCGAGAACATATGAGAATGGCAACATTATATATATACACTTACTATTACAATCAAATGTTGTTCACCACCTATGAGCTGTTGTTAGAAGTATAATTAGGCGAGAGACAATGCGGTTTGGTAATCGCCGAAGGATTTCAAATTTGGCGTTACAATAAGGAGAAGACGATCGCTGTCTGATTTTTAATTGTTCTGCTGTCGAATATAAGAATAAAGTGAGTGATTAAGATACAACAAAACACCTTACGGAATTCATATTTAGACTGAGTATTTAAAAAAATAGAAATCAATTAAACTTTCACAGCAATGCCTGAATTGGAAGTTATTTATGTTAGATGAAACTGATGGCAGATGAATACAATTTTAAGTAAAAAAATTACATTTCAGTTAAATTTCAGATGAGCATAATTAGAAATATCAGCATACCAAAAAAAAAAAAAAAAAGAATTGATTATATGTGGGACAGAAGCGAATACGCTTGCTTGCTTCGAAGTTTTCGGGGACGCGTAGAGACATGAAATTGTCAGACAAAAATGCGACACTTGCTTTCTCAGCGACCGTCTTTATTGTAATGTCAAATTTAAAGTACTTCTAGCAACAGCTTGTAGATTGCGAGCGATATTTGACTGTAGTAGTAAACGTATATGTTACACTGTTACCATTCTCATATGTTCTCACGAACGCGGGTTCCAAGATAAGTGGATAACTCTGTACATTCCGATGCATGTACTTAATTCGTTGTATCGACTTTAGTCATTTTGTATAAATGTCAGAATGTCAAACGGGAGGTAAGCGTGGATAAAATATATGTATATATATAATATTGTGTATATGTGTATGTATATATAGAACAAAGTTATATATACATATATATACATGCGTGTATACATATATGTATACGTATATATAAAAATAGATAAACTTGCATCATACAACTTAAAATAGTTGTAAATTTTAACACAATGCCTGCAAAAACTGGATCAGCGTGCGGGTCGGACGACCTGCCATTCCAGCTGGTACATATGGTAACTTATCAGGTCCAGGGCCCATTACTCCTGCAATATCTAAATGCATCCATGGTGTATTGTTCGAGATAAATTCATGTAGGAAAGCAGCGGCTGTACATGAACCACCACCTTTCGTTCTCGCAACATTTCTTATATCAGCTGATTTAACTTTTTCTGCAATTGATACCATATTATTCGATATATTACTCTTCAAAGTTAAAGATATTGATTAATTGAATTATTTTCTTACTTGTCATTTCATCTGTGAAATGCTGCCAAAGTGGAAATCTCCATACTCTATCACCAGTAAGAGTGCCTGCATTTCTTAGTTTTTCAAACAGTGAACTATTGTTTGTGAAAACTCCAGTTGCTGCTCCTCCTAAAGCAATTCTCATTGCACCAGTTAGTGTTGCAAGATCCAAGATAAAACTGTATATGAAAAGTATTTAATAAGAATATCTATACTACTGTATCAGTTGTTATATATTTCCTAATTAATGCAACAGTTACCTTGGATTAAATTCTTGAGCATAACAAAGTGCATCCGCAAGAATAAGTCTGCCTTCCGCATCGGTGTTATCTACGATAATACTCTTCCCGTTCATTGCAACTACAACATCTCCTGGTTTAGTTGCAGTTCCAGATGGCAAATTTTCAGTAAGTGGTATCAAACCAATAAGATTCAATTTTAATTTAAGTTCAGCAGCAGCTCGAATAGCAGCTACTACACATGCAGCACCAGTCATATCAGCACGCATTTCGTCCATATCAGCTGGAGGCTAAAGTTATATAATATTATTTACATTAAATATATTAATTTACAATTACTTTACCTTAAGACTGATACCGCCAGCATCGAAAGTAACACCTTTTCCAACAAACGCAATTGGTTGGGAATTATCATCAGCACCTTTGTAGCAAATTTCAACGAACTTCGGTGGCTCACAACTACCGTGAGATACGCTAAGGAAAGAACCCATCTTTTTCTGTTCTGCCCATTCTTTATTATGAACTTTTACGGTAATTCCTAATTTAGTGAGAAGTGTCTGTACTTCTTCCGAAAATATTGTAGGTGTCATTAAATTGGCTGGTGTATCCGCTAAATGGCGTGCCCAATTTTGAGCCTGAGCTTTAATACTCCCAATACGCCACTGTTCCCTTAAAAAAATAATTTTCTTTACACTACCATAATATAAATAAATATATAAAAAGAAAAAGAAAGAATGTATTACTTACTCTCCTTCTTGACCATATAATGAAACTTTTGGAAGAATTTTCTGTTTTTCCTTATTTTTTGAGCCTTGATAGAACCATGTTGATAATGTAGCTCCTTCTGCTGCAGCCTCAGCATCTCCTAATGTTTCTAGATGTATGTCTTTTATTTCAACCGCATCCAATGCACGACATCCAGCTAATGTAGCATTATAACATTATTATTAAAGTATAATAAAAAGGATGTTCCTATTACTCTATGTAAACACATTGATTTTTATATAAAGAATATTTACCTGCTGCAGCTATACGTATGTTTTCTTTTCCCTCATGTATTTCTTCAAGCTGATTAATGCCAAGATTCTTTTTTCCAAGACCAACAACTGCAATTCCAACGTAATCCTTCTCATCCAAACCCCAAAATATTCTAGCATGACCTTTGGGAATTTTTGGACCTGCTCTGAAGTGGTACAAGTATTGAAATATTATTTAAAATTATTTATCCAATAAAATATATATTATTAAGACAAGAGGGGCAATGTATATATGAAATTAAAAAAATTTTTGAAGGACATACTGAGACACAAGTTCATGAATTTATTTCTTACAATAATTCTAGGCATCTTGGACATCTATTAGCACATGCTAGAGCATCTGCAATTTTAAAATACAATCTGAAAATATACTATTCTTTACATATATGTATATATATATATACACATACATATATATAAGAGTGTGTGTGTGTGTGTGTGTATCCTAGAACATAGTCCTTTAAAATTATTCTAATGTCTCTAATAATCGTTCTAATTATTAATTGGATTAAAATTACAATTATTTTTCACGATATTATAACTATGTATTAACTCACAACTATATTCTCTGATCTATGGTGGAGACAATTGATTTGCATTCATAATACATTAATGGTAGGCATGACAATCATTTCCAATGTGTTTTGATATTAATAAGAATTTACAACAGTAAAGAATTATCTTCGAATATAATGCAGTACAGTGTAACACTATGTTCTTATTACCAAAATTTGATTCTTCATTTATGTATATATACAGATTTAAGTATGTAGATTTTCCATGGGGTTTCATATTTGTAACATCGTTTGCTTACATATTATTATGTAAATTGTAAAGAAACTATTAAAAATTGACACATTGATATTTAGAAATATGAGCCATGTTATAGATTTACTTAAAACATACTATTCAGAGCTAAGTAAAATAACATTTAATAGAAAATAAATTTTTCTTCTTTCTTCAATAGAATTATTACATCAAATAATTGGTATTATTTTTGGTGGAAGTTATCATTAATTGTAACTATGTATAATTTATTTATTTCTAAAATAATGAACATGCCTTTATAATTAAAAAATATTAACAATCTACTACTTTTCATCATAAATTCTGTCTTTCCTTAGCTCTGATACTAATATATAAAAACAGTGATTGTAACACTGATAGTAGGAACTTAATGCAATTCAAGCACATTTACTACTTCCTTACTGATGTGATGTTCTTGGCACACATTAAATTGAATTGAACAGATAGTATTAACAATGTTTGTGATATCAACTTATACATTTCTACTGTTCTGAATTTAATAACCTATTAGGCTACTTTGGCAAGATTTATTATAAGAATCTCACTGCATGTGATCAAAATTACATTTTTATGTGACGATTATTATAAGCGATTTAAAATATTTTTCCTTTTTACATATCATTACAAGTCACAAAAATATTTTCCACATCGTAAATTGTTTAGAATAATGAAATTTTATATTTTATTTAACATTCATAAATCATATTTATCAAGCTAAAAAAATCTATATTAAATATTAGATAACTTATAAGATTTAATTATAAACAAATATTATTACTATATAAGATTAATTATGGCCAAAAACAAAAAATGAAAAAATACGGTTAATAATAATATAATGGTAATGAAATTCATCTAATAAAAATGTTTTATTACACTAGAATTGTGCTAATAATTACTGTGCAAATACATTAATTTAAGGAAATATAAAACATAACTAAATTATATAATGTTTTAGAAGGCCATTTTCTATAATAAAAATTATTAGATGCACGCGTATATCATTAATATATTTATATGAACTATTTAATATTAAAATTCAGTCTATTGTTAAAATATATATCTAAACTGCAAAACAATTAAATAAGTGTAATACAAGTGACAGTACCCATATGTTTAATAAAAATATAATGAGAGAAAAGTATTTGTGCTGCTTGATATTCAGAGTATTACTTTCTCAAATAAGTCAGTCTCTAACAATTTCTATATGTAGAAGTTTTCTCGATTTTGCTTACAACAAATTACTATAACATTTAGAATAAATTTCCACTTCTCGTTGTTATTTGTGTCTGAGCACTTAATCGAATAAATTTCAAAATATATATATATATATCTGCTAAAGATCATAGAACTCATAATTAATTTTAAATTAGTTCTAATATTTTAATAGTCCCTTGAGAATTTGCAGCTACCACAACATTGGACATTTGTTTCCAACAAACTGCAGACACAAATTCATTCAGATCTTCTTCTCTTCTTTCTTGTATTTCTAATATACTTCGAACAGCATCAAATTTATATGAGAACAATTGTTTGGAAAGTCCTTTGTAGTACACATAAAGTGCATTATTTTCTGACCCACATGCTACATAATCACCGTCGGTAGTAAGACCTATAAAATTCTTCTCGTTTACATGTCCGACGAATGAACGTAGACAATGTGGATTATTGATATTCCACATTTTTAATTGCGAATCCGTGCTTGCTGATACTATTTCTTCTTTGTTAATGAATTTAACATATGAAACAGCTTTACGGTGGCCTTTAAAAATACAGAGTGCTTCCTTCATATTACGTAAATCATAATAATGGACACAATGGTCTGCAGATCCAAATGCCAAGTGACATGAACTACGTGGGTTAAATTTTACACAACACACATTAGCTTTTGCTTCTAAAGAAGCCACGGAATGATCATTGTTCAAAGACCATAACTTCACTCTAGCATCATCTGACCCTGATGCTATAAGCTTAGTATCTACATCATTAAAATCAACAGACCAACATCTCTTTTCATGTTCTTGAAATGTTTTGGTTCTCTGACAAGTTGCAGCATCCCATACTGTTACAATTCCTTCATAATCAGATGATGCTAGCATTCCTTTATGAAAGGAATTCCATGAAACACATGATATTTTGGAGCTAGATACCATTTCAACACAGGGATAATGTATATCTACAGTGTCTCTTATTACAGCACTATAATCAAATACTTTTATACGTTTTGTAACTCCAGCTATAGCAAAAAATTCATTATCTTTATCAAATTCAATGCTTGAAACAATAGTGGAATTATTAAAAATATCTGACGAATAATTCAAAGTCGCTAATGGACGTAATGCTTTATATCTAGAGAATTTAACAAGGTTTTCTCTAAAAACATCAAGTCCTGAACTAGTACCTTGCCATGAATCACTTTGACTGTGAGATTTATGCCCAAGGAGTAGCTCCTTAGCACGAGAATCGAAATAGCATTGAACAAAATCATCAAAATGAGCATGCATCCTCTTTCTACGTACAGCTAAAGTAGATCCTACTGCATAATCATTTTGTTTTTTACTTCCTGTAGGATTAATAAAGGTTTCGCTTCCAACAACACTTGCTTTTTCATTTGGTTTTACCATGTTTGAATCAATTATATCTATAAGACCAATCATTTCTTTTCTTATAGCTGATACCTGTGCAGTATCATTCTCACTGGATTTTTTCAAATCTTCTACTTTAGGACATTTATTTTGAACATCTCTTAGAATATTCTCAACTTCTTCCATATCCTTCTTAATCAATGCTATCTCTTTTTGTAACTGATTCTTTTGTTCTTCTTTTTGCTGCAATAGATGCTTCAAAAATTCATGTAACAATTTATTTTGTGCTGTACATGTTTCTGCTTCCAGTAAATGTTTTCTTTGTGTTAGTACTTCTAGCATTACATTTACATCTGGTAATGTTAGATTAGCACTTTCTGCAGCTATAATATCTCTTAAACCATCATGTGGTGGTACAGGTAAATCTGTACCTACTACTCTGTGTCTACCATCAGCTGCATAAGAAGATCCTAATTCAGCAAGGCCCTTAATTCTAGTTTTATATTTTGATATTAATTCATGTAATAGAAAGTTTGGAAAAATATCTTGTTGAGTTAACGCATAGCTACACTTTGGACAACGGCCATTGGCTTCCAAAGACTTTATTATACAACGATAACAAAATGTATGACCACAACGTGTGATATGAGCTTCATCAATTACTTCAAGACAAATAGGACATAGATAATCATTATTTTTATCTTCAAGTGTACCACTAATTCTATGAAGAACATTTGCTGAGTGATTCTGTTTACTCATTCTACCACTACATTCACCTATACCTCCGCTGCTTCCAGGAATATCATTTCCCAAATTACTATCATTGATAGCTGACATCTTTTTCCTCAATTGAATAATATTTCTTAGAATACATTTAATTATTTTCAGATACATCTGGTAATTTTAATCTGCTTTTTTAAATCTCATATTTTTTAAAGTTTTGTATGAGCTCTTCCAATAGATGATTTTACTTGATTAATAATCGATCTATAGAAATAATTGCTTTACAAATAATATACTGTTAAAATTTTTTATATAACAAAATATGTGTCTGGTAACTCCTTCTGTGCAGCGAGTTTTGCTTCATATCATGCGTACAATATCGTCTCTCAGTCTAGTCTCTCCTGAAACAATGAAAATAATGCCAGTGAGCTCATAAGACATAAATTTCATTTAAATTCAATTTTGTTAAAAGAAAATACTTTATGTAAACTTTTCAAAAGAACAAAGGAAAAGCAATTCTGAATATTATATATAAAAGCTCAGGCAGCATTATGACAATTGTTTCAGGCTGGAACTATGAATAAAAGATTTAATATTCATTAATGTTAATCCATATGATATGCAAAACAAAACTATAGAAATAATAATATGTAAAACTATACTTTGCATGGTCACTTATCATAAATCAATGTCATTTACTATTTACATTTGATTTATCATGAATTGATAAAAGTACTTGCTTGATTTGAAGGAAAGTGGTTCAATCTTAGGTATACGGTACTTATACCTGAATTATGGACACACATCTATGATCTGGTTTCACATATTATATGAAAAAAAAATATGTTTAGTAAAAAGAATATTAACATAGATTTTTACATAAATATGTGATACAAAAAGATCTGATTACGGTACAAAATATGTTACAGATCGTTAATAAAATTTTCAACTTACAACAAAATATGTTTTTGCAGTTTTCCATTAACTAGTTCATCATATTTAGCCGCTGTGGGAGTCAATGAAACGTTGTTTTCATCTTCTGCTTCGTATAGACCGAGCACCAATCCTTTCTGTTGGAAATTTAGATATCAGAAATTAAGTATCGAAGTATAGAAACCTTAGAATACGACACAGTACATATATCGAATCATAGCCTCACAAAACAAATTCATTCGTTCTCCTCTCGGAAAGTTTTCTTTCGATAAGAAAAGAAAAAAGCGAAAGGAGAAAATTTATAATACATTTTTCAATAAAACTATTAATAACTTGTATATCTCAATCAAGTATTTCTCCCACTTCTCCTTCTACGATGTTGAATACCAAACTGAAAATTCCTCGTTTCGGCAATTTCTTCGTAAAATAGACACATATCACTTATCTAATGAAATAATAGCAACGAATACTATTCGATTAAGGAATAAATAACATTATAATTACCTTCATGTTCGAAATGCAAGATAAGAAACGTAACTGCGAATTTCCGTATTGTAGACCCTTACCCCTGATAAGAGACAATGCCATAATTTGTTCAAGAGAGCACTTAGGTGTGATATATATACGTATGACTATATATATATATATATATATATCTGTGTGTACATATGCGAATGTATGTGTATGCATGAACGTGTACACACTGTGCTAGAAAGATACGATATCTATATAGATATCTTGGTCACTTATGTTATAGATTCGCGACTCTAATGCCTCGTGTAGCATTCTCGTGTGGCGACACCAACTTCCGTTTAGTCATCTCACCTAAAAGTTTGCTCCGCTAAAAGATAAAATAGCCAAGCGATTTCTGTTTCCAAGAAACAATCTGCAATTCTATTGCATAGCAAAATGTTTTTTTTTCTTCTTCTTTTTGAGCTATCGAACAATTAATGTTAAATTAGATATTTTGTATAATTTAATTATCAGATATATATCCTTAATTTTATTCAAGTTCATATTTTTACGAACTAAAAAAATGAGGATTTATTTCATGTACTAAATATTATGAGTATTTTATTTCGGATATTTATATATTTTTGCATATTATGTGCATTATACGATTTTTTGCATTTTTAAAGTTATATTATTAAACATTTGTAATAAACATTTGTATATACATTTATTTAAATTATTAAATCCCGCGTGGATTTACAAAATAAGCTTTCTACTTATCGTGTAATGCAAATTACTAACTATATACATATAATTGAAGACAAAATGTAATAAGTATTATTGAAATATTAGGACAAACAACTTCTTGTTATTCAGTAGATAAAGTCTTGCAATCAGCACTATTATTTAAAACAGATATATTACATTATCTTTACTCATTTTTTATATAGCAAAAATTTCCAAGGACTACAAACAAATAAATATTTTAAATACATTCAAATGAGTTCAAATGATTCAGTGGATTTGGAAAATTATTTCTTCCAACTTTATATTTATTTTTCTATAAATACTCCGTCTTTAGCGGATATTTCCGCTATTTCTATAAGCTATAAGCTTATAACATAAAAGCTATAAGCTTTTATGTTATTCTTTAAAAAACTTTCTACTACTTCCAATAGTTTGGTGTGTGTTTTATCAAATACATTCTTTTTACATTTTGAATTAATAATATAAATCAAAATGTTTTTTGTAATGATTTTAATAAAGAATTAAATAAATCAAACCAATTGATAGAATTTACTTCTATATATTGAAATCTTTTTTTGTGTTCATAACTTGTTCCACATTCCAAATATTTTCTCATATTTATTTAATGCTTTTGCTTTAGTAGTAATAAATTATGCAAAATTATGCCTTCAAAGATTGATAAGTAGAGTTTAAACACATATTATGTTTAAAACTGGTTATTGTCGCATAGGAATTCAAATTTGAAACTAATACCAAGTACATATATATTACATATAGCTTTGAATATGGTAATACATTCATAAAGATAAAGTTTGTTAAACGAGGCTATGTTTAATCTAAGAAAATCTAACTGAAAACTGCAATAAAAATTTATTTATTAAATTATTCAGAATCTGATGAATTATAATTTGCAAAAAATAATACAACAATTTTGTTCGCGTTTCATTAAATACGTTAATCTATATAAGACATGGTATCTACGTTGTTCATTTTTTATACATTACATTTTTGTAAATAATGAATCAGTCTGAATGAAAAGCAGCTGGTAACTTTTCTTGCTCCTAATTCTTTAATCTTTCGCTAATCTTCTAAACTTCTTTTTTTGACTTCATCTTCGAAGTTACTTTTGTTCTTTACGGTCTTTGACATAACTACATTAGCTGAAGTATTAGCCATTTTGATAAAATGGTTATTGTTAAATTAATTTTAACTTTATAACAAACAATTATTGAAAGTAACCTATACGTACAATAAAATTATGTAATTTATAGTATGTACTATATTTAAAGCATGGTCGTACACATGTCGCACAGGCATGTATGATGTATACACAGTATACAATCGTGTATAAAATTATAAATGTTCAAGGCGGATTTACAAAATTGAATTGCGAAATTAAACCTATTAAACCTACGATGATTATGTGATGTTTTCTTTCAATACAATTTTGTAATTATATTGCGTACATATTTTATAAAAATTGTAATATACATTTCATATACAATTATAACAAATTAATTTAATTGTACAATTTCACATTTATAATGGTACATATTTTGTACATTCTTATTTTATTTTATATTGTGATTTGTTTAAAAGAAGTAAAGTATAGAAATGTAAAGGAAAGTACAAATTATTTTAAACTGCAAATAATAAAAATTTATATTGAATTTTCACTGTATAAAAAAATGTTTAATATCATAAAATTGATTGATGAAAATAACCCTAAGAAGGTCTATTTAAAAAGTGGGGATTTATCGACAATATTGGGGCCTTATAAATAAGCATATTTTGAAATTAACATTTTAGCTGCGATTTGTAATTCTGAGTATGTAATTAAGTAATTTTAAAGTTCAGGTATTAATTAATATTTCAAAAAATATTAATATGTTGTAATTTTATTATATGAAATAGCTACGATCTCCAGCTGGTTCAAGAATTGGAATATAAGATCAAAATGGAGGCAGTGCCAAATAGATCGATATTGTTCCGCAATGTTACGTATTGTTGCTAATTTTTCTATTTATCGCACAATAGTAAGTAAATATTTTTTTTAATTTGCTCAGCCCTAAATTATGATATTTAATTTGCTTAATAAGCTAATTAATTGGCTATCCATATACCCGCGAAATTTAAGTCCCAATGCTATATATAAAGCTATTTTTTTCATTTCTAAAACTTATTTTCATTTTTTACCAACGTATTTTTTCTGAAGTCTTATTTAGAAGTGTAAATATTATTAAAATATATATAGAATATAGATTCAAAAATAATATTAAAATAACAAAACATAAAGAAATTATGATATAATTTTAATTAACTTCTTTGATCTCTATGCAGTTTGAAGAAACGTTTTTATTTCTTTTAATTCAGAATAGAGCATGGAATGGATGGATCATGTCCACTTCTCCTTCCATCCTTTGGGGAAAAGGACAGCTCTGAAAGAGAAACTCCATATTCATCCCAAAAGGTTGGTCTATACAGACCAACATCAGATGCAATTGACCTAGGATATCATACATTAGATAACAATGTTTGCCGTTCTACGTCTTCATCAGCAGTTATATCAGTTCCAATTAGACAACAAATTTTATTACAACAGAAGTGCATTTATGTCGTGGATTTGTGTCAACTGGATGATACTTTATTATTAAAGATATTTAGTTGGCTTGGTACCAGAGATCTATGCTCTGTTGCTCAAACTTGCAGGCGTCTTTGGGAAATAGCATGGCATCCATCTCTTTGGAAAGAAGTAGAAATACGTTATCCCCAAAATGCAACAGCTGCTTTGAATGCCTTAACCAGACGAGGATGCCACACTTATATCCGTCGTCTGATGCTCGAAGGTGCTGTTGGCTTAGCTGGGATTTTTGCCCAATTATCATTTTTAAGTTTAACTTCATTAGTTTTACGACATTCCCGACGTGTTACAGACACAAATGTGACAGCTATCTTAGATAATTGCATACATCTAAAGGAATTGGACTTAACAGGATGTGTCAGCGTAACAAGAGCGTGTAGTCGAATAACAACGTTACAGTTACAATCATTAGATCTCAGTGATTGTCATGGTATTGAAGATTCTGGCTTGGTATTGACACTGTCTCGCATGCCACATCTTGTTTGTTTATATTTACGACGATGTGTGCGTATAACTGATGCCAGTCTTATAGCGATTGCTTCCTATTGTTGCAATTTGCGTCAATTATCTGTCTCTGATTGCGTAAAAATCACAGATTATGGAGTACGCGAATTGGCAGCACGTCTTGGTCCATCTTTACGTTACTTTTCAGTGGGAAAATGTGATCGCGTGTCAGACGCTGGTCTGTTGGTTGTTGCTAGACACTGTTACAAATTGAGGTATTTAAATGCCCGTGGCTGTGAAGCACTTAGTGATAGTGCTACGTTAGCTTTGGCACGTGGATGTCCGCGTTTAAGAGCGCTTGATATAGGGAAATGTGATATTGGTGATGCAACTCTTGAAGCCCTTTCTACTGGATGTCCAAATTTGAAAAAATTATCTTTATGTGGTTGTGAGCGTGTCACAGATGCTGGATTAGAAGCATTAGCATATTACGTACGAGGATTGAGGCAGCTCAATATTGGCGAATGCCCGAGGGTTACATGGGTTGGATACCGAGCAGTAAAACGTTATTGCCGTAGATGCATCATAGAACACACAAATCCTGGTTTTTCAAGCTGATTGAGTCTTCTAAACCATTCTTTATTAATCTTATTTACAACCTATTTATTAACCATACTTATCTTAGTACTTATTTAGATACTAATTTGTAAAAAAAGCGGCTGACCAGCTATATATATATATAAATATATATATACACACACACATATATACATATATATTATGTTTCACGTGTTTATATATATATATATATATATGTATGCATTAGGCATATATATTATGCGGTTTGTAATATGCGAAAACAAATTTTTTGCTATTTATTGATTTTATAACTTAATACACGGAAATTAATAGCAAAGTTTCATGTAATTTGTATATTTATTTTATAAATAAAAGCCTTTTAAACAAATTTTACAAAATTGAGAAAAGTATGCTGAAACCTCTCCATCAACGAAGTTTGGAATAATTATGATTCACAGAATTCTGATTGCAAAGAGCTGTTGCTAATTCAAAACCAGAAAGTTCATCATAAAGATCATACAACTGACGTAAAGTTCACAATTAAAAAAAACAAGAAAGCTTCTTGGTTTGACCTCTTATCTTCACAATTTATTTATTCGTGAAATTTACAAATTTTTCCAGTTCGTGCTGAATAATGTTGAATAAGCTAAACTTCTTGACGGCCTAACGTAATAAACGTTTGTCAAAGTGCTGTATTTGATTTTAATAAAATCATTGCACTATAGTCATAACAACAAATTATAATTGGTAATTATGAAGCATAAATGTTACGTGATACAGTAGAAATATTTTATACGGTAAAATTTTTATCCATTTTGCTTTTATGTGTTGTAACTTATGTGAAACATAACCTATATAAAAAACAACAAATTGTTTTGAGCTTTATGATCCAAGTTATAAACGAAAGAACATTTCACATTCGTAAATTAATACAACGTCATGAGACCTATTCAAAGGAGACAACAGGGTTTACAATACGGCATTTATTTGCTATGTATGCAAGCTCTAAACTATGGTATTGATAAAATTCCACCAGCTACTTTAATTACAATTATCGCACAGGTGAATAAATAATAATGTAATCTCTACGTGAATGAAGTTGATAAATCAAAGTAATTATTATTTTATACAAAAAAGTAATCATTTTACAGGTTTTACTATATGTTGGTTTGATAAAAGTTCCATGGAATGCAGAGGAAGTATGCATATCAGCAATAAAAGTATTTAAATACCATGATTGGAATTCTTTCTTAATATCAAACTTTGAACATGGTTCAGATATGCACTTGTATTATAATATGGTATCTTTGATCTTGAAAGGTTCATATTTAGAACCTATGTATGGAACAATAAATTTTGTCATGCTATTAGCTATTCTTTCGTTTGGATGCAGTACTATGTATACAGGATTAGGCTATGCTTTAATGCAGTTAACAGGGGATTATGGATATTATACACAATGTGCTATTGGTTTCTCTGCTATTTTATTTGCATTAAAAGTAATTGTAGTTTGTGAAGAGTATGATAGAATTCAGGATGTTGGAGGATTTAGAGTTTCCAGTAAAATTGCTGTTTGGGTTGAACTAATTTTAATTCATCTGTTAGTTCCACAATCTTCATTTATAGGACATCTTGGGGGTATTTTAGTTGGTTGTTTATATTGTTATACTTTTATTGGTGAAATAGTTGATAACATGATATATGGCATAACTGGTACTCCTATTATACATGAAGAACAATTTTATAGAAGACGTAGTTCATTATTCAGGTAAATTGAAACTGTTATAAATTTCAAATGACAAGAGATATTAAATTATTATTACCAAGAACTCCAATGTTTATCTTAAAAAAATTCACCTAAAAGATTGTATAACTGGATATTGATTGACTGATACAACTTAAGTACCAAACAGCACATGCTTCCAACTTACACAAATCGTTGAATATATATATATATTTATGGATGTTAAAACAGAATATTTTCTTTAATTGTATAAGTTTTCTTTTTAATCTAATGTCTGTTCAATAGTTTCTCCAGGCCGTAATAAAAAGAATATTAAAATTATTTACAAATTACATATATACATATACACATATAAAAAACTGTCAAGCTATATTTTAAATTGTTTAATATTGTAAATAATATTTATTACAATAGATAGAATAATAAATTAATTTTCTGTTAATTATATTGTTATCTTATTAACACTTTGTTTATACGAATTTGGATTGTATATATTTTTATGCATTTTATGATACATGAGAAAGAATTACATATGCAACAAAATTTAGTTCATGTATAACAGGTTATAAAAATTATCAGTCTACAATCTCCGTATATCTTTTCAATATATATATAATGAATTATAAACATAAGTTAATTTAATGATCAATTTTTTTTCCAAATATTTTATACAAAACTTGTATCAATTATTCACAGTAACACAATTAGCTGGATTTTAATATTTTATATAATTTGTACCATGTTACATTAGGTATTTTAGATTTTGCTTCTGTGTTTAATAATGATGCCACTAAAAATATATTGAGGTTAATCATAACAAATATAAATCAGCATAGAAATATATCAGTAAACAGGTAAACTTACAGATTGTCTGGTAATCCATTTTATATGGAATGTCATAAAATACGAAATATGTGCACATTCTTTGCAATAATGGTATATTTTCCTCAATGTTTCCACTTGTTAAATAAGACTTTATATGAGGTGTTAATTCTACAAAAAAATTGTTAAATATTGAAAAAATATACATTTAATATTAAAAACATATAGTACTTACCACGTTCCCAGCTATCCATAATATATGAAATGTTTTGTTTAATTGCAAGTATACTTTCTGTACCAAGCACAGGATTTTTGCTTTCTATGTAAGACTTTTTTAACATTTGAGATGAAACAAGTTTTATTTGCCATATGGAGAAGCTGTTTGGTTCTTTTTCAATAATTTCCATACTTTTTATTAAATTCACCCATAAAGGAAGGAGACTCACTTTATCTTTTATTACACATTCATACACAATTATAGCAAATGTGTGTAGAAACTGTTTTTCGAACTCTGTCATTTCGGAATGTTGTCCGTCATATTTACAGAAAGAATTTGCATCTTTTGAACAAGATAACGTTTCTACAATTTCCATTTTTTCATTAGAAGAATCTGATTGCTCATTCCAACTACCACTTATTCTTTCAGATGTGTTGCTCAAGCTTTGTGATAGGTACCCAGAACTATTTTTAGCTAAACTACCACAAGATTGCATCTTGAAGCTAATCTCAGTTTTAGTTTTATTTTGTTTGGGCCATTGTAAAAAACATTTTACTATATTTAAAATAGTTTTATCATTTGTAAAAGAAGTTACACATTCAGGACGAGCAGCCCACGCGATAACATTTTCTGTTGTTAAAGTTTGAGCAATTAAACTTCTAAAACCCTGAAACATATTTAGAAAAAAGATAATATTAAATGTTAATATGTTTATATACTTATATTTATGTACTATATGATGTAATCCAGAAGCCATCCTAAGTTGAGAAGCAAGGATTACAATAAATAATAAAGTAATAGTAATACTTTTAATTTGATATGAAGGACCAAAAGATAATTACATGAGGATCCTCTATATATGGTAAACAACCAGCTCTCTGTTTAACATCTAACGTTTCACACTTTTTGAGCATATTCTCAAGTTGTTGCCAGTTATGATCTTTTACAAAAATGATTTCCCAATATCGATCGTCTTTTAGTTCAATTTTTTTAATAGTACACAATTGTGGCAGTAAGCATGGTGCTTGAAGTATTAAATCTTGTCCATCGCCATCTTTTTCAGATTCGAATGTTAAATGCACTGTTGCATAGCAGTACTGACCACTATCAATATCTCTAGGTAAAATTACACGTGGTTCAGCAGCCAATACATATAAATGTCGTAGAGCTTGTAAATGATACCTAATAATTAGTAAGAATAATTATTAAGGTAAGAAGTCAATTTTTATAAATAAGCTATTATTCTATTATTAACCTGTTATCATTACTATGTGTTGGGAATTTTGGAAAAAGGGAAATTATAAGAGCAGCTACTGCACTAGGACTATTAGAAAGAGTATATTTCCCTCCTCCAAGAAAAAGTAGACCAAGAGCCATATGTGTTGCTAAATGAGATCCATATGTAACAACATTACTCGCAGGGCCCACACGAGTTCTTATGTGTCGACATATTCTCATAATCTATGCAATTTAGTATAAATAAGTTAACAAACACAAAAACATTACATAATTCATTAATGACTAATAATTCACGTATTAAATTTACCTCTAAGTTCCCTGTTCCAGCCATTACAACAGCAGCAGAAAGTAGGGTAACATTTAAACAAGTTTCAATGGTTGATTTTCCTGCTAGTTCGGCAATAGTTTTATGTGATAATGCCGTAAACATCTGAGCATAATTATATAAAGTTTTAAAAGCATTTCTATTGGCAGTCCCTGCAAATTTTAAACCCAAAGCCATACAGGCACCCGCAATTATATTGCAGTAAGCTTGGCTGTATTTTAATTAACATTAATTAGTATAAGGAAGATATTACGTTAATCTTATTAAATACAAGTATATTCTATATACTAACTTCATGGTTTCCAAATCTACATTCTGCCCTATTTCAGAAGTTGGTTTTTGTAATCTGTATTTATAAACAATGTTAGGAACGTGACTAGAAACCCAGGATTTGGTTGGTTCAATTTCATTCCAAAGAATAAGTGATTTTGCTAATATTCTTAATAGTAAGAAATCAGGTCGTACAAAATCTAATAAATATTGAGTATCAGGCGCTTGCATCCACTCTGCTACTGCTTTATTTCCTGTATCGAAATACATAAGACCTAGAGCTATAGTTGCTCCAGGACTTGTCACATCAATATTTATGGAATCACCTTCTCGTATTTGATAACTGAAATTATAAGAAAAAAGAAAAATATAAAATGTTTTACAAAATTAAATACAAAATGTTTACCTAGGTGATTTATATTTGTCTTTTTGTGCTCCTGTAAAAGGTCTAACATGTCCTCCAACCATGTAATAATGTAAAGTGTCTGGTATATTAGCTAAATCTGGCCCACCTCCACATCCTAATACTACCAAACCTAATGCAAGACCTGCTGCTAAAGAATAAGATTCTCGATCTATACAGTTTTTCATTTCAGGTCCTGGAGGTCTGCCTTTAAATAATTTAATTAATTTGGTAAAGTCATATACAACTACATGTTATAATTTTATATTGAATAGTTACCAATCTCTGATAATAAAGCATGTGAAATATGCCTATGAGCAGTTCCTTGGTACACTAAACCAACTCCCATCAATGCAGCAACCTGAACATTCTGTGGAACGTTTAATTCAATACTTGTCGGAGGTAACAGAGTTTCCACATGAAGAGATAATAATTTAGTCATAGAAACATTCATTGTACCACGGTGAGTTGCTGACAATCCTAATAGAAGTCCAACATTGGTAGCCTCATGACATTCAACTAAGTACTCATACATGCTATAAGGTGCTAAATTCTTCAAATGACCATTTAGACCAAGTGCCATTAAGAATCCCGAATGTTCAATACCAAATTCGCCCTGTTGTTGCTTATTATATACTATCCATGTAGAATCGATATTAGATGCATCTGGATGAATACGTAGACCTGCAGCTACACCATTATGAAATAATGGCCATAAATTCATATTTGGTGGGACATCTATGTGAGCTAGTTCTACAGTTGTTCCACGAGGAGGTGCTTTTCCTATACATATAAGGACATTTTACGATTGTTAAAAATTTTTAGAAATACGAATGCTATTGTTGGTTCGTACCAGTCAAGCAAAGTCGAGGAATTGGTAACTGCTCTGTAATAATAGGAGTTGAAGTTCTGAGTGTAAACATGCCTCTAGCTACTGGAAGTGCCATCGTTCTTGTGCATAGTGCATGTAAATGTTTCTCCTGTTCTTCTATAAATTCATGGTCACTTACATCTGGCCTCTGAACTATCGCTATCCTTACCGGTTTTGACGAATTTAGAAGTTTTCGAACTTCTGCTATTCTATGATCTTTGTTAAATCTCAACTTTAATACCTATATAACATCATAATTAATATGTGTAACAAGTAATACCTCCCGAATACATTTCGTATTTATAAATATTATCTAAACATACAGCATCATCAAATTCCATCCCATCATCTTGTTCAGGATCTTTAATCGAATAATTTTTTCCTTCATTTTCTAAGTGATTTAATACAGATGATTTTAAATGTTCGCCCAATGCAGATAAATCTTGTCGATCAACTAATTCGTACACTTGCATTGGCCAATTTGATGGAGGACGTTCTCTACACCTGTACATTATATCTTTTAACAGCAATGATACACCAGGAGGTAATGTTTCAAGATCTTTTTTGTTCATGCCTGAGAATAGAATATTTCAACTTTTAATTCATGATTAAAAATAGTGATATTTGAAGTATTAAAAACTTACCTAATTCATGATATAGTAATACTATTCTATCTATCGCAGAACATTCAATATTTTTACATATTTCTTTTTCGAATTTATTTCCGCTTTCTTGAAAATCTATACGACTTCCAACTGGTATTATATGCTTTATAAATCTATCGATTTCTAGCACAATAGGTTTATTTTCATTTGCTATGAGTGCTATTAAATAAATTATATTTTTCGTCTTTAAATTTACTTGACTTAAATAAGGGAATGGCGTCACTTCCATTCCATTTAACAAATTATTTAACGTTTCAAATATGTTTGGTGGTTTTAATGGAATATAATTCGGCATAGTAATCTTCTGCAAATCTGCTTCTTTCATTTGAGACACTGCATTTTTTAAGTAATAGACAGATTGAAAATCAAGAAAATAATGATGAGCATATACATCGAATTTTAAATCCAAGCTTAATTGGTACAATAATTGTGCAAGCAGATGTAAACTTTCTGACATTACACAATTCAGCTTCAATTCTTCATATAAAAGATGTAAAGAAAGAAGGACGAGCGGAAAATACGGAAATAAAATAGACTGCGTATTTATTTTTCCTGTATTGTTTGATTCTATAATATGTGGCACAGATGTTTGAATTATATTAGACGTTTTTTGTAGGCCAAGTATATTTGAAATAAAAATTTTAGAACTTCCATTTTTCATAAAATTCGTCATGTATTTCCAATCATCATTTGAACCAGAATTATTTGTTTTTTGTTTCTTTGATACTACTATAGGACTATTGCGTTCATTGAGTTGATCTTTTTCATTCTTCTGAATTAATTGTAACTTTTCTACTTCATATCCTAATAATGTAAATAAAACTACAAGAAAAAGATACCATTCCTGTTCTGATGAAAAATCTTGAGGTCCAGGAGCATTTCGTGCCCCATACCATTTTACCAATAATTGCATTGCTAAATCTTTTTGTAAAACACTTCTTAACGTTTGTAAACATTTAGTTACTGTAAAAAATGTAGAAAAAAATAATTTGCTATTAAATCAAATATAATTATAAACATATGTATGCTTACCCAAGGGAGAGGTACTAGATGTTGGTAACGTTATTCGAAAATAATTTTTACTCCCGTATTCTAAAGTAATCTTATTTCCGACAGCTTCTTTTAAAACAAGAAAATTATTCTCTATCAAAGAATTCTCTAACAAAATAGGTGGTCTTGCACAGTTACCACCTACAGGACTTAACAAGTGTAATCCTTCTTCAAATTTAATATCGTGAGAAGCAGCACAGTTTTGTGAAATTAACGAACTTCGTCGTGGAAATGGAGAACCTAATTTATGATTGATATTAGATAAAAAATAGTTATATCCGGTTAAATTTGGAAGTATTCCTGTTACATGTAATTTTCCAATACAAGTCACTCCTGAATATAATACCACTGCATTTGATAGATCCATTATCGCTATTATATGTAAACTCTGAAATATAAAATGGTACGTCTTATATTTTTATTCTAATAACTAAATATTATATTACGAAATGTTAGTAAGTACTGACTGGTATATTAACAGCACCCTTAGCTACAATGTTTGTTACCATGCCGAAAATAATTTGTTGTTGTTTATTTGTTTTCTCAAGCCTTACTAAAGAAAGTTGAGATCTATGTGGAACTAAGTAACATAAATAGTTCTGCCCCACGAAATCTGATGACAAAAAAACCTTTGACGCTCGACTGGACATAACATCCCTTAAAAAAATATTAATGTTTTACTGTTTGAACACACTAGAAAATATGAAAAAAATTTACAAGATTTATATGAAAATATTATATATACTTTGGAATTCCAACATTCTCAGTCCATACATGATCAAGACATATTTCTGGGTATAAAGGTTTACTTGGTGAAATAACGTCCTGTAATTGTATGTTACTACAGCTACCAAAAGGACTATTTTGTGTCTGATTTAATACAGAAGCCATTACTGTTTGATGCAACCTTGTATGATGAATGATAGAATTTGCAGGTGCTCCGAGTAATGGTGAGAAAGCAGAATGGGTAGGAGATTGACAACGTGAAATAGTTGCCATTGGACTCTGAGATCTTGAATGCTGCTGTTGTTGTTGAGATGGTGATGGACCTCCTGAACATGTAGTAGTATAAGATGTTCGAGAACCAAATGGACTATTTGACATTCCTAATCCTATATTAAATTGTGGATTTGGTACCCCTAAAACGCAGATACGTATATTTTAAATGAAAATTCTAATTTTTCCAAATTAAACGATTTCTCTATGCGATTGTATTGTGTTTACCAAATATACTTAAGTGTCCCTTATTTGTACTTTTATTACAGGAAAGATTACTCCCAATGTTTAAAGGTGAAGCACTTGCAGATTGATTAAACATACTAGGAGTAGTATCACTATTTCCACAAACCATTTGACACTCTTCTGTTGAAGCTTTACGTATTTTATATACAGAATGTAACCCAGTCTTTGTATCATATATCACAGCCAAAGATGGTTCAGAACTAGTAAATACAATTTGTTGATTTGAATCATACATGTATGATATGTTTCCTATAAATCAAATCATATATTAATTATATTCTTTGACCTAAAGTATTATAGAAAAATTTGTAAAATTTATAATAATACCATGCTTAATAAGTACGGGACAAATTTCATCTAAAGGATGTGTAAGAGAAAATACCACTGGCAAATTTGTGTCATTATGTAGTTGTAATCTATTTCTTTCCAATGATGTATATCTACAAACATTGATCATAATATTATTCATGCACGTTTAGAACTGTTATTATACAAGCATTTTAAAGATCAAAAAATATACCTTGTTTCTGATATGGGAACTTGTGTTTTTTCCAACAAAATTCCATACCTTGTTGACCACACAGCAGATACCTAAATTATAAGATAAAAAATCTATAATGTAATTATAAGTCTTTAATTAAATATCATATTTAATTAAAATATTACCTGAAATTGTAAACTAGATACATAATCTTCTCCAAGATTGGTAAATACTTTAAGAGTATATGAATCAATTAAACAAATACATTCTATCGTTTTATCAGAATTATCTTCTTCATCTGTCTCTTTTCCTCTTGCTAAATGATCAGGTATATTAGTATGAAATTTACACCATAGTGCATGTTTAATGTCTGTTTCACAAGTATATGTTGTTTCTAATATTTTTGCAGTTTGATTGCCCTTTGAATGAATTGCAATTTTGCCTGAACAATATAATTCTTCTTCACCACATGTATCATTTTCACGCACAATCCAAAATTCCTTCTACATGTATATAATTGATGTATTAGAAACTTTAAATATTCATTAATGCGAATAAAACCATTATATATACTTACTGGCAATGTATCTGAAATGTTTACTTCACTAAATTTTTGTAGCAAAATACTTTCTCCTTCAACTGTTTGATTGTTTAATAGTTGTTGATTAGTCACTGATTCAGGATGTCGTAAAATTATTTGTCTTCCACCAGGAATATATTCCTTTGTGTTACAGAGTTAGAATCATAATTTTTCAATATATTAATATATCAGTTTAGATTGAAAAAAATGTTCAATATTAATAGAAAACAATACCTTACACAATTTAATTATATGTTTATTAATTATATTATAACCTAAAAAACATTTGACTTACCACCGGTTCTGAGGCGGCAATCATCTTTTCCTTAGTTTCATCCAGATTTGCAGAATCTAATTATTAAGAATTAGGTAAATAATATGATAGTATTTATTTTAGATTGTTTCTTAGAATTATTTGAAAATATTTGTGCAAATACAATGTTGCTAAACGTTGCGTCACTATGGACGTCGCCATATTCGAATATATATAAGTACATAACTACATAAATTTCATGCTATAATATATTGGATAAATATTTAACATAGAATTATATTTACTTAATAATGTACTTCCTTTATCTAAATGATAGAATCCTTTTGCGCTAATAATAACTAATTTAATCTTTTTATTATAAATTATATAATTATACATTAGATTATAAATTATAGTTAAGTTGTCAAAGTAAACAATATAAATATTACAATATTAATTTTACAATACTGATTATTAATTATAATTTATGATAAATAAAATATAGCTTTTAAAATAACTTAATTAATAAGTTAAATTATGTAAAAAATGATAACAATATCCAACAATCATGAAAATAATTATTACAATTATAAAAATGTTCTTATACATAAGTGAGTAAGAAGTAAATAATAAGATCTCGAACAACTAACTGACGTTCAATAATTCTATTATCGTTAGAAAAATATACAAACTCAAATATAAATATTTCTGGTACCTTCATAATAAAATTACTATTAAATATTTTCAAATTTTTAATATTTGCGGTTTTAATATATTGCAATTTTTTTATTGCATATGAAATTGTGGAATTTGCCATTGTTACCGCTTGATTATAAAATTTGACATAATCAGCATATTTGTAAAGAGTTTATAGATTTATTTTACCAAAGCATACATATTTACAAATACTTTGCAAACTTGTTACTAGAGATAGAAATTACATTATCTTCTTTATAACGATTATTTGGTTAACCAAAGCATTTCATTTATGTTTTAATAGAATAGTCTATTATTTTATTGTATTAAATATAATAAAATTATAAATAGTATAAAAACAAATATAATAACTTAGAAAGATGGTACTTTTATAAAAGAAGAGATTTTCATTCAAATCTACAAGTAATATAGTGTTTACTTTTACAAGTAAATTTATCTTGAAAAGTTAAAATGTATCTAGCATTGGAAATTTTTATGTACATTTCCAAGGAATCTTAATAAATAGATATCATTTAAAAATATAATAAAACTTTTATTTTAAAACTATGACTAAATAAATATTTGCATATTAAAAGTTTTACATAAACTTTCGAAGTATAAAATAAATCATATTACACTGTTTTTGCATTACGTTTCTTTTTAATTCGTTAAATACGACATTTTATGATCCCTTGGAATATATTTTCATTAAAAAAGAACAGTTAAAGCAACAGTTTCTTAAAATTGCAGTATTAAAAGCATTCAAAGAGCATGGTAAATACGGTACATGTCGATTTTTGTGCCGACTGTGCCATTATTTATGTGTTGTACTTAAATTATTTGACATAACATCATAAATCTTCCTAAATTAAGTTCAAAATGTTTTACGATGAATTGCTCTAATACCATCCTCTTCATATTCTCTTTTACTAACCCACATCTTCTTGAAAGTATCTAAAGAAGCTAAAATAGAACCTCCAATCCAAGTACTATATAATCGTTCTTGAGGAGCTGATATCTATATTAAAATTTAAACATTCTTAACAAAAGAATATCGAGTTGCAAATAGTGTTTATTGCACGTTATACATACCCTAATTTTTATATCTTTCGGTGCCATTTTACGAATCTCAGATAGTAATCTATCACCAAATCCCTAACATACAAGATACACATATTTGATGTTTATAAAATTTAATTTGATATGTATTAATATGTATATATTAATACATGAAAAATATTTCATTAATTTTATACTTACGCGGAATAATGTAGATCCTCCTGATAAGACAATGTTTTGGAATAATACCTTTCTTAAATCTAAATCAGATTTCTGAATGGAATATGTTAATACTTCATGAAGTCCTTCACATTCTTCTCCAATTAAGTCTGGTCTAAAGAGCACTTCAGGAGCTCTAAACCGTGCTGGTCCAATCTATTGCAAATAAATACCATACTCTGCATACATTACATAATAAAATTTTTCATATAAATTTAAAATATATTGATATACACATAAATTGTATAAGTAACAACTAATTTTAAAGAAACAACATATATTATTACCTCTAAGTAACTTCCATCAGGCAATATATATTGGAATTTTTCTGTTTCAATAGTTTCTTCTTTTTGAGGGTTACTAGCAAGATAGCATGCTCTTTCTTTAATTGTTCTAACAATTTCAAATTCTGCTGTAGTTCTGAAATTAATACCCTCTTTACGTAGAAGAAGCCGGAGGTGCCTTGTGACATCACGTCCTGCTATATCAACTCTCATAATACTATGAGGCATAGCAAAACCTTCATAAATAGGTACTGCATGTGTGACACCATCTCCAGCATCTAAAACTACTCCTGTAGTCCGCCCTGTGGCATATCTTTAAATTGAATTTAAATAATGAGAATGTTATTAACCGTTTAATGATATTGTACAAAAAATACAGTTTATTAAAACTGAATACTTACAGACTAAGAACAGCTTGCATTGAAACAAACAAAGCTGGAACATTGAATGTATCAAAGAATATTTCTGCAGCTTTTTCCCTATTTTTTCTTGGATTAAGCGGTGCTTCTGTTAACAAAACTGGATGTTCTTCACTAAATGTTGCTAATTGATCTTTACTATAAACATAAGACCAAATTCTTTCCATGTCATTCCAATCTGTAACAACTCCATGTTCCATTGGATAACGAAGAGATAAAAGACCACGATGTTCCTCTGCTATTGGGCCCACAAAAAGATCTCCTTCTAAAGCACCAGCCATAACACGTACATGTTTGGGTCTGCCAATACTGCAAAAAATTATTAATATATGCAGGGTGTTTCAGAACACATGGACATAACTTCACTTAAATGAACGCATATTGAATTCAACACATTAAAATAACAAAAACAGTTCATATAAACATATGACCCTGTTTCTGAGTTACAGCCAAATTTCTGTTTTCCAAAAATTCTTTTGATAAACAGTTCTTTATTTGTTTACAAATAACATTCAATATATTATGTACGATCTTATAAATATTCTACAACACTCTATATTATGTAAACATTCCCTTTTAATGTTCCCAAATCAATTCAATCGTATCATTCATAATAGCAGTATATCTATTGAGTGCCTATATTTTATAACATCGACAATAATGGCAGATTATACAAATACAGAAATGGCAGATAAACATTTAATGTATGACCTTGCAGAATGCTGTGCTGAGACATCTATAAGCTTGTATTCATGCCAAAAGTGGTTATTTTGTGCAATTTCTGTAAAGTCAGGTAAATAATTGATATAATACAAGTATGGCTGTATTGTGAAAACAAGATCATATCGAGCCATGTTGATATGAGCTTTTTTTCTTATTCTGAAGTGTTAAATCCATCAGTGAAGTTGTGCCCACATATTCTGAAACACCTTGTATAATTAACACAGTACATTAGGCAAACTAAAAAACTATAGAACAATATAAATCTTGAGAACTCAAAATACTTGAAATTATCTTACAATCTACTGCCTGTCAATAACCTCCAAGCAAACAGAAAGCTGTCAAGAATATTAATTAAGTGGTAGCAGAAGATTTACTTACTAGTTTGGAAATCTGCATTTTGGTATCTGATCGCCAGCAAATCCTGCTTTAATTACACCAGAACCCTAAAAAAGGAAATAAAAAGATCATTATAACATTATCATTGAATATCATTATCGATTTTAAACTACAAAAATTAGTATTTCTATTAGGTCACCAGTTTTATTAGATATAACCTATTTGTATAATAAAATATTAATAACAGAAATGACACGAAAAAATGTAAGAAGATCACATAATATATCACAATATTCATAGCTTTAAAGAAAAAGAGAAAAATTTTGAGCGTTGCTTAGGAGCCGACATTATGGTAGAATTGAATTTGACACACTGATTTAAAGAACGTAAAATTATTTGAAGACTTAGATATTTTGATATATTGCTTACATTATCGATAACTACGGGTTGATTAATTATCACATCGTACGGTTCCATAGTTATCTAAAAAATCGTACTATTTTATGTAAGAACTTTGGAAATTAACAACTGTAACCCCACAGTTGCACACCTATTCTCTGGTGAGTTTTGGAGAGAGTTATTGACAGCTTAGCAAAATAAAATTACTTGTTACTAGTCACAAACAGGTTTGCCAATTGTTCATTCAATTTTTCTGACAAGTTTCAAAATACGTATTTAAATGTGATCATTCTTATCGATTACTTATCGTAAATCACATATATATATATATATATATATATATATATATATATATATATATCTTATTAAATATTTGTTAAGATATATAATGTATACAATAAAAATATTAAAAATAATTAAGTATACATATTTTTTTTATAAAGGCGTATATTAAATAATATTCATAAAATAATTTCTGTTTCATTTAGTCATAGCCAACATTGAAGAATGTTTTATTTGATTATTCCTTATTGGGATATTATAAGATAATAATTATAAATAAAATATAAAAATCAAATATAATCTACATAAGAACCAAAAATGTATTTTAATACTTATTAACTTAAATTATAATCACTATATTGTAGAAGTAGTTAGGGAGTTAATCTAAAAATATGTAAATTGTTTATGTTATTTAAGATCTCTATTAAAATAGATTTCGTACATAATTAATTTTACGTGATTACAATACTTGTAGATAAGAGTTCTGTACTATTGTTATTTCTTAAAATTTATGTCTCCATTTAATCAGTATCATTCTATTATATAAAAAAGTATACATTCCTATAAATGTTTATGATAATTTACAGATATTATCACATTTTTATGCATAACAACAAAATAGCCAATATTCACAGCATTTACCGTATATGAATATCAGCAATATCTTTTGATTCTGCTTGTAGTCAAATGATATACTTATAGATGAAATTATTTACAATACGAATCTATGATTAATAAATTTCTGCCATAAGTAATAAAACTAGAGATGTCCAACCAGTGAATGGATGACTACCTTTTGCTTCTCCATGAACATCTCCATAATTTTCCCATACGTATCCAGTTTTCTTATATTGCTTAATAACGTTTTGTATTAAATTCTTTCTTAAATTCTGATAAATTTTTCTCGCTTTGTCTTGATATGGACCTTCAATGTTAGAATAGTAGTGCGTTGCTCGTACTGTCAAATAATTCAAATTCATCCAAATAGCTCCTCTCCAGTAAGGACCATCGTGTTCAGTATTATATTCCATGTAAAGCGGTGATATCTTTGCGAGTGATCGTAAGCCATATTTAGTCCACAATAGGTCAGGATTGGTTAAATCCTGTAGTACTTTGCCTAACTGTGGAGAACTGGGATTAATAATTTGTAAAATAAACGGAAATAACGAGACATATCCGAAAGAAGAATCAATGTATCTTAGAGTTGGATCTTCCATTACAACTCGTATTGTTTCCGACGGTTGTAGATGTGATCTTGAAGACGGAGTTACTTTTCGTAGAATTACTTTATCTGTATGCAATCCGAAATCAGCATACGTTTGTGTACTTGGTGACCAATGTAGCTTATTTAATAAACTATTATCAGATAAGTACTGATAGGTCTCTTGATATTTATTATTAGAGTGACTTAACATTTCGCTGATCTGATGCATAATATCAGCTGCAAATGCAATCCAGCAACGTAAATCGACATGTCGTTCATCGACATTTGGATGAGAAGCTCTTGGATAATCATCTAATCCAGATGTGAGCGTTTTTGGATTTAATTCTTTATTAGTTGTTCCATCTCTACCTCTCCATCTATACGTACTTGATATATCTCCAATTTGCGTAGTATTAAACCAATTAAACCATGTCTGAAGACGAGGGTACAAATTATCAAAAAATTGGAAATGTTTTTCTAATATCTCTTCTTTTTTGTGCTTAAGTATAAAATGCAATGTTAAAAAAAATGTAGGTGGATTTGCATTTGTATTTATTTGAGTTACGAACTCTTCTGGAACTTTCGCTAGAGCTTCTTGACCCAAAATCATTTCTCTCGGAATCCATCCTTCGACGTTCATTAAGTCGAACCAATGATTTATAATATCTAGTTCGATTTCTAAATCCCAAACTGATATAAGCAAGCCATGAAAACCTTCGTCCCATAGAAATCCTCGTGGAAAGAAGCTTCTACTAGGTACAGCAGTATATAAAGGTGCTTTCCAGTAAGGCACAGGACCTTTAGTATATTGACTTTGAACTTGTGAACTTCCATAGAAGTAGCCTATAGAGCCTATCATATTCGATAGCGTCATTTTTGCAAATTTAATTTCTTCTTCTGTATAACCCTTCGACTTTAATTTAAACACCTTCTCAAACTTGTCATCAAATAATTTTCGGTGTGTTTCTAAAGTACGGTCATAATTTTGACCAATTAATTTGTTGACTCTGTTAATAAAACTACCTGATTCATAACTAATTTCAATTTCAAAAGGAATTTTCCCTGTTATTTGTGTTGCAATAAAATTTGCATCTCTTCTTTTTCCATCTACCGATAATGGTATTTGTTCACCTGCTAGAACTATGTATTCCTTTGATGATCCTTTATGAAATGCTATCCTTAGATTTTGGAGAACTGTTTCTTTCAAGGCATTTAAGCCAGGAGCAACAGTTGCTAGAAAAGAATGCTCCTCTACAGTTCCATGTATCATATTAAGATTTATAGTAAACGAACCTAAACCTTGAGTATTTCCCTCTACACCTGTTAACTGTTTTTCATCACCAAGATTAACTTTAATCCATCCTTTAACATTCTCTTCAATGGCAGTATAGAAAAGTAATGAAATTTCTTCACCATCTCGTATCTTATCCTTAGAAGTTACAGAAATTCTTGCAGTCCAATCTCCACCATGTTTACCACCAGGTCTTTTAACAAATGTAGTAGTTAAAATAGCTGAATTATCCACTATTTCTTGAACACCAAATGTTCTTCCATCATGCTCCATCCATGCATATCTAAATACAAATTAAATAACAACTATTATACAAAAAGTTGTCAAAATAGCATTGAATGAAATAAATTTTATTCACCTATCTAGTCTATCACTTTGTTCACACCAATGTCTAAGGCCACTTCTATCCTGACGCAATAAATGTGGGAAATACCACATCAATCCTGTTATTAAGGAATGTGGATCTCGAGTTTTTAATCCAAAATAAACACCTGATCTATAGGTACCCCAATATCTGTCTGCAACATCCAATCCAGAGGCTGTAACTAGCTATTTTTCATAAGTAAATAATACCATTATTAGTTTTGATAGAATTTTTGTATGAAAGTAAAAATATTTTTAATAACTTAGTTGAAACAAAATAATAAATAAAAATAAAAGTATACAACATACCTTTTTTACATCATATGGAGTATTCACTCTTGTTTCTAAGTATCCTCTATAACTGAACCAAATAGCAACAGCAATGCATAAAACCATAACTGAAATGTTCAATATGGACATTTTAAATTTACTTTCTTTTTTTGAAATAACAGATTTAGGTTTTGATTTTGTAAATTTATCTTGTATTTTATTTTTTGCCATTCTATGTACCCTGAAATAAATCATAAATATTATTTTCTGGTATTTCCATGTTTATAATTTCATGGATTTGCAAACATAAATAATTAAAAAGATAATATGAAAACGTGATAATAAATACCTTAATCAACAATAAATGTGTTTTATTGTAATAACAATAATTTCTATTGATATAAAACAGCAGTGAAATTAAACAATAAATTAATTCTCAATTCATCCCTATACTCGGTATATTTGAATTTTTACAGGTTATATTTAATGATTGCTTTATTAGATACTAAATAAAAATTGGAATATAAAACACATTTATATATTAAAAAATCCTGTGCAAAAAAGTAAAACTACAGTGCTCCCAAGTTACATCATTTATTTTTACCGACCTTATCAGTGAATGATAAAAGCATTCCATACATATTTGAAAATAATGTCACAGCACGTATAGTCATCTGAGGTTATACCTGGTAATACCATTGACTCGTCTGTGGTAATACTATGAACTGAATAAAACAATTCTGTTTAACATTTTTACTTTTATTTACCCAATAGTTGCATATTTTACAAATAAAGCATTCCTATATATACCTTTGATTAGTAGTACATATTTATGTATATACTACCAAATTGGTGTACGTTGTTTAAATTTTCAAATGGAAATATATATTTAAATAAGTAAGTTAAATGCAATTCTTTTATAAGTAGAGTTGATGTCTTTTAATTTCCATTTGAACTTTAACCAAGTACAGTAAGTGTAAAATGATTATTTAGATAATACAACATAATTAAGTAAATACATATGTATCTATCATGATCAGGAAAATGTAACATTGGGATTAGCGGTTTCTTGTATATAATTCAAGACGTGTATAATTTGTTTACATTTAGTATCTCCAATATCTTATATGTATATATATATTTATTTTTAAAAATGTTAAAACAATTATGTATATACAATATCAGCAATATATAGATTTTTCCTTGAATATTAAGAGTAAACAACAAAATATTCCCTCTCAAAATTGTAACACAAATGAAATTGTGAATAATTAATTTTTCCCTTAATTTACAACATATATTAGGTAAAATATTTCACAGCCAATAGTACACATTAACTGCAATAAACTTAAAAATGTAGCAAGTGGGACATACTCAATAAGTTTTACATAATTTCGTTTGTAATACTTTGTTTTGATAGTGAGACACTTTTAGTAAATAATATGTCTATTGTGTCTGTTTAAAAATATGATTTGTTTCTTTCTTACAATGACTGACCAAAATTGAAAGGTATAGATACAAAAATAATTAAAATATATTGATAAAGTAGGACCTTAAAAATCGTTGTTTCATGTAAAAGGCAGGTTTTGTAATATGTATATGTGAGCTGGCCTTTTTGATATAAAATTATAATATATAAAACTAATGAAATAAAATAATGCATATACTACAACTAATATTAAAGTACATAATACAGAAATGAGAAACATCTGTATGTACATATATAGGAATTTCATTAGCATAAAGTACAATACTAAAATACAATGTACTATTCTATAATGTATATCTTCTTATAATCTTTATTATGTTATCTTTGTTTATCGATAATTTTATAATGATAATATATCCTATAGTAGCATATATGATTCACCTCGAATAACATTTTTTATAACATTTCATTAATTCAGAAATTATCCATTTTCCTGAAATTATTCAAAATTCATTTATGAGTTAACAAATATAATAAATATACTAAGTACAATAACACTGTATCAATTTTCTACCTTTGATCTTTTTCTGTGGATTTAACAACCTATATAATCTGACAATTAATTTTGTACATTATATTGCTTTCTTCTGAGTTAATATTAATATATTACCAACAAACATTATATTATATTATTCAAAAATATACAACAAGTGGCTAAATAGTAAGATTTTGCAACTATTAAAATACATATTATAGTTTATAAACCTTTAAAATAAAAGTCAACAATAAACAATTTTTAAATATAAATAATATTGTAAACATCGATATTTTAAAAATAATTATCAGAATCATCTAAATGCTTCAAACTTGTTTTTTAATTTTTGATATTTTTTCTGATTTTATTAAATATTGTACTAAATATTAATTGACTTATCTTACTATATTTGAAGGAATATGCATATTGACATATCAAAAGATAACACTGTCAAAATAATTTATCCAAAGGTGAATCTTCAAATACATGCCTTTTTTAAATGTGCATATACAAGTTATTATGTGCAATACAAATGCACACAAAAATTTGTATAGACATTTGGAAAATGATTGTGTTTAGTAATATAATATGCTGTTTAAATTTACTTATATTCATTACTTCTTTAAAAATATTGAAAAGGTAATACTGTTGTTTTGTGCAAAACATTACATTTGATAATAATAAAGTTTAGATATTATTAGTACAGGAAATTATAATGTAATCTACAAATGAACATTCACAAAATAAATAACAAAAAGAGTTTAAAATCATAAATAGCATGTTTATATCTGTATTCAATTTATACAGGTTGTGGAGTATCTTTTTCTCATATATAGTGCTTCTAATTTTTGTACACACTTTCTATAATAGTGTGATTAAGCAAATACTGTATCTACTATAAATCTCTCTTAGTAATAACATGTCCTTTTTCTATGATCATTGATAGAATTATATTATTTCTAAGTGAAAAGAAGTGAATTTTTTTTATAGTATTTTAATATTCTAGCACAAATAAATTACGCAAAAGAATGCTAACTGGTGATTTTAAATTTAAAATATGAAGTTGTAATTGCTTTAAAACATACAAATGATCAGTATAAGGATATTAAACTAATTTTAATGGGATTACAGTTGGTAATTTGTGGAATAATGGATTTAAGCAGAAATATGCTTTTACAGAAAATTAATTTTGTATTGCAATAATATTCCAAAAGATAAACAACAGATATTTATAAGATATATGAGACATGCTTTGTTTAAAAAGTAACTGCATATATATTGTAACATAGAACAAGTATAACAGATATTCTTATGGCCAGCGCTTACCAGTTAATATCTTTTAATGAATGTGTAGAATACACTAACTTTTCTTCCTCCTCGAATATTAGCTTAGATATTCTGATGTTAATATTGTTTGAACTCTCTTGCTTTATTTCATGACAATTGACACTGTTACAACGCAAATGGACAGACGAATCAGCACATTTTGCTGTTGCGTATCTCTTTAGAATATATTTTTGTTATAAAATATTATTTTTTTTATTTTAAACATGTAAATAAATATCTGAGAAGTAATTTAACTTAATCTAGAGAAATAAAATTATATATTAAATACAAATATTTCAATACAAATTTTGAGTAACTACATTATAGGAATATTAAGTATTACAGTTAAAAATAAAAATGTAAAACGTTCCTCAGAAATATGCAACATGTGTTAACTGTAAGTAATAATTTACTTAATGTATGTTTAAATTAATGTATTGATTCGACTGGCCAGTTGCGTTGATTACGGTTCATTTTCTCAAACTATCCTTACTACTTGTTCGGCTAGTTGAAGCTGTACTTGATTCTCCAGGACCTCCAGTACCTACTGCATCTCCATTAATACTGGATCCAGCAAGAGATGCTGTCGGTGTAACTGGAGCTGAACGCCTCCTTACTTTTGTCAAAGCTTTATCTAATCGTTGTATAAACATGTCCACATCTGATTTCTTCATACCTAAAGCTGCAGCAGCAGTTAAGTATGGTACTGGATAATTACTATTATGAGCTCCCCAACCTAATTTAAATTAAATGAATGAAAAATATAATGAATTTGAAAGTGTCATTAAAATATACTAGACACACTTTTGGTCACATACCTTCAAACTTATATGAAACAATATGCTTAGTTTCTGTTGTTGTTATTACTCTTGTACCACTAACATTGCGGAGAAATAACATCAAACCTAACATTGTAACTTGTTTATTATCATGCTGATGACTTAAACACTGAAGAGTCATTCCCATTGATATAGGATTTCCTTTAGTGTCTAGCAATCTTTCATCATGTCTGGCTGCTAACTTGCCAAGTTCTTCCTTTAAATATGAATACATTTCTTTACGTTGTGTTATTAATTGTTTGTAACCCGCCATTCCTAAGCTTAGTAATGTTATCATTACATCCATAATAGAGCTGGCACTTGCACGACCTGGGTACATTTTTGATATGCGATCTAACAGATTTTTGTCAAAAGAGCCAATAATTGCACCACCAACTGGTACTAGAAAGTTTTTATCTGTGCTTTGAACGAAAGCATCGACGCGGCCCTTACGTGATGCTTCTTGAATCAAATGCATACATGTCGTACTCTGTAAGCTATTGACAAAGTATAATGTAACATCTGTTCAAATATAATATGTTTAAAATGCTATAGTACATATATAATATACATAAACATACCCATATGCATTATTTACTAAATGTGGAATGTTATATTGAGTACAAAGCGCTGCAATAGAATCAATAGAATCACATGCCCTGGGTGCAAAGCAACTAGTTGTTGTTAGCACACAAGCAGCACTTTCACCTAAAGCTGCCATTTGAGATTCAAGTCTTTGCATATCTGTCTTTAATTCATCTCCAACTATCTTGGTTTCAATAACAATCGGTTCTAATCCAGCTGTGATTATTGATTTAAAGCTTGATTTTTGATCAATTCTAGGCCACAGGACATACTTGGCTCGTGGTCTATCCTGTTTAAATGTTAACATACATAATACCAAGCTCATGCCTGTAGCCATTGGTGATAGAAAACAACCTGCTATGCTTTTTACACCTGCAATGAAAAAATATTTAATATAGCACTTAGATAACAAAAATTTTAAGAGCTTTAATAAAATTGAGCAACCTTAATTTAAAATTATTTATCTTACCCATATATCGAATGACTTCAAGTACTAAAGCATTTGTTAATTTATACATTAGGCTACTTCCTGCAGCTTTTGGTTGTACTTCTTCTAAATCACTTGATCTTCCTATGCCATGACCCATTCGAAAATGTCGCCTTGCAACAATGTTCGATACGATTCTTGCTTCACGTTCTCCAACACTACAATTGGAAGGAAAATTGTTGCTGTCCATTTGTGACAGATCTGAGAGAAAAGCTTCTATTGTTGCATCATCCCAACCCTCTTGTGGCCATTTTTGCTAGTTTGAAATAATTTATATTAGTAATTAAATGATATAATACAATTATATTAATATATTAGTAATTAAATGATATCGGCAAAATATTAATTGAAATCTTACATGTTCGATGAAGTGTCTTATAAGATTTTCACGTGCTTTTTTTGCATTTAAACCTTGTTGTACATAGGTTGAAGGAATAAGTCTTTCAGCTAAACTGAATGCCTGATTATTCATCTTCTTAATTTATTTAATTCTTTCACACACTTAGGCCAGAAATATTAGAAAGTTTGATGTCTTAGCACAGCATTGCTTTTAATAATTAATATCAAATGATTAGAATAATTATTAATTTACAGATAATATGAACATGAAATGCTCATCATACAACACAAAAAAATGATATAACTTTATATAAAAATATTCTTCTATGGTATTCAAATGCATAAACATTTAATACAAAATTATATTATACTTAAATAAAAGATATTGCTCCATGAATGATTTTTATGTAAATAGAAGGTGCAACAATGTTGATGGTATTATAGAAAAGAAAACAAAGTTTCCATATAAAAATGAAATTTATTAAAATGTCAAATATATGGGTACAAAAAATCATACATTACATATTATAACATGCAAAAGCTAATTACAAATCAAAAAGATATGTATGCAACTTAAAAAAATATATAAAATCACATTTGTATATTAATAAATATTCGTAACTATATTTCAGAAAAAAAATACAGTGCGAAAATATAATATTACATAATTTCATAGAATATGAATAAAAATTAATTAAATAGCGAAAAATCATTAAGTAACCATAAACATCAGTACCACATAAAATCAAAGAACGAACGCGCTGTTGTTTATTTAAACGAATCTAACAAAATACAACAAATTCAACATCGATATAAAGGTTATGTACTTTTATTATGTATGGATTAAAACACTATTCACAAAAAAAATGAGAAAAGAATAAATAGTTACAATATCTGAAGTTCTGTTAAAAGCTAGCAAACAATAAATAAAAAGAAGGTTGATTCGAATGACACAGTTTCGTGGAACGGTGTAATAAACGATATATCATAGAATAAGAAAATGGGTTGGGCTACGATGAATATTCGTGTGCTGGCGGTGCACTTGATGATCATGCACTACCTGACGCATTCCAAAGACTCCGAGCCGTAATATTTTATACGCGCATTTAACGGAACTTGAATTGAGCAAATATACACACGACCTGTGTCGCCGTGGTCATCGGGAATTGTCAGCAGACGACAGGTTGTTAGAGGTTATGTCGTGTCGAGGTCACCTAAATCGGATTAATTTTACGCAATAAGAGAGGATGCAACGTAATTGTTTGGCCACAGGGGACTCAGGACTGCGTTTTAATTGTCATTAGTTACACGATGTGTACCGCGGACGCGTGGAGAATAGCAAAATTTACGAATTACGGAATTTTACCTCGAATTATGGCGTTCAGGCGACAGCGGACGGACGGGTTACGCACGGCGCTACGAACGAATTCGTTCGCCGCCTTTACAGGTCAAAGTGATTCGCATACAACTTACAACTCAACTATCCGGCAGGTGCATCATTTACTGATAATTACCTTGTTACCTCCTTCCCATTGAAAAATCATCGATCATCACATGCTGATACGAAAAATGGAAACGTAGCGCAGAATCAGCGATTTTTTAAGTATGTAGTGTAATTTTATCAACTTTCTTATAATAATTTAAAAAATTGTTTAAAAATTCATTCGCAAATAGTTCTTTAAAATTATCTTAATGTCTATTAATTGGTCTTCCCTTTTTTTAGAAAAATATTTATGTTGCTTTTCTTTATTTAGTGATTGTAATACTTTATGCATATATAATCTACGTAAAATGAAAATAGGTTGTTGTAATATTATCAGCATAAAAATAGTATTAAAATATTACCTTGCACAAAATTACTTTATTGCATTTAAATCCTTTTTACTTAACGTTTGCATTTATATTTGGAAACTTTATATTTTTATAGTAACTTTATAATCTTTTATAATTTTTTGTTAAAATCTCGTAATAAATCTGTTACAATTTTACATAAACCTTCAAATCTATCGATGTAGCGTCATTAAATATTTATGACATACGCACGCATGCATGTACACACACACGCGCACACGTACATATAGTTGTTCTCATGAATATTACGATGATATTACGTAATCACTTTCTTTCATATACGTCAATTAACAAAGATTTTCATTATTAATAGACGCTACGGAATACTAAAATCTTAACTATTTTCATCTCAACTGAACCTCTGAATCTCATCTCTGAATATTGCACATCTTGCAATTCGAATTAAATCTATTACATTGTAAATCGTATATCGTATCCATTGTCAAATTATTCACTATATAAAGAAGAAATTACTTTATTATAAATTGCAATGCATTTTCAATGTATCTCATTTATTTGTAATATTTCAGTTTAAATGAATTTTAGGCACATGTGTCATGAATAGGTTACGGATATGTTTATGTAAATTCATATATCTATGAATATAATTGAAGAAATAGAGCCTAAACAAAGATTTCTTATGTCAAATATTATAATGATATAATATTTTAAATATTACAATATATACTATGGTAAAATTACGAGTATACATAGTCTTTGAATATGTATTTTTCATAAATACTAAATACATAAATATCCGTGGTCTAGTAATAATATTTAGTAGATGAATCAAACCTTTCATAGATTGTTTCTATTGTTCATAAAATATAAATTAATTTTTTAAATATCCAGTCTAATTATAACGAGTACTATACTTTGTTATATATTTTTGCATATTATGTACATTTTTGCACGTTGAAATTTCCTATAAATGTATAAACATATGCAGTCTTATCATGAATATATGAGTAGCCGAAACCAGCATAGGAATAGTTTGATTTTCTGCATTGGCATACCTGCCTACACGTTAACCCTATTCAGTGAATAGATCTTATAGTTTGCGGTGAGGTTCGCATTGTGGTGATAGTGTGGAATTGGTATTCGAATGACAGGTTGTCGTGCTGTGTGTTAGTATTCAAGTTAAGTAACAAGAATATTTCAAAATTATTCTGTGTCTGTATTTATATAAAACATTGAATATAGCACTGAAAATTTCGAGCTTATTAGGTACGTTCTCTTTAAACTTCCGATAACGAATTCAATTGGCGGATACTTGATATCAATGGCTGAATAACTTTTTATCATTTTTCCGAATAACATTATTTTGCGACAATTTGTTTCTGGCTTTTATATCGATTAAACAATTTAGCAGGTGACAATTTGATATTTTAAAATAATATCATTGCAACTGATAATTATCATTGTTTCGTGACATGATTATTTTATTGTTATTTTCTGCTTTATAACTATTTGCAGTTTTTGCTGTTTACAATTTGCTTAAAAGTATATCTTTTGTATAACACGTAAATGTTTACTGTTATTAAAAAGAAATTTTAATTATGATATGTTTGGATTAATTTCATCTTTAAACATGTTTTTAATTATTGAATGATACAGTGATACAATAATAATTCTGATGATATGTTAAGTCATAGTTTTTAAAATAATATTTTGCATAAAAATCTGTCGTTGTAAAAGATTATCATGTGCGAAAATATTTAGAAATTTATTTTATCGATAAATTGACAAATTTTTTTTTTCTATCTTTCTAGTTAATCATGGAATTGGAGAATTGTAATTCGCACGGGGATCATGTTCCTACTACACCTCAACACGAAAATGATCCCAGTGGAAATAAAAAGTGGTATCGACAAGCTAGTCAAAGGTTAGTGATTAATATCTCGTTAACTGTATCTGACAAACGTTTAAAATTCGCTGAAGCTTGATTAAAAAATTGATAAAACAGAGTAATGTTTTGAAAAATATTAATAAAATAATAATTTTCTATCCAAATTTAATTCTTAATAATAAAAGATTATTTTCACTCCATAATTACTATCTATATACGTATATTTAATGTTTTTAAATTTGTTTATTTTATCGTATATTTTACTTATTGGAAAGCATTATTGGTGTAAATATACCACATTTTCACGTCGTTATAAGAAATTTAATTATTTTCAATAGACTAAATTATTGTTCAATTATTTTGGGCAGTGTATCATTAAATGCATACGCAATATGCCCATGAAACATATGTCGAATTCACTATCGTATAATCGTTAATATTTTATAATAAATGAAGTGCTTTATTATACTGAGAAAATTTATTTATTTATGGGAAACATAAAGGTGTAAAAATGCACATGATATGTAAAAATATATAAAATATTCAAGATAATTACAATATGTAACTGATGAAATGAATGTGTATTTAGTTTTTATTCTTTTTAATTATATGTATTCATAGAAATATGAATTTGCACGAACATCTGCAGTCTACTTATTATTATCTCAGACGAGCCACCCGACTCTAAGGCACAAAATTTTACGGTATTCACAAGATCGCCAAGGCCATACCAACAGCCTACGCATTATCAGAGGCGGCTCGATCATATTACGCGAAAATAACTGGTTTAACTTTATATATTTCCATCATGATTGTGAGTGATTTTATGGTCTTGAAAAAGTAAATTTCTGCACTTTCGCCGTTGTACCATAGTTTTTCACATTTGAACGATTACAGTTTATGTTTTGATGCTCGTTTGATCAGAATTACTCAAGAAAATCGCGTGTGATATTTTTCTATACACTTCCTTCATCCATGCTGTCGAGACTTACATAGATAACGACTGTCAAAACATCTTACTGATAACAGTATATTTCCTATTCTGTCATAAAGACTTGTGTTTTTAATCATTAGCAAGGAGGTAATATATTTCAAGATTAAAAAGCTTTTCTATCGCTTTTTATCTGTCCCGAGTTATTTGGTTCCATGGATTAAGAATCCATCTTATTTCAAATTCGAGTTTTATTATAGAGATATTCAAGATTATTTTATACTTCAATTCCATATTAATCTTTATTCATTTATCTTCTTTTTTTAATCCTTTGCTTTAAATCCGTAAATGTTACTTTCCAGTTATTTATTTTCTTTTCTATTGTTTCCATTATTTCATTTTTATATACAAGGTTATCTTTTTAATTGGCCGATTTCTTTCCAACATATTTTGGCAAGTTTCTTTCTAAGACGCATATGGTCTGTCATCGGTTGTATTAAATTTATATCTGGAATTTCAAATCGTTGTTAACTTTATATGACCTAATATATAACGCAGATTACGCTGCAATTTATAAAATACGCATCATAATGAATGAGTGTTATATAAAGAGTGATACAAAAAATAAAAATTCAAGTGATAAATTATTAAAATTGTAATGTTACCATCATCCTCTCTCATAAAATAAAAATCCATTTTTCCAGAAAATTTATATTTTCTCTTTCATTCATGAGACTGTAAAGGATATTTTGGTTTAATTGATTCTTGATTATATCAAATTTCTCTGTGTACTTTTCCTTCTAATCTATCATCGTCACGCGAATGACCCCTGCAGCCTTCTTATCGTCGTTGCTATTCTCGCCATATTTTCGTGTTGTTTGCTCGCGTGTAACTCGATTTGAGAATTTTCATTGAACTCAGTACGTCGTTGTCATTCGCGTTGGTAAGTTAATGAGCCGCGTAAATAACTCTGGATTTCATTCTCTGTCTCTTTCTCTTTTCCTGCGTTCTCTTTTCGGAACGTTCTATGATCGATTTTCCAACCGTTCAGTTTCAATCGATCTGTTATGAGCTGTGAAAATGTGGACGTGCTGATTACGCCAGGCAGAACTGGTAATTCTTCTTCTATTTCTATTTGTTCCTTTTATCAAGCTTACACGCATGGCGCGCCGTACTGTGCGTTTTTATCGAACAATAAAGTACAATACGCTATTAATATGCTAACGAAACGTGTTTAACTGGCGAAAAGTTAACTGAAAATTAGATTTCGTGAACTTTGTTAATAATCACGGATTAAATACTTTTTATGATATTTTTCACACAATTTTACTCACGTGACGATGTTTCTTCGACCAGTAACCAGCATTCGAATGTTCTGAAGCAGGGTGCAAAGTTCGATTCCCGGATGAGTCAAACATCTTTTACGAAGAATCCTTTTATCGATCAGTGTTTGGCTCCCCTTTAAATCACGGTATAGAAATGACCAAGAACAATTGTAGCGAACAAGACCTGGATAACTACAATGAGAGTGTCCTACGAACAGATAAGCGTGAATTAGGTCACAGGTAAATTTCTTTTCATATTTTATCATATCTACTTTACGATTGTGGTATCTCTTATAATTCATTACTCACCTGTGATTACATTACTTTCGAAAAATATTCATTACCAAATTTTATTAGTAGATAGAATATTAATCATTTTCAATGTCAGCGATGATAATTTCAGAAATGTGTGTGTTTGGAGATTTTATAGATTTAATTTATTGATGAAGTTTTTAATCATTTTTGAGAGACCAGATTTGAGTGTCGTGTTTCCCCTCGCCCCTCCCTTTCTCTCTCTCTCTCTCTCTCTCTCTACTATGACAATAATGCGCGCGCGCGTATCTGCAACGATCTGCATCTCGTCGTACAATTCCTGCAAGATGATTTAAAAGATGGACTGCTAATTTTTAAAGCATTCGATTCTTACCCGAACGTATCTATACACTAATTTTTACGTAAATATGGAAAACTTCTTTGTTCAATGCAGATGATGCAATGCTCGAGAGCATACAAGAATTTATAATACCTCTATAAATTTGAATAAAAAGAAATTATGTATATAGTACCTTTATTCCATAACTGGATAAAATTTGTATCGACGATACATGATCAGAATTATCAAAATATGATGTGATAAGAATTATTTATCTTTATTTATGCAGACTTTGTTTCTTAAACATCCAAATATGAGCGTAGTAAATACTATTTATGTATGCTATCCGTCTAGATATCTATGATAATAAGCTAAAAACAAATTCCATCGTACCATTAGCCGATATCTTTCCGAATGCAAGATGGAAACGCTAAACATATTGCAAAATACGATATTTCGCAATGCCCCTCCATGCCTCATTAAGTCAGTCCGGTGTGGCCTGTTCTTTTATCTCAGTTCGAATGCCACGTTCCACCTACGGAAATTTCCTCTAGTCAGAGTTCTTCGCTTAACTTCTAAAAAATTACATCACTCGACTTAATTCGATATTTCATCGATTATTTCGTTTCAGGTCTTAGGATTTGAAACTTCCGCAAAGTGCAGATCTTATAATAAGACTTCGACCTCGACTAGGTTACAGAAGTGGAACTCTGATCTCGATTCAGTTTGCTCGTCTCCTTCGATCGTTCAAATACTCTTCTTCTTTGTACCGTGTGTTATGTGCCATTCACAACGTGCTTCAAGCTTCTGAGCGCCTCGGGTAGAGAAATTTGAAAAAGAAATTTGAAGAGCATAGCTATATGTAATACGTGCCTATTCTCACGTTGCGGCTATCTTGAGACAAAGAGGCAACCGTCCTCTTTCTTGTATCGTGACTTATGCGAGTTCTTCGACCATATTACGTACCATATTTAGGAGAGAGAGGTCTTATGCATTTTTCATAACCAGGTCAAATATATGCACGAGCGTTTCTTTGATACATAAAAATATGTTCCGTGTTCCATGTGTACTACGCAGTTTATTCATGCCAATGTTATAGGTAGTATACGCGTCGAAGTGCGTTAAGCTTCATTCATTTAGGATTCAATATGTTCTAATAGATCCTAAGTATATCGCATTAAGGGTGCAATCTATTTAAAAAATCTTCACTAAGACATGATATACGTTAATTGTAATTTTTACTACAATATTAATTAGTAATAATTACTATAATGTCGCAACGCCGTACATGTATGTCATATTATCAGGTGCAAGTCGTTGTTCGAACAAAGCAAAATGCGACTGAGAAATGCGCTTTTAGTTATGTTTAGAATTTAATTTTAGCTGGCACATCTAACTAAATAAGTAGACGAACGCGTGCACGCGTGCACGATCGAAACAGAGATCTTAAATTCGACCCGTGTGAAATTGCTTTTTTCAATAAGAATAATAGAAGCTTGCATTGTGATGTTCCACTCGTTAATCAATTTTCTTTCTTATCAGTGATATATCGAATCATTCAATGAAGCAAAATTATCAAGGTGCGTTTCGTTATCATATTTTTTGTTGACATTCTTTTTTTTTAATCTGTTTGTGGAAATAGAATTTTCAGAAATTCTTAAGCAATTTTCTCGACACAAGGATTTAAGTACATGATATTTTCTTTGAAACATTCACTGGAAGGAGCTTATTCTATTCTATATTACATTCAGTGTTAAAATCTTTTTTTTTTCTTAATTTGTTCTTAGAAGTTCAATTTTCCAACGATTCATAAGTATTTTAACTGCAGTGTTTCGTACTTCTGCTCATATAAAAGACGAAGGTTTAAATAATTTTATAGTATAATAATAGTAATATAGTATATTAATCTTTTATCAAAGGTATGTTTGCAATAAACATCTTGTAATTCCTATGTGCATCCCCAATGTTTCATTTTATTAATTAAATTTTACTGTTTGATACTCGCGATATGTTATAATGGTAAAATAATATTTTAAAGAATTTCGTATAAAATACATAATATATTCATATACATTATTTTATGATAAGTGTCCAGATACTTTCGTGAGTTACTCTACATGATGTTGTACATTTTGTGTCGATAAAGTGATGAAGTGAAAACATCTATTACTCAAAACGCAAATGTATTATATTATGTAACATATATATATACATAATACCTGGCGCGTAAAATGTTTCATTTGCATTGGAATGTGGTAAAACTTAAAAACAAAGTATCTAAGAAAAGAGGTGTTTTCTCTCTTTATGCGTTATTCGTATCTATTTAAAAACATAATTTCCTTTAATAAGAAATTTGTCCCGCCTTTACGAGGAATTTCTTGTCTAGATTTTGAATTTTCTAAATTGATTAGTCACATCATTTTCGTTCGCTAACTCTGTGGTGATGGTGCAGACAGTGAATAAGTAGAGTGAAAGTGTGAACGATGCATAGCTTAGCAGAAACACATATAGGTACGTGGATCCTTGTACAATGCTTGACCGCCTTAACCGAAAGTCGATAATGTGAAACAACCGGCAAAAGAAATTCACATTAGAACAATTAAAATCTGCGTTGAATTACATTGACCTTAAACCTTCATGGTGGTCGAGAATTGAAGGGTTCATCGCATAAACAATGAGATATTATATTTTCCAATCTTTCTAATAATAACACATTTTATAGAAATATAGATGTTAGACTCACAACATAGTCGGATTAATATTATAAAAAATAATCGATATAAGTAATTAATTAATGTGTAATATTTAATGTACGTAATGTAATATATTTAATGCGATAAGCAGTTGCGTAATATAATGAATATTTCATTAAAAAACGGGTAAAAATAAAAAATTTTCTCTTCTGGAAAAAGACAAAAATTGATGAAATATGAATTCTTCAATTGACTCACAAGAATAACAATCTTCGATTTTAGTCGTTCTAGAAACGATGCAACATGTTTTCCCATTATTTCGAATAATATATTTCTTCATCTTATGAAACACACGAGAAATTCATTTCCTACGATATTCTTCAGCTACGATGATTAACCAGTTGGAATTTCTCAATTACGACGCTGTAGTCCGTATACAATGCTTTATCTATAGTATACAATCTGACTATACAATCGATGAGTAACTGAAAGACTTCCTCGAAACGTAGTAACAATTAGTGCACTTATCTATGTATGTATATATATGTATATATATGTATATATATATACATATATATATATATATACATATATATATAGCGAGGATAGGATAGATCGGAAGTTTCAATAAAATGTAGGTTGCATGGTAAAGGTCGGGTCTAGATCAGTAACGAAGTAACTCCTATATACTATGATCAACCAGGCTAACGTGACTCATGATGCATGGGTACTGGGTACGGTGATGGATGAATGTACGACGTACTGTTTTGTATAGTCGTTGAGTAAGATTGTGTTTGAAAAAAGTTAAGCATGTATTTTGAATGCAGAAATATTATAATGTGTACATATCATAACACGTTCCATAAAAATGGTTTAATATAAGGTGATGATAGTCATAAATGATTGTTTGACGACAAACTCATATATGTTATTAAAAAATTCATTTTTTTTTAGAAATTAAATAACGTTTCACGTTTTAAGTAATTTTTAATAAAGGAGGTTTTACAGTGTATTGAAAGAAGGCATAAAAGATTCAATTGGTAAGGATATTTCACGTACGGATTATTTGTACGTGTTTTGAATTAGTCAAGAGATGAAATTTTTCTAAAAACTAGCCGTCAAGAAAGTTCTAGGTTTTTGATCGTGCTGGTACTCGCTGTACTCTAAGCTGTGATGCTCGGATCATCCTGCTTTTTGAGTTACATTTATAGATTTACTCCATAAAGTATAAATGATAGTATAGAAATGCAATAAATCTTGTTATACAGCATTGCGACACTCAGCAAGATAAAACAAGCATTCCTCATTAAATCTCACGTTAATTCCACATGCACAATAACGTCTATAAATTAACAGAATTGTAGGAGAATTTCATGACTGATAAATATGTAAAAATTCTGTAAAATATTTAAAAAGTGATGAATGAAACGCGAAAAATATATTACTCTGAAAAATTGTTAAAATTCTTTTATTCTATCATATTTTGAAATTTATAATGAATTTCTTTTATTTATTTAAGCTTCGAAACATCGGATCATGACGAAAATTTTGTTTCTTATATTGTAAAATATAGGCGATACAGACGATGCAGCGTGTATATTAACAAACCAATAATTAATTAAGCGAAAACAATATTATTGAGATAAGTATTATTAATTACGTAATAACGATAGATGGTAGTTCATAGTTGTGTATTAAGATAGTTACTATTCATAGTTATTCCCAAATACCGGGCATCAGTATGAGGCAACATATATATGTTAATACCGAGTGTGACCATGAAATTTTAATTGCAACGATATTCATTCCTATTTTAAGTGTTTCGTTATACCTACTCTACTGTTAAAGAGATCTTCATGTCTTACTAGAACGACAACAAGTGAGGTGTGCGTCCGGATTTTTGTCCGGAAGTCGATGAATCAATTGCTATCTGCGCGTATTAACTGGTAACTCGGCAAGTCAAGGTTCAGTTAACGTTCTATCATCGTGCGGATCGGATCGTAGTTTTTAGCCACGCGGTTCTCACGTGTATTATCAGACCTACACTTTTCTTTTTATCAATTACTGTGATCATCATTTCCGTGCCTTTACGCGTGTAACATTTTTAAGAAAAGAACAGTGGTCTTTAAATTAGTGAAATCTTTCTAAAAAGAAAAAGATTGATTAAATAAAATCAGTGGATCAATAAAATTGCTAAATAATTACGACAATAATTAAGCTGAATTATCTTTCAAGTACAAACTTCAGTGATACGGTAAAGCCAACTGAAAATTGTGCATGTCAGAAACTCTTAATATTATCTACGTTAAAGCTAGATTAATTAAAAAAATGAATATAATATGACGTAATGTGGACTTAAGATATATTCTTGGTTATCAAAATTGTATTAAACGATAATTAAAGCCTCTTTTTATCAAGTAACGAAACTTTAATTTCTTTTTTCTTCAGAGTTAGTATACGTGACACATGCATCACTCATAATGTATACGATCTGGTTTTCTCGTTTCTTATTGCCACCGAATTTCGAATCGAACATTTTGTTATCCGTTATATACATGATCCGGATACATTATTAAGATTGCTTCGAATAAAACTAATTAAAGGGTAATTTTCATTCCGATTTAACAGTCAAATTGCTCACTAAGAGTTCCTTAACGAATATTTATCACGTCATATATGCATTCCTAAGTTTGATCTGAATGGAACCTTTGATCTTCTTGAAAAGGCACATTTAACCGAGATAATGCGGATAAATAGCGTTCATAAAGTTCGCCGCTTTTATAAATACCACTTCTTGGAATAATGCATTCATCGCGCCAGTGATAACATAAATTACATGTCTCAAGCGTAATTATACAAGATTGTTTACAATTAATTATTATTTTTATGTCGACTATACTACCGTTTCAAAGTATCCGAATGTTTAATGATTTGCTACAAGATATATTTCAGTGATAGAATTGAGGCTAAATTTTACGCAATGATTTTATTCTTTATAATCATTATTATCATTCGAAAGAAATGAAATTCCAAAAATCATTCTTTGAATTTGAATCCATAATAAATTATCTAAAACAAAATCCATGATAATTTATTTCGAATATTCGATGATTATGTCGTAGGATATATATTTTTGAATTATTTTGCCATCTTTCTTGATATTCGTATCAACATACTGATGATTCGATCATTTTTCTATCATAATTCGTAGTGCAGGGAAAGTCAGTAAAATTCTATAGCTCAAAAAACGGATTAAGAATAGAGATCAAGAGTAGTAAAATTGCAGTGAAGACTTAACGAAGTATTCAACATAATTTTATTATTACTATTGATTTCTGTCTTGTTTTGAGCCATAGAATCTTCCTAACTTCAATTATAACACGAGTTTCATTTGTACACCCACGATGTATTCTTGTTCATTGAAGTGTTGCATTATTTTTCTTATGAAAAACCGGTTGTTTGGAATAACTTATTACCTTTCCAGTAAATGAATTTTCATAGGAATAATGAAATGCAATGGATCCTTTGTTCTCTGTAATTTAACAATAGACATAATCGTCACTATACCTAATACAATTTTACAACCTCTTAAATTCTACAACTGTATCGATTGTATGAAAAAATTAATTCCGTTACAAATAATCAAACACTTTTAATAGCAGTGTTGTTTCACAAATAACACATAAACGCGTCATGACTAGAAAGGAAGCCGATGTCTCGCGATAAACTTACGAAACGAAGGTGATATGTCTTGTTTTCGATTTAACTTCGTTAAACTTCACACGTATGTTCATTTTTTACCGATTCCCATTCTATCGAAGCTGTTATTACCGACTAACAGGTACGCATATCGATCACGAGGTGCTGATGATTATTTGAAAATAGGAAAAAATGTGGCTGAAGGATGTGCATGACGACGCCTTACTGGCTGCGAATTTCGTGAACTCGCGACGCAGCGTCCAAAACGAGTAAGTTCCTCGTTTTTCTCTTGTGTTAGAAATTTGTCCGTTGTCAAGATCAGTCTATAAGCTATCATCTATATCGTTGACGTAAGGGATATAATAACATACAACTACTATTAGTAATTTACGAATAAATGTTGAGTATTATTAATATACACCAGTGTCGATTTTTATTCGCTTTTAACGTACCTCATCCAATGTTACATTGAACATTCATCATGTTTAGTGCTCCTGATAATTTCTAAAGTATCATTCTATCAAATGAACTTTAGTTATTACAAGTGGGAACTAGGCACACTTTGATATAACTTAATTAAGAGGGTAATTCATCTCAGACTCGTGAAAATTATCGGTATCATTGACAACTTTCGAAGTGAGAAGTTATAAAGTAAATCATAATTGTATTTGTAGTCATTTACTGTACATATTAACATTACAACGATAACTCTTTAACAAAGTGACTACGCTTATTCCACAATATTATTTCTCAATATGTGTTTTTATGATTATCATCCAGCTAGGCTGTACGATTGTTACAATACGATATATATCAGAATATAAAAGCAAAACATTTTTATCTACTATTCTATTATTAACCAAAAAACAGATACAAATATTTAAAAATATTTATTTTTGTGAAAATCGTGTAATAATATTCGTAAGTCCAATTAAACCACGTTTGGTCATATTATACAACTTCAACGCAACCATTTTATTGGAGTATTTTATTGGAGTTTATTGGGCAGTATTTATATTCTTGATAATATGTATCATAGATTTATTTTATAATTTTCTTCCGGAAATGTTGTCGAACATAGACATAATTATCACGTATCCGGGATGAATGTACTTTACTCTCATTGATATTAACAGTATTTAATATAGATCGAAAATACATAATTCAAATCGATCTAGTAACATTATTATCCATTTTTTGTTATTAAACAGACTTTATGTAATCGAAAGGTTTCGATTCAAAGAATCGAAATGCGTATATTTTGCATAAATTATGTGAAAAATATCGAAGCAAAAACAAGTTGCGTTACTTCGTTAACCTTTATCATCGATTTAATAAATTATTTTTCACTGTAATTAAGTGCACCGTCGTTGAAGTTGTGAATCTTATATAAATAGATACGATTATCGATCGGATAACATCAATCACTATTTTTTAAAATTGAGTTGATGGATATAATAAATCTTTTCTCGTATTACTTATTCAACACTTCGTCCCCTATCCTTTCTTGCATATATTTTTATAATTCTTTTGCAAATCTCTAGTAAATACTGTGTCTTTAAAGTGTATAAGATAGTCTTTATTAACAATTAAATTTTCCATAAATTTATATTTGTTATGTACTATGAAGAAAGTTAGTTTTACATTATTTTTTATGTCAAGCGTATATTTTCTTCGTAATTTTTATACAACGCAAGAATATTTGCAATCAATAAAAGCAGAATCTTTGTTAAAATACTTGCAAAGAGTAGAGATTTGATAACATATACAGAATTGACTAATATTGAAAGGTCGGTGACGAAATTCTTTTTTATTTTAAATTAAAAAAGAAAAAGAAAAAGAAAAAAGAAAACGTTTCTATACCACAACGATAATAACAATTGAAATGCATTATTCATAGCCTCCAAATAAATCTTTTTCTGTATGTTCGTGTTAAGAGAGCGCAGAATATTTCATTAATACAAAAGCTTTTATTCAAAACAAACATGAATGATTCAGAAGATAAAATAGATGCAGCGAGGAGAATTAGCGATTCCGATATAGTGAGAATTCCACGCATGTCAATTTATTCAGATGAATTAGTTGCTACTTCAGAAATCTTTCTTAAGGCTCGGGAAATTGCTGTAAACAGGTTTGATGTAATTCTAAATAAAAAATAAAGTCAATTTCGAAGAAATTCGATTTTCCAAATAATTTTTTTTAAATTAAAGATTTAAGGAAGAAGCTTCGTTCTTCTAAGCTCTGATATATCATTTTTATAATTCACAACTGTGACATACTAATAAAAAATATATTTTTCATATCTTCATAAATGAATGCTTTAATTCATTAAATGTGACCACGCAGAAAATAAAAAAACGAGCGATTAAAATTTATTACCATTTACTTTTGTTGCAGAATTTTTGTGAATCGTAGCCTTCATTTAGAAAATATCAAGTTCTATGGATTCGACATGGATTACACGTTAGCAGGTAAATAAAAACGTATATTATTTCTTTTATAATAATCGGATTTAAGGAAATATAATTTAAAAAATTATAAACGTATTTTTGTTACGTTGTAATATTATTAAAATATTATTTGAAATATTTCAGAATACAAGTCGCCACAGTATGAACAACTGGGTTTTACACTATTGAAAGATCGTCTAGTGTCCCTGGGATATCCACAGGAAATTAAAGCATTCGAATATGATCCCAGTTTCCCGGTGCGGGGACTTTGGTTCGATACTCTTTATGGGAACCTCCTTAAAGTGGATGCCTATGGAAACATCCTAGTTTGCGTTCATGGTTTTGAATTTTTGAAACAGTAAGTCCTAACACACAGCTTATTTGTTAACTGAGGATTATATACATATAAACATGACATATAACATAACTTGATATTGTTACGAACGTTTTATTTTGGATATTTTATATATCTTAGCGTATTATGTACATTCTTTGTATTTTTCCATCTTCAAATTTCCTATAAAGTGTATAAAAGTCCACAGTCTAGTTATTTGTAATTTGAAAAAGTAAACGTAAATTATTTAATACATTTTTCTTCGTATGTTTTAGTTCACAAGTATACGAACTTTATCCGAATAAATTTTTACAATTAGACGAGTCCAGGGTATACGTGCTCAATACATTGTTCAATCTTCCTGAGACATATTTATTAGCCTGTTTGATAGACTTTTTCACGAATTCGCCGCAATACACGCGAGAAAAGACAGGGGTAAAAGAGGGAGAGCTTACAATGAGCTTTAAAAGCATATTCCAAGATGTACGAAACGCTGTAGATTGGATACACCTTCACGGTAATTTAAAAACGAAAACTATCGAGAATTTGGACGAATACGTGAAGAAAGACAAGAGACTGCCGATGTTTCTTAATAGAATCAGAGAAAGTGGAGCAAAAATATTTCTTTTAACGAATAGCGACTATGTCTTTACTGATAAAATTATGACTTATCTTTTCGATTTTCCACATGGTGCAAAGGTATTTAATTTTAATTTATAAAAGTCTATTTTTTAATAAGCATAAGTTATTTTAAAAAGTTAATTCTTTCAAAGCCTGACGAACCGCATAGAAATTGGAAAACGTATTTTGATACTATCGTAGTAGATGCTAGGAAACCATTATTTTTTGGTGAGGGTACTATTTTGCGGCAAGTAGATACCAAAACTGGAGCTCTGAAACTTGGGACACACAAGGGCCCACTTCATACAGGTATTTGATAAAATATATTTTTATAAAATATGAAGAATTATTTTTATTTAATATATATTAAATTAACGCTATTAAATTAATTAATATATCTTATAAATTAATATTTCAATCTGATAAAAAAATTATAATAAAACGTTTTATGTAAAACAGGAGAAGTTTACTCAGGAGGTTCCTGTGATGTATTCACGGAATTGATAGGTGCAAAGGGTAAAGACGTATTATATGTTGGTGATCATATCTTCGGTGATATATTGAAGAGTAAAAAAATCAGAGGATGGCGAACATTCTTAATAGTGCCTGAACTGGTGCAAGAGCTTCATGTTTGGACGGACAAATGTCAATTATTTGCCGAGTTACAGAATTTAGACGTTATGCTAGGAGAAATGTACAAGTAAGAAAAAATTACTGTAATTAAGATTATAACAATTTTTATGAATCATAATTTCATTCCTTTTTTCTGTACAGAAATTTAGATAGCAGCACGAAAGAAAAACCTGATATTTCCAAGTTGCGAGCATCTATAAGGGACGTCACGCACAAAATGGATTTATCTTATGGAATGATGGGTTCATTATTCCGCAGTGGAAGTAGGCAAACCTTTTTCAGTAGTCAAGTAGTAAGGTATGCTGATCTTTATGCAGCAACCTTTTTGAACCTCATTTATTATCCATTTTCATACATGTTTCGAGCTCCTGCTATGTTGGTAAGTTAATTAAGACCTTTTATTTATTACTGTAAAATTTTTCAACTTTTATTTGATTGAATGTTTCTATTTCATATTATTAAGATGCCTCACGAGAGTACAGTTGCTCATGAACAGAGATTTGTTATGGAAACGCCAATGATTAGTCGATCTCGGACATTCAAACTTACTGATGAAGAAGAAGAAGAAAATAAACCTACTGTATGTGTTGAAAAGTTTGCTTTTTATTTTAATATTATTTATATATATATATGCAGAACACAATTTAAAGTGATTATGTTACTAATTATTAGAAAACTTTGTACGTGGATTGTCCGAATAATCAAATACCACACCCAAGGCCAGAAACTCCACGTAATGTGACGCATACCCACGATGAAGATTGTAGTGATGAAGACAGTGATTCTCAGAAACAAGCAAACCATATAAGATCGTGTACAAGGAATTCTAATTGTAAATGAATTACTTTCACTGACATTTCATTTGGTTACATTTTATTCTTGCATTCTTTTTTGACCATTTACTGATATCACTAAAGGATTTAGTAGAATCTTGCTATATAAATATCTATGTTTAAAAATCTTGATCAAATCTATTAAAATTAATCAATAATAGATCTCATTCCTTTGTTTGCATGAGAAAAATTATTGTAATTGCATTAAGTTTCCATCACATTCATAAAATACATATTCCCGAATGATTATAAAATATAATATTAATATATATAAAGGGTAAGAGTAAAAAACGAGGAATGTTAATTTTTCTTAATTTTCCATTTTATAACACATTGTTCTGATTTAATAGTTTTGTAGCCCCAGTTCTCATAAAATTATAATGTTCAAAATGTCTCCATAAAATAGCATTAAAAATTTGATGTGCTGGCTAAAAACAGAGAATATTTACTCTATACTGGAATGAAACATGGATAAAAATGATGAATATTTTATTATTCTTTTTTATGATTTTTAAGTAAGATAGAAACTTAATTTTATGAACAATCCAGTTGAATTCATTGAACATTGTTCCTTCTCTAGTGGACTAAAATACTAAAACTTAATTTTTTCAATAAAGTTATTTTGTGACATTCCTCGTTTCTTCCCCTTATCATTATGGAAACTAAATTTTTTTTATTATCATACAAAATACGAGTCAAGAAGTTACAAAATATAAATTATTATAGATATCAGTGTAAATTAGTTTACACATATATATTTTTTCGTTGATTTAATTCAATATTTATTTAAATATATGTAAAATAGTACAAGGTATAACAAAAAGATTTAGGTACTCATATAGTTAAGTTCATAAGTTAGTACAGTTGAACCTCGTTTGTTCGAACATGTCGGAGTACATAACAGTTCGGATAACCAAACAGTCCCACTAATAGACGTTCGCACGTATATTCGTTATAAGAGTAAGTGTTTATATGTATTATGAAATTACGCTCGACCGTAGTTCGGATAATTGGGGTTCAGCATTAACTTCTTTGAATAAACGAAGTTCTACTGTATATTGTATATTGGACTAGAACCTATTCAAACATAATATAGTTATTCATCTATTTATATCAATAACGTATTTTTTATAAAGGACAATAGAATTGATGTTTTATTGATTATTAACAACACAATAACGTTTTTTGATTGTATGTTATTTTCAACATGAATGATTCTCGCACAAGAAATTGGCGTTTATAGAGATGTTAAATAGATACAATATTGAAGGAATATATCCTAATATTGAATTTTTCTAGTAATGTGTGTACTGTATGTTTTATAAGTTCAACCTTATACGATATAATTATAAACTCGTTATGTATTGTATATAAGTGTTGTAATTATTGAAAATAGTGTAAGTTTGAGTAGTAGGCTAGCCTTTTTACATGAGATTTCAATTATACAAAAAGAATGATATAGTAAAATCTAAAGTAAAAAAATTGACTTGAACTGTTATTCATTTTTTGCTGTATAAATTGAATGCATATAAAATGTGCTTTTATTTTTTTTTGTATCTATATAGATGTATAACTTTATTACCATCAAACAAACAAAATTTAGAAGTACAAGATTACTAAACTGTTTTACAAAAGATAAACCCCCATATTCATTATATACATATATACGAATCAAAGAACAATATAATTTGTACAACTTATAAATATTATAAACTAGAAACTTCAGTTTATGCTTTCATTTGCAAATTTCAATCGTAATTTATGAAATGATTTGTATTATGTACAAAAATGGAAGTTTTACTCTTTTCTCAATGAAATAGCATATATCAATAATAATGAAAGAAATAAAAATTGTGCATTAAAATTATTTAAATCTTATGGCTAACTCAAAAATTTACTTTATTGTCAATAATGTATGTGGTTGTTGAAAATATTTGACTGCAATAAAAATAAATAGTTGTATTTATTATACAATATACACATATATGTATATATATACACATTATTACCTGTGGTGCTAGATTTTTTTCACAACAAGGTTTTGTTGTAAATGTAAGTAAAAAATAACAACAGTTATCTAAGTGTGTAAAAGTTAAAAAATATGTACTAAGTTTTGTTATCATGCAATATAAGGATAGAACATGAGTTACGCATCAATCAAAATAAAGATACAATAACTGCAAATGTTATATTTATTTGAACATGACTCGTGTTGTGTATAGAAATTATCGTATTTTTTTAAACATTATTCGTAACAGATGATTTTATAAGAAACTTTAATTTTGTTTCTCACATTAGCAAATCTGCTAGATATTCTTCAAATTCCTCCTCTCTTGTTTTTTCCAGATTTTCAATTGGTTTTTCTTTCCAAATTTTAGATTCATCTTCATCTTTTTCTGTATCATCAATTGATTTCCCAACATTACTTGTACCTTCATCCTCTTCAATTTTAATTGGAACTGTTGATGTACTAGGCATACTACTGGGTGTTTCAGTATTTGTACCTAATCTCTTTAATGTTTTATGTTTCTTTGCTTCACGTTTTTGAGATCTATAATTCAACCTTATAGAACATTCAGGGCACAGTCCTTAAAGTGCATATCAATGATAAGCCTGTATTCCAAATGTAACAACTTAAACAAACTATAAAACGACTTACTTAATTTGACAAGAGCATTTTTTTTCTGACCATGCTCTATGTAACCAAAATTTACTTCCCAAGATTTAAGGTCCTCCTTTTCTTTACATTTTTTATTTCCACATTCAAACTGTCCCTTACCAACGATAACTTCCTTCTCTGTTCTCCATCTTAAGGCAACCTATTTAATATTGACCACCAGGATTTAATTTCAGAATACTTCATTATATATTGAAATGTATATTATAATCTACCTTATTTTGTTTGTAATATGTTAAGTCAGCTATACAGTATTCTTTAAACAATTTGTCATAATATTTCTTTGCCAAACGAGCACCCCATGTTTCTGGTTCATTATCTTGATCCCACAGAAATCTATGGTTTTCTCTAATAACGTCATAGTCAGTCTTATCTCGGGACCTCGAAACACAGGCCGAAACGTCAAGAACTGCTTGTTTTAGAGTTTACAAAGCTTTCATTTTTTTTAATTGTTTATTTCTATGTAATGCACATTTCTTTTAAATACCCTTCTAATATTAATATTTATAACATTTGGTAAAAATGCTTTTTTTACCAAACTTTCATATTTTGAATAAACGTAAGTTAACTTTAACTTACTAATTATGAAACGCCAATTTAATATATTAATAATACAATATGGTTATGATATCAAGTTATAACATATGAAAACCAATTAAAAAATTTAACATACGTATCCCGTTTCAAAGATGACACTGAACCTCCGTACAATGTGAAATAATCATTTATAAGTTTTTTGTGTCTGTCATAAGCTGACAAATAGGCATAAGCTGGAAACATGTTTCTTCTTAGCACAGACTGATTTTATTTCTAGTTCGATGTGTAACGATGAAGTATTAGTTAAAATGTACACGACACTACACGACACATATCAATCAAAAAAAATAAATGATAAGAAGAACAAATATTATTCCACTAAACATAAATATACAATTCACGTTCTCTTTTCAGAAAATACGTTGATATCAAAGATATTTGAAATTACTTAGATATATAGTACATACACATGTCTTTCTTACACTATTACGAAGTACTTTTAAAAATGGCGTCGCAGTGGAGAGTAGCGCCATTATAACAGATTCAACAATGAGAACAACAGAAATTCTATATATTTATAAATAAAAATTCCCAGAAATTTGAACACTATTTTATTGTGCGTTCTATATTATTTTAATACAACTTTGACTTGTTTTGTATTTTAATATTTCACGTAATTGAACATTAATTAAAGTAATTCAATGTTACGAATTTACATCACTTTATTATCATAACATTTTTTTATCGGCACATTTTATCACTCTATATTGAGCAATGTATTGTGGATATTTTTCACTGCATATCAAATACATTTCTCTTAAGTATAGTATTGTATTTCTTTTATAAGGAAAAGAAAATAAAAGTAGAATATACTAATATGTACATTTTTAAATTAATGATGTTTAAAATTATCAGTAAGAATAATGTAAGTAATTTTTCTGTAAAAAAGATGAGATCAATTAGTAACTTTGTAAAAGTAGTTGAAGTTGGACCTCGAGATGGATTACAAAATGAAAGAAATATTGTCCCAACCGAAGTCAAAGTTGAGTTCATTAACAAACTATCAGAAAGTGGATTAAAGAATATAGAAGTTACCAGTTTTGTGTCTCCAAAATGGGTTCCCCAAATGGCAGACAATGCAGAGGTGTACCAAAAGATTAATAAGAAACCAGATATTTCTTATTCAGCATTAGTACCAAACATAAAAGGCTTGAAAGCTGCATTGGAAGTAAATGTAAAAGAAATAGCTATCTTTTTGGCTGCATCTGAAACTTTTTCAAGGAAGAATATCAACTGTTCCATTGATGATAGTATGAAAAAAGCTAGTGCAGTTATTGAAGAAGCCTTAAAATATGATATTAAAGTCAGAGGATATATATCATGTATCATTGGTTGCCCTTACGAAGGTCAAATTCAAGCAACAGTTGTAGCCAATTTAGCTACATTCATGTTACAATGTGGATGCTATGAAATTTCTTTAGGAGATACTATTGGTGTAGGATCACCTAACAAAATAAACAATGTATTACATGAATTGGGATATGTATCAAATGACATGCATGAATTTGCAATTCATTGTCATGATACTTACGGACAGGCACTAGTAAACATTTATGCTAGCCTTGAACATGGAATAAGAATTTTTGACTCATCTGTAGCTGGTCTAGGAGGTTGTCCATATGCAGTTGGAGCCTCTGGAAATATTGCTACGGAAGATCTACTCTATCTTTTACATGGACAAGGTTTAGAAACTGGAATAAATCTTAATGAAATAGTAAAAATAGGAGAATTTATCAGTAGTCAGCTTCAAAGACAAAATCAATCCAAAGCAGGTATTGCGATTCTAGCAAAAAAATGTTAAGACTGTAACTGTTTTAATAATACCTTGAAAAAAAAAAAAAAATAGCAGAATAACGAAGAAAATGAATCTGTGAAGAAAAGCATGGATAGTAATGGAAGGATTCTATCTTATACTTATTAAATTTTAATGATCTTTTTTAATCTTGTATACACAATCCATAGAAATATGGCGCAACGATTGAACACACTACGATGTGTTACTTTCGCAACTAGCTATACATTCTTTGTGATATTAAGAACATACATATAAAGCTGATTTTATTAAAAAAAATACATTATAATACATGACAACGGAATGACACACAGTATTTGATTCACGTTTTACATAGAACCTATGTTACGAAATATTCGATAGTTCTTGTAATATAGCCTGTGTGTCTAATGTACTCAAATCTATCGATCCTCGAGTATCAATTACAACTCCAGTTACCTAAAAAATAATCATGTCATGACAAAACATTTAGAATCATAATTTTATTTAATTGGGCATTACCATTTCCTCAAAGAATGCAACATGATTAGGTTTCTCAGAATATCTTTCATATTGATCTAAATTATCTTGCAATTTTAAAGTAAGGCTATCATAATTTTGTATTATGATAGCTAAAATTTGTTGTTCTGTTGGAGTGGACAAACTTTCACTAGCTAACCACGCTGCTATTTTTGGTGGGAAATGATTTACTATGTCTCTCATATTCACCAAACAATTTGTCAATTTTAATGCATGTTCTTTATACTCATAAGATTCGCTTGTTGAATAACGGAGAGCTTGAACATATAAATAAAGTATTTTTATTATTAACTATTATATGACTAAAACAATAAAAAATATGAGTTTAAATTAAATTAAAGTAATATGAAAGATTTGTTTAATATATACCCATTGCATTCAAATTTGTGAAAATAAGCCTCATTCGTATTATTTCATAAAATAATTCGTCATAACTGCTAGGGGAGGATAAGAATGTATCTCCGTACGTAATAAACAAATTTAAAATATTCACAACCTAAAAAAATCAAATTCATTTTTTAAATTTATACTTGATACGAAAATTAAATAAATCATTAATTTACCTGAATAGCTAATGGAAAAATATTCATTTTCTTAATAAGGTGGCTTTCATGAGTGGTTAAAAATTTGAGTAAATTAATTAGTGCAGTCCAAAGATCTCTCCATTGATATCCAAGCCTAACTCTACATCTTTTTTGGTAACAAAGCAACCTCTGTAGAACTCCAATACATTGATGATAAAGTTCCAATGGAAATTTTTTCATCATATGCGATGTAACAAATTCGACAAGTAAATCTACAATATTGTGATAATTATTTAAACGATTCAAACTTTAGTACTAGATACATATGACAATTATAAATACCAAGTAAGGTAGCTGCTAATGGTTGTGCTGGTGCTGCTTTATCTTGTATCTTTCTATGATGCATCGGTACTCGATGGAGTTGTACTCTAAATGCCAAATTTGCATCATGCATTAAACTGTTTGCATATTGATCCTCGGCAATACAACTTAATATGAGGAAGCACAATTTAACGTTATTCATTATTGCTTCTGTTCTGATCACCTGCATAACTATTGAACTGAAATAATTCAAGTTTCTTACAATAAAAAATACAACATATTTGCGCGTATTATTCTTTTTACAGCAATACTATGCTCCTCACCAATACTGTAAGAATGTGGCCAGCAAATTAAATGGCTGCGCCATCACGTCAGATAGTTGTGTTCCGGGAGCTACCGCATTTGGTCCCAATGTATTATTTGGAGAAGGTGGTGCACTAGTATCACTTTGTGTATATGCCAAAGTTGTTACAAAATTACGATTTAAATGTGTTGCTTCATAAAGTGCTAATAACAATGCATTATTTGCACGGACTTGTTGCGTTTTCGCTTCTTCTTCTCCAACGAACATACTTCCGACTATACTGGTTAAGGAAGATAACCAGGATGCTTGTATTTCTATATAACATGATTCTTATTAATACATTTATAGTAAATGATTTGAAAATATAATTATGAATGTTCTATACCTGCTCTTTGTTGAACAAACTGTCTGCAAAAGTCCATCAATGAACTTGATATAACTTGCCCATAGCCATTAAGAGCTAATTCATCATCCAAAATCGATAACTTAACAATATAAGGATTTGCCCTTTCATGCTTTCTATAATTGACTAGAAGTGTTAAAAGCAATACTGCGTCATGTCCGTGACGGCTTCTAGCTGTTGTATCTCTTAAAAGCTATATAAAGAAAAATAGAAAATATTAATGCTTAATAGGAATCATTGTCAACAATTATAGTAGTCATACTAAAGTAACACCTACTTGAACCAGAGATTCAAAAACACTATTAAGCATAACATATTCCAACAAAGTGTTCTGACTAACATTGTCCATGCCAGTTACAATAATTAACAACAATTTCAAGCACAAAGCTTTTAAACTATCAGGGTATTCACCTAGAATCATGGAAAATTTTAATAATCGGTTTGTTTCTTTTGAAAAACTGTAGATTATTTAAATGTTAAATGTATATTTGAATCTTTGATTTCTTAACATAAATGAATTAGTAATTACCTATTATGTATTAAAATGCATATACCTGTTAAGAAATTATTACAATGTTGCATTAATGTTGTCATCCTCTGTTCTGCAGAATCAAATCCTACTAAGATATCTATTAAATTAAATCCACAATCACCTTGACTAGCTTTTTTATACATGGACTGAATAACAGCTGCTAAAGTTTGTAAAGCATATACAACTCTGAAAGGATGTTCATCAACTAATGTATCTACACAATGGCAGACTAAAGCATTTAAGTTTTCTCTGCTTGCATTTAACTGTTCTGCAGTCATATGTAAAATTTCACTTTCAATATGTGGAACCTAAAAATATAGGAAGGAACATGTATTGTTAAAACAATTAAATACTGAATGTGAATTTAACCACAAGGTACTTAATATAATGATTCATTTGTTTTTTCTTTGACAGAAAGGATTCATCAGAAAATTTGTTGTAAACAAGAAGTACTAAAGATTTTCATTTTATTTGATTTACTTAAAAACTTTTTTCCACTGAAAAAATGATATTCCAAACTTATGATTCCAGTATTTAAAAACTAACTCTTGGTTGTATAAATGTGTCTTAATACATCATGTTTGGTAAATTTGTTACAAAATTAATACAAGTGAGTGTAAAAGCATGTTACAAATGTATATCTATAATTGAACAATATTGTTTGTATTTATTTAATGTTATAGTCATTGCCAACATGGGAAGTAACTAAATATTATGGGAGAGTATGTATATATCAATTAAAATGTTTAAAATATAGAGTTCAAACAAGTGAAGCATGGTTTAATTTCAAATGCAAATTTATGCCAGGTAGTTTGCATAAAGAAATAGAATGTGAGGATTATGTTGAACCCAAAGGTACATGTTAAAAATCAGAAATACATATTTTATTTTTTTCATAAAATTATCGATTTATAAACAATAACTACAAATAAATTTTTAGTTAACAATAAGTCTAAACAACAGAAAGAACAACCAAAAGTGTCATCTGAGAGAGAATCACAAGATAAAGTTCAATATAATGCAAAGGATCATAAAAGCTTACCAACTTCACTCAAGGAATTAAAAGATAATTACATTATTGATGAATTAATAGATTCAAAAAAGAAAAAGCAAGGAAAGAAAAGATGTCAAGAAAATAACAAATATCCTATACATGAAGATTATGTGACAAAGAAAGAAAGAAAAGTACAATTTAATTATAATCTTTACTATTAATGAATTCTTCTTTTAATAAAAAATTTTAATTGCAGGTAAAACGTGCTCAATGATTTTCATGGTAGATTAGAAGAATTTTTAGTTTGGAACCTCTGCAACATTCTCTCAAAATTACAAAAAAGTTTCAGAAATGTTTATCTTTTATTAATTGTATTTGTATATAATATTAAATAATGTTTAATATTTGAAAATAATGAAGATACTGACCATAGGTTTTATTAAGAACAATTCATTCCAAAAATTTGGATGAGCTAGTGTTAAATCCTCTCCTTTGAAAAAGCTTTCATAAATAGGTACAAGTTTTCCTTTATGTTGGCGTTTGGAGCCAGAACCGCTCCGTTTTCTCATAGCCATTGCCATAATTGATTATTCAATTTTTATCATTTCCTTTACCTAAAAAAATAAATTGATTTCAATAATAATTATATTCAGAATTTATACAATCTTACAAATTTTAAATACATTGTTTTATATAATAATATATTGCTTTATTTAAAATTCGTAAATTCTTATCTTTCAATACACCTATACACCATACACCATACCTATAACCTCTATACTGAATTTTCAATGATTTTAAATGAATAAATAATACTTTGATAGATACAACATCTTTCAGATAAAAATATTTATGTAATCGTACGTTTTAAAATTGTAAAAATATATAACAATAAAAATCTTGGGAAGAGGGACATCAAGTATTTACTTACTAATAAAGCAGATAACTTCTTGATGTCATATAAGTAATTTCTGTATTATTTGAAAAGGCAGTACTAAAAGTATGTCTTTTTATGTATGTTTTAACTATTATTCTTGTTTATATAATTTTTGAAGGGTTTCATTGAGACGAGACTCTAAGTACTGAAAATGAAATAATGACGCAAATAATTACGAAAACATCCATGCACAAGAATGACAGGGAGCCATCATGGAATAAAAATTTGATATATACATAACATACACATCATGAACATATGTCCATGATACACATTATACTTGTTGTGATATCTCCGTTCGAAAACTTACATCTTAAAGATAAAATCAAGTTCATATATACATAATGATTTGCTTATATAAATCATTAACATATGGTTCCTTAACATACGATTAAATACGTAATCCATTATTACACACATATGTATACACGATTCATCTAATTTATGAGAAAATCTTCTGGTACTATTTGCATACTGTTGTGTCAACTATAAAATATAAAAATTTCGAACTATGATTTTACATTCGAGGATCTTAAATCATCTAAGAAATAGGTTCTTATTACTTTGAATTTCATTGTTATATTTTATAGTGATATAATAATATTTATATGTTAAGAATATTAATAATTCTATATAAATAAATAATAAACTAAAATTATCTTATTTTATAATGAAATAAAATATATAAATGTGATAAAAATATTAATTATTTTAGACCATTGTCACCAGCGACAAGTGTTTATATCCAGTACTATCTTGAACCATTTAGGCAATACTCATCTTATAAAGAACAGTATATTAAACAAAATAGAGTCAAATATAGTTCTTATGCAAAATATGCAGCATATATTACTGTTGCCACATCTATATTAGGTTTATATTATTACGTATTTTATAAAAAAGCTCAAGCTTTGGATAAGAAACCTACTTTATATGGAGAGTTTAGAGCAGATTTAAAGACATACAATCTAGAAGAAGTAGGCAAACATGATAATAAACAAAATGGGATTTGGGTAACATTTAAACAAGGAGTATATGACATAACAGATTTTATTGAAAAACATCCAGGTGGTCCTTCTAAAATAATAATGGCAGCTGGCAGTTCAATCGAACCATTTTGGGCAATTTTTGCTAACCATAATACAGAAGAAATATATGAGCTCCTTGAATCAATGAGAATTGGAAACATATCTAAAGATGATGCAGCCTCTAATGCAATTAATGAAAATGATCCATATTCAAAAGAACCCATAAGGCACAAAGTTTTAAAGATAAATGGACAGAAACCCTTTTGTGCTGAACCACCACCTTCTTTATTGATAGAAAGTTTCATTACACCAATGTAAATTTGAATATAATTTTTAGAAATTTTATGTGTAAAAAAATTTACTTTTAAAATATTATTTCATTTTAGGGAAACATTTTATGTAAGAAATCATCTTCCTGTTCCTGAAATAGACTTGAAGACTTATAGTTTAGAATTAGCTATAGAAGAAGTAATAAAAAAGACTTTCAAATTTGAAGACATAAAGAAATATCCCAAGTACACAATAACAAGCGCTATAATGTGTGGAGGAAATAGAAGATCAGAAATGGCACAAGTGAGTTGATATATTCTCCCTCTTTTAAAAAAGTATTTTTATATTTTTTATTACTCATTATATTTTTTTTAATTTATCACAGGAAAGACAATTGAGAGGACTTAGTTGGGGTGTAGGTGCTGTTGGTAATGCTACATGGACTGGTACAAGGCTATGTGATGTATTGAAAGATTTAGGAATTAATGAGGATAATTACAACCATATACAGGTATTAATGTATAAGCGAAAAAGAGAGGTTTTTTAAATATTAAAAGTTATAAAAAAATATTTAGAAATATAAATAATTTCATGGAACAAGTTTGAAGGGTATGACTTAGATCCTTCTGGTACACCATATGGTGCAAGTATACCCATTAGCAAAGCTATGGACCCTAGAGCAGATATAATTTTAGCTTATGAAATGAATGGGCAACCAATACCAAGAGATCATGGTTTTCCTGTTAGAGTAATTGTGCCAGGTGTTGTGGGTGCTAGGAATGTAAAATGGCTTGGTACTGAGTAATAAATATTATAATCAAACAATTTAATTAATAATTTTGTAAGCCTTTCTGTAATTTTTATAGCCAGAATAATTGTTTCAAAAGAAGAAAGCCCATCACAATGGCAACAAGGTGACTATAAAGGTTTCTCTCCCAGTACTGATTGGGATAATGTAGATTTTTCTAAGGCACCTGCTATACAGGAAATGCCTGTGATTTCTGCAATTTGCAAACCAGAACATGCAGAAACAATCAAAGTGGTAAATGGAAAGATAAATGTGAAGGGTAAAGTATAGTTTTTAAGATTTCACTTATCTTTACAACACTAATATTATAATTATACCTTGACCAAAACGTTTTTGCAGGATATGCTTGGTCGGGAGGGGGTCGAAAAATCATCCGGGTTGACATAACAAATAACCAAGGTAAAACTTGGTATACGGCTGATTTAAATGCAGAAGATAAGAACGCTAAAGAAGGTCGATATTGGAGCTGGACATTGTGGAGTATAGATCTCCCTGTTAAAGAGGGAAGTAAAGAAATAGAAATTTGGGCAAAAGCTGTAGATGCGTCATATAATGTCCAACCGGAAAGTTTCAAAAATATCTGGAATTTACGAGGTTTTCTTTGTAATGCATATCACAGAGTTAAAGTTAAATTAGAACACTAGAGTTACTTAGAGAACTTATAATAACAACTCAATATAGTTAAAATTTTTGTATTTAGTCAGAAATAAATAACAATTTCTTTTCACTACAGAACATGTGTTTGTAATAAATGCACTTGTTACAATAGTACAATGTATTTCATATTTTTAAATTTTTATACCTTCTTTATTGAAATAACTACATATGTCATTCAAAGGTATTTGACAATTTGTCGAACTATTTATATCATGAATTTCAATCAAAGGTGGAGATTGTATTGCGGATTTACCAATTATAACAACATATGAGAATCCTGTTATGCGGGCGTGCATAAGACGATTTCCAATACTTAAGTGTGTTCTATCATCAAGTATAATATCAGTATTTAATGGAGTTAAAACCTCTATTATGTCTTTCACATATTGTAATGCGCTTTCTTCCTTGCTACCTACCTGTAAATTATAATGAGTTTTTAGTATTTATTGTTTATAAAAAATATTGTATAGTGTATACCTTTGGTGGTATAATGCAAATAGTATATGGCGCTAAATTTTTTGGCCATCGTAATTCTTCTTTGGTAGATAATAATTCAGTCATGACTGTAAAAATACGACTCAAACCAAGTCCATAACAACCCATTACTAAGGGTTTTATTTCCTTGTTTACCCTCAATGTTACATTTAAAGGTATTGTATACTTTGTATCTAATAGAAATGTATGTCCCACCTTGAATAAAAATTAATCATTTATTACAGAATCTTAGATTAGTTCAAAAATTAATTTTTCCCATTACCTCAGCAGTTCTATTTTGCTCAAATACACTCCCACATTCTGGACATTGTGATTCCTTGCACATTACTTTATTAATGCTGTACTGACAAGGTAAGCATGTATAAACATTATCTTCACCAATACTACTTATATAATGATATTCATGAGACATTGAACCTCCAATTGTTCCTGGATCACCAATAGCTGCAAATATGAATAATATTAATAAAAGAAACATGAAATTGCATTATTTATTTCACTACCTTTTACATATGTTATTCCTATTTTCTTAAATATATTCTCATAAGCTTCACATACTAGTGCGTATGTTTCTTTTGCTCTGTCCAAATCTATATCAAACGTGTACAAATCTTTCATGATAAATTCTCTACTTCTCAAGAATCCCAATTTTGGTTTTATTTCGTCCCTCCATTTGTTAGAAATTTGATATAATCTTAAGGGAAACCTTTTTGGTGATAATGATCCTACTGATGACACCATAAAACAAATTGCTTCTTCATGTGTCTTTAGAGACATGACAAATTTATTGAATTATTTTTTATTCTTCAACTTATTGATCTACTATTTGATATCTTCAATAATAATACATACTGGACTGAGTATATATTCCCTCTGAGATCTGTCTCGTAATTTGAAGAATTCATTCATATTATCATCAAACCTATTTGATTTTCTCCATAATTGTGTGGATGTTAAAGCTGGAAGTAATAACTTTTGAGCTCCAATCTTTTCCATTTCGGTATCAACGAGTGCTATTAATTTATTTAAAACGCGTAAGCCTAAGGGTAGAAATGCATACATTCCATTGGCAATTTGTTTGATCAACCCATATTTAACTAAGTTCTGCAATTAATGATATAAAAAATATACATTATAATTAATAAATATCGAACAATACAAATAAAAACAAACGATGAAATAGAAAGAGTACTTCGTAGCTTTTCGAAGAGAGATCTGTTTTTTTATTGGTGGCGATCGTAGATGTACTCGGTTGAAATAAATGCGATAATTTGTTTATATTACGAATCGGTAAACTTGACATGTTGAAATAGTCTTGGATAAAATATTGTAGCTAAATGCACACACAATACACTAGAATAAGTGTATCTTACCAACTGGTCTCTGATTTTACGCTCTACACATTCGCATCAACTACATACATTCGCGTCAACTACACATATTCTTGGTCGATGTTTTTAGGTCCAGTGATATACGGTTCGTGGATACACTAATCATGTTCGTAATAATGGTTAGAAAATTAGAAACAGACTAAACAATCTAAAGAATGACAGATAGATTCTCTCAAAGTTTTCAACTTTTAGGTTATTTTCTTTGATTTTAATTTCTTTCTCCACGATTGTTGCTTAATGCTGTAATCGCAAGTTTGTTGTCAGTTTGAGAAAATTTCTCAACTTCTATAGTTTTCGTCAGAAAATGTAACACAACGAAATAGGGTCAAGTTGATCCGAAACAAATGGAATTTACAGTTGGTGAAATGGAGGGAAAGAAATTGGAATTATCTTTCCAGGACAAAATCTTTTCTGAAAATGTCAATCAGGCCGATTCCAGTGTAAAATCAGATGTTTCGATTGCAGAAGGTACGATTTGAGGAGTTCTGTTTAACGAAAATTTAATATAAATTATTTTTCGAGTTGCTTAAATAAAAATATTTCAAATGGCAACTGTTTAAAATTTTTAATATTGCTTCTTTGATTAACATTTTTAGATATTAATCCTATAACTCAACAAGATATAAAAATACATGAAGAAACAATGCCAATTCATGAGGAGCTTGTACAAGACAGCACTGATGAAATTAGAGGAGATTCAGTATTAATAAAGAACAGTGATGAAAAGAAATATCAATTGATAGAGAGAAACAATATTGACACAACTGTAAAAAGTTCCACTTCTTTAAGTAATTTCACAAGTGAGTTTATAAAATGTCAAACATCTGTTGATACAATCCTTTCACAAGAAAAGTGTCTTCAGAAATCATCTTCCTGTAATGATATTAAATTATCTTCAACGACATTATATGATACACTGTTATGTACATCTTCAGATACAATTTCTAATCATAATGTAAGGTCTATATCACCAAATACAATATGTAATGATGAAGAAGAAATAATTTTTAACAATAAATTGTATATGGAGGAACATGAAACAAAATCGTTGAAAAATATTGTTGGTGTAGACACACATGAAAACTGTGAAGTTAAAGAAAATATTGGAGAAACGGAAGAAGTATATCATCCTAATGCAAATGGAAAATTACTAGTAAATAATGGTCAAGCTCCAAGAAGTTTAGTTAAATATGAAAAGAATTTTAATGAAGAACAAAAGCTATGTGAAATTATCAAGGATACTAAGATACAGAGCAATGTAATATCTAGACCAACTTTGGTCGATGATAGCAGATTGGTGAAAATTTCACTGCCAACAAATCCAATTAATATAATGCAATCAAATGCTCAGTTTCTAAACAAAAGTCGTAACTTTTTAAATTTTATTACAGAAAAATCTACAAACATCATGGAAAAAGCACTGTTACCACAACATATAGCAATGAGATATAATTCAGTAATGAAATCTGTAGATAATATTTGTAATGAGAAAAGGTATACAGATGAATCTTCTGGCATGGAATCCTCTTTGACAGGATCAGCATTCAATAATACATCAGATTCGTTTTTAAAAACAAAAAGTATTTCTTATGTAACAAAAGGTCAAATGGATGTGCAAACTGTAGAAGATGAATATGTAAAAAATGATGAAAATAAAAACACTTTCATGTTAAGTTCGAATGAAACTATAAGTGGAAATATTGAACAAAATAGTAAATATTTAATTACAAATGAATACATCTTTGATCAAAATAATGTCATTGATCATTCCCCTAAATTAAAAGATTCAAAACAGTCAGAATCCTCTTCCATCAGTAACAATGTTAATAAAACAAATGATAATGTACTTTGTGCAAATACAAGTAGGAATCACAATCTTAATTTTGTGGTATTAAATCCTGGAGGCAACAATATAGAGGAAGCTATTACTGATACAATATATAAAAAAGGAGAAGCAAGAGCTGATTTTGAAGAATCAAAACAGAGTTTGTTGCAACATCCAGTTTATCTTACTTTATTAAAAGACTTCGCGGATTTAAAATCTAAGCACTTGAAGCTACAGGAAAAAGTTGAACACCTGGAAGAAAGGAATCGAATTTTGGAAGCAGAAAACAAAGGAGAGATCTTTTCTGTGCAAATAGAAACATTAGAAAAGACAATAAACAGACTTACACTTGAATTGCACACATCATTAGAAGCACAGGAAATGTATAAAAAAGAGTACAGTGCTGCAAATAAAGAAAGGGAAAGCATGGTAATGAAATACGCAGTTAGTGAGAAACAACTTATTGATACACAAAGGTACATCAAATTTGTATAGCTTTTATCAATATATTTTATAATTATTTAATATCTCCTTTTTTTATCTTACTGTCATTAGGGCGAAGGAATCTGCAGAACGTAAAGTAAAAGAAATGACAATGCAACAAGAGACACTGCATAGTAAACTACGAGAAATGCAAGGGGAACGAGGTAGAATATGTAATATTCTAACTGGAAAACATCGCGAGGTAACTGATCTTCAGAGAGAAGTTGAAAAATTAAAGGAAGATGTAAAGATGAGGGATATAAAGTTACAATGGACTCAGAACAAATTGAAAACAGAAATGGATTTGCAGAAGGAAACTCAACAAAAATTAGACAAAGCCACGGTAATAACGCTAAGGGAAGGTAGTTTATTGTTTTGTATGTAATTTTATATCAGTTTTGTTTTTTTTTTTTCTTTTTTTGTAGATCAGGATCAACGAAATGAAGGAAGAATGCGAACAAGTCCGCAAAGAAACACAAGAAACAATGCGAAAATTTCAACAATCGGAAGAGAATAAAGCAGTTACATTAGATCAGCAATTGAAGGAACAACAGGCACGTTTAATTTTAGAAAGACACGTTACTGAGGATAAAGAAATGTTGAGGGTTCAATTACAAAAGGAAGTAGATACATTGAAACACAGACAACAAGTTCTAATTGAAGAAAACAACACGCTCAGTTTAAAGATACAGGATGTTGAAAAAAACCGCTTAAATTATGAAAGTAATCTGAATAATTTGAAAATTATAACAGATCAACGTCAAAAAGAAATTACAGAACTACTAAGTAAAGTATCTGAGTTAGAATCATTGAAGACTCAGCTTCAACAGTGGGTATCAATCTTTTAAAGTTATGATTTTAGCTTGTTTTATGTTTATCTTATTAGTAATTTGTTTCTCTTTTTAACATAGCAAAAATCAATACTTAGCATCAACGGAAGTAGAGATCCAACATTTACGTTTGGCTAATGAAGAATTACAGGCTGATATGTCTGCGTGCCAACAGAAAGAAGCAGAGATGCTGGACTTCACGCAAAAATTGACTGATAAAAATGTACGGCTACAATCGGAGTTTACAGCCATTGAAGCCAAAGCAAAACAATTAGAACAAGAGCATGGACCATTATATCAAAGTATAAGTGAATTAACTGATAAAGTAAAAGCACTGGAAGAAAATCTTGCTCGAGAAAAGAAAGCGAGAATCGAAGAAAGTGAAGTTTTAGAAAGGTGTCTTACGGAACAAACGCAGGCAGCGAAAAATCTTGCTCAGCAATTAGAAGATAGTCAAGGAGAAAATGCGGTGTTAAAGAGGAAACAACAACTAAGTATGAAGGAAATGACGCGTGAACTTCAACAGTGTCGGAAAAAACTAGATGCGTTCGAAACATCAATACCTTATAATTCGTTGAGTGTTGCATCTAGAACTGGATCAAATATTTCATTAAATACAGGTTTTTAAATACGAGATTTAAATATTTATACATGTTTTGACATGTTATTGTGTTGATATTTATTATTATTGTTACTTTATTTTTTATTATTATTTTAGGAGATGCTTTAAATGGTGCCTTATCCGATAACAGTATCAATGGTGACCAAAGTATTCAGCCTACAGAGCCTAGTAGACAATTGTTAATAGATCGTATTATAAAGTTACAAGAGAGTAATGCTAGGAAAGCAGAAAAAATTGATTTTTTTGAGGAACACACTCGAATATTAGTTGAAGAATTGCAGAAGAAAAAGAAAATCATACAAACTTATATTTTACATGAGAATATTGGTGCCATGGGTGGCAATGAGAGAGATAAATATAAGGTAAATTTCATCTTTAGACTTTTGAATCTTATAGATGCAGTGGAACTCCATTTATATGAACGAAATTTTAGTAGTGCCTGATTAACTGAACTTCAGCTATGTGGCACACTCTCATATTTTGTGGTATATTCTCACATTATTATGTATTTAAGAACAAATGTTTTGTGGAATCTTTTTATATGAACATGAATTCTTATTAACTGTATGAAAAATCATAGTGAACAAAAATAGGGCATTTCCTATTATATGAACGACCTGATTATGTGGACTAATTTGTTCTCAACAGGTTTATATAAACGGAGTTATACTACATTATAAATATTATGAATTTTATATTATATTATATTTCACTTTTTATGTACAAGCATATCAAGAGTAGGAGAAATGCAGTAAGTTTAACAAGAAAAATTTAAACTATCATTGTAACTTTCGTGGTAATTTATAAATCTAAATAATTATAAGTTTCGTTTAGTTTTAATTGTTATTGAATTACAGGCTGAATTAGCAAGACATGGAGGAATAATGGCCTCTGTCTACAATCAACGAGTCTCGGATGATAATATGACTCTTGAATTATCATTAGAAATAAATCAAAAACTCCAAGCGGTTCTCGAAGATGCATTATTTAAGAATATTACTCTAAAGGTAAACGTAAAAATGTAAAACATATATCTATAAATGAACTTGTTATTCTAACTCATTGTTATCCTTTTAGGATAACATCGATACTCTCGGTGAAGAAATAGCAAGGTTAACGATGCAGAACCAACAAAGGCAAAATACACACTAAAAGTATATTAGGACAACATACTTGTACTTATATTGTAAAGATAACGAAATATCAAATGCATGTGTTACAAACGCGGAGATAGGCAAATTATCGATTAAGAAACTTGGTATATATATACATATACTAATATTAACTTTAATGTCTTATACTGAATATACATAAAGTTACATTTTTTTCTATAAAATACACATAAAAAGTCATCATTTTAAGTAAAATTAATCTTTCACAATAATTTGAAAGATATATTCTTTTTCAATTCAAAATGGATATAATAATTTCGTGATTACTTTTTCATCCGAATGTTTTTAATGTATTTTTTTATGTATTATATAGTAGTTTTTATCATATACATATTGTAAAAAAGGAACTTTGGTATATTATTATAGTTCCTTTGTTATTTAACTGATAGTTGATTTCCATTATAACTGGTATTGTGTTTCAGTATCAAAAAAACAGCTTTATTATATCTAGTCAAAAAAATTGATACTTAAAAGAATTCATTAAAGTGTTAAATGCAGAATATAGGATATTTTTGATAAATATTGGCATTGTATTATAACGTGTAAAAATAATTTGTTCTTCACACGAACCCCTGTTTATTTACTTAATTATTCTATACAAATTTCCGATTTTTAAAGAACATTCCATATCGTTGATATCATTAAGAATTTGTAATACATGCCAATGAAAATGTTTAGTAAGAACTTATTAATATTGTATTAGTTTTATGTATGTATAATACATTTAATTTATTAAATAAGTACGTTACAGTAGTAATTAAGGATTATATATATTATATCTGATGTAAAAATTGTAAACCTCTATAGAAAAAAAATATGACATGGTATTGTATAAAATAATTAAAAAAATATTCCAATTTATTCTAAATGGACAAATTTGAAATTCCTTGTAAATTATTTTCATTTTAATATCATAAAGAATGATTCACTTACCGTATGTGTATCCCTTACTTATCATAAACGAATACATATCAAACATATAAAAATAATAATCGAAAAACTTACATAATATAATTTTTATAAATTTATTCGCAATAAACCATAAGAACATAAAGATCCCGTATTACACGAAATATGTTAGAAGAAAAAGATTCTAATTATTTCTAATGCAATAATTTTACAATAATAATAATAAAAAAAGATTTGAATGAAGTAGGTTTGTTCACACATTTAATGACAACCTGTACTACATAATATAAAGTATTTGATTATAACAAGGCGAAGCAGACCTTGTGATTTTATAATTATATTTTTATAATTATATTTTTCTTGTATTTTTTCATTTTCTTTTCTTGTTGTCAGATAATTATGAAACTATTATATTACTTTTACTCCATCTAATAAGAGGAACACACCTATTACTTCATAGCGTTCTTTTTTTCGAGAAGTACCTCCCGTTATTTGCCATATATATAAGACACATTTTATTCCTTCGGACAAATAATTCTGTTTTTAAACTTGTGTTTTGTTCTCCCTTGTTCTTTACTCTCTTCTTTAATGGCATCTTCATTCTGTATATACACTATGCACAGCACTTATAATTTTACAAAGCATTTTGCTACCGAAATTTACAATCGAGTAAGTAAATTACCATTTAAATTGCGATTTAATCAAAAGTAAGTGTATATGTTTAGTTCTTACGTATTTCGCGTGTACATAGTACATTTGTATGTGCTTATGCGTTTGCACGTGTGTACCTGTGTGTCTATATATATATAACAATCACATATGTATATGTATATATATATGTAATGAATATTGCTTTTTGTACATCGTATCGTGGTATGTATACACATGTACGTGAACTTACGTGCCACATTTCACCTTATTCTAAGGATCATCTTACTCTGAAGAATCACTGATTAATTCGCAGTTTGGACAATCTCAAGCGATGATTTACAAAAACGTTATGAATATATAACAATGATGCTCTGTTTTGTCCAACTACTAACACGGCTCCGTTCATTAGCCACGGTACGATTATCGTTTCGCAAATTAGCAAACAGTGTCACAATTTAATCGGAATACATACACGTGAATTTGATTGCGACTACTAGGGCGAAAAATAATTTGTTGCTCTTTTAGCTTCTTACGACTTGACCTGAAAATAATCATATTTTCCGCGGTATTTAACAAATTTCTACACGGTTTATTTCAATTAATCCTCTCTCTTGAATCGAATAACACTACATTTGTCGTTTTACAATGCCTTGTGGTTTTGGTACCTTTCAACAGCTACGAAATCCTTTTTCCTTTTTGTATAGAGTTTATGAAACAACATAATCAAAAATAAATTTTAATTTTAAAATCGATTTACGACATTGATCCAGTTGATTCATATAAATATGTACTTACAATTCAATTTAAGTTCATAATCGATATAAATCAAGCTTTGAGACAGATGAAGATCGTTAAAGAAGGTGTGAATGATTTGTATGTAAAGTGTTTAACAAAACTGAATACCAGCTAGACACGATTCAAAACGGCATATTTGATATCTAAAATATCTTGAAAATATTTTTGAAACTAATATTTTCGATGTAAATATTTTTTCAGAATCCTATAACTAAATTTAATAAAAAGATAAATTTGATAATATGTAATTGGTTTACAAGGTATTTAATTTTAAAATTGCTCTCGTATGAAGATCATAAGGAAGAAACATAAGTACATTTTTGTTGACGTTTTTATTTTTATGGCATTTAATAGTTAAAAAGATATATTTTAACATAAAATAGCTAAAAACAGAGAGTATCTCTTAGGTTCAGAGATATAGTTAATAATATTTTGTAAAAGCTAAATTTGTAATTGTTAACACAAATATTATTTTAATATTCTAACAAACAATATTTTTAAGATTATAAAAAGCATGAAAAAATCATGTTTAGCTTAAAAGCCAAATAAAAAGACACTTTTGGATTAATTTAATATCGTACTGAATTTTAAAATTGCTACCCCGTTAAAAACTGGGAAATGTATCTGATTTGTCGTTTCTTGTTCTGTGGTCTTCATATAAAAATAACAAAATGTAACTTATCATGTCCTTTGTCTGCCTTCGTCTGGTTTAAAATACCTGTTTCGATAAACAACACAAGAAACACTCCAAATTATTAACCGTTGCCCGTTGCTCATTGCTGTTCCACCAGATCGATCGTATATACTTGCAGCTCTCCTAACCTTTAAAAAGAATAGAAAGAGTTTTCGTACTTTTAGCCGTCGTAACGCAAGATTTCGAAATTCCCCCACGTAAATTTGCCACCCTTAAAGCACGCCGGCTCTCGAGCGCGTTAATTTTGCCAGGCGAATTGATTTTGACCCTGCCATGGCTATAGCCGTTCGCTCTCGCAGTCGCAGCCCGTTCCTGCATTAACTCTGCCCAGTTAGATCGAAGTTGCGAACCGCCAAGAGGGAGAGCCCCGGGATCAGCAAGAGGAACGAGAGCCAGAGAACGAGGGAGGGAACAAGAGAGATACGTGGTTTAAAGGGAACGTGTTAGCTATATGAGCTTTAGAGAGGTTATGGCTGCACGATGGAGGCGGGGTGAAAGAGAAAAGAAACAAAACGTACAGGTCGAATGGAAATGAAAAAAAGAACGAGAAATATGTTTTACTAGGACCAAATGCAGTCACAACGATAAAATCAAGAATTGAAAAAGAAGAATAAAGGAGATCTTAGAGGAAAAATTTAAAGGAGAACATAGAAGATAGGTATCTTGGACCTAGGAATATAGAGACCTAGTATGGAAATTATTGTAGAATAGGTCTATCGAGGAAATTGTGCCTAATTTTTATTAGAAACTGTTTGTAATGCACGTAGGTGTATACATTTATCATTTATTACAAAACACTGAATATAAACAGTGAAAGCGAAAGATGCTTTATTTTTTTTATTTGAAACGTAAAACATAAATTACTTTATACTCAAATCTTTTCTTTCAAATTTTATAAATTTTAATAGTATTATGATCTAACAGCAATTTTTTAGAAAGGATTTAAACTTTTAGGCATTCGTGTTAATCTGTGACTAATGCCCTTGATAATTTGCGATACAGAATACGCAATTAATTAAGAAGTAACTAATTAAGTATGATTAGAAACCCACTTAGGTGAGTTTTATTCCCACCTAAATACTTACTAAGCTATATTCCGATTTTATATTCCATGATAAGAAGAGACTCAAGAATTAAACAAGGAAGACGACATTGGTGAATGTAGCGGACAAAAGGAACAGAGCGAAATAGAAAATAAAGAAAAACGAAAGACAAAATAAAAGATTAACAGAGCGAGAGCACGTAAAAACGATAGAGTGGAGGAATGAAAATGCAAACAGATAGAGACAAGGTGGGAGAAGGAAAACAGAGAAAAGTAATGGCATGTGAGAGATAGAGAGAACACGCAGAGAGGTTTGTGTTCTAAAGCCTACAACCCACCCCCTATAAATTCAGCCAGGGGGCTTTCCATTAAAGGGAAACTGTCATTGCGGGAGTGTTTCTGTCGAGCAACTTAAAGTTGGATGGAACGTTCCAACCTAACCTATAGGGTCACGAAGATATGAGCATATCTCGCTTTAAAGCAAGTCGAATTCTATCGCATCTCGCACAGACCCTCATGGATTACCCCCATCTTCTTCGTGCAATTTCTCCTTCTTTTTCTCATCTTTCTTTCTTTTTGTTGCTCTTTTCTCTCGTTACCCTTGCGACCCTCGTGTAGAGACGCGTCTCTGACGCTCGCGAATCGCACGAACACCGAGGGTGTCGAGAACGCTGCAGGGATCCTCGTCGATGGGAATGGCATCGTCGCAAATTAGAGGCTACTCCCTTTGGCTGAGGCAATGCTGTATTATGGGATTCTGCGACATGATCAAGGGGGGCCTGGTAACCACGGCAGCGTTACGGATCGATCAGTAATACCGCGATCGATAACGCGTCTCCGCAACGTTCAACCGAAGTCGATGGAATATTATGCCAGCGAGAATGAACCGTTACGAGTTTAGGACTTAGAACTAAATTTCGTTTTAGAGCAGCCAATTAAAATTTTTGGCCCACTGTTTCTCCTTCGATAGCACTTGTCTGGTGGAAGTAAAAAATGCCACTTTCTAATTTAGCGAAGCATGGGTTCAAACCTTATACTATCTGTAAATATGGATATTTTACGACTTATTTTGACGAAAACGTACAGGTATGGATACGTTTCTCATTCTGAAAGACTTTTTTAACACTCTAGTCGACGTAACTTGGTCCCGAAACTTTTTTTACCACATTACTGTGTTGACTGTATAGTGTATAAAAGAGAAAAAAAGATAAACGTGTGCGGATATGGTTTGGCGTATCGACCGAGGTTCGCAATTTACAAGAGGAGAAACTACGTACTTGTTCGCTTGGAAATTCTGCCGATACACTCGAACCGCATAATGCGATGTTAGAGCAAATCAATTATGACCGCAGTTAACGATTCATGGAAATTACATATGACAAATAACAAGGATATGTTGATGAATGAATAGACTCATGAACGGAGAAAAGAAATTCATTCGGAGCATAACGTGAAAAAAAAGGTCGTGTAATCTCATAATAATAATGATCGATAATATTTCAATAATAATAATAATAATAATAACATTAATAATAATAAGTATAATAATAATAATAATGATAATAATAATAATAATAATAATAATAATAATAATAATAATAATAATAATAATAATAATAATAATAATAATGATAATGAAAGTGATAGTAGACGATAGCGATAGTAGTAGCAGCAGTATCCGTATTAATAATATATAATGTTTGGCATCGTTATCTTCGCGTCTGTACAATAGTTAACTGATACTCAGCTCGCTTCGATGTTTTTTAATCATCGAAGCTTTTCCCCATTTCTGATTTGTATACAGAAGTTCGTGTCGCATTTTGGTTATTTAACAATATGCTCCTCCGATATTAGCGATATTACAATGTATTTATCGATAAATTTAATGAACCGATACGGTAAGTTAATAATAACATAATAATAATAATGCTAATGGTAATGATATATAATAATAACTAATAACAACAATAACTAACGAACAAATTAAATATTGCAGTACAACTAAAAAACGTTAAATCGAGTTTGTATAAAAGCGTCTAACGCATTTCTGGTATATACGTATATGTTAACAAAGAAGTAGTGGTATCAGCAGCAGCAGCAGCAGCAGTTGCAGCGGCGATATATTCAATTCTACGAATAAAATATATAAAAATTGTTACACAAGTTCACGCTGCCGAGGACAACGTCTCGAACCATCCCAATTATTACACGCTATTTATTTTATTAACAGAGCGAGAAATCTACTTAGCCACGCCAATAAATGAGAAAAATGAAGAAGAAATAATACGAAGGAGCGAAGGGAGGGATGTTAATGTATTTTTTAAGTGTGATATAGTTATTTGTGGTACATCATGTATAGGAGCGAAAAAGAATCTTTATTGTTAGACGATATTGATTTTCAACGAGATTTATAATCTTAACGCGTCGTTGAAGAAGACATATAAAATGCTTCTAGCCACGTGCTTCTTGCAAATGATAACATATAGAAATTAATATTAATAAATAAGAAGGAAAACAGAGAGGAAAATCTTTCCCATAAAAAATTAGAAAACTTAATATGTGTATCATAGTAATTAGGAATTAATATAATTAATTTTTATTTCTTAAATTAAGCGCGTTCCAAATTCTTTTCAATATGCTGGTTCATTTCAGATATCTCCATGTTAGTTAATTGTATACGCTACCCATAAGTTTGGAAAAACGAACAAACGTACGATAAGAGAGCACCACTCGCAGGAGGGAATACTTTCCCGTCGTGAAGAAAAAAAAAGGAAACGAGAAACAAATTATTCTAAACTAATGGCATGCTTGTACTATATGTCGTGAAGTGATTCAGTGAACGTATTGTGCTTCTTCATCGTTGTCTCAAAGGAGCTGCTAAATGAAACGAATGGTAAACCGCAAACAATGAAGTTATGCGTTCGTACATTTTGAATGCGAAATATCAATGTATTTTTCTCTTTCTATAGATCGTTTGATTTATTGCTGTTTCTCCGGATTTATCGACAATTCGAAACAAGACGTCAGGTCACTGGATATGGTTTTCGGTTTGGATTACGACGTTCTTTAAAAATGATATTTTGATTCATGAAACGTCGTCTGCTGTTCGGCCAACCGTGCGAAAACTGCTATACGTACTTATGATTCTCGGGTAACACGAATCTATCATTGTTATAATACTGCATCGAATTCGTTGACTTTTCCAAAATAATATAGAAGAAAAAAAGAAAAAGCAAGACAAATAGAAATTCGTTTTAAACAGTAACGCGAAAGGCGAAACAAGGGGAAGAAGAAGAGGCCGAAATCGATCGTTGTTACTTCAGCGAGGGCTTTCACGCCGCTGCGTCCAGTACACATTCGGCTTTTAGAAGATGAATTCTTCAACGGCGGCCTTCGATATGCATAAATCAGTTGAACGCGCAGCTGGCCTCAGCAACGCCGACGCAACAGTCGAGTTAACGCGCAACTTCAATATTACGCGTTTTAAAGCCAGCTACTTTCTTCATCCTCCAAGTAATTGAGACTCGAAGCAACGTATTGCACGTTCTTCCTTTGTTTTCTTTTTTTTTTTTTTCTTTCTGCGATTTCAACACGTGATACGTGTCTAATGTACAGTATGTATAAACGAATACATGTTTCTCTTTCTATATACAAATGATATAAGGGTTTATATCGTTTATATCTAAAAGCAACTTGGGCGAACTCATACGTCGGAACAATTACTTTTGGTACTGTTTCGTGACCGGTTCTTCGAACATGCATTCAAATAAAATTCTTATCATCTCTTTCTCTTTTCATGCTCTGTATTATTAAAAAATCGCCTCTCGGTAATTAACGAGAAAACAAAGCTTCATAGAGCATTTTCTTCGAATTGAATTTAACTATTGGCGTTAAGACGATACAGGACGTTCCAGGAACCGATCATAGGTTTTTCTGCTGCGACTGGTACACTAGGATTCAGGGTGTGTTTAAGGTACGCATTATGGATTTCGTTATGCTACCTTAGTCTAAGCGTATCAAGGGACGGAGCGTTGGACGGGCCAAGGTTACTACGGCCGAAAGTCGACATTATCGGCGATTTAAAAGCCGAAAGAAAAGAAGAGAAACTCATCTCTACAGAAACAGCGATTACAACAAGTATGGTTTAATTCTGATACTATTCCATATTATTCCTACAACGTTTGGTTATATCTTCTCCCAGTTGAAATTTTATACACATACACGGATTGTACAGATTTAATGTTTAACGCCGTATTTATAATATAATATTTAATAAGTAAGATAAACAGACTCCGAATGATGGATGCTAAAGTTCATAATTCTTTTTCAGATTATAACATTACGAAAAATCGAACGAAGTAATAGTTCAAAATTTGGAAGTAATATAGGATAGAATGGAAAATATTCTTAATCCCTTGATAGGGATGATTTCTTCGGCATTAGCTCCTTCCAATCGAACGCTCGTCCCTTTTGACAACCTCACACTCACTCTCTCTTTCTCTCTCTCTCTCTCTCTCTCTCTTCATCTCGTTTTCACTCTCATGGTCTTAAACTAGTAAAAAAATGTGAGCCTTTCTTCCTATTTCCTCTCCTTCCCGGGTGTAAAATGCGACAAAGAGGGCGAGCGTGCGAGACGCGTGGATATACGATGGAGAAAAGTGATATGTGTTCTCTTATAACGCATCTAGGAAAAACCAACGCTCTTTCATTTGTCTTTACCTTCCTTACTCTTCTTTCTTTTTCCTTCTCTTTCCATTTTGAATATACACACAGCAACACGAACACACACACGCACACGAGTTTTTGATATTGTGTTCGATAATGAGCTGGGTTTACGCGACGCGCTACATAGATGCAAATGACGCGGATGGGAAAAAAGCGCGCGATTGATAGAAACGAAACGCAGTTTGAACAAGAGGTGGTTGTAACCGGTAAGGAAATCGACTTTTAATTTGCGTCGCTTCGTTCGACATCCGCTGCCGCACAAAGCCGCTTTCCCCTCTATATTTATATACGAGTATGTATATAATTTTACATACATATTTCGATTGTTATATAGGTATTATTTTTGCTTTTTAAGCGACAGAGAATATACGATTACTGATTTCAATTCTCTGTCCGAGAAAATTGACAAGAAGATAGAAGCTTGAGTGGTGGAATAATGAAACGAATAGCGGAGGAGCGAGATGTCGGCAACCTCGAGCAGGCCTACTAATTTTAAACGAGCTGTTGCTTGTTTCCGACGCACGTCACTTGCATCTGGTAACTTTTCGCGAACGCAGCCTTAGACCTGTACAAAGCTACTAAAAAGTACATGTTTTACGTATATGCGTTTGCACGGACGAGTTTCGTTTATGGATAAATCGAACTGTTTATCGTGTTCATCTGAGAACGAATTACAGATCAGCGGATTTAGATAATATCGATAATCTAACGTATCAATATTATTCGAACAAACTTGTATAAAATTTAAAAATCAAAATTATAGAATATTAAAATAAATCGAGAAACCCCTTTGCAGTATCGAATTCTAAGTGGAATATTTCAAAATTTAACAAAAACGATATTCAAACGATTTTTTTAATGTTGAAGCGCTATTGATGTTCTATTTTATAATAAACTATACGCAGATGCACAACGACGAAGCATTTCGATTCATCAGACACGTTTGTCACCACATGGTTTTGTTTTTGTGCTTTATGTCGTTCCACTCTTTTCTTTTACATTTGTTTCTCTGAAATAACGAACATGATTCGCGTCGATTCGGCTTTCCTTTATGATAATAACCCATATCTCTTCCCTTCGTCGACTTTTCGCATGAGAACTCCCATAGTCTTTTTCCCGATACACGGTCAGTAAAGTAAAGGCACGCGATAAAAAATGGAAGGATAAGGTCAAAGAGGTACGAACATGATCGCGGTGTTATGCGTTTTTCCGCCTTTCGATTACGTTTGATGATGTCCGACCGTTACCTTTCACTGTACGACACACCACGTGATTTTCATCTCATCGATCGATTACATTAAAAACTAATTAACGCAAAAAACCGAGAACAAATAGAATTTTCAATTAATATAATTATTTACCAACTACTTACTATGTATATCTTTAGAAAAAGAACGAACTCTTAAAGAATACAAGAAGAAAAAAAAGAATTAACTTCGGAAAATTTTTACTAATCTAAAACAAATCGATTACAAGTAAATTTTATTATAGATTATTATAGCAATTGCGTAAGAAACTTTTTACATAACAATTTCATTTAACTATAAAGCGCAACAGAAATTTGCTAATTGATCATACTTGTGCAAGTATGAAGAGCCTCATGAATAACAAGAAAGATTATTTCTAATTTTCCGATAACAAAAGCGCTCTCTTTCCACGTGGTATCGCTCAGTTGAGATTAATATGAAAGCCCTTTACGAAAAACCTTGGGAACGTACGTTTTTCTCAAAAACGAATCAATCTTTCATTTATTTTTAAATACGTGTCTAATCCAATAGTATTCTAATTCATAAACTCTGTTTTTTTCTCTGTTAGAGACTTCTAAATACAAGTTATCTTATTTCTTTTTATATACCAGGTAAATCTTAATCTGTAATTTAGTTAATTTACGGTTAATATTCGTGGAAATTCGAAAAATCGCGGTTAACTCGTTTTTTCTCTTTTTCTTCTATCCAGCGGTTTTTCTTTCTCTGTCTCCCTTCCTCTCTTTCTCTCTCTCTCTTTTTTTGGTTTTCTTAGCGTACGTACGTTTATTGTTTATGAGATGTGTGTATAAAAAAATATGAATCGTTTCATTTCTTCTATTTAGAGGTAGATACACAGGAAACAGAAGCAGTGTTCTTATCTTTTTTTTTTTGTTCAGTTTTGTATCTTCTTTACGCAGCTTTCTTTCCTTTTTTTTTTTTTTGCATGAAAACTATTGCTGAAGAGCCTTTTCTTTAATCTTCGTCACGTTTCGAACAATATTTGATCCATTTACCTTTCCTTCCCCCTCCCCCCGTTAATTCTACGTTCTACGATAGCCTGTGAATCAGTAATAGTATTAGGGAAACTTATCTTTCGGGCGAAAGAAAACGATCCGCGACGAAGTGAGTACAATGGAAAACGGATCTGCTACCTTTTGTGTTCCTCAAAACGAACATCGAATGTTTCGCCAGATTATTTACAAAATATTTACGTCATCTGACAAAATAATTTAATAATTTTTCCTTTTTTTATCTACAATCCCTAGTCGCTATAGAAAAACACTTACGAGTTCGACGTGACAAAAGAGTGATTATCCGATCTACGTAAAAAGACACGTAAAGCATATATATATATATATAGGTTAGAAAGATCGAATCTTTTCTTTCCTCTAATCGGTTTACTCCACATAATGATATATCTTAACTTGTTTGCCGCGAGAAAAAGAAAAGAAAAGAATGTTCACGCTACATTTGGTTATGTGCCCAAAGAGAAAAAATACAAAAAAAATTACTTACAAAATCAAATTGGCTGTAGTGTATGTCTCATTGTGATAGGAGCGCGTTTATGCGAGTATATATGTACAATTCGTAGGATTAAAAATACAACTATCACTAGAATAATAATAATAATAATAATATTAATAATAATAATAATAATAATAATAATAATAATAATATTAATAATAATAATAATAATAATAGTAGTAGTACTCGTGATAGTAATAAAAACTGGAACGTTAATGGAAAGTAGCGATTATAGTTTTGCGTATTACGTAAGTAATTATGTACAGAATAAACTTCACAATTTGACGAAGTAATAATATGAAAAGGAAAAAACAACAAACGAGCATTAAACACGATTAAACTCGAAGCGCATCGATGAAACAAAACGAATACATTAAGTCAGACTTTAATCTTGACCTGAAATGCTTGATAGCTTTTAACAAATCTCCGAAATTTCCTTCATTGCTTTCAATCTTGATTGATTTGCTCATTACTTGTTATTATACACTCTTTCTTTCTCAAACCTGTCAGACTTGTCTATTCTCGAGAAAAAATAATGGAATAAACGCAGAGACGTTAATTCGCATTGTAAAAATGTTGCATGCTGCAATTTTAAATCGTGTACTTTTATTGCGTGTGTGTGGTCCATTTCTCGACACCAAACACCCTGACAACATACCCTGAATTTTACTATGTTTTTTTTATCCCCCTTATATTTTTTTTTTTTGTTTTCCGTGTTTCATTCATTCCCAATCCTCTCCTCTTCGCAAAATCGAGGTGATCAACCGTGACATACTAACGACTCGGTCAGAGAAAAGGCGAGAAATGCTTGTCAACAGAAATTTGCACAAACCAGCAACGTGATCGCTGGAAGCTCTGTGCTGAGTAGCGTCCCTGAGATCCGTGACAGTTGGCGCTAGTGTACTTGAGCGGCTTGGCGTCAGTCGCTACCGGTCCCGCTGTTTCCAAAGTATTCTCCGGCATCCCCGCGACATATTGGACACGTTCGATTTGACTGTAATTAAAAAATTAATAAATTATGGTCATTAATTGAAATTTAATTTAGGCAAGTCTCAAGCCTCAAATAATATTCTTAGTTTATAGATGATTATATAATAATTAATTTCAGGAAGCTCTTCAACTGTTAGTTTAGTATGTAATAGAACGAATTGACGATCCACCACAAAAGTATCAGCCTCGATGTATATAGTGGATCGCTAATGGTCTATATAGAATCGTATTATTCTCAATAAACTTACTTTAAGCCACTTGTCGATGCATTTAGAATGGAATTCGTGCGAGCACGGTAGAACACGCAGTGACTGCAGAGCTTCAAAGTCGCACATGCAGACCACGCAGTTGGTTTGGTCTCCTTGGTGTGTTTCCGCGTTGAATTTATACGAGGGTAACTGCTCCACTTCAGCCCGAGTCAATCCTCGTGGCTTAGCCTCTCCTAGTCTCTCTGCCAAAGAGAGCAGTGCTTCGTAATTTTCGGTCGCTGAGTCCGGCGAGGATAGTTCCGCCTGACTGTACGGAGATAATGGTGGATTGCTGAGCATTGCACTGTAAATTGAAAAATTTTGTAAATTAAACGAACTCGTCATAAATGAGGTTGAATCATGACTATTCATAGTAGATTTTTTACAAATCTTATAATAATTCTTTTCTATTTGTTTAGTCCATATTTTTTATTAATAGCAATAGAATGTAGGTGTACATTCATATTTTTGCGATTGCAACTAAAAAAATGGAACCCGAGAGCATTATATCTTGGATGTATATATATAAAACTGAAGGTCATTTAGCATTAATGAAGTACAACGGGGATTTTTTTCACTCGTAGACATGAAGATGTCTATGTATTTCCTTGGGCAGCGCCGATTGGTATCAATAGTAACGACAAAGTGATACTTACAAGAAGTGTAACAGGAATCCTGAATAAGTAGCCGGTGCTATCGGAGGCGTACCTCTCCATCTACTCGACCTTGGTCGTCTGAGCGTGTGAACGTTGGACGGTGTGCGCCGAGTTCTGGTTTGAATCATTTCCAATTGACTGTTCCTCGTTTCTGATAAGAATATAGGAGTAGGAGTAGGAGTGGTAACTTGAGTTAGAGCTGGCGGTGAATACGAGTGTGGTAATGGTAATGGGGCACCGGCTGTAGCTCCCACTCTATGATGATGATGGGACTCTATTAACTCTAATTCAACTTCTCGCTGTAACAAAGAAAAAATGAAAAACGTTAGATAAATGTTTTCTCTTAGTAACGATAAAATATCCTGTATACTATAATAATTTGTCTTAACTGGTGAATCGTACCTGTTGGGAAAGTTGATGGTGCGCAGTGTAATGAGTAGTATGGACGGGTGGAGGAGGCGCGTGAGCGTGATGAAGAGCCGCTACAGGACCTCCGGTTGGTGTTGGGTATCCTCTGGATGCAGCGCCAACTATTGAACCGACCAGGCTGTGGCCTGGGTGGGTCGGATGAGCCGCTGAATAGTGACTATGATGGTGGGTAACCTGGGGAAATATAAATTTATCTATTATAATATTCTAAGTATCTCAAACTCTTTTAGGAATTTATTTAATTAATTAATTAATTAAAATTTAAATTAAATGTTTAGATTTATATATATAATATATATAATTACTCAAATTTTATATACATATAAATTTAGTATCTTAACTAGAAATACCATAAAAAGTAAAATTTTTTAAACGCAACAAAATTTACGTTATAAGATCATACAGAAGGAATGATGTCATATTTATAGAGGATTAGTTCCTGAATTTGTTCAAGATTATTGACTATTATAAAATTAGTTGCGATATTGATTTTATAAAACATTTACCTGACACGAATGTGCGAACGCGTGTGCTCCGGTCGGTGTGTATATGCCGTGCAGCTGGCATGGGATCCTGTAACCTGTCGCCTGAGGATGCCAGAGTGGTTCCCCGCTAACGGCAACCCCCAAACCGGAAACACCGACTTGCCCGACGTCCACGACCACAGGGCCGTTTGCTCCTTGCGCGGGATGGTGTCCCGTACCAGGTGGATGATGGGGATGCGTCTGATGCGCGTTATGCATATTATGATGCGAATTATGTATATTATGGTGCGAAATGTTGTGATGAGAATTGTGAATCCCATGGTGGGAGTTATGAATGGGCGGATGAGGGGTATGACCGGGCACGAAAGGGTAAGACAAGCCGAACGAGTCTGTGTATCGTTGATAACGATTTCTGATAGTTGGACTGCCGCGTGTCGACATATGATTTCGAGGTGATCGCCTCTGGGGCGCCGTTGAGAACTCCCATGGCGGCGGAGTAGTGTGCAATGACGGTGTAGGCGAGGGTGGCGTAGTTTCACGAACTTCTATTCCGGAAACAGCACCGTTGCGGGATATTCGACGGCGCTTCCTCGAAGGAGATTCACTCTAAAATTATACCGATATCGATCTTGCATTGAAAGTAAAAAATTGTGATGGAACGATCGAACAGAAATTTTGGTAAAGTGCACAGACGTATACCTTTCTACCATCGTCTTGACTAGGCTGTCTGTAATATGGCGGCGATGGCTGGATTTGTACAGGACTCAGAGGCAGTTGGTTTGTCGCTGAAATAAAGATACAAGAAATAACCTCTCATTCACTTTCAGCCATAGGGTCAAAGAAGCTATGTATATGTATACAATGGTCGTACACTAAATCAAAAATCTATAAACAGCACACTACCTAACAGTCAGAAGTAATAAGACACCTACCAGTTACATCTATTAGGAGATTCTAATAAATTTTATTTCATTTAATATTTCGTATCATGAGTAGAATACAGATTTATAATAAATAGATTACGGACGTTTATGCATTTGTAAGAAATTGAAAGGTGTAAAAATGCACAGAACATACATAACATAACAAAATAGTACCCCTTACGACATTTAGTTGTTGAAATTTCACACATACTTCTCCTTAGATTTTATTTCCTTAGTTGCATCATATGAATACGAATTTACATAAACATTCGCAGTTTAATAATAGGATAACTAAGAGATAAAAACATAGAAATTCGATCTGTACTAAATATCAACATGTGTGGCAATATTTACTGGTATTATTAATGTATACATGCATATATGTGTGTATACATTACTTTATATGTGCATACTATCATATATGCATGTATAGTATAGTATAGCATATATAATAATATATGTTTGTACAATGTATCTCGAAAGTCTAAAGATACCTTGAGAACTTCTACGATATTCCATATCGACGCCGCTAGCTCCAAGACCTGGACTCATGTTCAATAATGGACCACGCATTGCGTTCTCCTGCGAGTACATATATCTTTTAAAAAAGAAAACACACAGATACTGACTCGTAGATAGTATAGAAGGAGGGGTACTTACTTGCCCGCAAATGTTAATGTGCAACGGTGGAGAATTGGCCGGTGGGCCCACGGACTCCTGTGGAAAGTGAGCCGGTGGACCTCTTGATTGCGGACTGTGCTGCGGGGGCGGTTTGTACCCCACGCTAGACCCGCCTACGTTCCCGTGATACGAAACTTCCTTGCCGTTTGGCCCGGAAGACGTACCGACGCCAGGACAATCCCTAAATACATAGAGAATTGTTAGCGATCATATTAGAAAGGACGACGAGTGTCGACGTTACCATGAAATCGAGGTGTTTGGCATCACATTGCATAAGACACTGGTGCATAAGATTCTGCAGAACTTTTGGAAACAATATTTTTTGAAAAGTTTCAGAGACTATATCTGTGTAAAATTCTATATCAGATTCAAAATAAATAATAAATAACAATTAATTCGTAATAGATCGGAATTACAATTTATCAGATCTAGATCTTTTCTTAGATTTATTAGATTCAATTTGAAAATTGAAATAGAAAAATGTAAAGATCGTAGCAGAGTTAATGCGGATAATGAGGATTATTCAGAACTTATAGTAGTTAACAATTCCAGTAGTTCCACAGAAATTCTTATAGATCGTTTAGAATCATTGAATTACATTACATTGAATTACAAGTACTTTCACCGTAACGTCGATATACGCATAACTTGGAGTTCATTTTTCCTCCTTGAACACGATTTACGTCAACTCTTGATCATTCACGTGTATCGATCTATCGAACAATTAATACGAGTGCTACTGATCGGACGATTCCTTAATATATGACACAATTTGATGTAATAATAAACATGATTTTCTTCTATTGTAGAATATAGAATATTACTATGGTGACGACAACGCACCTGCTGTATCAATCTTAATACTAGAACTATCAGAGTCATCAAAATAACAAATTACAATTCTTTATAGAAATTTCATAAATTTTTCTCGTAGATTTGCGAAGAATTGGATTTGCATTTTTACAGATTTCAATGAGTTTTTATAAATTATAAGAAGCAATATTTGATTTTAAAATATATTCTTTATGTAACTGCCATTTTGATCTTTCGACATATACAAGGTTTATATTTTAGTCAACGGTATCTGTAATGCTAATACGTTTACAGATTTAAAATAAAACAGTGTTCGTTTGACTAGATACGAAACGAGAATAATATTATTGTTAGTAACGCGTAGCTGAATAAATTCCATATTATGGCGTGTTTACATGAATCGTGTACGATATCCATAAAATAGCGATATGGGACGAATCCATTGTAAAACGTAGTCTTACTTTTACGAAAGCTTTTAGACGAGATAGTAACAAACAAAAAAAAAAAACACGTGACAACCAAGTACACGCAATACGAAGAAATGAACTGTATATCGTCAATTTGCTGGAAAAGTAATATATTAAAATAATCGTGTCACTTTTCGAACAAGTTGACAATACTTATAATTATTTAAAAAATAGTTGACATTCGGTGGCATGCTAAACAAGATAACCAGTGAAGAGAAGATTTAAACATGATATGTAGAGTACAGAGAAAATAGAGACGAGGAGAATGAAGAAGAAAATAATAATTCAAACAAGAACAAGCATTCGTTATGGCACAGAAAAAGATCATAGTTACATATTCTGTTAACGAATGCTAAAGATTGTTATTGATCTGTATATACATAATACCTTCAAGGTCGCGTGCTGTATGGTGTCTCATGCAGCTATGAACAGTTTCATCACGAACTCGCGAAATATAAATTTTGCAGGAAAGATATCATATTGAACAAAAATAATTAGCCGCGCGATATATTCTTACGAGTGTATTTAATCGTGCCATATATTTAGTTGTGTGAACATGTGTCATGTTTACATATCGTCGATTTACTACAAGAATAACACATAAAAAGACTGTCAATTTCGAGATATTTATAAAATTAGCTGAGCAATTATTTAGCTCTTTATTAGAGTACGAGTATCATAATTACGTAAAGATCAATGTGCCAATTTGTAAAAGAAAGCAAATATTCTCATTATTGAGTATTATAATATGTAATTAATAATTTTCTATTTTAAACTTTAAAGTTTACTTCTACTATTTATTAGTGTCACTCTTTTAGCAAATCGGTATGTATTCATCCTTCTATATTACATACGTACAACATGTGTGTATGTACAGGAGCAGTATCACAAAATCATCTCAATGGAACAAGCTAACATCTGTATTTTTCGCATGCACACGTGTGTTTATGTGTCGCGTGGTTCATAGACTAGAAATACCGTGTTTCCAACTCGCGGAATGTTAATCACAGTAACAAACTCGAAAGACAAGTCCCGAAATTCGATGAGATCGAGAGGAAAAGAAAAACGAAAGTTTCAACGGACTGGCGGACACTAAACCGTGCATGTGAAAACGAAAAAGCACCACGATTGCATCTGTAGCGTCGCAACTCGAGGACAACGTTATGCGCGTTTATTATCGTCGATTAGAATGGTCGACTCTTCAATGTCGGTTACTCTGAAAATTAAATACACACTTACTAGGCGTAACGCGTAACTCGAACAGAAAACTTTCGCGACAATCACTCCCTTCCATATCGATCATTCATGTTGGTAAATGCGAAAACCTATCGACGAATGTTCGATTCTCGATCGATCGATAGCGTAACAAAGTGACCTTCTCAAGAATTACACCGATGTATACGTAATTCTCGACGTTACGAACAGTTATGTAACCATATAGGCAAATAAAAAAAGTCTAACGATAACAAATCGTAACACTTTCGATTACTTCGTAAAGTGTAGTTTCGTATACGAATGGGTTGCGCAGCATCATACGATGCTAACTCTGAAAAGACTCTATCGCATCTTCTCGAGAATTTTTAACTTGGCTGTAGAGTCGACTGTGGAGTCATCAACCCCGCGAAATTTTAAACTGTCTGTACAGAGTAAAGTATAAAATAACTTTAGAATATCGAACTTTTGTTTAGTTTTCTAACATTATGAAATGCCTTATATGTAGTAGATAGTCGCACGAACATAGTACAGAATAAAATAACAATTACGTGTACGAAAATCTAAAGAAAAATATCTTTCACAAAAACCTAAAGAAAAAGCAGAAGAATGTTTGCAAAATATGAAGTTTATGTAGAAACGTAACATGTAAAGAAAAAAAAGAATGATATTGCAAAATTTGTGATATAAGAGAATATGCACAGAAGGTGCACCAGGTTCGTTATTGCAATGATATACCCGTTATGGAAGCGTGGTGGTGGACATTGTCGATACGGGTATTCCTTGTTGCCGGTGTATTGCTGAGGTATCTGGGCGTGCTGAGGGTGCTGATTATGAGGGTGCCATCCACCGCGGGCGTGAGGGGGCGCTGGGGGTCGAGAGTGGGGCCCTGCCGGGGTGCCAGCAGTTACTACGGCCCTATAACGTCCCTGCATGCCCAAGCCGCGATGCTGATGACTCCCAGGGCCGTTCATTCCCTCCCCCTTTGCTCTGTCTCGTTTCGATCCTATTATTCTACCCTTTCGTTCTCTTTCTTCCTTTTCCGTCACTCTTACTTTTCCTTTTTTCTTTTTCTTTTCGTTTTCTCTCTTTCACAACGAGAGCCACACGGTATCGCTCCACCTCTTTTTTTTCTCCCTGCTGGTTTCGTTTTCGTGGTTGAAACGGGAGGACACGACACGGCAAGGCGGAGGAGGTTAACCTCGCCTCGTGATTTTGCCCGACCTCGTACACGTTTCTGGCCCCCTTCAGTTCGAAACGTGCACGCCGCACGTTAACTCCTCCGACTCCGGCTATCGAGAGAGAACCTGGCGAGATATTCGAACGTTACACGGCGAGAAGAGGCTAGATGATCGAGAGGCGATTTCCACCTCGCGCGCCGTTCTTTCGAAATGTCGAGAGAACATCCGAGCTCGCCGCCATGTTCGAGTGTTGCTCGAAACGCCAGAGACGACGCCGCTGATCTCAGGAGCCCCGTACTTTTGTCGCGTCGCGTACTTGTTTTTGAAGAGAAATGCAATTGCGAATTTTTTCTATCTCCTTAATGTTGTAAGCATAACGTAAATATAAATGAGATGTAAGATTATGCAAGAAAGAAAAAAAATATGTCATTTTCGATAGGTAGTGTGAAGACGAACAAGCGGCGACGTGATCTAAATATGTATGATATCGCGGAATGATTTTTGGTCACGTACAAAGTAGTAACAGCCGATAATAAGAACAGAGAATGTGTCTTAGAAACAAACATACCATGCAGTAATACACTGTGATAATTGTATATAAGAATAAAGAAAATGTATAGATATATAATATATATATATACTAGAGGAATTATTAATTGTTTTACTGAAGCTACATCTGGCGAATCTCGCGGAGTTCGCGACTGAAATAGTTCAATTATAATTAACGATAGAAACACGGCGATTTCTATTTCGAAACATCATCTTTGTTAAACTACGTGCTCGTATTTGTTGGCAAAGTTTGAGTGAACATTCGCATGCTTTTTCCGGGCAACTAGAGCTCTGAGTGGCGACGAGTTCGGATACGTTTCCGGTTGAGAAAAAAATCTCCCCGCCACCTACTGGTCCAGAATCGAATTTCAGGGGTTCAATGATTCAAGGAAGATAATATTAATTACGTTCCAATGAATTCAAGCAATTCGATATAACACAGCAGTACAGGTTTAAAAGACGCTTTCAAACTTTAATTATTTCAGTTAAGGTTCTGAACTGTTAACTTTCGATTCTGGTCCAGATTGCGTCATTTAATATCTATGTAACAAAGCTAAAAATAATTTTATGTCTTTCTTATGCTTAGTTTAATCTTTGTTACTGTTTTGTGTGTTCAATTTCTTTCTTTACAAAAACCACGATCTCGTTGATCTTAATTTCTCTCTTATTTTTTTAAACTTTCATTTTACTCGTTTACTTGTTTAATTTTTTTCTTTTTTTTTTTGTGAAAGAATAATACTGCCACTGATGTTTGTTTCTCTCGCTCGCCGTTAGCAAACGTTCACGCTCTCGTCATCGTGCTCGCGTATCCCGTCATGAAAAGGAGCGAATCGCGGTTTGCGTTTGCAACGTATGCAAATCACGCTTAATAATTCCGTAGGAATATTTATGAAATCACCGTTCGTCGATTTTATTGCTCGTTTATGCACATGTTGACGTCGTCGTCGAAATCCAAGAAAAGAGATAAGAGGGAAAAGAGGGGCAGAGAAAGAAAAAAAGAATTGCGGGATTCGATGCGAAGATGAAAATTGATAATCATTGAAATTTAAATTATCATTTGTTAACCTCTGTTTGGTCTAGCGATGCACGAGCGACGTTATACTACTAGCTTGATTTTATACAGGGTGTTTCAAAATCTTGGTTCCTTTTTTCACTTGCCATAAGATTATTTTAAGATTATTCCGTATTTTTATTAATTTTGCTACTTCGCGAGAAAAAAAGATCGTCGAGTATAATCATTAATTAACTAAACGATAAATGTACTTTGTTCTCAGTAAAACTAGACTCAAATTTTAGTGCATTAATGTCTTCTTTACAAAATCATGCCAAATTAGAAAATATGTCTTTGTTACTAGTAACTAATAAAAAAATAATTTTATACATAAACGAAAAGTGGACAAAATTCAGTTTTGGAGGGGTTAATATATCAATGTAGCGTTAAATTTTGAAACATCCTGTAGATTCGGAGTTCGTTAAAGTTACGACAGGTCCAGATGCGTTAAACGTTGACGATCAACGACCAAGTCATTGCCTCCTTCGAGACCACGACGTCCTCTTCTCTCGTTCTCCTGTCGTTCATCAATTCAATCAGCCTGAGCATACGTTCTGAAGGAAAAAATGTGTTCGTCGAAATCGCTCCTCTTCGATGGGCCGTCGACACGCGAGCCACGTTCTGACGTTCAAGCGTGAAAAGCTACAGGAGCATACGAAACAGACGGTGACAAATTCATCAAGCATACAAAGCTACCTACATACTACAATAATTAAGAATCATTAATTAGCTATTTTTTAGTTGTCCATGAAGCAGTGGAAATTTTAAAAAAGGAGATTAAATTCATTTGATAAGTAAATACTGGAAGCAGAATAGCGTAAAAAAAGAAGGAGAAGCATTTCATGCAAAGAGCACAGAGGATGCACAATAGTTAACAGACGTGGATTTCTGGTGATAGATACATGATTCTATGATAGCAGTGGTACCGATCAATCCATTAAGGAACAAACTGTAAAATAATTTTTAAAAGTTACGCAATATTATTGGGAAATGTATGAATAACTATATATTATACATAGCTTTATCTGCATAACAAAATATTGACATAATTGTGGCTCTTCGGATTTAAAATCTAAAGTAACAATATACCGTTTCAACGACATACGAACAATATATTAGAATTTAAAGTGAAAATAGTTTATTCTTAGATTGGCAATTTTTATCCATTTATGAGAAATTTGAAGATGGAAGAATGCACATAATATGGAAAAATATACAAAATATATCAAGTATTGCGTGAAATTGTAGCATGTTCATTCCCGTTCAAAAGATTCAAGCATGCTACACGATTTAAAAAAAAAAAAAAAAGAGAACAACGAGTTCTTTTAAATAAGTACAACATTAACCACTAATGGCTTTTATCTTATAATATTTTCGACGTGTTAATCGTTGCATATATCGTTACAAGAATCATCGAAGTTCGCAAAATTCGAAAAAAATGCGTTTCTTTTCGTCGAAAGAAGATATTTCATGGGATCGAGAGGCAATTTGGGTGGCAGCGTCCTATGACGCTGTCTAGAGGTACCATTTTCTGGTTCCTTTGTGTACCCACGGCACATCGTCGTCATTTTTTTCTTTCGATTTCTCGTCTCCTCGTGAAGAAACCCAGAGAGGAATGAGAGACCCAGGGTCCTGACCACGAAGTCCGAAGAAACGATTAAATGAACCGGAATATCCAGGCCCCGTTGCTTTGGGCCAACCTCTCTCTTTGCTTTTGTGCAGGCCATGGCCCAGCACAGCCCAAGCAAAATAAAAATATATGCGTATCCTGGACGACTGGAAATAAGCCTCCGATTGTAGCAAATTTTCGACCTGGGCAAGGATACCATTCCTTCTTCTGGAGTTCTACGTTCTATAAAAAGATTCTCGCCGATGGTAGATGAGATTTTTATGCAAGTCCAACATAACATAGGAATACCCTTTTTTACTGAAAATTCTCATCGTAGTCAAATACACGGGTTTTTGCTTCTTGTCTTTCGAAATAAAGTTTCGATACCGTGGTTTTCTGTATCGAAAATTCTCATTTATAGGATTTAAGATCCTCATTGAAGTCGAGATATAGGAGATTTGTTGGAACGATGTTAAGTATGAAATTAAGTATTATCAAGACACTGGGACTGAAGAGGATAGTTTTGTCGGACGTGCATCACAGTGGACATGGAGTCTCTTCGCTTTCCTGGGCCTGATGGCACATGTTCTCCTTGCGTTAGCGCTCATGGAACTTCTGTTATGCGAGTGGACGGGAAATGTCGCGATAGCTAACGATTACTTGGTTATACGATGGTGGAATTGATGTTCTTGGCATGGAATTTATGTCAACACTGGCTGGTTAGGTGATGGTAAAGTTTACGCTATACAATATGGCGGTTGAAGTGCATGTAATTCTCGCTCGCGCGTTTTCAATGTTTTTATATTGAGAGAAGAAAATTTAATAGAACGGTTCATTTTATACGGAGTATATAATTGGATAGATAGTGTTTAAAGAAATTTTTATCATGTCGTCGAAGAAAGACCATATTTCTTAAGAGTTCAAACGAATATCTCAAAGATGGTAATTTCTTTCTTTTTTTTAATAATTTAAAGTTGAAGTATATTATTTGCAAATTTTGCGAAACGTAATTCTGTTTAGACTAATGTTTGTCGAACTTAATATATTTTAAAAATATTTCTGAAATAAAAATTTATGTTACACGTGAAGTAATTTTTTAAATGTAAATTCCGAAAGATCTATAAATAAATTTCCTTGTATTTTTTCGACAGGATAGTAGAAAGGACCTTGCAATGGGGTATTTAAAGATATACTACAACTCAAAATAAATATTTAACCGAGGAAGGTAGACGATGCATTAAACTGTAAATAAAAATGAATAATGGAATTATCTGTTGGTCGGGCAGAATTTTTAGCAACAACCGTCGATCTTGGTATCGAGAGAGTAGATGGGTTGCACAAGGGCGCCAGGTGAACGTGCCATATGTCACGCGGGGAGATAAGAGTATCTAATACAAGATAGCGAACAAATACGTTTAATTTTTGTCTGATCTTTTAATTCTTATTAACAACCGAAATTCATGAAATAGTTAATCCAAGAGGAAAACAAAGTAACTCTCCGCTTTAATAACAGCAAATTCAAAATTTTCCTTATGGAGTAACGAAGAATCTTTCAGAAGATAAAGTAATAAAAAAGGAAAATTTTGCAATTTATATATCCATTACTAAACCAATATTTAATAACTACAGTTATAAGATCATAAGATAATTGTATATTATTTTACAAGAAAAAAAAGCATCTATTCCATAAATGATTACTCCACGAAATAATTAAAAAAACATTTTCATATTTTGAATCATCCTGTATCGACCATTCGTTCCAAAATTAAAATATTTATTTCATATTTTACATAAAATTACACAAAAATGTCGTTTTATCGCTATTAAGTAATTATTTATTATTTATTGCGGCAGATATCTTTCTTTTTATCTACTACACTGGCATTTATTCCTTCCTTTAAAGGGATAACGGTGCACGTGCACCGGTGAGCAGTTACTGTAAATGTACCATATGCTGGATATTTACTATGTCTTGGGTGTTGTATATCATTAACAGAGGTAAGGCAATGGGCGAAGTAACGTAACAGGTGCTATTAAACGCTACTTAACGTCTAATACGTCTCTTTGACGCAATAATAAGAACGTCTCGGTGGCTTTGTACCTGGCGATGGCAGAGGTCCATTTTCGTCAGACGAGGAGGGACGGCGCTTATGGTTCGAACAAAGGATGTAACCTTCGACGTTCCAGTACTCGGATGTTGATTCAATTTCAACAAATTTTTTATAGAGATCCTAATTCGGCCTTGCTTCGAAGAGTAATTCCCCTTCGTATATCACAGATTGTAACTTAAAAATCTGCCGATATTTGATTTATTAAATTCGTTAAACTCTTTAAAATTGCCATACGAATTTTTTAAATTACAGTTTACGTTTTTAAACATTCCGATCTTTGATATATGCATGAAATTGCAGTTGAACTGCGGTTGGTTCCCTTAAAATTGGCAATCACAGTTCAAAATTTCCAACGTTAGTGTCTGGTCGCTGAAACCTCGTACACGTACGTTAGTGCTGGTGGATCTGATCGAGAGAGGCCAGAGCTCCTGGTGATGTGGCGATGTGCGCGTCTGCGAGAAACCCGTTTACCTTTAAACTCCTCTCTCGTAGTAGCGACTCTATCGAGACGCGGCCGACGCAAAAACCGTCTGAGACGAGGACGAAGGAATCGCGGCGAGAAACGCGTACACCGTTCCGGACGGCGCGGCGACGTGATCAAAAGCTGGCGTGAACGGGGTCACGATACCCGGACCATCACGATTCCATGGAATTCTAATGGATTTTACCTTTTAATCGACGGTCCGAAGATTTAAGTATTCTTAAAAATTTAGGTTTGTAGGATACACGTAAACGTCGTTTCATATTTTCCTAACACGAATTTTAGATTTTAATATTTTTCTTTTTTTATGAAAGGTATAAAAGACGAGATAAAGAAATTTAGGTACTTTGGAAAATTTTATTTCTGCGTTTAATTATCGAATCGGAGGCGTAGACAGTTTTTTAAATTTACTTTTCAAGTTTAGAATACGCACAAATTCTAGGTGATATTTTTTCTACGACAAATTTTAACATTTGATCATCGAATTACAGAAGTTTAGGTATTTTCACGCAACATCTACGAACGTGGGTGTATATATGTACACTGTATGTAGGATACAGTAATTTTCTAATAATTTCTAAACTTCGTCGCGTTTCCTATAAGCGTTGTAATACCTATAAACGTAGGTGTATGTACATCGAAGTCGTCTAGTTTACTGTCAAAACACCTGTTCTTTTCGCGACACGTGTAACAGCATAAAGTGAATCTTCGTCCATTTCGAAAACGGTTGGAAGTTTGAAGGTTACCTCGATATCATATCAAGCGTTAAAAGTGTTATGGCCGATAACTTACAAGCACATTTTTCTTATATTTGGAAATAGGAGACTGTTGTCGTAAGGATTTTCATTTTCCATTTCTTTGAATCGTCCATTTCGAAGCTTCCATGTGTCTTTTCTAATTTTGTATCCAATGACGCTATGTTAGGGATTCTTCAGAGGCCTGTCTATTCGAGAACCTAAACTCGCAATTTTCTAGGAATTATTCTCCGTTTCAAAATTCTCAACTCGGCGGCACTTTGCCACACACAACCAAAATATCCAATAAATGAAAAAAGATTCAAGAAGAAGTAAAAGAAGAAGAAGAATAAAAAGACATCAAAGACCGAAAACTCAAGCCAAACCACCTGTACTAAAAACCGCAAGACTGCAAGAGATTCATTCTCCATTTCATAACTCTCAACTCGATGCATTTTTTTAGCAACCTGGTCGAACCACGATGAGCGGCTGATGCCGGAGCGAGCAAGCCAACCAGTTCCGGGCGAGCAAAGTTGCAACGTAGGAACCAAAGCCTCCCACGATTATATTCTCGACCGAAAACTCCGAGGCTGATGATCAAGGCGGATTGAAGACGTTGGCCAGTGTCGACGAGGGTATGTATAAAGGCTGGAATTTATGCCGCTCGAGAAGACGGCAGCTGCGTTTTCGATTTTTCCACCAGCTGTTGGCACGGTGTCTCACGGGCAGGGCCGTAGACCTTCGTTCGTCCACTCGAATAGCCCTTAAAAAGCCGAAACGTACAAAAGGTGGTCCCTAGGGCGGTGGCAGTACAGGTCGAGACCTTGTTCCCTCTTTTTATCATTCTCCCTCTTCTCTACATATCACCCTTTTTTCTCCTTCTACGTGCTTGGTTCCTGTTCGTTCGTATCGAGAGAAAATGCTTTTGGTGCACCTTCAGGAGTCCTCGAGGAATCAGGGAACTCAACGAGAGAGAGAGAGAGGAACACCAAGGAGCTTGAGCTGCTCTCTATCGATCCAGGCCGCCTCGTATCACGAAACTGGCTGGCACCCTGGAGAGAGCGACCAAGAGACGAAAGGGAGGGAAGACGAAGCGAATGAACGAGGAATAGAGAGGAAGAGGGATAGAGAAATTTCCACTTCGCTCTCCTCAAAGGATGCACGGGATGGACTCGGTGGATTTTCTGTTTTCTATCGAACTTTCTTTGCGGAGCAATTCTCTTTTCTCGTTATTGTTCCGGCTGATTGTTATTCCAACGTTTTACGTATCGTAATACATTCGATCGTGTATTTTATATATTAGCTGAGGCGTTCTACTCTGAGAACCAGATTGGCAGATCGAAACGTGTAGAGTCATTCTTGATGATTCGTTAAATTTTGTTTTATCGTCGATTGAGCTACGTTATTAACATATTTGATCGTTTAGTTTCTGATGAATTACACCCATCAGGTGTTCTCTTGTTAGAATCGAAAAATTAAGAAAAAGATAGAGTTTATCGATACCTTCTCGATCATTTTTCCTATGATAAGAACAGAACGAACGTATGGAAAACGCGTATTAATTGGACGTAGCGTAGAGATAACTTTGATCAAGTACACGTGTTGTTCCAAAGAACGTATAGTTAAAGTTTCATTTCGAAAAAAGGGACATTTGATATGAAGCGATCTAATAGATATAGAGGTGTACAGTTGGTTCGATGCACGGATTTATGGCAACATGGCCGCTATTGATTGAACTGGAAACGATCAGACAACTCTCTCACTCTCACTCACTCTCTCTCTCTCTCTCTCTCTCTCTCTCTCTCTGTGAAGTTGATAGTGAATGGACTGGTCGAAAACGAGTTTTATTTCGATGTTGCTTTGCATCTTGTAGGGCCAATGATTTGTTATGTTATTTATTATGTTATGAGAAATTACAAGTACCGGTGGAGGAAAAGAGTATTCGGTAACCTAGTCTAGAGTAGTATAGGGTAGTAAATCGGAATTAACTCTTTCATGGTACGATCCACGATTCACGATCATACACGTATATAATTGTCGAAATTTATTACACGTAAAACAACTAAAAGACAAGCGTACAGTTAATAAAGATCGAAGTACGTACTTGACCTGCAACCCTTTCACGATATAATAAAAGCAAGAAAATGACGAACGAACGATTTCAAATATAACTGTTTTTTTTATCAATAAAATTTCTACGATTTCTGACGCTATGTACAAGAAGACATACATATACATATATACTTGTAGTATTTTATCTATAATAAATTTCAATTCTTTATATGCAGATTGGATCGTTGATGATATGAACAAAGAGAGACTCGGAGATTTTTATTTTTGGTGAAAAAGGTTTCAAACGCTTGACTCGATGAAAGTTTACGTAATATAGCAGAGACTCGATAGATATTTTATAAACTCCACACGTATATTTTGTAAGCATAGAACAATAAAAAGAAAGGTAAGCTTGGATATAAATCGAAATGTCAAAAAAATATATTTGCCTATGGCGAATTATTAACAACGTACAATAAGATTCAATATGTGTGACATTTATGACATTGTATTACGTTTGTCGATTCCCTCGAGTATCCATCGCTCTTAAATCGTTCGTTCCACCATTCTTTGTTTTATTTCGTTATTTTATACCTGCACGTAAATGAGTCAAGTAGAAAATTGCAAAGCTTCCTAACGACTATAATACCAACGCTATAGAGAAGTAATTATAACTTATAAAGTCATTCAAATCGCGTTTTGAGAAACCGAGTAACTCGGTAAACGATAACACTGAAAGTGAAGTCTCTAGAATTTTCTATTTCCGTAAAAAGAAAAAAAAGAAAAAAACAATGGAGTTGGTTTCGATGCGTTCGATGAAGTTCTTTCGCTTTTGAACGAAGATAAGACGAACAGATAGCAGAGGCGAACGATTGTGAAGCGGCAACGATCGACCAGCAGCCTTCGAGAAGAAACGAGGATGCGTTAAAATATTCAAGGTCCACTCTGGGTAAAGAACATTCGACTTCTGGAGGATGGTGCGTTTCCTCGCGATGCAAGAGACCTAACGAGCTTCCGGAGAACGAATAACGTTCGTTTCAGTCTGAATAATTTCGACTTTCGATAGAGTTATTTCGATTCTTATTACGTGAAATATTATTATTGTGGATTGGAATCGATCAAACAATGATGCGATGTATTTTCGGTAATATTTTAAGAGCTTTGTCATTTTGTTCAAATATCGCGAATTTTACCGTAACATTATACGAAAGATATATTTTAGAAAAAATAAAAAGAAATTTCTGGATAAAATTAGATTTGATTAGAAAAATCTGTATGCTTTCAAAGATTAAAATATAATTTAATAAATTGCCGTAATAAATTGTCGAAGAGAACTCTTGTGAAGAAAAGATTCGACGTCCTCTGATTAAAAAAAAAAAAAAAAAAGTAGTATGATATATCCTATGGGTGGGATAATCTGATTAGAATGTAATAAAAATGGAGAATAATGATTTTTCGTGATATTAGAGTTTATCTTTCTCGACGATGGAATTTATAGTTTGGTTTTCTAGTTAACGCGTAAGGTGATTAACGTGCTATTTGGGACACCCTGTATATTTACATTTGGAGCGCACCCAGCATCACGAGTGTGACTCGTTATCACCTCTGGACTGTGTTTTCCACGCGACAAGTGTAACTTGTAAGACACAGGGGGTTAATTTGATACAAGCGCGTACTATGATGCAACCCCTAATAAGAGAGATGCGAAAACCAACTGTACTATGTATCGATAAATAACGAGATCATTGAAATAATCGAGCTTAGATACCAGCGAAAGCTTACCGGACTGTTTCCTCGACCGTTGTAAAAAGAAGGCGAATTTTTTTTCTTCTTAGCTTTTCTAAAAATATTATATGTATGTACCGCGTGCACACAATATCATATTTCACGACCATAATTCAATAGTAAATGAGATTAAAGAAATCTTATGGAGAAATCTTATACGTAGAAATAATCCTGTAGAAATCTTCAAGAAACTCTTCGAATACATCTTCAGATTCCAAAAACAGGCCACAATTTGATCGTAATCTTATATCAGAAATATAGTTCAACTTGTACTAAACTTCGAATTTAATTATCACATGGAACATTATGTAATTATAGTTTCATATAAGATATACCTTAGTATTAAGCTGTTAATAATTCGATTCATACCGAACCACGAAATATACTTCCATAAATTCAAGCAATTTTGTTATATTAAAACTATGCCAGTGAAATGGACGCGAAAACAAAACACAGTATCCAGTACAGGCGCAAATAAAATTCTTAAAGGATTAACAAACCTTCCTCGGATGGCTCATTTCATTTTCTCACCACGCCACACCAACCTTCTAAAACATCTTATATTCTCACTTCGTACTAAGCTTCTCGAATAAACTCCCTCTTCTTAACCTTCTTCCATTTATTCCGTTAGTTTCTACGCTCAAATAATCCATGTACACATATAAACCGTAAAATGCCTTCCAGAACGATACTAAAAAAATAAAACAATGCTAAAAAACGACGTATGTTTAGCTGCTTTTTCATCGGAATAATTTCAACGATTCATCAAAATAGTCTCGTTATTATAAATAACGCGCGTTATACATTGAATATTTTAGAGACTTTTGCGTACTGTCCACGTTCTGTATAGTTTCCCCACAAGCACCTAAAGACCCGCACTCCACCGACAGGATTTGATTTTTAAATTTAGGATTGTTCGGCAGATTGGAAGAAAATTTGAATTTGGCTGACACAACTGTATCGAAATTTAATCGACCACCGTTGCTCTGTATTCGGGGAATGTTCGTTCTTCGCTCGAACCTTTTCCTCGTAGATCACGACGACGATCAGCGACGCTTTAATTTATGCGTACGTACGTACGGTAACAGGTACCTACGTTTAGCCCTGCTGAACTGGACCTACTGGTTCGAAATAAACAAATGGAATTAAAAGCAACAATCCGGAAACGGGAGCCTGTTCTGCCTCTATCGTACGGTATTATACCGTGGCCTTCGTAGTTGTGCATCAGCGTTTGTTTATGCGAGCACAACGATCAGGACCATGGACGAAAAACTAGCGTACACATTCGTACACGTCATGCTGCCCCTGGTCTCTTATTGTTAGTCGATGTTCGCAAACACAGGCAAACCGATGACTAACGAGTCCATATTCGCCTGTTTCGCTTTGAGAAATTAGCCGCATGACTTGTTCGTGTGACTCCAACGACCATGGTTTTATATTTCTGACTTTTTTCGCTTTCCGTTGAATCATCGCGATTCGATTTGTAACTGCTGCGTGCTAGTCGTCGATAATATACGAAAAAGTTTCGAATTTTTGTAGTAGGTTAACGCGAAGGGAATCTTGCTTCGAGCGTAGACAGACGGAAGGTATACAGAACAGGTTGAAGCACGAAATTCTTCGCGAGAAAAGCGAGTAGAAAATGCAGCAGCGAGTCTTTTCTCTTGGCAACTGCCGCTTTTGACATAATGGGGTTTGAAAGCGCGTGGCTGCGCGCCCTATATCACTACACGCCAAAGCCAGTGTGCTACACGCCAGTTTTGAGGTTAATTTTCTCTGCTATGGAAGATTCTACGAGAATACAAAAACCATCTTATCAAAATCTTATCAAAGGCATATTAACCAAACAAATCGAGCCCTACTCGCGTAAATAACAAACCTACCCACTGTACGTGTAATATTCTATACAAGGCATAATTCGTCGATATAAAAGCGGTTAACGAACCTCTATTAACCGTGTCACCCATGATCCCAGCCAATTTAGCCAGTAAACTCGTAAAACGCGTGCACGCGCCCGCATATGGCGTCGAGGGCAGGCGTTTGCTGGGCTTAGGAGTATTTTATCCACCGTTTTTCGTCCCCGCGGGTTTTTCTTCGCGAAACCGACGCAAGGCAACAGCGGAGGAGTTCTCAGAGCCGAAGAGAGAGAGAGAGCCCGTATGCGTCACCGTGCCCGCATACCGCAGCGGCGAATTACAACCATCCCTCCTCGCCACTACACCTCCTCTAACGTCCCCTGTAATGATGGATATTGTGGCCAGTCCCCGAGGGAACTCGATCTTTCGACGATCCACAATCGTAGCCAGGTAAGGAGGAGAGATTAGAAGAGAGACTTGGAAAACCGCCTCTTCGCATGATGTTTTATAGGGGGATGAGAAAATGGCTAAGCAAAGGTACGTAGATCTGATCTTTTCTATTTCCTATAAACTCGATACAACCATAAAAATAGTTACACGTATAAACCGAAACTATTGTATCTTATATTAAAATCGAAATAAGACTCTGGTCATCGAGCTGTAAACTGTATCAACAAAGACGTCCAAATTACTTAAAAAATCTACCTTTAATCATCTGAAGGGATGGATTGTAGATATTTTATGTCGATAAAACAAACAAAAGTGTATATGCATATATATAAATTTTACAATACATATATATCACAATGTGAAACGGTGGGATAACAGAGAACAGTATTTAAGTATGTACAATGTACCAAATGGGTTTCAAGACCTTTTAGTAGCTTTGAAAAGATTCTTATTTTTGTACGTAGCTCGTACGTTTGAAAGTAAAGAATTAAACGAGGGTGTTGCGTAAGCTCGGAATATAAATGCGAAAGTAATAAATTTAAGGGATAGAGGGATTGGTATTAGGGTGCAATACGGAATATATGTTTATTAGACGGCTATAAAATAGTAGTAAAATTGCTGTTTTTGTCTAAAGATTTTAAAATACGTCCCTTTGAACAAATTTTAGATACAATATGGTATAGCTAATAAAAGATTGGAAGTGGCCTGTCTTTCCTCTATGTCTGACGGTGACGAACCACTTTAACTATCATAGCGGTACACGTTTTGCAAATTACAATTGTTTGTTTATTTTCTAAAAGATCAAATTACCGATAGAATTTTATAATACAGTATATTATGTTCTGTGTAGTACTGTGAATTTTAAAGATATCTTATAGTTATATATATATATATATATATATATATATATATATATATATATCTTTAAAATTCACAGTACTACACAGATATATATATAGTTAAATTCAGTATGCACCTATATGGAAATAAACTTCAAAGAGAAAAGATTATGAACTGTGAATCGAAGAATTACACCGAACGTACGTATCTGATGTACGTAGCCTAGTAAAGTTCTGAATAGTCGATTTCTCAACTCTAGACTATACTTCGTCTGATAAAAAAATCAAGATTATATGCCTTGTATCGCGTATACAAGTATCACTGAATCTATCCTCGTCCGAACTTTGTGTTTCCAATTTCCGATTAAAAATAAGGTTTGAGAACGATCGACAAAGTTGAAAAAGAAGCTCCGGAATCCATGATTTATTTAAACAATTCCATATCGACGCATCCAGAGAAGCTTGATCGAAACACGAAACGCTAATGGCTGACTCGATCGCAACTTTTTATCGCGTTATTGACAAATACCACGGTATCTCTATCTGCCAGTGGAAGAACGATGATGCAAACGAATTTCTTGTACAAGAACTCACGCACGTATCCCAAAGAGAAATACAATACGCACGATACAACAAATAATCTGAATATCGCGATTTAATTCGTTAAAGAAAAGCATCAAATGGAAATATTTGCAATCGTCCGAAGAAAATTACAACAGATTTCAATGGATCAAGCTGTTACGTTCGTAAGGCTGTAATAATTATCAACGCTGGTAGGAATTTTTCTATACTAAAATTAGGAAATATTACAATTGAACGAAGAAAAATAAAATTAAAGAAGATGAATACAACGTACAACAGGAAAAAATGAAAAACTTTGTAGGAACCGACTTAGAGAGATTTCGAGGTAAAGAAATCTCGTACGCGGCAAAAGATCTCGAGCAAATCGCGATGCACGTTGTTGTATACAGCTCCCTTTGCAACCAAAAGAAATCTAGAGTACTTATTTTTGAACGTGACGCATTGACAAAAGACGATCCTGCAAGATCTTCGATGACAATACTACGACGCGTAGAAATACACGAACTGCTACATTTCCATATCGATGCGAATATGTGGCCGTGGAAGGCTGGTGTATTAACCTAGCCTTGTTGTTTCTTGAATATACATAATAAAAAGATGCCGAGATATTTCATTACGATAATTTTACGATCGTCTTAAGGATTTGATAAATTCAGTCTTTAAGTACAAGTTATAGTTATACTGTACAATTGTAGTAGTTATATCGTACAATTATTATTTATGTACATATCGTTCGTAATCATTGTATTATAATAAACAATGAGTTCTCTTTTTCTCTAACGAAGTATTAACAATTGTATCATTACTATAGGATGTTCATGATTCTGTTACGTATTTAGTTATATATATATATAGCTTCTTTGTTTCGATGGTAACACGAATAAAAAAATTTGAAATTTGCTTTCGTTCGATAGAAGGCTTACATTCTGTTTCTATATTTATCATGTGAAACGGTATATTTGTAAGTTCATCAGTTTCGCGTCAGAGAGCAAAATTATTACTTATAAACCTGGCCTTAATTTTACAACACTCGCTCATCTTCGGTAATTTTGCGACGCTTCGAGTGCAAGCTTGTACTGCTTTCGCGAATAGTGGCATATCTTGTGTTAAGTCAGCCTCGTAACGTCGTTCGAATGACTCACGAAGATTTCTTTGTAAGCGTTAAAACGCTTCTACTTTAAAGTTTACATTTTTTAAGTTGCGCCGCTATCGGAATAAAGCAGCGATATATATTCTAGTGACGTAAATTTTTTAAAATTGATCGCGGACGCGAAGAAAATTTGAACACAAATGTTTGTTATACGAAATCTATCCAAGTTCAATATACAACTCGCTACGACATTTGATCGATCAACATTTTCCTTTGCAACGAAGCATTACCTTGCGAAATCGTTTTTTGTTTCCTTCAATGCCATGATATCTTTTACGTCTTTCTGCATATTCTTATCAAGAGTATGGACAGAGTTTTATCAAAGGATATTTCGAAGCTGTTTTACAAGATACTCGAACGAATTCGAATATTCTATTCGCATTCTACGTTTATACCGTTATGACATTCGTTTGTTCATTATTTAAATTCCATTTACCTTTAATCGAACTCCATTACAATTTCTATCACGTTCTCCGCTGCGTTCTATCGGTCATTTTCTAGCCCATTGCATTTTTCTGACACTGAAAGATGTCTCAAGTTCGAGCAACGTACGAAAGGATTGTTTTATTTGTATTCTCGAAGATTTATTCGTTTCCTTAGATGAATTTGCATAAACATCGCCGTCATTAATTGTCTCTAAATTAAATTTTATGTTGAAAAGTCTACTATAGTTTAGAGTTAGAAAAAGACTTGTTAATTAATTATTTGCATTAATTTTCTCCCACATACACGTAAAACATATTTCTTCCTTAAAGATTTATTCAAATTCCAAGATACAATTTCACCGCGATTCATCTTCACGTAATTTAAACTATCATTCGTTAGTTGCTCTATCGCTTTTTCAATTCTTTGTTCTCAAATCAAATTTGCACATACCACAACTACGAAGCTCGCAAATTACTTAGACTCCATCCTATTCTTCATTCTTAATCCTTCCCTCAAATTGAAATCTACAACTCTATATATAATATCCTAATTTCTTTCTTTACAATGTCAGCTATTAATAATTTTCATCCTTATAACCATCTTATATCAATTACTTTAATTTTTTACTTTGCCTATTTTCTATCTTCTAGTTGTAAACGCGAATCTACAATCCCATAATATTCTAACTTATTTCTCTACGATGTAAAATACTAGTTACGCAAATTTTTCAATTTCACTTTTCCAATACTTTGTAATTAAATCCTATTTCTATTCGCCGGTATTCGATCAAAATGGAAGAAATCAGAAAGAAAAGAAAAGGGAAATCCTCAACAAACCGTAAACGTATAGATCTGTATATAAACGACCATTTCACGGATTTATATCGACGATTTCATCAGCTTTCCACAGAAGAACACGCATTCTTCCCCGAACGTTCGATCCGCTTCGAGGATCGAAAGACGTCACGTCATCGGCAAGATTAATAATACGTCACGAACAACGACTATACACGTCACTTTCACGAAAAACAAGACCGTGAGGTACATAGAAAGACCCGTATCGCGGTCCAACGACCGCGTTCAAGGGAATTTCTCGATTTCCGCAGGGTCGCCATCGAAAATGAGGAACAATGGAGAGCTATGACTCTGGCCGAGGCTTGTTCAAGTTGTTGAAATTTCTTAGTTTCGAAAGATATAAAATCCGTCAGAAACGCTTACAAACATGGAAGATTAAAAGATTACGGACACAAAACAGTACGGAAAGGTTGAAAGGTTCTTCTCCATTGATAAACAGCAACGGTAGAAATATAAGAAGTTCTTAGACTTGGTCGTGTACTGAAGCATAAGCTCGAGTAAAATATTTGAACAATATAAATGACCTGGACTGTCACAAAGACGGTCGAGTAACGGAAACCTCCGAAAAAGCATTCAACAAATATCTAATTAAAGTAATATAATAGTTAAGTTCAAGAATTCTTACTGGTTATGTACCATTTAATCCTCAGATAGATTTTAGTACACACAGCATGACCGTCCTCGCACCATAATTAAATCCTCTACATCTATACTTTACACTCGAGTAAGTACCAGAAAGAAAATCAATAGAAAATTCCATAATAATTTCTACGAACATTTCTTATATTACCAACAGCTGCATCAATAAACTGTTTACTACTGTAATGTTTGATTTCTAAACCTACCAAATGCTATATTTCCATCAAATATAGTATAGTGCATTTATGTATAATATAATAAACTGTATACCTTGAAGAAGCATGAAAAATCTATAGAATTCTACAATAATTATAACTAACAATCTTTATAGTTCAATATTTATGTCAACCAAATTTTTACTATCGTAAGGGTTGATTTCCAACCCTCCTACCAATTGCCATGTTCCCATCATTCGCAATACAGTACTTATATATAGTACAATTCCATAGAAGGGACCCTTCCAACTAAGGATATACGAAGGTACCGTTCGGTGTACGGGCGAAGTGCACTTCCTGAAAAAAACCCAGGTGGACCTGCTGCCTTTCTTCAGGTACCACCTGCCTCTGGCTGGTTTCAGTCCCTCGCAACAAGTCTTGAACTCCTCACATACATCGTTTTCCTGAACATATTCTCAGGCAGATAGCAGCAAGATGGTAGGCTGGCTTAGCTGGTTGATTTCGAAACGAGAATACGCGAGCCGTAATTCCATGCAATTCGCAAAGAAAACGAAGCTTTCGGTTCCAACGACGTTTTACGGAAAGCGGCGACCGGAAACGGTGCCCGCACGGATGTAACGAAACATCGAGCTACACGATGCATCGCGTGACGTCTTGAGAAATTCTGATGATTCACTGTGTTCCTCGGTTTTGTACAATATATATATTTTTTTTAATTATATTCAGAATATAACATTGAACAACTTCTTTGCTTTCGTTGTATTATAGGTATCTATAGTAATTTGATCAATAGTAATAACAATAACCGTTTTGACTGTTTTTAGGAAAAAGTTCAAGTATATTCTAGAAATATTTAATTGATTAAGTAATTTTAGTTCTGAAAATATCTCTGAAAAAGTTCCAGCGTTTCGTATAAATTTTAGTACAGAGTAGATAGAGTTTTGAACATTTTTATAAGATAATTCGTCCTGTAATTTTGCTCTTTACGATTGGTTTTACGAATGATGAATTTTAAATTGAATTATTAAGTTTTTGGAAATAACTTGCAGTTTATTATCTAACATATAACTATATATAATGTATAGATACAATAGAAATAGAAAAAGATGATTGATGTAGAAATGTCTAAAGTTAATTCTACAGCGAATTATATTTTCCATAGAATATAGATGAATGTTCTAAATTTTAAGACTTTCCAGAGATCTCCGCCTACATGCAATTTGAAGGACTGCGAACTGTTAAATGAAATTTCAAAACTTTCCCTTATTACCTCAAATATATATTCCAAATCTGTAGTACGTACCAAACATTAAAGTTAATTATTGCTATATCTACTTTAAATCTAAATTTACAGTTAATAAATTTTCTTTGAAATTACTGAGAAGGAATGAAATAAAATTACGTAAAGAAGATTAAAACTTTTTATTGGGATTGTGAAATATGTATTCTGAAGATAAAAAAAATTAAGGTAAACGAGGCTTAAGTCAATTTTGCCTCGTTTCCGGAAATTAATGTTTGAAACGTGATATATTCCATGTAACTAAATTTTTATTATCTTTTAAATTATATATTATTTTACTCTTCTCTCTGATATGTATTTATCTAATTAAAAGGAAGCTTTCATTATCAATATTTTCTGTATAACAATGTTAATTTCATGTACGAATAATACATTTCTTATGAAATGATTGAAAACGAATAAATTACTTAAAAATGTAACTTTAATTTATGGTAATAGATTTTAAGACAAACGTAAAATAAGATATACAATAGAGTTTCGAGTTCAAGGTGGTTGCAACGTAACCAGTGACCAAAGCAAACTGATGAGCTAAACAAAACGTTTCTACGTCGAAGCAGCAAACATAACCTTACATTTCTTGAAAAATAGGGAGAAAAGAAGAATAGTATAAAACTATTGTAACAATAATTCAATTTATTCATTATATTCTATTTCTGATTCTCTACTATGAATAAAGAAATAAATTGCCTAACTTCAGGGCAAACGGTTAGAACACAATCATCTTCTTCGCCCCCAAAAAACAGAAAATTTTGGTCAAGATATCAAAGCATATCTTTCAACGACCATAAAACGTTATTATTATTTAAATGTGACATTTCATTTTTTAAGTTACTTGTCCGCTTCCTATGGCATTTCAAATAAATAATTATAGTATCTTTTATTCGTTAAGAAATATACTTTAACATTGTGCACAAATTTGTCGTTTCTGAATAGAGTAAGAAATGGCCCTTTTCTGCAATTCTCCTTCTCTCGGTTACTAAAACGAACACGAAACGCCACAGTAAAAAGATTCTAATCTAGCGAATACGACGACATACGAAACAGAAGAGAAAGAGCGACACGAAAAGACAATAAGTGGAAGAAAGAAAAATATTGTTTATCGCATTGGTGTCACATTTCTCTCTTGGTAGATGCTGGATGGGCAGACTATCGTTCAATAAAATCTTTCTCGAAGAAAACGAAAAGAAAAAATCTCCAAAGAAAGGCATAGAGAAAAACATAGGCACAAAAAACGTATCTATGCTATCGATTAAAATTATTATCAATATTACGTATTTTAGTAATTAACATCTTTATATTATTATTTCGATAATATTACGCAACAAGATTTTTTTCCAAACGTTAGATAGAACGACTTCTATACGCTCAAAATTACGCTATTCGATGGTTACAGGCTACAGCTTCGACAATATGTTTCGTGATAATTTCGTTCGCCACGAGGACCTAACTATCTAAATCGCGGTTGTTTTTCATTAGTGGGAAAAATGGTTACGATTCCTTCAGCGAATCATTTTCAGAGATGACGGAAATACCCCGGGCTGGAATATAGTCGTAACTAACCTTTCAGCTCCATGTCAGTCGACAACGCACACGATCAGTTCGATTCAGTGCTTGGTTTATCGGCAGAAATAAGGACGATCGCCAACAACGTCAATTTCCTCGATTTTAACAGAATACGACTTTAAATTCTGTTGTGTGTACAGTCAACCGGATATCGAACGAAATTTAAATCGTTATCTGCCATCTGACAGGAGAAGAAAATACATAACCTCAAAATAACTGCGATTATCTATGTAGTATCGTATCGTATCAGTATAATAAGGAAAAGATCGCGTTAAAAACTGTTAAAATTGTTAAATTTCTTTGTCACATAAACATTTTTTCATAAATAATAACGATATGTCAATTTTAAGAAAATTTCCATACAAGTTTAATTTTGGCATGTGTACGATGTTTAGGATAGTATTAAATTCCTAAATCACAATTTTATCCTTTAATTGTACTAAGAGAAACGAGCTATACATGGGTACAAGTGCGAAGGTAGCCTTAAATACAGTGTATCACTTGTATCGGTGTTTCTCCGTAACGTTTTTACTGCAATACAAAGCGCGAGACCTTGACGTACGAAGACAAGACAGTCGGCAAAATAGCTTGCCAGTAGACCTTAGATATATGAAAAATACGTAAGTACTTATTTATCGTCACACGGGTATATACGTAAGTATCCACGTAGTCGTGCGAAAGATAGTAACCGCACGATTTTCCCTATTAAAGTCCCTGTTTGCTCGCTCCGAACGCGTGACGAGCATGAGTCGCTAGAGAAGCATTGACGTAGCCGAGAAAGAATCGAGCGAAACGATCGGAGCAGATAACAGCGGAAAAGGAAAAGGTGGTCTGACAGCGCTTATCTATCAGATTAAAAAGCAGCGGTATACATTGTTCCGTAAATCGCTTGCAAGTCGTGTGTACAGAGAAAAGCGTTTCCGGTGTAGGTTCTACGAGATACGAAATGCCCGCCGGAGGGCGTATCGATTCGAACAAAACATTTGTGTCCAAGTACAGTGATGCTCTCGCTAACTGGCCACAGGTCAAGATCTTATCTGGTCAGTTATCAAGGCAGGTACATGCATATATGTATCACTAGAAACAGTCTAGTATCTTTCTTTCCTGTTAAACCTGAGTCAAATTACATGTACAATCGTGCCTTGTGAACTGACTGTAGTTATCCCCACCAATCAGAACTGACTTAATGAAACGAATCGTTGATGTCACCTATATATGTAAAATAAACAAATGTGCCAAATATTAGTATCTTAATCGTAGTTGAAGAAATCAGTTCCAAGAAGTGGTGGAGGTAGCGACGGTCAGTTAAAAAGAGAGAGAATTCTGAACAGCTAACGCGACGTTATTGTATACGTTTCCGAGCGTGTCCTAGTATGTCTAGTAGTAACTGTTCCAAGGCTTACGTTTTTTCTACTAAGGCTGTATCTGAGATATAATAGAGACGAACATTAGTAATCGGGAGAAAAACAGTGGAAGGAAGTTTTTCCTACCGTATGGGGTAACACTCCCGCGTCGCTGTCATGCTTCGATGTCACCGTTGCTGTGTTCGAGCGTTCGAAAGCAGAGACCACGATGATAGTATCAGACGCACGTATACACTGTGACACCGTAAAAGGCACACGATGTATGCACGCACGCGCGCACTGTCGAAACACACACGCACGTACGTAAAGCAACCACCACCGCTTGTGACACACACGAAACATACAACTTGAACCGTTCGTGGCGCGCGACAGACTGAGGCGAAACGCGGCTCGCGCTAGACTAGAAGGGGAGTTGGCCGCGTGGTGGGAAGAATTGGCGGTGGTGGGGGAGACCAGCCGCATGAATGTACGCCACGACAAAGGGGCCCCGCACTTTCGCTTTGCGGCGATACGGTCGATACGTGCTCTCTCGACCACGTGATAAGAGTTTACTTTTTCCTTTATTTTGATTTATCTGTATTCGTGAACGAAGAAGATTACGATATTAAATATTAGCAAAGGGATACTGATCGATTTATTATCTTAAAAGACTAACGGTACAAACGGGGTTCCAAGAGAATTAAATTGTGAAGCAATTGTATTATTCGCAGAAATTCAGTATAATCGCAGAAGATAGCATGTAGACAATATGTTTTGAGTAATTATTTGTACGATATGTCCATAAAGAAATGTAAGGTTGCTTACGCGCGATTAAAATCAATCGAGAATCAATGAAGGTACGAATCCGACCAGCTATTGTGTCTAGCAAACGTGTAACTTTTCCTATTCGATGGAAAAGAGCGCAAACATGCTTGGAATTGCGAATTTCATACCACGTAACCAATGCACACTCGTATACATAATGATACTATCGATCGACATTAAATGTAAAACTGTACAGCAATTGTATTAGTAGGTAAGTAGATTGAGTCCCTACGTATAATTTACGCATTGCTCACTGTGATCGTGAATCATATCGATACATCATACATCAGTTGATTTGTTAAGAAAGAATAGAAATAAAAAAGGGAAAATTACTCATCCACGTATAGCGGATTGATACACGTATGTACATCCCTGGATCCTACAGGGTTTAATATCGTGAAGGGTAGTCGAGAGGAAGGAAGATAGGGACGACCCTAAAGCGAGGGAGTGCTGATGCTAAAGCCGCGAGCATGAAGGGACCTTCAAATAAAAAAAAAGATAGGACCTACTGAGCAAGCGAGCGAACAAGAGAGAGAGAAAGAAAAGGAAAGAGAATCCGGTCCCCCTTCTTTCGAGACCAGGGAAAGGCCGCACCCACGCAGTTCTTGAAGATCATGTTGGGTCCCCGCTGGCACAGCCCTGAGCGTGTAAGTAAACACGCCAAAGTTCTAGTACTTGAACATGGAGCGAACATTTTCCACAAGGTTGGATATCCCTCGTGAAACACGAATGCTGGCCACTCATGTAAATTCATAGAAAGCCTTTCAATTCAACCATTATGGGAAACGAAATAATACACGCAATAAGAACAGAATATATATTGGAAATTGTAAAGAAAAAAGTTTCGAGATTGTAAATTGATAGGTTAAGTCGAGATAGGTTATTTTCATGTAAGAAGCGCGAAAAACGTAGAACGAATAAATTGTTACTCCAACCTTATAACATTGCATAATATCGACGAAGTTGCGCTACGTTTTTACTGTGCAACATCTTCACCTTGCCTTTAAGGCAAATTCACATTTGCCTGTGTCATAACAGTTATATTATAACAATACTTGAACGTAAGATAATCAGAATGCACATGCTTGGCTAGCAAGTTGGTCGCTTAGGTTAAGCCAAAGTCAACACGTGGCAACGCCGCGCTACAGCTGTCATACACGTCACGCATCGAGTCAAAGCTCAACTTATTCTACATAAGTGTTTTATAAGAGTTGGTCGAGGAGAGATCTGTCCCTCCCGTTACGCGATACGAAACGAAAACGACTATGACTGGGAAGAAGTTGCACGCTCTCTGTCCGACTTTTTGATCGGTAGGAAAAATCATTTCTCCGTTAAAGGACAGCATTGTGCGGTCAGAGTACATACTACTGGCTCTGTGTTTGGGGCTACCCAGCGTTACCTCGTAACATTCTCATGCCATCAACTTCCCTCTCCCGAAATCCCAGACGGGAAAGTGAGTTTCGGAACATGATTGTTAATTTTACGTAACGTACGACTCGGTTGCTCACTAGGAACAAGTTTCCCCTCCTGCTTTTACCCAGATCTCCGTTCGATATCCAACTTGAATTTTCTCGACTGTAATTTCTCGATGAATAAAAAAGCGAGGTTATGTGCCTCTTTTGAATTTCCCGCTACAATTCTCACGCTCTCCGTGAGCATAATCTTCGTTCTCTCTCTCTCTCTCTCTCTTTCTCTCTCTTTGTTGTTGAAACAAGTTGCGGTACAGACTGCGACGGTGTTTTCGAAAAACAAACGAACGTTATCTCGGCGCAGCGATGTTAACCTTTCAACGAAGGCACCAAACAGACCAGGAGCCAGTGAAGAAATAAAGAGGGATTGACAACGAAAGAAAGGATGGAGGGATAGGGTTAGTCTGTATCAACTGTGCACCCTTATCAATTGGAAAATTGGTGTGTGCAGTGGGAGCGGAAGAGGAGGGGATTCGACAACGTTCAACTCGATTTGGTGGGGGAAGAACGATTAGGTTTACGCGCCTGCTAGGGGCGTACATATCAAAGGGTCGACGTAGGGGCTACTGTACACAGGGAATATTAGTTCAGATACAATTTTCGTTCTTGTACTTTCATCAACTTCGCCTTTCGAAGAATCCTTTAAAGTCAGAAATTATTTTAACGACTTGCATTGTCTATGCACCCTCGCCGAATTAGGAATTTCGTAGCGGCCAAACTTGGTGGCGAAAGGGAAGGGGAGTTCGGTACAAAAAGCAGGGGCGTATCCAAGGAATAGGATGAGAGGATCTTTGTGTGCACGTTGTGAGAGGAACCGAAAGAATCAGCAAGTGAATCAGCGAGAAAGAGTACGGAGAGGGACGAACGCCAGTAAGGAACGGAAGAGCGACTCAGGCGTCTAGGGCGCATGCGTCACTCATCGTGGGCGTCGGGAATGTGTTGACACGAGAACTTGAGAGAACGCCGTAGCCCTAATGCCACGACGCGACGGCCCGTGTTATCGTCGATACGGTTCCCATACTGCGGGTCCGCCCCGTCCTCGCGAAATCTGGGTCTTTCATCCTGACGAAATCGGGTCTCTGTCGGTGTCAACTCTCTACGGGGATTGATGATTCAGAAATTACTGTGCAAATGATAAACAGAACAAATAGAAATGAGCTAGACATGAATTGGAGACGTTTTCTAATCTTCACCTGTGAATTGTTATATACATATATCATTCGAACATACATATATCTCTTATTCGAATTAATATCTGTCTTGACATATTCAATTATTCACTTGTAATTTCTTGTGGAACATTATTGAAGAAGTATTCACTGTAGAATGCTTATAAATTTTCATTGAAGCTTTTTTTCTCTCGCTTCTAGAAACCTATTTTTCAGGGAACTTTTATCCGATGTTTAAAAGCTTGTATAAGTATAGAGTTAGCCGCGTAGCTACAGGGAATGATGTTCTCCACGCAGTAAATTTATATTGGACTATAATCAAATAAGCTGGCCGCAGAAGATATCCATATGTCTAAATTATCATCGGTTTCACGATGCTTTAAATATACCGCGCGACAATGTTCGATAGGATATGACGTGTAAAATAATTTTTAGGTTAACATCTAACTATTTATTTTAGTATCCTAGTTTTATTTATTATAGAAAAAATATATTATTTAACACTGAAATTAATAAAATTGTAATTGCATGTAATATATTTCAGTCACCAACGTACCAAGTTTCATGTATGAGTAGAATCTGTTAGAAGAAATGTTGCAAAATCCTATGCATTTATGAGCGGACCTTACGGAACAGTAAGAAAATCATGATTGTTGCTTATAACTTTTGGCCATCTGAGCAAACGAAGAAAACGCACTTTAATTTTTACATATATCTACATGTTGTCATGAAAATTAAAAAGTTTTAAATATATTCGTTTCTCGGTAAAGTTCGTTTAATGTAACGAGAAAATTGCAATTTGATTTCGCGTTTTTGTTAAAAACACATGAATGAAGAAAGCGTCATTATTATGATGTTGGTATTGTTATATCGTATCATTATACGTGCGTATATTGGTCGAAGCTACGAAGTTTCACTATGAACTATGCATGAAAAACTAGTGTTGCTTCATATGTACATATAAACTAAGCGAATAATCAATTGCATGTCACATGCGTTTAAATTCAAAAGACAGGCAGTTTCCTATGAGAAATCGATGATAATCATAACAATTTTTGTAACTATAATACATAGAGATGCAATAATAAGAAAAGATTTCGTTTCTATACGTTCTCCAGTTTTGACGATGCGCCTGTCGCTTTCTGATCTGTACTTATTAGCAATAAAGGTACGTATATGGGGTACAACGGACCATGGCTATGTTGCGCAAGTATAACGAAACAGCGAAGCTCAGTTTAAGAAATTTAAGAAGAAAGCTTTTGCTACGTACTCGTACTTTCACGTATAAGTGATATACGCACATATACAAACAAACTTGCGTCCCATGTGTACAGATACACGTTCGGTATGATCATACATGTAGCATGTTAATATATACACATATCTGAATATGAACGGGATAAAGGAAAAAGAAGGTGGATTAAACATGGAGGGACGTAATGGCAGAAAAATTGAAAAAATCTATATCATAGGTGCATATCAGTGCAAACAAACGTAATATATATATCTATACATAGTTTCATATGTATAATTATATGTATATATTTATATATATATTAATATATTATACATATATTAATTATCTTTCCATGTGCACGTAAGGGACACGTTTCCACGCTTTGTGTGCATCCTCTGTTTACGAAGGGCACTTATTGAAAATTGAAGGTGGTATACCACAATGAAAGCCAAATACGAAACCGAGCGAACAAAGAACGCTGGGCAAATGCGTATATCGAATGGTGGGAGACGTAGAAAGGATAACGCGAAAGGAAATCTAAAGGGGGAGGATTATCACGGTGGACTGCTACAGAAAAATTTTTCGGATAGGGAAAGTTAAGAAAAATTATATATATGTATGTGTATTCAGTCATCGGAGAAACGCATTTGGGAAATCTACGAAAAAGCAATGGGAAATGTCTGGGAACAGCACACCGTCCGGGGGTGAAATAAAGACAGGGGTCGAGCGAGCGAGAGAAATAGAGAGAGACAGCGCGCATCCAAATTTCGGAGGGAAAACTCCTACCTTTTACTGGGATAATCTGGGATTTTCAGAGCGATGTCATAGCAGAGTACGTTGGTTGCGCTAGGCGAAACCGACGGTCGGCGATGGCCGTGCAGCTCACCACTGAGAACACTGAGGTCGCTCCATGTCTCTCACTCGACCCAAGCCACGACCCCGCCCATTATGGGCCTACTGATATTCTCGAGGCCGTATGTTAAACCATAAACCACCAAATACGTTCATATGTTTAATTAATCTCGCCCGTAAACCACCAAAAATATTGTATGATATTCCGCGTAGCAATATCTACGTCGTAAGATTATCAGCGTTCTTGGCCACTGACGTCAAGTTAAACGCTTTCACGAACTTCGCTTATTTCGCCGTAGGTTAATGGCGGCACCACTTGCTTGCCTCATAGTGGTCGCGTTGTTATGCATCAATATCGACAGAGAAAAGACTCGACTAAGTAGCATAGTTTCGTCGCATTCTAATTCATGATAATTTTATTCTATTTTCTCTTTTCATTTAATACCGCTTATCTTTGAAACTTTGACCAATAATTCACAACAAATTTCCATTAATATTACAAAAATAAGTTTGCTTTTTTTTTCCTTAATGTTTGAGCATTTGCACTTTGTATAAGCGTGCTGTCAGTGTATATAAATGTGTACAGATACATGCAGACTTTGGTAAGTTTAAAAACATGTCTACGGTGGGAGAACACGCTAATCGCTTTCCGCACCATCCACCTCTATAGACTATTTCTTCTTCAGTTCTTGCGTCGTAATGTTTTATAACTTACTTCAGATTCCATCGGATTCCATCTAAAGACTACATGTATTTTTCATTTTTTGAGATTACATACATGTATAGAAAGACATTGCAATTTAAAGATTTTGCATTATTTAACATTACTTTTAAATTCTACTATAATTTTTAAAAAATTCAAATCATAAGCGTAAGTTGTGGAGAAATGGTTTGAAACTGTAGTTACTGACATTATCATCCACTTTTTTTATGTACACCTTTCCCTACGTGTTTCTTTAAGTATTTTTCCGAACGTTTCAAGGTGTAGAACGTTACATTTTGTGATTTTCCATTCATCTTTGCTAAAGATGATCTGATAAACAAAGAGAGAAACAATAAAGGGTGTAAAATCATTCCTTAAATTCAGTATCATGAGCTGTCGTGGTCGTGTTTCGCTGTATTCCACCAATCGGCATGCCCTACCTTCCGATCGTTATATACAAATTAGTTTATTTAGTAATTTCAATATAAAATATACCAAACGCTAATAGTATCCGACTTCAAAAAATTCATAGATATTTTTAATGTTAAGAGGGCTTTTAATTTTTAATTTTGTAAAGATTTCAAAGGGAACCCAATGACTCATACGAAAAAAGCCGAAACAACCCGAGACAGAAACCACGCGATTGGATAGATGAGATCACGTGACGCTATAAAATATTGGTCCAGACGACTGGTGGGGGATATTCATAATCCTTAAGTTTCGCTCGTATCTTCATAAAGATAAGAGAGAGAACGGGAGAAGGATCGTGCTTACGAGCACATAGTTTACGAGTTCGAACGCAGTACACATCCGGTTTCAACGAGTGTTTGGTGTGAATTGACGAAATGATAAATATGAGCTTAAAAGTGAGACAAAGGGAGAGAGAGGAAAGAAAAAAAATTGTAAAAAGAGAGGCAGAAATTTAACAAGCGTTGCTGAACACGGATATGATAAAATATCAGTTTTTAAAATAGAATAAACGTGGTTTGAGTGCGCGACATATGCAGAACATACGAGATATTGCTGATAAAAGTTAATTTCATGTTTTACGAACATATGTGTACATGCGCATGCGCGTTGCGAAGGTACGAATACGTAGAATTTCGCTGTCGAACGGTGATCGTATTGTGAAAAATCCGTGCGGAATAGCGAAAACAAACAACTCGTGTCCGCCATCTTGTGCCTCTCCAGCTACGTTAAAAAAAGGAAGTGAGAGTGTGAGAGAGAGGGAGAGAAAGAGAGGAAGGAAGAGAGAGAAAGAGTGAGTGAGTGAGAATTCCGGGGAGCGACGCGTGTGATTTTTATTTGGTGAGGAAGAAAAAAAGTGTAAGCAGAGGTGACCAACGGTCACCGAATGTGGTCAAATTCGCAAAATACACGAATAGGGAGGACTGCGAGAGAACTCGAAGTAAAAGAGGCGAGGTAGCATTGTGCTCAGAAGGAGGTTCGTAGGGTACCCCACCATTTATTCCCCCTTCCCTTTTGCCCTGAATCCCGAGATTATTGCGCAGTTAGAAAATTCATTGAATATAAAGACCGCCGAAAACTTGGTTGCATCTTTAGAAAGTAGCCCGCGGACATCGTATGGTAAGTCTTTTGATATAACTCCAAAATTAATTACTCTTCGCCCCCTTCTATGTTTGCTGTTGTAATTTCAATGCAATGTGTTTGATTTTATTTTCTTGTTTTTATTTGATTTTGATTTTATTTACTTTTTTATATTTGTTATATTTACATATATTTATATTTGTTATATATATCTTTATTTATTATAACAATAATAATAAAATCAACTTTTGTAACAACTTCTTGGCTTACAATAATGTCGAGTCACATTCGTAGCGTAGGTTAACAAGCTATATACAATGAAAGGAAACTGTATTTATATCGAAGTTTAAGATACTTTGTGCCGCGTCAATTTTATTATCGATATATTATGTGGAATCACACAAGCAATGTGTTTATTATATTATATATTTAGTAAACAAATTTTTCATAAAATTTTTATTAAAGAAAAAAGCCTAATATATAGAATATCGTAATGTATACACATCATAATTTAGCGTCAGATATTGTCAGAAAATGTTTGATATTTTTGTTTCCTTTTAGAACCAAAATAGTTCGAACGGAAAGTCCAGAACCGGCGCAGAGCGTGTTAATTTTAATTCTAAATTACAAGTCTAATTTATAGAATTGTACAAATTCAGTATATAATATTTCAGTTTTATTTTAAATATGACATTGAGACAGTAATCATCTGATGTCAATGTATATGTACAGAAATATATTTTTTTACACAAAAAATGGTAAGACAAGGAGTTAAACAGTGTTGTGTTTTATGTATGTTACTTTTATCATCGATCAGTATGGGGTCAGACTTATAGCAGTTGCGTATTGAATTTGAGTAAAACATGTTTCATATTGCTTGGTGATGAAATTTTAATATCTTCGAATGACGCATGCCAAATTGTTTTGCCATAAAATAAAATCAAATATTTTCTTATCTTCTTTTCAAAACACTGCATGTTGACGTAATCATATGCTGATAAATGTTAAAAATATCGAATTCACGATTAATAACATTTTTTGAAGTGTTAGAAAGCTAAAAGTGTAATTAATTTTGTAGACGGGTTGGTTGACTTCGTGAGTGATAGAAAGGACGAAAGTATTATAAAGAAGCCATGACGAATTCGGTACCAAAATTGAAGAACAAAGTAGACCGGCAGGGTTCGCCGAATGTCGGTGTGGAACGATATCATCACCGTTCAAGTGCAATCAAATCGTCAACATTTTTCCACAACAGTGGAAGATCTCATGGTAGAAATTCAACCGGCAGACTAACCTGCAGCCCACACGGTTTGTCAAAGGGTTCGAGAACTTCGCCGTTGCGATGTGATTACAGTCCGCGCGGCAGTCCAACAAACAGTTTCTATGCGGGTGCAAAGTTTTCTGAACCGCCATCTCCTGCGAGCCTTCCGAAACCACCGAGCCATTGGACTACGAGACTGATGAGCAGTTGTCAACAATCCGACAGGAGTTGCGATATTTCAAAGCATCTGAAGATGATACTAAACGTCCAAGCCTGATACCTAAAGACCAACAAACCGCTAAAAACGGTTACCAGCTCCTAAAAGCAAAGAGACAGGTACGATATTATCGTTCCCCTACTCTTGAATTTAAGGATGTATTTTTTCTCTTGTATGTGATGTCAAGCTGTACGTTTTAAACATAACAAACAAAAAAACAGAAGTGTTTATAACTGCGCGATAACACAATCTCTTAAGAACGATACGCGATTAATATTGCAACAAGAAAAACAGGGCACCAGCGTCTTCAGTTTCATGGTATCAGATGCTGAGGAGATGAAGAAAAAACAAACCAGGATTCGTTGTTTAAAACTATACAGAACATATAAACATTGAGTATGAAAGACGCAGGTGCGTCTGCCGTGAACCATGATTCAAGTATATGGTAACTTGTAACAATTCTATTATGCGCCGTCTATGAAGATATAAACGTATGTATTTTAGATTATTATTATATATGATTAACTTGCAGAGACGCATACACATACACAAATACATAAACACTATTATATTATCTGTTTGACGAAATGGTACGAAGACATAGGCAAAGCTGCATTAGCTATTTTTAAAAACAATAGCTATATACTCTTTATTTTTCTTTTTTTTTTTTTTTTGTTTAAATCAAAATTGCTACATCCTAGCACTGTTGATTATTGACAGTATGTTTTATTCTTTTTCAATTGCAACCCGGAATTCTTTCCAAAATAGTTATTTAAATCTTTACACAAGATGTATGCTAATTGCTTTTTTCCCTCATTGAAAGATACTTTATATTTACAACATAAGTGGTAAACTTTAAGTATTATATATATTCATCTACTGCTCTTTAGCATAAACCTAAGTATCGATTAAGTGTATATCAGACTAATTATTATTCCTATGTAACTGCTTGCCTCCCAGGTTCAGTTAAGTTGTCAATAGTTTTGGTAGAATCCAATGTTCAATGAATCATAAGGACATAATCAAATTATCCTTGAAAGATTTACCAGAGCAAAATTTGTTGGTTTCTATTTATCTTCTTTTACTATCGAAGGTATCCTTACTCGTTTTGCAGCTTTGCAATAGTTCTGCAAAGCATTACATAAGATTTAAGTGACGTGTTTCCAGCGTGCATACAGATGAGATCCCATAATTCATCAATGAAAAAATGGGATTAAATTGTGTGAATGAACGATAGTGAAAATAATCTGATATATGCTTGATGAATGTTTATTAGTTTTTGTTCTCCATTTTTCAGTAAATTCGAGATTAAGCAATGCTTCTGCTTAAGTTAACAAAATTTTTATGAAGGTTTTCTTTAAGTGACAAATTTAATTTTTATCTAATATAAAAAATGTGGTCAGAAGCTTGTCATAAGATTTCATTATAAAGTGATTTTATTTAAATTTGGAATTGGATATCGTTTATTATTTAATACTGAAATTATGAGTTAACAAAATTTTTTGGTTCAGTTCTAAACATATATATTTCAAAAGTAAAATTTTTGCTAATTTTATACTGTTATAAATGATTTTTTTCTTTCTAACGTTGCACTCGTTACATGACAAAGATAGTAACAATAATTTTTAATTTTTCTTGCATTTTTCTTTCTTTTTATTTTTTTTTTTTTTACCTAAAATACGATCATATATTTAATCAAGTAGACTGACCAAATTATTTGAAGTGGTGTTTTAACTAATACGTTTTTTTCTTTTTATCTAAAAGAAGGCACTATTTTTCTTTTTTTTTCTTTTCTTAAATTACGTTAGTTTCATTTTTTCTTTGGTAATTACTTTCTTTCTTCTTTCATAAGTTTAATTTTTAAGGTGAATTACGAAGATAGGTTTCGGTATATGTACATGCAGATCTCAAGAAAAAGCTACTGAGTGAATCCATGCGTGTGAATGTATATATCTTGCGTGAAGGAGTGAGAGAGAAAGAGAGAAAAGATGGCAAAAATGTGCAATCTCGAACTTTCAATTACTTTCTCCATCTTCGTAGTCTCGTAAGGCAAAACAAATTTTTAATCGTATCTATAGCATCTAACAGCGGTATGTCTCACGGAATGATTGACAGAAATTTTGATGTAAAATCGAGAAGAGTTTCATGGGTTTTCGAATTTACTAACGATACTCAATGAACACTGTCTCGATTCGTTCTCTTTTTCTTTTTTGGGAATCGTCGCTGTGTGGCGGTTCGCAGAAAGCGAAAGGGAGTTGCAGTTCCGAGAAAAAGGGAAGGAAAGAATTATATTAATCAACATCCGTCTTCATTCCTCTTACTTTCATAAGAATTCGATTATTTAGTTAGATTAGTTTCTTTGAATTCGTCTCCCTTTCTCAAAAATCGTATTTGTTCAAGGTTCTTTGGCAGTTTCAAATTTCTGTTCGTCTAAGTTTCCATAGAGAAAAATAGTTTTTTTATGATAGTACATGTGTGATAAGATAAGAGCTTGAAGATAAACGATGGTCGCCATACTTGTTGCTAAATAGTTTCTGCTCTCGACGGAAGAGGAATTGTCGCAATTGGTCAGATGAAAAAACAATTTAAAATACAGAGATAGGATCACATCGATAGAGAATCGTTCTTATCGCATACATAGTTTCGTTATTAACAATATACGCATAAGTTCCAGATTTTTTAAGTAAATGGGTTTCTATCGAGGGTCTTCGCTAAAAGAAATGCTCCTCCACGTTCGTTTGGTGTTTTTGATTCGAAGGAGGAAGTACAACGATCTGTCTCAAACTGCTAGGAGATTTCAGTATTTGTCCAGTGATTATTATTTTATTAATCGGCTTTAAATTGTATATGTATAATTATATTAGGTGTGGTATTTGAAAGTTAATTGTAAATACGTGCCAGGATTCGAATGGAAAATTTTCAAATTCGGTACGAGTTTTTCTTAAGACCTCATTGGGCGTGAAGTAAAACGAATTAAGCACTGCCGTCCTGTGAGAGATCGATCGAATCATCATCCCGCTTTGAGCATACGAGGATTATTGCACAGACGCGCATCGTTTGTGAATGGTGTAAATAGACAGACGGGGGCTGATAAAGAAGTTGTAAATTTCAAGCAACATCTGTAAATGTACTGTAAAAAAAGAAAAAAAAAATGGGAGGGATTAGTGTACATACGGCGAAACAGAATGTAGACGGACGATGTGCATTATGTATATCTCATATACATAAAGGGTAAATTAATCGAAATATCTCGGTAATAACGGCGTTTTGTTCCGTTCCGATTGAGAGCAAAAGGCTTAAAAAGAGTTTGAAACTTTAAGTAACAGCAATATGCGTAATTACCTGCTCGAGTCTCGGAGAAGTGCAAAAAATAGTCAGTATGTGCAAAAGTGAAACAAAAAAAAAATACAGAAAACGTAAAAAAAAAAGTAAACAGTTGAAGGTTGCCAGACTCGGTTCAAGCGATCTTTAAGGCGAACGAAATGTAGTGGAAGAAGAAAGGGCGCTATTGCGTGGTAAAAGTGAGAGAAAATATATGAAAGAGGAAGAAACGGCGTCTGAGAAAAGAAGCGACGCCAAAGAAAAAAGGGCACGAATTACAAAGTGAATAATCAACCAATAATATTAATTTAAAAGATGATAAGAAATTAGCTGTGATGATGACTCTATAGGTACTACTAATTTTTAATTGGTAATTGATCAACATATATATATATACACACACACATACATATATATATATTATATATATATTATATATTATATGTATATGATTAAACGATAAGGTGGGATAATTTAAGGAACGTGCAAGTACGATGAATATACGAAAACAAGATAATTACCGCCTTTTTCGAGAGAGAAAAACGCAAATGCCGAAACGAGAGAAATATGAAACACACATACACACTGTGTGCGAGTTGTATATCAAGTCGGGAGGATAAGAGAACATAAGTGGGAGAAGGAACATGTTTTTCTTTGTCATAAAATGCGGGGTTTGCCGCGCACTCCGACTTACTGCTATTAATTATCCAAAAAACTTAGTAATTAGCGATGTACGTATGCGCGATCGTGGAACACAAATAAGAGTAAAACAAAACAATGCTCGAAAGCATAATGCAAAAAGGGAAATAGAAAAGTAATGAAGAAATTAAAATGTAGGGTGCAATGTTTTCGTGACAAGAGCAAAGAAATTAATATTATTTAGGAACTCTTTCGAGTACGTCCATCTTGTGTGTCGTAATCCACCTTCGTGACTTTAAGATGAGAATATAGCTAGTAGTTCTAATTATAAGAGCCAACGAGAACTTGGGTCGTTTCGAAAAATGGGATCGAGGTCGGGCGGGAATTTTATGTTCAAACGCGTTTCCGGTCGGAGAGACGCGAGAACGTAGCTAGATACGCTTCTTTCCGTTTGAGGTTTACGCGAATATTTTCTATGCGATGAATTTAAAACGTACAGTTTAAACGAAAAGAAGTTGCAAGCGTTTTTTTATTTTTCGTTTTCAATTCGTTTTCATTTTCATGACAAATGGTAAAAGTAGGGCAAGAAATGTTGATAACAACACGAATAATACGAGACGATCCATTCTCGACCGGCATTTATTGTGATATTGTAACGTACAAAATCGTTCGTCGCGTGTTACACGAAAAATCGAAGAATAATCAATAAGACAAAATTAAGATTCTCGTGAATGCTTCATGGATGTATCACGTGTTCATTTTGTAAAACAAGTTGCAGAAGATACCACTCTTAGTGAAAATTTTAGGAGTCTGTTTCTTGAGTTAGGTTATAGCTAATAATTTTAATGTCAAAGACATTATAGTCTTATTATACTTATTTGTAAGGATAAAATAGTACCTCCAGATATATATCTAACGAGATTTGTGCAAAAAGGGAGCTTGAGTTGGACCAGTTTAGGTTAACAGTTTATCTCTAATTATCCTTATTTTTCCAGGAATCTTCTATGAAATTCGGTTTCTGTATATATCGTACTATTAGGTTACTAAAAAAACTTTGCAATGAATATTCACGAGCACAAGTTTTGTAGGAAGTAGACGACCGTCATTCCTTATACGTTCACGCGAGTGGCATCATTGACTTCCCATATACACCGTGATGCATCCGTCGACGAACTTCATGTGACATACGAATGCACGTAGAAAATGGCTACGTGCCCTCGCATGTCCTGTTTCAATCTATACACGTGTATATCTTTATATCTTTTGAATAATTTCTTTTGCTGGTCTCTTTTGGAAAAAGGAAAGGGGTTAACCGTAACTAATAATTCTAATTCTACTTTAATTTCGCATAACTCTAATGTAGAGACACTAAACGTTATGGGAAGGAAAAAGTATAATTATTGTATAGAAAAAGGAAACGTGTCGAAATGGTATATTTGTTCGTTCCTTTGATCAGTTTCTTGAAAGAAATATTTTTTTGATTCGTCATTGCATCGGACTAAGTGTGTTATATCTTTTCTGGATGTGTAAATTAGCTTTTGAGCTTCCATGAAAACCGTCTCTTCGATGTGTTATTAGATTCTTCAGTGACACATAACGAGGAGAAGCACTCATCCGGATTCTTCCGATCCAAATTTCGTTTATTTTTTCTTTTCTTTTTCCAGCTAAATAGCGAATTCTTACGTAATTCTGGTTGTGGTTTCTTTAGAAGGTTCTTTTGCGCGTTCAACGAGTATATATTTAAATATTATTGATTCATTAAGCAAATAATTGGTTACTTTCCGAAAAATGAATGTTACATTTTTCTTCTTTTTTCCATATTTTTCTTTTTTAAAAATTAAGTTTTAATAAGATTAATAAAGCTGTGCTCTTTTTCTCTTTTCTTTTTCTTTTCTTTTTTTTTTTTAAATTACAAGTCTGTGTAATTTTAGGTTAATGACTTCAGGAAGAACATATCAATCGCTTGCTACTTATTCTATTTCCACGGTTCATGATTTACTTTGTTCTATGTAGCTTTAGAAGTAATTCGTTCCCATGGGTGTGCGTATGTTTTTGGTTTAGGGTGAAATTTTATGTCCGTACATGGAAAGATCTTTTTCTATTCATGTTTTAGAGTTCTCTTCTTTCTTTTTGTCATGTGTATCTGAAAAATTCTCACGTGCGAAAGTGATGTTAAAGAGCAGACGAAAAAAATGAATCGATACGAATTTTTGCATATCCGTACTACTTCTCGTTAGGGAAAGAATACCGGCGAAACATTCTTAAAAAAGAAAATTCGTAACTAAAACAATGAATCGAGGGGAAAAAATGAGAATGAACCCGCTTATCGGAATAATTAAAGAAGAAACATATAAAAGAAAACAAAATGGAACCAACGTCTTCGAACGACAACGTCAAACAATAAGAAAAACGAACGATGAAGTCGTGTGTCGCGCATCGAATCCTTTTAACCTCAAAAGTATTTTGTCACGAGGTGAGTTCGAAGCGCGACATCGTTTACCAATATACGATGTAATATCGTTTTAAAAAATTGATCTTTTATGCAAGAGAGTGAAAAATCAACAGCTCATCGATTTCATACGAAGCACTGATCATTATACAGGGACACAAAACACAGCCACACGAAACACTATGTCGATTAATTAATTAAGCCTTAAATTTAGAATTAAGTTGAGAGGTGTGATGAAAAACCAGAGATAGGAAGAAAAAAGGGAGAGAGAGGGAGAAAAATGAAAGAAAGCTCTGTCTTTTTGAAGCGCCATGATCAATGACTATATATTTGAATCAATATATTTTAAACACATGCATGATTTTAGTCGGTAAATCAATCGATGTTATTATTCTGATCTAAATCGTTCCTCCTTTTCTCTTTCGTTTCAACTTCGTACATATATCGTATTCGGGGATTGTTCGTGTTTCATTTACAATTTTTACATCATTTTCGTTGAAAGAATCGTCAAAATTCGAGGCGTGCGCTTTGATCTCAACCGTTCTTGCGAAAGAAACACTTTCTTTTCGTTTTATTTCGATACCAAGGGAATCTAGTGGTCGTAGAATCACGCGGAAATCATTCGACATCAATCATTTTCATTCGCTGTTCGATAGTAAAGGATTGGTAGGTTAAGTGTCGCTTTGCATTCGAATAGAGTTGCATCGAATTCGAGGCGACACTCTCTTCGATGTCACCGAATGATAACGAAAGAAAAGAAATAAAGATCACATTAACTGCGTGATTCTACGACACGTATTTATATATCGATCGAAAAAAAAGACATTTTCGAAGAGCTAGACCATTGTTAAGGAGAGTACGATTTTTACCTACGGTAGCAAGGAGAAGTTTCTCGTAATCTATCGATTGTTTACTCGTGTAAATTCCATAACGCATCTCTGACGAGCCTGTCGATGACAATATTTTTTATCCTTCTTCCTGCTGCTGCTCGTGAAAGTCCAGCCGTGCGTCAGCGCGATGCCTGACTACAAAACATATATAACCTTGTTCTTTCTTTTTTTTCTTCTCTCGTATCTTATTTCAGGAAATTAGCTCGAAGAAAATATATAATCGCAAAAATCACGAGGATCATGGTATAAACGACGCAAAACAAATAGCATAAAATTATTACGTATTATGATAGAACAAGTATCAGTATCGTTCTGACGTGCGGCTATACTATTAAATAGTAGGGGAAACGGATTGGTCGCAATGGCGGCGAGTAAAGGAAAAACGCACTGACTATTTTAGCGAATCGAGATTCGACCATGTACCTTGATATATACCTTGAGCGTGTTTTCAGAAAGTATGTGTGCGTCGGTGATACCGTGAGAAAGAGCTAGAATGCAAGTGTGTGCGTGTATGCGAGCGTGCCAAAAGAAAAATTGTGTGAGTTTAAGAACGTGCGAGACAGAATAAATATAAAAATATATATATTAAATATATTATATACGAAACAGGAGGGAGAGACTCTCGCTCTTGAAGAAGAAAAGAAACGGACGCGTTTTATCCTGTGCGTTGTCAACGCGAACATCGTTTATGGTTATAAGCACTCGAACGATTCGTAAAACGAATAATTTAAACAAAGAGAAGAAACGATGAAAAAATCATAAAAAGAATTTAGCTGGAAGAACGCGTCCGTTTAACTTCTCTCGATTTCTCGCACGTGCAGAGCGATTCGTGCGTCATTGTGCGGTCGATACTAAGGAGAAAGCAAAGCAACACACACATATTAGCATATAACCGCGTGTGTGTGTGTAGTTTGAAGAAAGAAGCATTTAGAAAGATAATCATGCCATCGCCCGCACGTGCGCGACAATAATTTTTCCTACGTATAACCGGTGTGCGAAGTGACTTTAGTTTCTTTCTTCTCTTTTTTGTTTCAAGGGGAGTAACGTTTGCGCGGTAAATTCTGAAATTTTGCAAGATAAAAATTTCCTGCATAGGAAATAAAATTGTATGCTGCTCGTATAGATACGTTTCGAATCTAGTCAATTGCTAAATTAATGGGACTACTAGATGTCCATTCCATGTTTGATCGGCGGCCATCTTGAGTCGTAGACCTAGTTTCCATGCTGCTTAGATCACCACCGTAACTACCAGTAAATTTTAACTGTAAGAGTAGATCGACTCTATGTATTATAATTTGTTGTTGTTTAATCGATTGACTGCCTTTTTTTATTTTAATGAGTTTTACAGCTGTACTATGATCAGTATTGTTTTAGTTTATTATAAAAATTTAAGTAATTTGATGTAGTGACAGCTGCTCTTATAGCTGAGTTATCGTTATGCAAATTATGCAGCAGTCTCTCTATCATATTTTGAATGAAATTTACAAGCGATCTAAATTTTTGAAGAAGGAGGATTTTGATTTTTTCCTTTCTTTTTCCAAAATTTTTATGCTTAGAAAGCATATAAGAATAAAGAAGGTCTAACGAAAATGACCTTTCTTTATCGCGCAGATGTTTCTCCTCGTTTTAGGAGTTGCGTCCTACAAACCATGTGGCATTTCTTCTTCGAATGATTTCTCTTACCTTCTTTTTTTCTTTTTTTTTTTGTCCTTTCGTAAGCTTACAATTTTACAACCGAGCATCGCTGTACAGAGCATTGTTCTACGAAACTCTGGTCTGCTTTAAACCGAATGAAACTGTAGAAGTATTTAAAAAAAAAAAGCTAAAGCGAACGAGGTAGACTTGTACGGTGCACCAAAGGGCACTATCCATTCGAGGAAGCTTGTACTTAAGGAACGACAGGTCTTTGTTCATTCGTGTTCACGAGAAATCTAAGATTCTCTCGTGTTACCTTTTTTCGAATTCATCTTCTTGATAACAGCATTAAAAGATATATTTTGAATGTAGAAAAAAAAAAAAAGAAAGTGCTACAAGCATAAAAAAGAAAAGAAGCGAAAAATCGATGAACTATATCGATTATCAACCTGTCGTCTTCGAGAGTATAAGCTTCGCGAGTCCGGTAAGATTATACAAAAAACAAAAAAAACACAGAAGATCAGAACTTTTGTTCTGCCGTTCCCCAACGAAATAGTGGCGACGAGTTTATCGTTAGACAGTAAATTATATAGGTATAAGTAAACTTTACCGAGTCGCGATTTCTGCGATACAAGACGATAAGATAAAACGAAGTTAAGAAACAAAAGATGGATAAGAGTCGTATGAACGATGCAGGGATAGAAACGACGTAAGATAACGATGTATAAAATGATGAAATCATGGAATTTCCCATTCGTGTCTCTTTAATAAAACTCCGTCGCGGACACGATGCAATTTGCTGTCAAGTTTTAGGGTACATAAGAAAATAGAGGTTATATAATATATATATATCTATTATTGTACGTAAAACACGCAGAAGCAGTACGTTTAAGATTCGAATCGTGCGCATACATAAGAAACACTGTATTATAAAAATATCGTAATAAGAGTGACCGTTTCGCGAATAACAAGTTTTTTTGGAGGAAGACCGATCGATGAAAAAGAAAAGCGGATCTAGGCGAAAGAAAGGGAAAAAAGATAAGATCCGCAAGCAATTGTATATAAATGTGTGAAGCGAAATTCGATCGTGCGAGCCATGGCGAGCGCGTGAAAGAGAATATTTTGTTATGTAAAAAAAAAAAAAAAAACGACTGAGATGAAGCAGAAGAAGAAAGAGAGGTTCATTTTTGGGATACAATATGGCTGCAGCATATTTTCGAACGCACGTTTCGAGTTATCGTCTGATCGATATACATATGAATCTTTTTTGCGGCCTCAAGCTTGTAGAGAAGAATAAAGCAATGAAGACGAAGAGGAAGAAGAAGAAGAAGAAGAAGAAGAAGAATGGTGGCAACAAGAAGTAAAATGAACGGCGTCGTTACGCGCAGGAACGAGATTTCTTTATCATTCCAACAGATGGACTTATTAACTTGGTCACTTTCATATTTAAAAAGTAAGAAGAATCATAAAGAAAAGTACATTCCGGTTCACAATAAATCGCCGATTTTTCTCAAAATGGCGTGTACGATTTACCAACAAATCATACGCACCATGGTATATATTATACCAAAGAGGAGAGAGAATCTCGACTGGACGCAACTCCTGTCGAATTTTTATTTCTTCGAACGAATGAAAGTAAAAGATGAAGATCGAGAGAGGACCAAGAAGAAAAAACAAGAAAGAAATAAAATCGTGGCGAGGGGATAACGGGAAACTTAACGATTGCGCGATCGACCAGAATAGATAAGGATTATCGATTGGCCACCTTTCGACGCGCATCCCGTTGTTTCCTTGGCGAAACAATCGTCTCGTGTTTGCGCGTCCGACGTGAAAACCAGGGCTGTTATTTGTAACGAGGCAACAGAAGAAGAAAACATCAGGATATTACCTACACGAGAGGCAGGTTCTCGTGCAGGTAAAGAAAAGACTCGAAATTTTTTCGATGATATAATAAATAATTAATAATCGTCCACTATGAGGTTCGACAGAGGAACAATTATTTTTTGCCGTTTTTTCTCCTATCAGAGAAAGAAACATCTCGTGGTTTCATTGCTAGAGCGATGGACCAGCTACGACACAGCGAGATGATTATTGTGAACGGCGATGATGATAATATAATGATTGATCCTCCAGGAAAGCTAAGAGAAACTGAAACAGATAGCCAGTAAGTACTTGGAGAACAATATGGCGAAGGAATATATATCCTAGTCGTACCTAAAGCGTAATCATTTATATATCGTAGTTTTGGTACTGTTATTCGAGTATGTATACACGCGTTTTTTTTTCGAAGAAAATGTGGTAGACGCGTGACCAATGGAAGAGGAGGAGGAGAAGGATGAAGTACGAAGAAGATAAAAAAGGAAAAGGTTGTCGACGATAATAAGATGATAGAGAGAAGAAGAAGAAGAAGAAGAAGAGGAAGAAGAAGAAGAAGAGGAGGAAGAAGAAGAAGAAGAAGAAGAAGAAGAAGAAGCGTAGGTAGCAGCATTATGAAATGGAAGATTAATCACGAGTAAAAGGGGAACTATAATAGTCTTTCAAGATTGATTATTATTGATGAAGAAGAAGCGAGAAAGTGGATTTGAACGAGATTGGAGCGAATGTAAGAGGATTTCTAAAAAACCATCAGAAAAAATGTCTTTTTGAGAACAAAAAGCGCCAAAAAAATCAATGTATACAACCAGTGAAGAGTATGCGTGAGAAACAGTGCGAGTGGAAAGAATGATTGAGGATAAAAGTAAGGAAGTATCAACGCAAGGCAAGTTTACAGAGGACAGTAATGAATGCAGATGATATCAAGAGACAAAGCAAAATGTACATGTGGAATTGAAAGTGTTGGTGTGCGATAGTCGTCGAGGAAGGTCAAGATCAAGCCGAGAAGATCTAAAAACAGAAGAAGAAAAAGAAAAAGAAAAAGATTCTTGAATCCTCTTCCGTCTAGAGACAAGGATTTGATGTGAGGATCTTTTTTGTAGAAAGTTTTGAAGCAGAAATTTCTGAGGGGATTCGTGAGATAAAAGTCAGAATTGACTTTATTTGAAAAGTATTTCAATGCAGCACAAATACAGGCATACACACTACACACACAGAAGCATACATACATATACATGCATATAGTTCATTCATATACACACATATGTACATAAGAAGAAAATGAAAGAAGCAAAACTAAGGGTTTAACGCCAGAAAAAATGCGCGCTTATGTGAGTCACGTGTGTAAAATTCGAATTGAATGAACACTGGACGCACATTTATTACTACCACCGCTACTATCTGTATATCACGCGGTATATGTTAACGAGAGTAAACGCAAAAGTGCGAGAACCTTCGAGAGAATGAATGTGAAGATACATTGAAATGAACGAGGAAACAAGCTGACAAGTGACGGAACGCCTGAAAATTTTTTCAGTAACCGAAAACCTGTATACTGTTTTACCAGACTTCAGAAGACGAATATATACATACACACGTGTATACATAAACATGCCACGAATTGAAGCTTCTTTGATCTCCATCTATCGTATGAATGGATCTGCTCCTTCGAAAGAAAAAAAATCAGAAGAACAGAAATAGAGCAACAAGAGAAAATTTTTAACGTTTCCTGGTATCGTAGACAATCCTGTCTTTCTACCTATTCTTTTCTTTTCTATTTTTTCCCCTTAATTTCTTTCGCTTTCATCGTCCTTTCCTTTTGATAATGACGAAGAACTACCGGCCGAAAGTGTATGCAGCAAAGAAGCGCTCAGCTTTGTTCTCCAATACTCTTCGACGATAATATTACTAATCCTATTCTAATACCTTATACTATACACACATTGCGCATATCCCGTCCACATTTCCTCTTTAATATTCTTTTTTCTTTAGGGCCCTTTTCAGGGCCCGCAAACGTTTCATTCATGGAGTAACTATTTCTCGGACAAACTAAACATCGACAAACAATCCGTCCTTTTCAGGATGAAAATTTAAGAAAATCCTTTTTATGAGGAACATTTAAAACCGTTCTTTTCAGAACGAAAATTAAAAACCGTTCTTTTCAGAACGAAAATTAAAAACCGTTCTTTTCAGAACGAAAATTAATTACCGTTCTTTTCAGAACGAAAATTAAAAATCGTTATTTTCAGAACGAAAATTAAAAACCGTTATTTTCAGGAGAAAATGCCATACTTTTCAGGAAAAACCCCTAAAAGTATGGATGAAAACATTTATTAGCAGTTTGTTTTTCATTTTATTGCAATGTTGTTGGATTTTACTTGGATTTATAACTGTGTTGGGTATGTATATCCATTAACATAATGTTTGTAAATTAATTATATTTTAATTATAGCATCCGGTAAAGTATTGTTCAACGTATTTGCATAAATATCGAAGAAGGTCATGGAAGAGATCCGCTATAGAACGTTCAGGAAGTCTAAGTGTGTCACGTATGAATAGAAAAGCGAATAAGTTTTACGATTTCTTTGGTTTCTTCGTCATACATTTCATTATGAAATAAATGTGTTGAAATAATCCTTAAGCGCTTTACTACTTCTAAACAGAGAGTTATATACTTATTTATATGATTCAACTTCTTGGGAAATTAGTCATAAGACGTATCTCTTTACGTGATATGCAATAGAAATGAAATAGTACAAATTCATATCTAAATGTAAGATCTAGCAGTTTTAAATTTGTTACTGTGCATTTCGCTATATCTCCATGACTCACCAAAAATTAATCATGACCTGAGCAATTGCAATCTATGAGCACTTAATAGAGATTTCATAATTTAAATTTGTTGTACATATGTAAAATACGAAAGAATTATAAGTCATTTTATGAACAAGACGTCTTAAAAATAAGAAATTTGATTCCGATATAATTTTCAGATACAAATCAAGTTTGTTCTACTTCTCTGTGTGACATTCTTTCTATTTATCTAATTTCTCACTACTATGAAGCTACAAAATGACAAGAATTTAAATGAAACATGATAGCCCATTGAAGATACAGGCAAGAGGAATTATATTTGTTTGTATTTATTTAGCCGAATTGATGTTTCTTTCTTTGTAGTGAAACATAATTATTTTTTATTTTCTTCACTTCATTTTTTTATTATAGCATACTCTTTCTCCTATGTCAGATATTTTTAAATCTAATTGTGTATACATACTTTGAACTTACGTGCCAAAATGATTCATGTCTTTTATTTTTCCATATGAAAGATACAAATAAGAAGATTTACACGATTACGCACAGTTTGTACTTAGTCGTGTTGAGTTAGGCAGGTTTTGAAAGTTCATGGTTACAGGTAGTTGTGACATCAGATATTTGGATGAATCAGCAAGATAAAAGGTAATGGAACTTAAAAGAAACGTAAATAATTATGAAATAAATTGTCGAGCGAATTCAAGTATTTATTTGGTTGTTATATAGTATTAATAAATATATGTTTATATAATGTGGAAGTATTCATTTATTTACTCCAATTTACAATCGTAAACAATTCAGAGAATTGTTTATTTCCCCATAAATTATCGAAAAATGTTACTATAGCATAAATAGAAAAAGAGTAAATTTATACGAGAATTTAAAAAACTGCATTATATTTGATACACTTTATGATTAAATCTGCAAATTAAAATATTTTAGTTTCGTTGTGTTTTGAATTGCTGCCGTCTTAAATATTAACTCATAATCGGACATAATCGTGGCATTATTGCTTCTTTCATACATTTTCGCAATAAATTTGTCAAGTTATTTTTACTCAACGAAGTCTAGTTTAAAATACATGTTGAGCTATTTAAATCATAGAATATCTGATGTAGTAATCATATGCTATTAATATCGTGCCTAATTTTGTTGCATGTTATTATATTTATTAGGAAGAGGAAGTCGAAAATAGAACAGTGTATATTGAAAACGTGTGCGTGCGTGACTGCCTTTTATTATAAAAGTAATATATGCTGTTACACAATAAATATATACATGTTTTTATATGGATTACAAGATAATAACATTGATAATACAATGAATACATAAAAAAGCAATTTTATAATGCATATTATTTAATATCTTTACAATAATTGCCTTGGGATTTTCCAAATTTCTATAGTTCCTTGTGTGTCACCAATGGCTACCATATTTCTATAAAACAAGTATTACAAACAATATAATGCAAATTACATATTATTAAAAATCATATATTATTGATGCATACTTCAAATTTACACATACATATGTATATGTACTACGAATGCTTACTTTCTTAAATTCACACGTAAGCAGCTAGTGTTTTGCCTATCAGTGGTCTCAAAATTTATATTTGTCACAGATTTTCCACCAGTGACGTTATACAGTCTAATCTCCGAGCCAGCACCATAAGTTGCGAATATGTCTTGATTCCCGAGCATCCATGCTAAACCCACGATTGTATTTTCGCAAGAAATCGACCTCAAGTTCGTATGCTAGATTATATAAAGGTTTTAATCTGTTATGGCGTTCAAAGTACAAAAATAAACTCTAACGATAAAATTATTACCTCTTCAAAGTGATATATACGAATTTCTTTGTCAGTGCCAGCAGTGACGAAAAGATTACGTATCGGGGAACATTTAATGCACGTAATACTACCTTCGTGCCTTTCATACTCGTCTACCACAGGATCCATTAGAGTTTCATCATCTAAAATTAAAAATTGATTATTACTTTCATAGAATAAAATAAAGTTTAAGAATTTATTAGAAAAATCCATACCTTCGATAGGAGCAACACGATCTAAGCTACATTTGTATATTCCACCGCATAAGGTACCCACGATAAAAAATATGGGATCTCTGGACGAAAAATCGAAGGCAGTAATACATAATCCGGATTCCATAGCGCGTTCACGTGTGCCACCTGCGCTACGTGGCCTTGAGTTTTCTATTGGATTATATTCTTTGGTTAATTTCAGTCTAAAAACATACAACATATGTGATTATAAATAAATGTTTGTAAAAACTTGTTGATAGTATTAAAATAATTACCGTTTATATTCACGGGCAACTGTAAAATTGGCCATCATCTTGTGGATGAAAATATATCCATCTTTGCTGGAGCTCACAAGCAAGGACACATCATTTATAGTTCTTGCTTTCCAGTACACTTGAGACACACAATCCCCATGGGTACAAATTGTTGTTGGTGCCACTGATACATTGTCTCTTAAGTTCCATACAAGAACATCACCTTGGTATAAATAATATTTACTATTATTTCTTAGCTTATAAATAACATGTTTTTTCTAGAAATTTTACAATTAAGTAAACTACCATTGAATAAACCAGCAGCTATAATGGATGGTTCAGTTGGATGATAAGCCAACGTTGTTATACAGGCATTTGTTTCCAGTATTTTATTTGGATTATCTGTGAAATTACCCTCCTTTGTTTGATTGTACAATTGCATTTTAGATAGATGGTCACACCATGTTTCATGGTAAGGAATACCAAAAGAAACTGCCAATGTTCCTCCTCCAATACTCCAACTCATATCACTTACTTTCATCTAAAAATATTATTAAATAACACAAGGGAATGAAAGAAATTAATAACTATAAAAGACAACAAATGCCTGAGAATCAGATTCAGTGCTATGAATTTTTTGCAGAAGCTGTGTGCTTGTCAGTAAATCTTCATCAATTTTTGGTTCATAATCTTCAAATGCATTGGTTCCATAAGATTCATCTAATGCTTCCAATATACAAGGCGTAACTCTATTTAAAAATTGGGCCAGTCTTTCATAGTTCACTTCTGGCTTCTTCTTCTCTTCGGTTATAGTTTGAGTCTAAACAATACAAAAATATTAAAACCAAATTTAGCCATATTTTTAAGATATGTTTACAAATACCTCGACAGTTCTTGTTTCGACGGTTTGCACGGGATTCTGATTATAAACAATTTCTGTTGTTTGAACGTTCGTAGATTGATGCGATCTGCCAAATATTAAACAATTAAAACGAATAAAAAAATTTTGATCATATAAATGAAAGAATACGAAATTTTAGGCACGTACTTCGTAGTAGATAATTGTGAGTTGAAACTCACTGCTTCGAGTGAACGATTAGTGAACATTATTATGTATATTGTTAGAAATATTATGTTGTTGCAAAGTTAGTATTTTAAATAGTGTATGAAGTTGTTTATTAAATTACTAAGTATTTTATAAGATCCAAGAGAAAATAAAAACATTCAGTAGAGAGCATACGTGTGAATTTACAAATGTGAATCAGCTGATGGATATCATAGCGCCATCTGAATGCAACTATTACAAATAAAAATTGATGCATAGGCGGTAAAGAAGCAAATTAAAATTGCCATCTAAGGAACAATTAAAATATTACTAACCGGCTTGTAACATTGTATGTATGTATGTAACATTTTATACATATACATGTGATTTTAGATACATGCGATCAACAATCACGACTGTTTTGGTTCTCTACGTGAATCAACTGCAATACCATAATAATTTCTAAATGCAACATATAAAGATTCAATGTATAGATAGATTACCGTAATTTAAAGATATCTTTTCAAAACCTATGACAAAGCACATCTTTCTTTCTTTCCTTAAACTAAGCGTATTATTATTTTATTGCGGATCGTTATAGTCGGACACTCGAATGTCGCTCATGGTTCGTTCAGAATCTTTCTCTAGTATCAATCTGTAAAAATACCTCAACAGGTAAATACGCATTTCTTCTAAAGGTCTGCGCTTATTCTGGTTCTTTGCAATTGCATTAAGTTGCACTTCGAGACAGTCGAATAAAAATTTACATGAACGTCCTCCCGTACTGCAACAATATGTTAGTCAAAGAACTGTAGGATAAAAATGTATTATTCATCGCGTATGGTTCCTTTACATATTTGAAACGAACAAAGCCATATCAGGAGTCTTTTTTATTGAACATACCGGTTTTATCTGCAATAAATACTTCGAAGCTTGGTGCATAAAAGCGGCTTGTGGTAGCACCATCAAAAATGGTAATCGCGCGACAGTCTGTCGCCGCAATTTAGAATAGCATAGATTTATATGAAGTAGTTCACACGTTATCGCCCTTTCTGTCTAGTACCGCTGGTATGTCTGTCCTTGTCGCACAGTGTCGTCCTCTCTGTCTAGCGCCGCTTGTATCTCCGTCCTTGTCGCACGATATTGCGCTCCTTACACAAGAACATTTACCTCCTTGTTCAAACGTAAGCTATGTGTTACCATCTATTCTAACATACTGCAAGTTGATGTTCTTCTGTCTTCAATTGATGGTAGCACATGATTTAGTCATAGACAAGGAGCGCATTTATGTACGACAAAGACAGATATGTGTACCGTGCTGCACAACGAGAACGCTACTGTGCAGCAAGGATAACGATACTGAACAACAGGGACAGATATATATGTTGTATTAGACGAAGAGATCCATACTTGATACGATATTTGATCATACTCGAGTTCGATCAATTGGTTGATGAATTCCGTGAATTTGATCAGGCGCGATCAATTAACAGAGAACGTATTTTCGATATGAGACGACGGCTAAAACAGAACTGCTATAACGTTGACAGTCAATAAGGTAGGAGTACGCGATGTTGGTAGCGACACGAGCGCGGCTAGTAAAGTACGTATTTGAAACTACGAATTCAATTTTATCGTGTAATAAAATAAGATAAAGTAAATTATTTATATGAGAAATAACATTATATTATTAGTAATAGTTAATTATTACGGTTCTCATTGTGTTAGCAATGAAATATAGATAAAACTACTACTATTTGTTCATTCGATTCCATAATCTTTACGTTATTTTATCTATTTCTATAATGCGTTGATACATTTATCATCTTTAAGTGAGTACATTGAAGATTACGCGCTTAACAAAATTAAATTTAGAACGATGTAAATATAGAGATACATGTGTTTACGTTTATAGATTATTGAAACTTATACGATATAATCTTTTATTCGTTCATAAAAAATTATAATTTATGATTACGATAAGATTACCAACGGGAAGTAACTCAAAAGTAGAAATACAGATATTTAAAGATTTTAGAAAGAAGACACACGCAAGCATACAGATATTACGATAGTGTGATGTAGACATCTAAAATGAATAATAAAGACGAGCTCTATAGATATCTTGCTCGTCACGTAGTACGAAAAATTCATGGATGTATATGGAGGCTGTGGTAATTGGGCTCGAGCAAATAAGCAATTACTATGTTTTGGCTTGGCAAATATTATAATAACGGGCTAGAGGGGTTAACCAGGTTATCTGGAATATGATCATCGGTTCAGGCGTTTTAGAGAGCGCCAAAACCGGCACCAGCCTGCTGCTCACTTTTATTTCCTTTTTTAATATAGTTGTTTACTCAAGGGAGCTTCGTTACTACCTCCATCAAAACTATGCAAAACTATATTCTTCGTTAATTTATATGTTTTATCTCGTAATCATAAAATCACCGAGGAAATTAGAAATTTCGTTGTTTTTGTATTAAAATACAGATAAATTAAGAATTTCCATTAATTATTTTTATTTCATTTTATGTAACATCTTTTTCTTATTTTTAATTGTACAATATGCTAACATCGTTTGGCAGGACAAAAATAAAACATCCTATATATTAATTTCGAATAAATCGGTATTTTCGGAAATGTACCGGAAGTTACGACCGATGTGTTTAATGCGACTTTAATACCACTTCGGGTTTTCCGCCTATTTTCAGTTTCCTGTCGGCGTTTTCGTTTTATTTACCTTGCGGTGCAATTAGCGGTTTGCCGATTTTCTTTTTGATGGTTAAGCTTATGCATTGCCCTGTGTTTTCGGCATTCTCTAATGTTCCGTGAAATTCTATATCGTTAAATAAGTATACACCTTATTTCCTACTCGTCTTTCACAATTTACTTTTTCAATAATACACGATCTATCCGTGAAACGTTACGTTACACCATATAATAAGTATATATTTTTAAGCACGATATCTTTGAAACCCGTGGAGGAAGGAACTTCGAACGGGTGCTCTTCCACCGAAACTCAAAGGACATTCGCTCGAATAATTTTACTTCCTCCGTCGTATGAATTCGTACGAGTTCCCTCGAGCCTTGTTACACACAAAACTAGGAAAATGAAGTATTGGATCATCCTGGCGATTCCATGTTTCTAACTTCTATGGTTGACTTTGTGATAAATAGCCTAAACTTCGTTCTTGACAAATGAGATCGATTTCACTGCCAACGAAATATATTGTCCGTGAATGTAATACTTTTGATAAGAGCGTAAACTTGCTGAATACAACAGAGTACGAACATACCGATGGATGGATCAAAGCATGTTTGTTTATAACAAGAAATTTTTAATCGACATATAACGATTTGGTTTGTAGATTTCTGAAATATTTCCAATTTCGTGATCGTAATTTGTTAATAATTAGATATTGTTTGTATTTAGGGTGAAAAAGATTTCTCTCGCTGGCCAACTGGTCCCAGGTGTGTACACTGGGAGCGTGGCAGACGCGTGCTTCTCCCCTCTTTAACCTCAGCCGAACGCAGTTGCTTTTACATGCTTCTTCATTCTTTCTATGTATGTATATATTAATATATGTACTATAAAATAATTTAAAATAAATATCACACAGCCTGGGAAATTTCATCTATATTTCAAGAGGATATGAAATCTTTGTAGAAGAAACAGATCCTGAAAGTTATCTGAGATACGAAAACGTTTATTTCACAGACAGATAGGTTAATATCGTTTTCCTGTATATTATTTTTCTATTATATAGTTTAGCCTTTGGATATTTATCTTTTAGATGCAACGTGGATGGAACAAATCAAATTAAAGTACGAAGGAAAAATAGCGTATACGTAGTATCTATTAAACACAGATAAACATAGATCTTTACGATCCAAGTCGCTTTAAGGTTAAATAGAAACGCATAAATCATGGAAGAGACAAAAAGAGAAGAAATTTACACCTTTATAATGCAAATTAATAGCTCTTCCAAGCATTGCTATCGAAGAGAATAATGAGCCTTGTTTTAGACAATTAAGAGAAGAAGAACGTAGAAACTGGCCACGTAAGATTTGCATTTGAGAAAGGTGGTAATTATTTGCAACGGAATAACGCAATTATCAAATTGACCCTCGCACCCTCACATAATTACTCGCGACTTCAGGATTTAAGTGGATAATCATTGGGAATTGGCGAACTGTTCGTTGAACGTTGAAATTTGGCAAGCGTCAGAATGTGGGGCGCCAGGTCGTCAATGCGTACCATGTAATTTATGTTGAATGTATGTATACATCTCACGTGGATACTGGCGGTAGATTTTAACGCTGAATTTCGAATTTATTTTGCGTGAATTTTTCACGATAATCTGTTTCCGCATAAAAATTTCAACCTATCGTAATACGATAATCGTGTCGTGCTTCAATTGCGAAAAGAACAATCGTGTTCCTAGTTAAATTTCTTTATGTTAGTCAAAGAATTAGATTCGTTTAATTTCCTTTATATTTACACGGAAATCTTCTAACGTGTGTATTTTCTACAGGTATCCCTTGCTTTCAAAACTTTACGTATATTTTAATTACACCTATACGTAATTTCAAGACATGTGTACATTTTTCACTTTCAAGATGTTATTTAATATTAATTGGTCGTTATTAAAACAAAGTATCAGAGATTAAGGTTACCGATGAGCGAAAATTGACAGAGTTGGTGTAGTGGCAGCAACCTAACAGTAGGAGGAAAATGAAATTTTACTCTCAATCAGAGAGCCACTCGATCACACAGGAGGGTGCCATATTGTTACGTTCTAACCATTCTCTCTTCTTCTTTATTTCTTTTTTCTTCCATAATCTTTTCCTCTGGTTTGGATCAACTGTTGTTTTACGAGGACTCTTTAGCCTCGGCAGACGGCCCATTGTATCGCTTATTTCAATGCGCGGATTGTTTTCAAAAAGAAAGCACGATTGTTTCATCTTTTTCTTTTTTTTTTAGCTTCCTCCTCTTTGATGTTCTGCTATTTACCGATAGTAGCGTATCGAATGTACGGCTATTAAGAGTCTATGAAATTGTTAATGATAGTTTTAGAAAGGAAATGCACGAAATCCTAGCTTTCAGCGAGAATCGTAAGACACCTTGTTCTTTAACATCTTGCGAGACAGTTGCGCGATGGTCATTTCTGAAATTTTTCAATTTCTGCTGTTTGTCGTTTACGTTTCGAGAAATTCTTCAACGAAACGATGGTACAAATCGTTTTTGCCTGTCGTAATACGAATCGCTGGAATGGTTCGGGCCACCATGATTTCGAAGCTATTTTCTACGTGGGTCGTTCGAGGCTTCTGGAAATCAATTTTTCCCCTCTGGCGCCAATTAACCAGAATTTTCTCAACTTCGACGTAGGTCCTTTGGTGCATGGTAGTTTCAAACTTTAACTTTGGGAAAGTTAATCGCTCCTTCCGTTTTTCTTTTTCCTAGCTTCAGTTCAGCCAATATAATTTGTCGAATTCATTCTCATGTCCACGTGATCTATTATCGTATCAAGGACGAAAAAACGCATTAAAACAATGCATTTTCTCTTTGGTTATTTCGTACTTGAAATATTTTTGAAATAAATGCTTCGTTTACTTTTATTTTTCATATTATCTTTTATTTTCCAAAGTCTGCTTGAATAGATATAGCAGAGTAATGATATCATAAATCTTAATGAAGCAAAGTTATTAGTAGACACATTCGTAGAAGCATCGTGAATTTATCTGAAGTTTCTAATTTGGCCTTCCATTCAATACGATGGGAAGAATATAATCGGCTTATATACATTTAGTTGACTAAATCCAGGAAAATGTGCCTACTATCTTTTTCTCCTTCTACCTATTTATCTCCTTTTGAACAAATTGATGCACAGTCGTCGCGACGAGACGAAAGTTGCACAAAAGCTTAAATCACGATAGACCGTGGATACCGGCTAGTTAGGAGAGTTTTGATGAATCCTAATCTTGTGAAATATATGCGTGAATAACGAGCCACGACGGCCATGGTGCGTTTGAATTAAAACATATTATCCTTGTCTATCCTACCGACTAATATCTACTAAATGGCGACTAATACCAATCCTATTCATACGGATGATATGCTTCAATGTGACGTTTACTTTTATATACTAGAATGTCATAATCTGACGCCATCCACGCAGCTTCATCATCTTTTAACATATTTAGTATCAGACAGTTAACGTTTAACAGATCAGAGACTCGAGCGAAATCTTTGTAAAACGGAAGAATTCCTTTCTTTTTCCAATTCGATTATTCCTTCCATGCTCTGTTTAACGTTAACTAATTAGAATATAATTGGAATATTTATATAACTTGACTTAATTTAATTTAACTTAATTTATATAACTTAAACGCGATCGTAGTATATGATACGATAAAAGATAAAAAAGCAAAAGTGTTGGTAGTTCGGTTTCAGTCGAAAGTCGTGGGAACCGTTTTGATAGAATAGGAGAACGAACGACGTAGGAAGGTAGGAGAAGGAAACGAAGAATCTTGGTGGAAGATACAAAAGGGAAAAGAGAAGAAAGGGAAGGAAGGTAAAGCCGAGCAAAGTTTGAACGATGGGATGAGATCGTTGGTTCTGATTCCAAGCAAAAATTCGTGATACAATGCGAGCGTTTTCATTCCAAATAACGTAAATTCAATGTATATACTGTTTTATTTACGAACTTCGATTAACGACATATCGTTGTATTTAACTACTTGTTCTCTACAACCTGCTTACTCGCAACGTTAAATAAAATTATAATTACAATAAAATTACAGTTGTTTATTCGGAGAAGCATAGAAATTTCAAATAATAATCATAAAATTGTACGATTATAACGTTATAACAGAATTCCTGTCCAACTTACTAAATATTACGATATAATTTTCGATCGCGTCGAATTATAAATATTTTTCTATCAACGTTCACTCTCTCTCTCTCTCTTTCACTTTCATAGTTATTTTCATTACTCGTAGATACATCGCTTGTCCAGATACTTTTACTTGTTGCATTTTAAATACAGGAAACCGCTTATGCAACGATCGCAATGTTCAAGAAACGACGAATACCGTGTACGTCTTTAGATCTGTTGTGTTCTCGTCATCAGCAAGACCTTTCGATGCGCGATAATTGGAGTCCCGAGAGGAAAGTATTCTTTCTCGTTCCTTGTCGGCTGTAGTTGTTCGTAGTAATTTAGCAGGTAGCGGGACCGCACGTTTCTACGTGGCCATGTTCACCCTCTGTCCTCGGCTCTCTCTTGGACGCCCTCCAACACCCTTTCTACCCATTCCGCGTGTATTTAAAAGCGTTTAAGGGTGCCCTCCAATCTCAAGTGCTCTTCGCCGGATACACAATGGTTCTTGCGTATTATTTGTTGGTGAAATAACATGCTGTCAGTTATGGGGGATATGCTAAATATATAGGGTACGGCTAGAAATTCGAAGGAGAATCGATCGAACTCGTCCTGGTGCTCGAGTGTTGTGCTTCGAGTCACGTTGAACCGGCGCGTTCACGTTTCAGAAGATTTTTATATCGAACGATTCTTTCAAGAGAATCCGCATCAACATGGCTATGGTTGCATTTCGGGCACACGTATTCATGGATCACAGATTCGAACTTTTCTCTTCCTCTTCGTCTTTATTCTTAAGTTGTCAATTCGCATCGTCGAGAAGATACGGAAGATTCTGTCGATCTTCCGATTTCTTTATTTTCTTTCCCGGTATTTAACGATAAAATGAATTCGAAGTAGCAAGGTAAGAGTTTTTCTCTTGGCAAAAGGAATTCGATTTATTTTTATTTTAATGACTATACGTGTTCTACTATTTTAGCGATTTGCAATTTATTCATTTGTATACTTTTGCTGCACAGGCTATGACAGATACGTATATGGACGTCTAAACGGCTGATCAAACGCCGATCAAGAATTTCGCAGTTATAAATTTACTCATGCTCAAGGTTAATCAGTCTTCCGAAAACAAACAGTTCCGCCTCTTCGTTAATTCGTGCATGCTCTCGAAACGATAATCAAATAACGCCGAATCGATCGGACACAGGATACACGTAATTAAAGAGTATGTAATTATGGACTTTATCGAAGACGAGCGGTATTAAGTTATTAGTTATTAATTGCTTTATTAGATTAAGCGACCGAAGATGCGTCGAGAGGCGGAGAATCGGTGGTATAAATTCGCCGTAATCGTTTCCTTCCTCCGCCTTTAAATCGATTAATAGTACAAATAGAAACAATAAATCATATTTTAGTAGAATACCAATTAATTCCTATAGATTGAAATAAACTTTACTATAACAAAAAAAAAATATATATGTATATATATAATAATTTAAGTTTACAACTAATAAGCTCAACTAAATAATTTTTATTTTGAGAATTTTTACGACGAGTTTAGTTTTGTAAAATATTAATTCAGTAAAAAATCCGCATAACTAAGTTCACTCGAGCAAGCTTTTGAATTACGAATGACTTAATCTTTAATACTTTAACTGACAGCCAAAATATACGCAGTTAGTTACTATTACCAACCTTTTTCTTGTTTTATACAATTTCCGTACGCAATAAGAGGGAACCGTATCTTGTTAAAGTCCAATCCAGTTAACATTACGGCCTGGTCTGCTATCATCAGATTACAATGTAAAGATACTAAAGGTGGTAAAACGCTGACAGGGTCACGAAACGTGTATTGTGAATTCCTTTAGAGTCGTAACGAGTTGCAAGCGTGGGCGGACGTAAGTGCGAGACACGTTTCACCTTCTACTCTGACGGGATAATTTTCTCTTCTGGCTTATCCCTTCTTCACCGTCCATATCATTCGTTCATCCTTCCAGAGGCATCGTATAAAAGTAGGTAGTCTGATTGCCTAAACCGACGTTTTATTTTTACTACAACTCCGATTCGTTTCTCTCGGCGATAATAACGATCGAACGCCGATTATGTGCGTGAACAATTATTGATCGCGTTTCTGTCTATCGGCCAGCGTCAAATTGTATCGAATCTTTCACAGAATTCGTCCGTTTCCTTTCAATATCTTCGAAACGTGCATTTATTTTAGAAATCATAAATGTAAGTAAGATCGTCGAATAAACGTTACGTCTCTGTTGTTACCAACACGAAAATGTTATTTGATTTGTGGCCGAGAAAGAGTCGTTCGTCTGTAATAAGCGTACCGCCTCTTCCTCAATATATTTGTCTTGATGGCTCAATGCGCACGTGACCGCTCGAGAGCGGCATGACTTTACAATACGACCCTCGAAACGGTTATAGCTGTACCAGCGATGAGAACGTAAAAGGCTGTAAAAACATTCTGGTAACCGGTAGAATAATTCGAAAAGCAGAATGAGCGACGATCGCGTACAATTAAACGTCCCGTTTTACTTCGTTACACGCCTCTTGTCCGCCAACGTTGGCTTTCAGGCGCAACAAGTAAACGCGTTCGATGTAGACAAAATTCAGGAAACAACTTTCAGTTCTGTACTTTTGTTTCATTTTATAGGAAAAAGAAGTTGCGAAAGGGAGACTATTTTTTTCTTTCTTCTCTCCTATGATTTCACTTTTCTTTTCCTTTTTTTTCTTTTCTTTTCCTTCGATAAAAAGCGCATAACTGGTATCAGATACTTGCGGGACGCTTGCGAGGCGTGTAATTCTTTCGTGTTACACGCAGACGATTTCACCGCAGTCATCCGCTCCTCGTCCGTGTGTCGTTTTAGTAAGTAGCGGTAAGCTTGTCGGTCCGAGATGGTCCGAAGATAGGATCAAAAGAGGTGAGAGGACCACCCGGTCTATTTAGAATATGAAGAACCATGACATTGGTGTCAGATGTCTCATCGAGAATGTTGACACCTGTAAGCGCTGTTGGAACATTGGAATCAGTGGCAGGTTGTGCGTTAATTTTAACGCACCATGGTAATAGCAGCTGGAACACGACTGTTGATAGAATACGTTCGATATTTACCACTTTCCACATTTACGATTTTTCCACTTTTTCGTTCAATCGAGTAAGAATTATATTTTACGACAATTTTTATCTTATGAATTTATATTACAATTATTTACAATTTAACAAAAAAATAACGGAGCCAGAAATTCTTAGTGGTTCAAAAAGTGGTTCTAGATACAGATAAGACATCGTTGAAAATTAGTGGAAATCGTTATCGTCTCCAGAAATTAATCAGTGAGAAAGATCGTTCGAAATGGTGTTACAAATAAATCGCCCTATTAGAATCGCGTGGAACTTCGTACGAAGACGATAACAATCGCTACGAGCTTTCGAGGCTATGCTTTCCGTGAATAAAGCAGAAACTTACTAATGAAGAAGGAGCAAAAGTACAACTAAGGCGAAGCTTAGTAAATCTTATCGCGAACCGTCATCCTCTCATTGACTATGCATTCCCAGAGGAAAGCCGTGAATTTTGTCTCGGTATGTTTCAGCTAACTGGAATATCTCACTAGAAGAGGTAGGTGCCACTAAATTTCCTTAAACCTTTTTTCCTCTTTTTTCAAGATTCGGTTCTGATGCCGTTGACAATCTGATCGTACCTATTCCCACGAGAAAAACAGAGATAAAAGTAGAAAAAATGGAAGAAAAAAGAACGCGCGTAGTGCGGTAGAAGAAAAAGGAAAGGTAGAAGCTTGTAATCGTTTGCCGATCTTCGCAGTGTTGTCTCAGAAATGCTCTTCGCACCTATTTTAACGCGCATGTATTATCGAGAGATTGGATCAGCAGGTATTTATTTTTCGAACAAAAACTTCCAACGACAGTTCCCGGTTTCTCGTCTAGCATTTTTTCACTGATTCGCATCTCGAGTTATTTGTCGTGTAGGAAAAAAACGTGTTGGAAACGAAACGTATAATGAATTGGCGGCAGGTTGGTTTTAATCGGAAATTACACCGGTTTTTGTTCGATCTGTTACAGGTTACCGAATATTGAACGAATCAAATTACGAATCGATATGATAAACACCAGATACATTTTTCATCTAAATCCGTTCTAATAAATTTGACGAATGTTTAAAAAGAACTTTTGTTCGATCGAAAGATCCATACCGCGCAGCGCACTTGTTCAAAGTCTTACGGATATTTGTTTCCGGTATATAAATTATAATACTAAATCGATACAAGGTAAGAACGGAAATTTAAGCAGTTCTCACGAATTAACGAGTAATTCACGATAACGTCTGACGAGACTATCCAAAAACAGCGCCGCCCACATCCGGAGGAGGCATATACTGTTAGTGATGGTGGTGCGATCAGGTTGATCAGTGATCGGTGTAACGCGTCCGTCGGCTTTACCTACTTAACTCGCATTTATCCAGAGTGATCTGAACCTTTATCGTAAATTGGGTCGTCCTTATAAATTCTGTCCGACTTTATAATTTTCGGATAAATATGACTTATGATCGAACAGCGTGCGAACTGGCACATGCACAATGCGAACGAAAAGAGTAGAAAATTATACTTAATAAAATTACATACTCTCGTACAGTTTGTAATATCTAATGCTTGTAACGTATTATTCGATATGCATTAGGCTTGCGTAATATTAACATCATCGTGTATATTATGCACGAATATCTCGCGTATCGCGTTTCGATTACCACGTAATACCTATAGTCTTATTTTTTTATTCATATATTTTTACGTTCGTTTAGGTTTATTTTATTTATCCTTTTCAGGTTCTCGATACATCGAAATCGAATCGAACCGCTTTTGATCTTCGAATTAACGTGGTGGACGGACGAATGATAGCGTGATTTGGCATAATCACGAGCATTAGTAGTGAAAATATAGTTGCACCTATTACGAGGATTTGCAGGTAAAGGGTAGTGAGAAGGTGGGCCAACAGGGCAGGGTGAATAAGGCGCTCGAGCCTACGCGGGTCGCTTTTTCGAGGGAGGACGAGCCATATGGGGAGCATACGGTAAGCAGGCTGCTGCACCCGCTGCCTCGAGGGTTTAATCTACCTACCGTCCGCCAAATTACCATCCGAGGAAATCGTGTATCCTCGAAAGATCGCTGTGACGACGTTTCCGTTATTACTGACTTTACTGCATAAGAATGGGTATCACGAGGGCCATTAGTTTAGTAAAAGAACACTCGACTTTATTTCTACTTATCAATACGCTATATGTCCATCGATGGATTTAAAATTTGTTTACAGGCGAAATAAAGTCCGATCCGTTCTTGCAAAATACGGCAAAAGATAAGAAATACCGTGTTCCGTTGTCGTTGTTGTCTTTATATTATGGTTCTTTGTAAAGACTTGGCTTTTTTAATTCGATTCTTTCGGTTTTCGTCGAAGAAAAGCAGACACTGTCTAGTAGACATTCCCGGGTTTTGTCTCTCGCTTGCCAACTGTCCCAGGTGTACGTGTCTGAGGATGAAGGCAAAAGGCCCAAGAAGACTCGAGGCGTGTGGCTGGCGCGTGCTGCTAGTCCCCGATTCCGTTTCCCCGCCCTTAAGTTGCTTCCGATCGTTGTCTGCCATAATCAGCATCACCACTGCCGCCGCCACCACCACCTCAACAGCTACGGTCACGCTTTTTAAATACGCGAAGCGAGCTTTCATGCCTTCATACCCACGGAAATCGTATCGTATTTCCTCCCTTCTTTTCTTATTTCGTTCTTATTTTCTTCGTTCTCCAAGCCTTATTATTCGTCATAATCACAATTGCCCGTTTATTTCGTTCGTAAAATCTATTAAACAATTTTTTTTGGTTTTATATCAAAGATGTTTCGATCGAATGCTTACGTTCTACACGTCGATATTCGTTGACATATTTCTTGGAATATTAGTTTGATAGATTTTATGGGGAAAGTGAATGGAATAAACCGATGGCAAGAGAAATAGAATCGTCGTTGATCGCTTTGACGAAACTGTTTATATATAACAGAAGTGGAAATTTGTGTTATTCGTGCTCGAACATTATTATGGAAATTTGAAATGTAAGTTGTTTGTTCCTTTCGGCGGTAAATTTGCATAAACACGGTGATTTTCGAACCAACCAGAAGATGATATAACGCTAATTTGCAACTTTTAACTATTCACTTTTCACCGTCACGAATATTTTTCTCTTCTAAGCTATTCTAACCGAAATATCTTGTTTAACGTAAAATTCGTTATCGTCGCGAATTAATTAAAAATATCCCGATACACGTAACTATCGTAGTAACGTCTATCGATATAATAATATTCGTATGGAAAGGTAAAGCCTTTTGTCAATTTTCACAAACAGACCTGCCATTGTGAAGCGTTGTTAGGTAAAATGGATTTCTTAAAATATTGTGGGAAAAAAGAAAATAGGAGGAATAGACGGCGAAGAAAAGAGAAGAAAGGTACACGTTTTAAGTACTAATTTGTAACATTCTGAAAGTTTGCAAGAATGAATTGTATGGCACGCGAGGCTATACGCCAACGTTTTTTTCCATCTGACACGGTAGATTATTGGCAAGAGCGGCTTCTTTGATAATTCCTAAGGCGCGTTAGCATTTCTATGGCGTTGAATTGCTTTGGTCCGTTTTACTGAAGCGCCAAAAATCGTTGGTATCGCGTCACCATTGTGTTACGTTTGTTGGACACGTTGGCCTGTTTAACCATTTATCTCGTCATTGACGTTAATCAGAGCGATTTCGGCTTCGGCAGAGATCTTCTGCAAGGATCCATATAATTTGGTTTGTCACGCTTATACGTAATACGATCGATGCACGTGTACATGCGAACAGAGTATCCTATATTCCTATTTATCGATACAAATATACCAAGAAATTATTCCAATTAATTTCCTAATAATCTGTTCGATAACGAATTTATCCTAGTCACTCGCTTTTCTTCTTTTCTTCGTCGACGTTTCCCAAATTTTTAATACGTTTTTAATCGCCGATTCTTCCTTGCTACTTAATCTTCTACTAAAAACCGTGACTGCCCTTCGGTATAATTATTAAGTATTCTCCAAAACCTGGAAACCAGGTTACCCATCGCAACGATTTTAATCTAAAAACGAGGGTTTTATGGGCTCAGATGAAGCTGGGCATAGATATATGCTACGGAAATAGATACCATGAAATCCCATAGGATCCAAATAGCGTTCCCTTTGCGTTTTACCTACGTTTAGGGTTAAAATCCGTTTTTAGGGAAGGAAATTTGACAAACAGTCGAAGGGGCGGTAACGTGAAAATATATTTTTCTATAAACTTTTGTTTCTTTCGAATGGTTCGATCTGGTTCACCCGCGCGATAGTGGGCATTCTATGTAATTCTATAGTAATATGCTGATATTGTTTAGAGTAATTTTCTTAATATATTATTCCGATCGTATCGATAGAATATATTTTAATAATGTTATTGAAATCTATGTAAATTTCAGTCTATCATAATTTTATAATTTTCATACTGGACAAAATTATATATAATAAAAGATTAAGTAATTAAAATTGATCGTAACACACTTTACTGCTATTATGCGAATCTAACGTAACATAAATGCGATAATCTTAGGTAATAAACGGTGCATTCCATTCATCTCGTATCGAATCTTTGAAAACTACTGTAAAGTAATGTTTTTATATTCAGGACCACACAGGTAGCCGAGGCATATTAACTTCTGCATGCAGATTCTACCAACAATCAATGGTAACGCTATATTCAATTTTTATACTGAATATTAAGCAGCATCGTATCATGTTACCGGTAACTGCTTCAATCCTTATCCGAATTTTATATTCTCACGATCAAAGTTGGCAAAGACAATTACGATGTTCTCAATCATATTTATCAATTTGAAATTATCGACCATATTCGAAATTACAATGTCGATTTCTATGTATTACTATATCGTTTAAACAAATAGACACAAGGTTCTCGTTTATACGTAATATGTATAGTCTTTGCTCCACTACTCTGTATTTTCTTTTTCTTTCTTCTTCTTTTTTTTTCGCTCAGAGATTCAACGGAGTTCAGGTATCCGGCGCGTAGAAAAATTTTAACGCGTTTACGACTGACCGTCACGGCGGAAAATCCTTTGAAACATCGACTGTCGTAATTACGAGCGACTTATAACAGTATGGTAACCCCTTCATTTGTGAACTATGATAAACTGTTGCTCATCTACGGTTCCGAGATTTGCCTCCATGATTTATGCTAATACAATGGACCTACCTCAAAGTATCTTCTACTAAACGCTCTATTAGGCTTAAGTTAATTACGAGACTACCTTCTTGTGGGTTGGCTCGACGCGATCGTTACCATATTACGATACATATATTACGCCCTTAACGATGCCAACCGCTTTTGCATTAAATTTGGACAAGCGACGATCACAAAAAGCATAGAAGTTTTTTTCTTTGTTACTGTCAACGCGTTTATATCTGTTGAGGTTGACTGATAGAGGAAGTGGATGAATTTGTAATAGACAAATATATTGAAATAAGTATAAGTATAAGTACAGGTATAGCGTACTCTGATCCAGATCCTCACTTTTTCAGTGTTACAATACAATAGAACTTGTAATGGAAAAATATATTGAAATAAGTATAAGTATAAGTACAAGTATAGCGTACGCTGATACTGATCCTCACCTTTTCAGTGTTACAATACAATAGAATTTGTAATAGAAAAATATATTGAAATAAGTATAGGTATAAATACAGGTATAGCGTATGCTGATACTGATCCTCACCTTTTCAGCGTTACAATACAATAGAACTTGTAATGGAAAAATATATTGAAATAAGTATAGGTATAAGTACAGGTATAGCGTACGCTGATACTGATCCTCACCTTTTCAGCGTTACAATACAATAGAATTTGTAATAGAAAAATATATTGAAATAAGTATAGGTATAAATACAGGTATAGCGTATGCTGATACTGATCCTCACCTTTTCAGTGTTACAATACAATAGAACTTGTAATGGAAAAATATATTGAAATAAGTATAGGTATAAATACAGGTATAGCGTATGCTGATACTGATCCTCACCTTTTCAGCGTTACAATACAATAGAACTTGTAATGGAAAAATATATTGAAATAAGTATAAGTACAAGTATAGCGTACGCTGATACTGATCCTCACCTTTTCAGCGTTACAATACAATAGAATTTGTAATGGAAAAATATATTGAAATAAGTATAAGTACAAGTATAGCGTACGCTGATACTGATCCTCACCTTTTCAGTGTTACAATACAATAGAACTTGTAATGGAAAAATATATTGAAATAAGTATAGCTATAAGTACAGGTATAGCGTACGCCGATACTGATCCTCGCCTTTTCAGCGTTACAATACAATAGAACTTGTAATGGAAAAATATATTGAAATAAGTATAGGTATAAGTACAGGTATAGAGTACACCGATCCTGATTCTCACCTTTTCAGTGTTGCAATACAATAGAATTATGATAGGGAGCACGTTGATATATTTATAGTCTAGGACATTAGCAAGAAGTTAATCTTGGTGTGTACCTCTAGTTGAAGGCTACAAGAGACAACAATAGAAATCTACTTATAGCTCCTTTTGTTTTTAGACCTTGTAACCCAAAACAAAATTTATATTCAAGGGCACAATAATATGGACCTCTCCTTACTTTCAATGTTTTCACTAAATCCTATTCTCTTCGTAACAGCGATCTCCAGATTACGGGTATACAAAAGAAAAGGTTTAAGGGTTTTCTTCAAGTAATTACTACAACAATATCATTCAAGGGATAACGGCAACAAGTATCGCTATTTTTCTATCACAATATTTAAAATATTGCCTTCTAAAATATTATTTACGAGATGAGTTGTAGATTACCATAGAAGTAGCTAAAGTTAAGATATGTAAATTTAATACGTAGAACATTTTGACCACCAACGAATCTATTGTTGTCTTGCGACCACGATTATGGACAATAACTTCATTTTCTTCTGGCTCCAGGTTCTGTTACTTGTCGGCGTTTGAACATACCGACACGCCGCCTAGTTATTTGAGCACCCTCCGATATACCATTTCCAGAGCGTAATCGCTAATCACTCGTCAAATTTCAAAGAAAGGGACAAAGTCACAAATAAAGACTAGTTTCGAACGTTACTTCGGTTTTGGGATGCGCCGCTTCGACCACCGAAGCTCTATATAACTACGCTTGTTGGCTGATTTTACGATTTCTACGAAACTACGTTCCCTCTCCAAGGAAATCGCAATTTTCGTCCTTTTACAAAATTTAGAACGTTCTTATGCAAGCGTTACTTAATACCATATGCTCAATATACGCTTTTAGATACACGCGCGCTACCGATGACAAATTTTCAAGCGCTAACGTTATCAAGACATCCACCATTTGCCATTAGCGTCGATGTTTCTTTCAAGAATCAAAGTTTCGTCCTTTAACAATCGTAATATTTCTAAATCTTCCGTCATGGTGTAATTTCAAAACGGAGTATCTGCGAAAAGAACGAGAGGCGATCGATAGCAACCTCGAAGAGAGGAATGTGAATTTTCGGATGAAAAGTTTTCCAAATTATCGCGTAAATTATCGAATATTACCCACGGACGCGCGTGAACATTGTTAAATATCTGACAGAATTTGTAAAAATTGTAAAAGCCAGATCTTCGAAGTTTACCGTTTCTTAGATGAAACAGGAGGATGCGGTTTTCATCTCGCCTTTCAAGGAGTAAGCCGGGCGGTTCGTAATAGTCGATGATGCTTAAACACGAATAGCGGCGGGACGACGTCGGGCCAGCCTGGAAGGACAAAATGAGGAATTCGAAAGCGGAACCGGATAATGTGGTAATTGTATTCTGGGAATCAGTTCGGCACGCACTCCTTAACAAGCTTCGACGCGGCTCCCCTGTCTGGCTCTAGACACGGCAAGTTGAACAGCATAGACGAACGGTCAGTTCGTTGTGGTATACAATACTCGGATCTATCTTTTTGATAGCGCGTGATTTCTTTTCGGAAGCACAGGTGTCAGAGTCACGGCTGTCACGTCCGAGCTGATCAATTATCATCAAGAGCTCGTTTTGCTAACACGACTCGCTAACTTGTCATCTGTCATGATTTTCAGGAAACGGTTATTGCGATTCAAGGATATGAAAAATATACCAATTATGGATTCTGTTTTTTTAACAATTCTATTTTCATGCGGTAGCGCCTGTTGACTATCTTTAATCGTAGAAAAATGGATCGATCGATGTTATCACGACGACTTTGTTTTCTACATTCCTAACTCTGCTCGTAATACGATAGATAAGATTTCAACATAAACTTGAGACCTATTGGGAAATTGACATTGTTACAGCAAGATAAAATAATCGTTACGATGATGTAATAGAATACAATAACAGGGCGATAAGCGAATGAAATAAATGTTAAAAATTATAGATCAGTGTGTCTATGTAATGAATTTATTAATATCGAATAATAAATCATTCCACGATCTTTCTTCTCAAATTTTTATCCCAGAATTTCAGCTCAGAAATCGATCAATCGTTCTGGCCAATTTCGAACGTGAATACTCCTCTCGATGAATTATTAATAAGACGGAAAATGTTAAGAAACGAAAGGGAAAATGGGAGGAGAAGAATAGCGAATGAGATGAAACAAATGATAATTAGTCGATCTCCAAGCCTGCATTCCTCGTTATTTAGCCTGTCTGCGAAAGTTTACATCTCTATTTCCAAATACATATTCATTGAATATATCTATGTGTATTCTATATAGATATCGTTCAGAGTCAACTTCGTGGAGGGTCAGACGAATAGCGTCATACGGTGCTCTCATAAATTACCACTAGTCGGATAACATGTTATTTGCCACTGAGCTCACAAATGAGTGCACTTTGTATTTAATTACTCGACTCACGCCCAGGGCGCATCCTCATGACGGGCCTACCTCAGATCATTTTTACCCAAGGAATATCCCTTCTGTCGATCCATTTTTCCTTTCTCACACTTTCTTCTCTTCCCTCCTCTTCGCTTACTACCTTATCGAATCTTCACCTCGTTTCCTTTTTTTTTTTTTTTATATATCTTTTTTCCATATTTTATTCCTCGTAAGCAATATGATTAATCGCAGCAATTAATAATTACGTTTTTTAGTTCTACCGAAGAATGGTATTTTACGATGTATTTCGTCTCTAGAAATACTTTTTGTAGTATTTTTATTCTTAACTTTTGTCGATTATTTCTTCTTCCTCGCGGAGTAACAATTGGCGATGTTATTTATTTAACGAGTCTCTTCGTTCGTTTTTCGTTCGACCAAGGGTAATTAATAGAAAAATCGAGAATTCTTTGGCAAGATTTTGACAAGCAAAGACAGGATGAGTGGGTTGAACTGATGCACCGACGGGGTGAGCAGGTAAGCAAAAAGGTGAAAACAAAAGGCAGAAGGCAGAGGTAATGCTGTTGGTGAATAGAGTAAGGATAGACACAGACAAGCGTACATTTCGTAGCCCTAATTATTGGTTCCGTCCCAGTTCCGTTCTGGAACAAGAATATAATAAATGGAAGCAATCAATTTTTAAATTACATCCTAATTCGACGGAAGAATATTCTCGCGTGAAAATGGCGAAGATAGTTAGATGTAAAAAAGAATGTATTCTGCATCGATTAATTTTAATTATATACATTTTTATGTTAATTTTCTCGTAAACACGTTGAGACACTTGATGCCTGACAAAAGACTTTATGTTATATTAGGTTGTCCGAAAAGTGTCTTTCTTTTACAGACACGTCTATTACAACGATGTATCTTTATACAAACATGAAACCTAATCTGTCAAACGTTGTGACATTTATCTTGATAGAACGAAAATCATACGTAATTCGATAAAATAATATAAAATGGAAAATATTGTGCATCCATTATTTCCTTATAAAACGAAAGAAACTTTGCGGACGACCTAATATCGTATTCAACACCGCGTTAGGGTAACATTTCGTCTGCATCTTCTTCCAATCAATTTACAAGATCGAATTCTGTTTCGTAAGAGCGCCAACGTGGCAATAACATGTTTCTCTTACAATTGCCTTTACGGTAAGTTATGCTAATGAAGAGAAGTTACGGAAGTTACGCTGACCTTGAAAGACGATGTTTCCCGTTAGTAAAAAAGTTCGGAGGTCTCCGATCGCGTGGTTGTTCTCGTTAAAAGTACGAAAAGTACCAAAGGTTTTCGAGCAAAGGATTATCGTGTCGCTACTTAGGAAGAATTTTAAGGCAATGACGGGACGATCCCGAAATCCAAGACGGCTGTGTCCGAAGGGAATGACAGAGATCGGGTTGCTTCGGACCACCTTCGTGCTCGCCGCAAACTTTATCCTACCTGTTTTCGCTAATTGAGCGAGTAAAAATGTAACTGGACCTTACGCCCCTGAGGTATTTGCACCCTTTTGAAGATACGATCCGTTCTTTTCCCAAGATTTTGCGCTGGACCGCGTTCCTCGTTCCACAATCGCTTCAACCGATCGGTTTACCCGGTCAGATTGCTTAAACGTGTACTCCAAATTACCATTATTTATTTAAATAACTTGGTATTATTCACACGGAATAATATTCCGTCATTTTCTTATCTGATTCTCCACTTGCCCTTACGTTTCGTTAAAAAATAGCATTGTACGGTTCATACAAGTATATTCATCGAAGTATAGATCATACTGCGACACGTATTAAATTATCCGAGTATTCGTTGATCCTCAACATCGAAATACGCGTGAATCCTCTACAACGAGAATTGAACAGAAAAATATGTAACTTAATATAGTAGCAACGAAATCGATAATATTTAAAAATACTAGGGGACATAATATAACTGGTAAATCACATTGCGTCGTCAAGGATCGAATCTCGTTACATTAAGCATGTTTTATTATTATTATTATTATTATTATTATTATTATTCGTTGAATATCATTTTTCGTGTGTTCGACGCCACTTTTTAATACCATCGCAAATTATCAACCGGGTATCTCAATAACAGATAATTTCGGTGCATCGTGATCAAAGAGACTCTCGCGTCTGTGTTTACCGTGAATCCTAAGTAAATGATATAAACTTGTACGTGATATGCATTGAATGGAGTTCGTATATGATCACGCACGCACTTACATATGTATTAGTATTAATACATACGTATGTCACCGAAGGGCCAGGTAATAGCCGTGCGATTTTATACGTGATCGTATAGGATGCAGGCGCCGATGCCACCTGTTACGCTAGCCGTTCGCATACTCGGGGCTGGTTGGCTTTACCTCACCGCAGAAATGGTGGGGACCGACGGCGAGTTTTCATTGGTCAGGCGGCACGTGCTGCACGAGGGTGCCTCGCTCCAAAAACGCATAAATCCCCCGGCGGTGTACCAGCCGACTTTAGAATCACCCCGACAGCGGAGTCGGCGTGCGTGCATCATAAACTGCTCTATAGAATCACATACACGCACATCGTAATCAATAAAAAGAGCTTGTTTCGCAACTGGTGTTTCCGTGAAAATACAGTGGAAATTCAGTGAAGACATCGCACAGAGTAAGAGGCCCACTTATCGACCCTACCGATCCAGTGAGGAGTTTCCATTTCCAAATTCTGTGTTCTATTTCGATTCAGAAATTGCCGGCATGGAACTGCAGGAGATGTTTCGATACGGATATATGTTCCCACCGAGAGAGGACGAGGTCGTATCCTGTACGTATCTGGATTTACCGAGCTACGCTTATTCCAAGAGCAAGTCTGATCTTCCACCAGTAAGCAGCATCAGCATACCGCAGTGCATCGTGTACGACGGAAATCGCAGCGATGGCTGGCACACGCCGAGTCCAACCGCAAGTTTACGATCGGTTAGTCCTGCCACAACTTTGTCTGTGTCGTCAGAGCCTGACACGATAAGTACTCCGGTTACGTACCGTTTATTAGGCTCGATGGAGGAACTGAACAAGAGGTACGCTACGAAGAGGAGCCTCGCTACGATCAACAGCGAGGCAACGCAACACGCTATGAACATGATCGATCTGACGGAGGAAGTAAACAGTATGGACGCGGACACCGATGGAACCGCGGATCCTGAGGCTGAAACGGAGCACGAAAAGGCGCAGTCGTCTCGAGGCAGTGTCATCAGCAACTCCAGCAGTTTCTCAGACAGAATCGTAGACGCTGACAGCGAGGACGATGCCGAAATGAGCGACAGTCCCGATCACATAGGATCCGAGATCGATGGAAACGGGAACAATCGAAACGTGGTGAGAAGGAGAGGTAAATACGTTAGCTCGACGATCGTGAGGAAACGCAGACTGGCGGCGAACGCCAGAGAACGGAGAAGAATGCAGAACCTGAATAAAGCGTTCGATAGATTGAGAGCGTATCTTCCGTCTTTGGGTAACGACCGGCAGCTCTCGAAATACGAAACGCTTCAAATGGCACAGTCTTACATCACGGCATTGTACGATTTGTTGCAATAACATTTTTTCCTCTTTTTCTTTCTTTTTTTTTTTTAAGATTTCGCTGAAGATCGTGTTAGTCAACGAACTGGTAAAGTCGGTCGTTGAAATTGAACGAAAGTGTTTAGTGGAATTAACCGGAGGACCGAAATAGTTGAATTTTGGCTTGTGTATAGAAAAGATGTTTCGTCCAAATGTACGAGATATGAATTACGTTTACATTGTTTAGTCGAATTATAGGAATTGTGTTTGAAACGTAGGAACGATCCATTATCATTTTCTTGTAGATATTTACAGCTGTAATTACAGAATATCATTTCAGTTATCCGATGATTCTTATAACTGCGTACCATTCACTCGTTTATCTTTTGTAAAACGATATTGGCCATCGTCTTATAGTTTATATTTTTTAATATTATTATCGTAATATTTATCATGCGAAACGTAACGATGCGAGAAAGGTTTAGACACGCATTCCCAAGATTTCTGTAAATACTAGAAACTTTGTAAATTTTGTAAAGTAACGATATTTTAATGGATAAATCGTTAACTCGATATTGTATTATAAAGGCGCACCAAGTTACGTACTTATAATTTATTGTATTATAAATATTACTGCGCTCTTTGAGACTGAAACTGCATGTGTTGAAAAATATAATTATTTTATACATTCTCGTAGTTTTCGAATATCCTTCCCTCGCCAATTTCGTTAAGCGAAGTCTTACAATTCGAAGTCTTATAAGAGGACCTCGCAAGTTTAGCTTAAACTCGAAACTCCAAAGAGACTTCGATGTTCTCTTCGAGGCGTAGTAGAACATTTTTTCGCCTCTATAAACGTCTACTCTTCGAACGTTCCTTACTCGACTGTTTTAAGAGTCGCGCAATGGAATAAAGTTTCCTTGTAATTGCTTGAATCGGGTTTAATTTCGTTGAACGAACAAAGTTGTATCATAAGGGATGAAAAGTATATTCGGGGCGAAAGAAAAACAGCATCGTCATCGGTGGTCTGGTCGTCATACGAAACCCACGCGACGCGTCGGTGCCCGGTTTCATTGCAATTTGAGAACCTGCAGCCTCCTTTCTTTAACGATGACTCTTCTTTTTTATTTATCTTTTCGCTCTTTTCACCTTCGATTCTTTGCTATCGTCATCGCACTTTGCTCCATTTCTTTCCACTACTGTTTTCCACGTAAAAGCATTTAATTATTAGATAGATAGCCAAGGACGATCACATCTTTTGCGAAGAGCAATAGAATAATTCACCTACGTGCTTTTAATTCGCTGGAGAAGAATTGCTTTCGTTGCCTAGAGAAACGAAAATCTCGTTTACCTTTACCATTTCTTTTACCATTTTATGCCCAACGTTTGATATTTTGGGGAAAAATATGGGCGCGCGACCAGCATCCGTATAAACATTGTCTAGCATGTTCGACGTCGAATAAACTATAATTAACACGGTGCAGAGAGAAGAAGGATGGAACATGACATCATCCTGGTGATTAGCACTACATATTTGGTTAGCGTAAACGTTAGAAGGGCGATGTTGCGTGAACCCTCGTTGTACGGAAACTGGAAAATTTGTCGAACATGAGTATACAAACAACGCGTATTTTCTTTTTACCTAAAAAGTAGAAAGATACACGAAACGGTGGTAAAATACACTGTGCTCGAAAGGACCTTAATATAACGCTTTTATCGTGTAACAGCTTCTTCTCGTTGACGTTTTTCTTCGTCAGATAGTACTACGAGGTTTAAAGAAATTGAAATATTTATAAGCACTGCATTTTGTATTTACTTTTATCACTCTGACTGTTTCTATTTCCTCCCTCTCCTTCGTCCTTGATGGATGAAAATTTACATTTGTATCGCATTTGTACAATTCTCACTGCAAATGTTCGATACAGTTCCGAAAGCGAAGAACTTCATTAAGTCTTTCGTAAAAACGTGAAAAAAGAAGAATCGTTTTACGATTGGATTATCGAACGATACGTAAAGATCCCATAAAAATTCGAATGGATGTCGCGTGGCGATGTTGACTTGTCTCGCGAGGCCCTTCTCGTACACGTTCTCATGCCAGCGGACGAGGATTCGTACTCTCGAGGGCCGGCTTCCTCGAGATTCCTCGGAAACTTGATAAAAATCGCGCGACATCTTCCTTGGCGGTTAGGGGTTGGGGTATCCTCGGTCAGGCCTTCGTAAAGAAAAAAAATGAAGCTCACGAATAAAAGAAAGGAAGGAATCTCTTAGACGAGAGAACGTAAATATTGTTCAAAGCAATTAATTCTCCGGCAGACTACCACCTTCGCTTTGTCAGAAGGGTTTGCCTTGACAAAGAAGAGGAAGCTGGAACCGCCAGCAGTGACCAGTGGCCACTGTCATCAAAATACTCGATGGGGTTGGGGAGGAAGCTGACTGAGGTAAAGGGAAGGGGTAAAACGGAGGATAAAAGACAAACGCCGCCGCGTTGTCGTTGTCTGATCGTGGAGATTGCTTTATTTGAGTACATTTAGCGTAGAGATCTCGAAACCCTGCCGAATATTTTGTCGTAGCCGCTACCACATGCAACCACCCGTCTTTGCCAAGGAAGCCGAGCCAGAGGCGTAACGCATTAAGCATTAAAATAATGTAATCTGCCGGCTGAAATCAGGCGATAAATATAATCGGCCGGCGGAAATTTGTCGAGTGACGAGCACTCCGCTGTGTATATTCGCTGCACCGGTGTGTACCTTCGCTGTATCAAGATTAATTACACGTATTCTCCAACTATGGAGAAAGGCAGTATGTATCAAATCAACTCTCGACAAATTGAGACGAAATTTTACTACCGAACCTGCGCTGTCAAGCGTCACATTTTACATCTTTTTATATATCATAGGAATTCTATATCTATATTTAATCTAGGAATTTAATTTATTTATATTTAATTTAATGGTATTATAAAATTCAAGTTTATCGATATTACAGAGGGAGAAACATAATCTACTTATATTTCTATTCGATGAAATCAGAATTGAGACACAAAAATGAAGCAAGCTTCGTGCTTATAGACACAAACGCATGGCTGTTTATGCTATTCGCCATACGAAAATCGCGTCGAATATAAACTGGTGCGCATAAATCAATGACGTCCCATCAGCGACAGTCGCTTCAACTCATTCGCGTGACAAACTTGTGCAACTCAGTCCATACGTCCAATATAAGAGTTGCAGATGCATGATTTATTCAGGAGATCGGTCCTCTTTACAAGGCAATATCAAAATATTCATCGGTTTACAATGAGAGGTAAAGCTGCATATATGAATTCGAAAGGCAAAGAAAGAGTAAGAGACAAGCACCAGTCGAGAAAATAAATATGAAATCAAATTTCCTGAAATCGAGGAAAGAAAATTTAATGTAATCACAAATTGCATATTATCTTTCAAATTTTAGCCTATTGTTAGATGTACAATTTCTCATGGATCCGAAGGAGGATCAATGTTAACAATAAGCCGAATTGTTCGATAAGAAGAGGATCGTATTGGAATATTTCTGTTATATTCTTGAAAGGTGTCGATACAATATCTGTTTAATGTTTCGAACCTTGGTGCGTGCTCTCGCGAATGCTTCCGGATTATAAGCGCAGGTAAAAGGTGTGGTCGATCCTGCTGGATGCAACGAAAAACACGACCGCCCATTGTGAGGGATTCGATGATCCTGCGAGCTTGACGTCCAGCTCGTAAATCGGTAAAAGATCCCCTACCTGTGATCAGGATGTCGGAATAAGAACAGGCTATCTGCTATATTACGTTTCTGACTTTTCCCAAGTTGTTTTCCAAGACACATTCTTCTTACATATTCCATTGCTAAAACGCGCACACACGTGTATATATTTATATGTATATGTATATACTGGTAACAATTTTTCTTCTTTGAAATATCTTTAGAAAGCTCGTTGCTTTGTCGTGATATTTTTACACCTTTAAAGGGTTAAAACAGTCTATCATAAAGTGTATCGTTTATGTTTTTCTTGCCAGTCTCATTTCTTTTTCAAAAGATTACTTGTTTTTAGACTGCAGATATTTTTGACGTTTGGATAGATTTTATAAAAAATGAATAACAAGGTGAGACTTGAAAATTTGTTTTTAGATTTTAATTGTATATTATCATTTCGCGTTACTAAAAAAACAGAAAACGAAAACTCTTCAGTTGCAGGAAGAAAACAGATATCCCATGATCTGGGTCGGCTTAAACTCGTTATAAATCAAAACTCTTCCCAAGGTAGTCCTATTCTTGAGCGGCACGATAGCACAATGGCAACGGCACACAATCACAGAGAACGAAACGAAATGCGCTCGCTCAACCGATTTGTTTGTTCGACCGCCTCGTGATCGAGTGAAATCCGCTTAATGCGATCGAAGAGTTTTCGCGTTCGTGAGAGGTATCACGGGTATGAAAACACGTGAAAGGATCGTTCGAAGCTCCGAAGCGGGTGCGAGGGTTAAACAGAAAACAGGACGGGAAAGTTAAAAAGGGAGGGCAAGGGAAAGAAAAGGGGCAGCGTTGGACGCACACGACACGAGCTTACTTTTAGTTTCTGTGCACCACTCGAAACTACCCCAGGGGTATTAATTTCGTTTTATCAAACAACGATAATACTTGGAACGACCCTCCGTTTTTGTTTGCTCTTACTCTTCAATTACGCGCGATACGTATACGTTTGAGTTTTTAAGATGGTGAAAGTTCTCATAGGAAAAAGTATTTTATTTGTTCGGGGTTGCTGCGAGTTAGATTAAATCCGACGGTAATTAATTACCACTTTATGCGTATCTTGCTTGAAATTAATTTATAGTATAGATTACTTTACGAATAGAGAGTTACAAGTAACGTTGCCTAATAGGCTTAAAGGGAAACATAATGTCGAGCATTTTTTAAATAGGTGAATATTGCAGGAAATAAATTTAACGAATAATATTTACCAAAAGTTACTTGTTTTTTTAAATATATTTAATTACACATTTATACGAACAAATTTTTTATATTTTTGTTCCTTCTATCTAATACACTGTGACGTAGCAATTCTGGTATAATTTCGTTGCTATGATTTTATATAAATGGGTTAATGTTACGATGCTTTATAACATTTAAATCTTGTCTAACGTATACTGTACTTTTAGTACTATGACTATCCATCAACGGTATTTAATACAGGCTACTATTCGAATGATCAACTATTTAAACGTTCTATTATCACTAACACCGTATATTTTCTTTATTAGTTTCACGTGATACTGTTATTACATGTGTTATCATTTTCTGTATAATACTATGGAAAAGAAGACATAACTATTGACACGAAATAAGCGATACTTTAAAAGTTAGAAGGCAGTAAAAGTGTCGCAAAAGTTGAAACTTGATTTGAATTATTTATGGTACTGTAAAATAATCGCTATGAGAAAGGATGACTATCCTATCCGAAAAATTCTTTTCTTCAAACAATCGTTTGTCTTCCTACTAATTGGAAAATTAAATTTAGAAGCCACGATTATTCATTTTTCTTACTTCTCCCTACACTTTCCTGTTTGGAAGTCTTCTCACGATCGCTGGATTCCCAGCACTTGTCAAAATCGTTTCGAACGTCGATTAACAAACTTTGTCTGCACAATTTCGAAATAGTGCTCATATTCTCCTCCTGTATATCCTTGCCGCGTATCAATCGTGTAAATTTAAATTTGTTAACAATTTTTGCAAACGATCCTAAGGGCTGTTGCTGCTTCGAGATCGACCTTGGAAGAGACTCACATCCACGACTAGCTTCCGTGAGACGCACGAAAGTATCCGGATCAACGTTTATCATTCCGGCACTGGCAGATTTTACACGATCAGGACGAGAAACTGGACTGTTCGACAACTCATTCGCATTGTATTCGTTTATAAATTGTTCAACCTTTTTCTCATTCGTTGCTTCCTCTTGTGCACCACGATTGTCTGATGCCTCGTTCGACAATGAGTTCAGCGTATGATTTACATCCGATACACTTTTGTTCGTCACCTTCTCTTGATTTTCCGAGATCTGTTCGTAATGATGAGGAAACGTTCTCGAAGAAACTTGATGTTTGGTCGATGGAGATTCTAGCACGGAATGACAAAGCGGACCACCGCGACGCGACAAGAAATCTTCCTTCGCACGACGTACCCTTAACGAGTGCGATTCCAGAGACGTATCTTCGGAAATCGTGTTCGTTCGACCGTCTCTTCTCGCTACCACGTTGGACAGAATCGTCAATTTATGAATAAGATCGGAAGACTGCGGATCGAATTTCGAGGAAGACGCATCTTTGATCTTCTCGTCAACCTGGGTCTTCAAACTGGGCAAGCTAATTCCGAAAGAGGCTTGATTTTGCTGTTCGCCTGGCTTTGCTTGCACCGAGACGTCTGTTCGTTGACTCTTCTGTACGGCGGCTTGTTTAGACTCGCCATTTCTTCCTGGCAATTCGGTCGACGAAGCTCTATCTCGCTTCGTTTCTCTTGGAAACACGTTGCTTTCGCTGATCGACGATTTTCTCGAGCTCTCCACGGATTTGCATCGTTCGAAGGTTGGTTTCTCGATAGATGCCCGTTCCTCCTTGCCATTTCCTTCGACCTTCGTTTCCTTGGCTTCGCGATCCTTCGAGGATGGGCGAAGAGGCCAAGGCAACGAAAGGGACATCCTCAAAAGTGCATCTTGACGAGTTACTTTAGGGGATCCTGATCTGGATTTGCTTTTGCTTTTCCTTGTAAATACCTGATCGTTCTCGGAAGTGTCCTCCTTTTTAGCCGAATGCTCTTCCGAGCGTCGAAACGGAGAGAATATTATACGTTTCGTCCTAATGAAAACGTTTCGTGTCGGTGAGCTGGAAACTTGCTTTTTAACATTCGCTTCTTGATTAGTTGGAACGTAATGATCGCTGCTTGATCGACGACTGCTCTCGGAATTCTCAGTTGTAGCACGTTCCACCGGTGTTTTCGAGGATTTTGTTTTTTCGACGCAGCCTGTACTAGCTGTGGGCACGACTATCTTGTTCAAAGTTTCCTCATTGATGATGATTCTCTCGAAACAACGTTCCTCGCGGCTTGGCGCGACCGTGTAAGCAGTTGTTTCGATGGTCGGTTCGCGACGACATTCGCGTGTACAAGAATTTGTACTCGATGACTGTGAAGACGTCGAAACATTTTCGATATTACGATACTCTCGCCATTTTTTTCTCTCGACCGATCGTGCGTTCGTTGTAGCGTCTATCGAACAATCTTGTTTCTCACGGTTTGAATACTCGACGAATGATTTGGTGGATTTATAGTTGTTTAAGTGTAATTTCGTTTCTGATGTATCATGACCGATATCTAATTCTTCCTCGACTATACCATAATTTTCTTCGATTTTCTTTAAACTGTCGTCCCTCCGATTGGCGTAAAAAAGATCTACTTCACGCGTGGTAGGCTTGACTTCATCTAAGAGTAATTATGATATTTTTATTTCTGATTCGAACCTTTTTACCACGCTTACAGAATTTCTTAAAATACGAGACACGAATAAATTGCGCATTAAATTACAAATGTTAATTATTGTATTTATTAACTAATTAGAACGTACCTAATTCACAAGCGTTCGGTGTTTTTGGTAAACTTAAGGTCGTTTCTTTTTTACAATTCGCCATTGACTGCATATTCGTTAAAGAGCAACGAGAAGGATCGCTGGTTGCCAGGATTATTTCCTCGTATTCGTTGTTGGGCTTATTCGTTGTTTCAGCACCGTCTTTTCCACTATTGCCGCTCTCATCCTTTCCTACCGCTTGGTTATCAGATCGTTGCTCGTGCTCCTTTTCGCTCGATAACTCCTGGTTGTACCGACAGGTCGATACTTTTGATTGCGCTATGATAAAACTTTATTCTGAAGACAATGATCTTTCTTTCGTCGTTACTTTCATTTTTTTACTTTCCCTTGAAGAATCGGTTCGAACATTAGAAACAAACTAAGATTTTTTAAACAAATTAATCTTCGAGCTTTCACATTAAATTTTCTCTAAGTTGTATTTACACATTTGTCACCAATTGTAAGGAAAACAAGTAACAAAATAAAATAAAAAATATTTTGAAGGCAGAATGATAAACTGCGCTATAAAATTTCACAAAATCTACCATTGTTTCTTTTATGCCTGCACCAAAAATAGAACGATTTCCAAGATTCCATTCACGGATAGTTTTGTTTTCGTTCGTTTCTAGAACGGAAAACAAGGTATTCTTTACTTGGCTTTCGTCATAAACCTCAGAACCTATCAGAAGCTTCGTTAATTACCTTATTAAACTTACCATCAGATACATGCTTCTCCACGTCTCTTCCAATTGCTTCTTCATCGACGGATGATGTTACAGGAACATCTTCTCTAAAAATGGAAAAAATTTGTGAAGGTGTAATTCATTTCTTCATACAGTAGGTTCTTGCAGAACAAACGTTGATTTCATATACCTTTCGAAATTAACGCGACTTTGATCTTCTATTTTCTTTTCTTCTTTTATAACGTTAGATTCTGTATCCTCATCTGTCGAACAAATCGAACTACTTGATTTGACAGAATCTTTGTCCAACTCTTCTTTAATACCAGACATCTGCTTTTTACTCGTTGAACTTGTGGAGAACCAATGCTCTGACTCTTCATTGTTCGGGCAGATCGTTTCATTATTCCAAGATTTCGTCATTTCAGATTGTTCCAGACTCAGACTGTCTTCGCTCGAGAAACTTTTCCTTTGATTCCACTTGTTAGATTTCCAAAGATTGTGATCAGAATTTTCCTCGATCTCGATCAAAAATACCGGGGATGGTTCGTGACTGGAAGTGACTGTACCGAGTGGTACGGCGATACTAGTGGTTTCGCTCGCTGCAACCGAGTATACCGGTGTTTGATGAGGTTGCACCCTCTCCAGGGGACTTGCGGTTTCCTCGATAACGTCTTCGATGTCTACGATCATCGCCTCCGGTTCGGAGTCATCCATTATATCTTCGGCTACGTCCTCTGTTCTCCGAGAATCGACTGAGAAAATGAAATTTTGAAATTATAAACGAGGATATTAACAGGCTACGCCTGTTTTCACACTAGAATTACCAATGACAAGTATATAAAAATATTCATGCATATGAACGTAACGTAAAGGAAAATCTTTATTCGCATACTTCACCAAAAATCATTCGAATTCCTAAAAATGCACCGCCATAAATTTATAAAATTTCTGTGAATAATTATAAATTGTACATTTTGATTACTTTGGTAGTTCTAGTGTTAACACGGCTGTTGAAACGAAACAACTATAAATGATAATACTTACTAGTATCTGGCAAGATATCGACGCGATCCAAATCTTTCAATCTATTCGTGAGATGATCCAATGACTGTAAGCTGTTCGAACGACGTACAAAAAATGCAGTTTGATCAGTTTTCTCGATCATGGCGCCGACAGATTTCGATCTCTTCAAACAGCCGCCTTTCAACAATACCGGTTCGTTGCTTCTAGCTTCTAAATAATTACCTATTCAAACGATCATGTGGAGAAAACTGTTCTATCTGTGATTGATGAATTAAAATCTTACTTGTGGCTGAATTCGTTGATGTTTCGATAGTCGATCGTCTCAGAGAAGGTATATAACCGGGTCCTAGGAGGCGGAAGGTCGAGGATGTGGGCGATATTCCACGATACCGTTCCCAATCGTATAGTTTTCTTGTGAATTCTCGTGAAATACCTTCGAATCGGTAGGATCCGACAGACGTTCGTACGAAAACTTCGTTGCTATCGTTTAGACTCTGCGTTCCATCGGCATATGATCTTAAATAAAATATACACATTAGTAAGATGCGTGTCAATGCCAGGCTGTTCGATTTCGTGTGAACATGAAAATTAGTAGATTTACAAATTTTTGTGAATATTTCTTCAATTATTGGTATTACTGTTATTATTTTTAATTGGAATGTTAGAAGAAAAGAGTAGAGTAGAATTTCTATTTACGGTTAGTTCACTGTTAATGTCAATCTTAATAAATAAAACATGTATTTGCGTTATACCTTGAATCTGCATCAAAACACTCTTCCAACTGTTGAGCGTCACACCCCCGTCTCTCTTTAATCGTATTATTATTAAAAAATGATAGTAACCTTTCTAGAACGAAAAATTCGGTTTCATCTATCCCAGACGCGATTCTATGTTGATGCGATTTCGATCGTATCGAGTATTGGGAATCAGTATTGCCAGTCTCGTTCGTTCTCTTCGAATTTTCTATTTTTCGTGGAAAATCATCGCAGATCTGAGACTTCCCGTCGTTAGCGATGTCACCACATTCACTGTTAACTTGCGGGGTTGCGATCTCTCTATTTCTGTGCTCAGTTTTCGAAGGAGATCTCCAAAGTTGCCAGTCGGTCAAACGACGTCGTTTGATCCTCTGTTGTTCGAAAGGAGCACTTCCTCGTCGTACTTTCTTTGCGCGTTTCCAGTCCTGCAGCTTCTTCCTAAATTCAGGAGCTAATCTTTCTTCAGATAATAAACTTTCACGGGGACTTGGCAAACTGGGTGAAATTTCACGAACTTCTTTCGTGGCAACGCGAGGTGGAAGATTTTTTAAACGTTCCCATTCGATCAGTTTTTGGTGGAATTCGGTTCCCAGTTTTTCCCTAAGAGCTCGGTAATCTCGTTGTGTGCCCACTTGCGCGTTCGACGGTGTTGCCTTCTCGACATTTTCCACGCTGTCGTTATGACTACAGCCGATTGATGCTTCCAGTCCTGGTGAGTAAGAAAAAGAATTGTTATCGACGTTGAATTTTAGTGCAAACAATCATAGAAGTGCTCGTTAATTAATTAATTGATGAAAAACAACATTTATCTGACCCTAGTGATTCGTTGATTGGCAAAAGTTTATAATAAATTGTTCTCTACCAATCTCGTCAAATATAAATAAAGCAATACTTTGTATTATTACTGTTTATATCGATTATCAGAACTACTACGAACTTTTCGATCGTTCCAATATAAAAAATCGTCTTCTTTTGTCGCACGGAGATCGGCTGTTTGATTACTTTCTATTTGTGAATTTGGCATGTTGGTCGCAAAATTTATTGTCCCTGTCATTCGTAGAATCCATACCAATATCATCAAATATTCTGTACAGGGTAAGCAATGCAGCAAGACACTATGTAAAAGACCGCAAGACGTTAAAAAGGAAACGATATTATCGAAATGTAAAAAATATCAAGAGGATCTTGCTAAATGCCCAAAAATATCTAAGGAACAGCGATGTTGTAAGAAACTGTTTGCAAAACCTCCGCCAAAAGTAATAAATGCGTACGTTATTCTATCACATTAACACAATGATCCTCGACAACGATTTGTAACTTACATTTCAGTGCAAAGAAAGAAGCGTCGTGGATGTTTATCAGAAAGCGTATGAGAATGTTACGAAACAGTCCAACGCTATCTTGAATAACATTCAAAACGAATCAAAATCTATGTTCGTCCAGTTAACGAAAGACATAGAACTGTCGAAAAATAACGAGCAGGTATTGGTGAGTGGAATTTTGCACGACATTAAGAAAACGCTTCAGAAGTTGCTCGCGGTGGATCCATCGTTTGGTTCTATGAAACGCAAATCTGCTATGTCGCTGAATCACGAGGTTCGCCAGGCTTTCGAGAACGTGGAATACGATGTCGTACCCCGAATAAAACGAATAAAAGTAAATATCGAGTGTTTAGAGCGCGACGTATTGGTTTGCATCGATCGTGCCAAATCTCTGATACTCTCCTGTCGCAAATGCAAAACTCCGCAAGCGTTGGCCAAATGCATCGAAGAAAACGCAGTCTACGCGGAGAAGATATTAGACAAAACGTCTCAGAACGCGCAAACTGGTTTGGATAAAATCGAATCGTTGCAACGTGGAATTTTGGAATATCACAAGGCGTCGTTAACGAATGTTTCGCAAACGTGTCGCAAAAAGGGCGAAGCATTTTTGGAACACCTAAACAATTGTGTCACTGCTGCTAAAAACGAACAGAAACGGCGATCATCGTGAAGCTGGTCCTCTTAGAAAGAAATATCATTGTATGAATAGGTAAATTATTAAATTACCGTCTTGAAAAAGCATCTGTCTGGAAACGACGTTGATGAAATTCGATGAGATGCTTGAAGTTGAATTCGTTAGAAACGCTCGTCTGACTTTGTTCCATTTGGAGTCTGATCTCTGTGCTTTTGACGGAAGAATCGCTGATTCTCCACCATATGATCGCTGTTACATTATAATAAAAACGTGTGAAGTTTAAAAAGTTAATTAATCAAAATTAACTAAATCAATAATTAAGGTAAATAATTCGTGGACAAAATGTATCTTCGAAATATAAGAAGGGATTAATTTTTCATTTATAAAGAAAGACAATATTAACCTGCCGTTTAAAATCCTTGTTTATAGACAGGTCTCGGTATGTCTTCCTGGGCTGTGGAGAATTTCCGGCAGAGGTGTTTGTATTAAAAAAGAGTGGTGAGTTTGATTCCGGGGAAGATATGTATCTGTTGTCCTCATCGTGTGAAGGTATCGTAATAGTTAAAGTTGGCGTTGATCTCTTTGATGTCGATTCCGTATCTTTTTCGTCTATTTTATTCGACGATAACGTCGCGTGATCGTTATCCGATGTAATCCGAATTAATGGTTTTCCTTGTCCGATCTAGTTTTGTATAAAAATTTTATTTTGATAATAGAAAGATTTATATCGAGTAAATATTTTATAGAAAAGCGAATCATGATTTAAACTATATTATACTTTCGTATCTGTCGTTATCAATACGATAACAGCTAATGATTTTTGTTCGAGTAAAATTCATTTGTGAGAATTGATGTACGAGAGTAAATTTTACGTTCGTAAATGCATATATCGCAAAGACAAAGTGCGTGGAAAATAAAAGTTAGCGGATATTTAGCTAATTAAACTGCATCCAAATGTGTAAAGATAATAGACAATAAAATATAATTTAATAAATGACAATAACATTTTATTTACCTCATTTGTTAGACCCGTTTCATTAACTTGCAAAGTGTCCAGTATAAGGATATTATCATCGAGAGATTTGCTATGCCAATTTCCATAATCTGCCTTTTTATTAGGTTTTCTCTTTAAGGATTGGTAATCTAAATGATTTAAAGCACTTTTCTGCGAACCTACAAAAATTTAACGAATTACGAAAAAACATGAACATACGATCATCTATCAAGACCGAGTTTCAAAATTTGTCTGAGTGATTTAGTTACAAATGATCCTCACGTCTTTCATTTAAATGATTAATTTGCAAAAAGATAATATTCGACAAACCGTAATGGCAAAAATATTTGTAACGAATACATATATATGTAAACAAAAGTTTACGAATTTCGTACAATCATAAAATCCTTCGTTGAACGAAGATGGAGATGAAGTTCCACCAAAGAGCGTGCCTGTGTTACAAGGTTCGTTAACGGGTGACGAAGTGGCCGTATTGTTCGATTCCTTAACTTCAACATCTGGATTTCTGTGATATTTAGTCGTTGGAGTGGAGGGAGAGGCGGTGGTCGTCGATGACGTACTCGTTGTCATCGATGGATCTATTACTTCCGTGTCGTTCGTATAAGCCCTTTCCCACTTGAAAGCAGCTTTAACCCTGGTCCACTTTGAAACTTTCGGTGCGCTCCCAGAAATTTCATCTGTCGACGTTTGCTTGTCGATGTCGAATTTATTTCTCGTTTGTCTCGACGAGGACGATCGAATATTCCGCTTTTGAAATGGCGAATCTCTGCAATTCGATAACATAGCGTCTAACAAGGATTCTGCGAATCCAGTATCCTCCTCGCAAACGTTGATCGTCGCGTCCTTGTCTCGCTCGAAAGCATTTTCCAACTTCTGATTGGCATTACGGAGTACTTTCAGCCGCTCTAAATTCCTGACGCGTCTAAAAAATTTGGAATTGCGATCCCTGAGCTCGAGAATTTCCTCGGCGAAAGCATACAGACGATCCAACTGCTCGAAGGCGTCTTCCGCGTAAAGACTTGAAATAGCCATTGCAGACATAGCAGAATTTCTCGAAGGACACTCCGAGGTTTGACCTTCGAACGGCAACGTCCCGAAATCCGTCAAGTAAGCGATTATGTCTTCGTCTTCATCGACGTTTCGACTCTGTCCTACTTCCGCCTGATTTCGTGTATTTTGCAGACGCCATAGGCTCGCCCATGGATCCGGTGGAGGTACAGGTAAATCACTCTCATCCACTTTGTGTTTGGCTTTGAATGTCTTTTGTTCGTTAACGCGGCTCGTGCATGGTCGACCGATATTTCTTTCGGTCTTTTGACCACTGTGATCAGTAAACTTCTCATTATCCACCATTTGGCTAGTTTTATCTAATACGTTTACCAACGCGTTTTACATGTGCGTTTTACGCTGTTCGCTCTCTCTCTCTCTCTCTCTCTCTCTCTCTCTTTCTCTTTCTCGAGTTTGTCAATTGAATTATTAATATTCTAAATATATCTGAGTAATCTAATTTTAGAATACATCTTTTTTCATGGACATTATAGGCGTAGCACCGAATCGAATTTAGACACCTCTGGTAACAAAGTTTGGCATATTTAGAAATTGTAACATTTATTTAATTTGAAATTAACACAATACAGAATGACAGTCACTGCTGAAGTATTTAACTATAATGTCTTTTATCTTCGAAGCTGAAGTCAAGGTAACGGGGACGAACAATGAACAGCACCAAATTTTGTATCACTCTTTCGTTACACATCAGTAACAATTTACTTGTTTGATCCTCTATCGTTGATCCAACACGAAGTAAGCACACGACCGATGGTATTTTACCGTACGTTTAATTATTAATGAAACCGATGTTATTACGAATATTCGTGTTAAGGGATATCGCTAGGTCTTGCGGCGAATATCTCGAAGGTTCGCGGTGGGAATGCATTTTTTACGTTTGGCGGCGTCAAGAGAGCCGCGGAAGAAGCGGCCTGAAATCGCAACAACGTCCTCGCGTGATTATTTTCGGTAGCGAGCATTCGGCATTCGTATTTACAACGAATACAAGAGCGTATTCGTGACGATGAGGCTTTCCACCACGTTCGAAGAGCATGCGCGAGAGCATGTCCACGATAACCACGTAAAAGAGACGGTCTTCCTGTTCTCGTCGAAAATAGACGGTGGAAAGACTATGGCGTATACTCTCGAATAGCCGCCCACGTTTGTATTTATATGCGTCTGCATGCCCTGTACATGCCAATACAACTATTTTTTGCTACATTTTTACCGCCATATTTTTTATTATATTTTCTACCATACCATACACGAAAGAAATTTGCCTAATTCTCATGTACTATAGAAACATTTATGACTGCTACCGAAATATGAATAACGATCTGCTCTGTTTTTTACAACATAACTATAGTTAGACATAGAAAATTATTTATAATTTATCGAGATTATAAAAATATGAACATTAAGAAGTTATTCTTGCATCGGTAATCGGGTTAGGTCAGGCATTCGTGACCCTGCAACAGCAGCACCTGAAACCATTAACTCGTTAAATTCGTTCAATATTTTTAATCACCAAGTTTACTTACTCAACAAAATTCCTGACATAATGTAGATACTAGTAAGACACTGTATATTTAGAAAGAGTTTAGTAAAACTACCAACCAAGTATGGAAATATTCTGGATAAACCGATAATCGTACCCCTGAAATTATACTAAATTCACTAAAAATTGCATATATCTTTGTATACGTTACTAACAAAAAAAATATGCGTCTAATCACAGAAACTGTTTCATAATTAACCTTACGCCGGTAAAATAATTTTCCAGTAAAAGTATCGAAGTTGTCGTACGACCAATCGCGTAAGCTGCTAGTATGATCAATGAAAGAACGATTTGTACTATATTATGAACTGTAAATAATAAACCAAGACACGCGGCTGTTCCCACTAATCCTGAAAGTACTAAAAAATAAAATCGAAAAGATTTGGCCTTAATGATATAGCAACGTTAGAATGAAAAGTATACTAACGATACGCTTACCTAGAAATATTTTTCTACCAATAACATCGATGCCAATTAGCAACAAAATTTCTCCTAATATGTAGCTCAAAGATAGATAGAAAAGAATTCTGAAACGATCCGTGTCTATTTCTTGACAATTGTGCAAAAATCCTAATGCCAAGTTCTCTATATCGACAACGCATGTAGAATTCTTCTTCGCTGATTTGTTAAAGTTTTCTGTTTCTTGAAACAATTGCGTATTCCAAAGAGCAACCCAAATGATTCTAGTTATTGTAATCATATTATCACAACAAATGATAAAGCGTGTTTAATGCGATTACGTTTAATAGAAAACGATATGTTACCCTGGAAATTGTAAAAGGTTGATACAAAGTCCTAATATCGTGGTACATTTAAATGGTGTGCTGCATATCTTGCGGATTCGTTTGCGTGTTTTTATATAGAATTTCCACACTATTTTACTCACATTTCCTGTATCTTCTTCATCTTCCTCGTCTGGTCGAACACAATTGTCTAAAGTACGTAACTGGAATAATAAAATGTATTACTGTATATTATATATTTCAGTCGTTGAAATTTTATATAAAAGGTTTGCAGCTTGAAAATGGTTGTAATGTTCCAATATTTTAGCAGTGTTATTATCTGAAATTTGACTCACAGAAAAATTGTACTTATAAAAAGAGAAAAATGACTTAATATAAGATAATCGTACTGTATAAGTATCGGCATGCTTCGAATTATTAATTGCATAGATCTGCCGTAATACAGTTAACGCTTCTTCGTACCGACGCCGATAAAGCAAGTATCTAGGACTTGCCGGTAATAAACTAGTCGCACATGCCATGATCAGATTTGGTATACCTCCTAATCCTATAAGGACTCGCCAAGAATTTGGTCGAAATTTTTTATTTTGTAATCGCACGATCGAAGGCATCAATAGCCATGACAATCCTATTTTCAATTACCATAAAACGTTTAATGACTTTAGGACTTTCGTACTCCTTTATAATCTTTACCTAAAGCAGACACATAACCAATAACTCCTAATACATCCAAAGCAACTAAACAAAAGCCTCTTCGTTTCATGGGCAAAAATTCGATTACATATACTCTTAAAACCACGTTATTACCGGCTAATCTAAAAAAATATACATTGTTATACATATGTAACGAGCAGATATTTTCAGCTTTACGTGTATATATACCTCACTTATTATGCATGACAATTACACATGTGATTTCATAGATAGTAATTGGACTTACCCCAGTCCAAGTACAAATATTGAAAGGTATATCAGGAAAGTAGTTTGCGCAAAGGATAAACTGATAGTGGCGCAAAACACAGCGATCATAGTGGCGGGAATCGATCCTTTACGTCCACTTGCATCGATTATTATTCCAAATACAAATGCTCCTACAGCCATTCCTATACACAATCTTATTTTCATAAAATATTATAAATTATCTAAATATAAAATATTTTATAATTTATTTTAAATATATTTTATTTGGAAACGTAAAGACACAAAGTAAAAAGACTTATAACATCATTGAATTAGGATCAATGAGGTTTTAAAACGGTCTCTGCTAACCAGTTATTTTTCATTCTACCAAGGAGACTACAGGGTTTATGTAACCAGTAATTGCCTGATATGTGATCAGATTATTTTCCGCTTATTGTTAAAGTAATGGCAAGAGAACCTCGCTTGATTAGTTATACTAGAGGAGAAATTTGGTTAGTTGGTACAACTCTGGTTATACTATCATTGTAATTTATATTAACATATAATTGACCTGTGACGTCATTACTAGTTACTAATATTGTTAAAAAGATAGTAAGAAAGAACCCCTTTCATGATCACTTTCATGATCATCTAAGATTTCTTCATTATTTCTCAACATCGACAAATTCTATCTACTAAGCAATATGCTTTTTTAATCATTGTTTCATAATCTCTTTTTTTATCTTGCTTAACTTATGAGATTTCTTTATCTTTGTTTTTACGGCAGCAGAGGAACTAAATAGCGTTGAAACCATATTTCACCTTATTCAATTGTATATAATTTTGATTTACTTGTATTTACATACGTAAATTTTTGTTGATAATTAACAATTATCAGTTGGTCATATTCTTGTAAGAAATGCATAAACTAATAAGCCACATTTGTATAATCTATCGATATATATATATATATATATATATGTATATGTACCTAAAGTTAACATAGCATACATAGTAGTCACTTGGCTTGTATTTAGGCTTAAATCACATGCCATAAATGGGATTATAACTAAAATAATTGGAAGAACGCAAGCTTCTGCAAATGCACACATACCACACAATCCAACAATAAAGCAATGACAAAGCCCACATCCTGTAATTAAATATCAAATTTTATGAACATAGTTATAATGTTTTAATATTTTATTCCATACTCGTCCATAGTCGTTGAATAAAAAGATTTCTCTCTTTTTCTGTGCCTTGAGTTCTTAAGCTAGCCTTGAATTTACTAACCATTCTAATGAATCATTTTCTAATTTTACGTTTCTCATTTTCTAGTGTTACGTTGCAGCCGATAAAAAGAATTCAATAACTTATAATAAAGAGATGTTGAAGTAGTGTAATTTCAAAAAATATTGTACTATTATAATAGAAAGTATCATACAAATACAAATAAATTGTAGTTATTCTTGATACATTCTCTCTATATTTTAAGATTAAAGATAATTTCAAAACATTATTATTGAATTCGTCATTTTGTAGGCTATGATATAATACTAAATACATTTATATCAAAAACATCTTAATATTCTGAAAAATATGATATGAAAAAGTGAAATATTTCTATTCAGTGCTCCATCAAGAATATATTTCGCAAATTATGTATTGATCAGTTTTTAACATAGTAAATGAATGAATTATTTAAATTTCTTAACCTGCTTTAGCAATAACCTTTTCACAGTCATTAGTCATCATATATTATAGAATTTGGCAGATACTGATTTACAGAATTCCATTTGCTACACTGAGAAGTTATTGAGACATACATTTATCATCTTATCGTAATAACATCAATTCAGTAATTTCAAATTCATACTCTCAAAATTAAGTTGCTAACAAAAACTATTTAATAATTGAAAATAACAATCTTCACTTTGAAGACACACAATTATACACATAGAAACATTAAACAAAAATAATGGAGAATATTAAATAAATAATTTAAGCACACAATATATGAAATACATTTATTGTAGGGAATGAAAATAGTTCATATTGAAAATATAATTAGCATTGATATTTAAATAATATCCTATTCATTACAAAATAATCTACTGATTTTTAGTACGGATAAAGTATTATACACAAATGACAGTTTTAATAAAATGTAGGAATCTTTTTAATTGGTGCATTTATGTATCTTTGAAATATTCCTTAGAAGCAGCCACATCAGGCTTCATAGTCTTCTTTCCTGGTTTCCAGCCAGCAGGACATACTTCTCCATGTTTATCAGTATACTGGAATGCTTGAACTAAACGCAGAGTCTCATCAACAGATCTACAAATACATGAATTTGTTATGTAGAGCAGCATTCAAAACTATATGTTATATATTAAAACATTATTTTATCATATCAATTTTACCTGCCAACTGGTAAATCATTAATAGTAACTTGACGTAGCTTTTGCTTGTCATCTATGATAAAGAGACCACGGAATGGAACTCCACTTTCTTCATCAAGCACGCCATAATCGCGTGCAATTTTAGTGCTTTTGTCAGCAAGAAGGGGAATGTTCATTTCACCAAGACCACCTTGTTTACGTGGTGTATTTACCCATGCCAAGTGACTGAAGTGAGAATCGGTAGATGCAGCAATGAGTTTACAACCAATTTTCTCAAATTCTTCGGCACGATCAGAAAAAGCAATGATTTCAGTTGGGCAAACAAATGTACTGTAAAACAAATGATCACGTATCAGTATATGATATGTTAAACTATACATATAATGCCAAATATAAAAATTATAAAATAATATATTTACAAATCTAATGGATAGAAGAACAATACAACATATTTCCCTTTGTAATCAGAAAGGGAAATTTCTTTAAATTCTCCCTTTACAACTGCAGTACCATGGAAAGCAGGAGCAGGTTTCTGAAGAGCTGGGACTGGCATGATGGGTTTTGAATTACTGCAACAAAAAGAAGATTTTTATCAATAAGATTGAAATTACTTGATGAAGCAAATTGTAGAACTTTGTTGAGCTTGTAAAAAAAAGAAAATTTGTCTGTATAGTAGCTTGTTATAAACAAATTATATATATATATATATATATATAACAATTATTTCTTTATATGAAATATATGAAGAATACAAATATTCATAAAATTGTAAATATGCGTATGTTCAACCTTTTATCATACAAATAACCAGATTATCATACAAATAGTATATAAATTATCTTTAACCTTCAAGTTCCAAATTTCATAACATTATCATAATCGAATTTATCTTACCTATAAAGAAGAGTAACGAATTTTTTCCGTTATATCTTTAACCTTCGGCTTATCGCTGTTACATAAATCCTAATTCTCTTTTTTGTTATCTAAATATTACGTATAAATTTGTTAAAAAATAAGAGAAAAAATATACTTCGTAATATTTCGCATTTTTTATGAAATTAATATATAAATGATTTTAGAAAATGAAATATCAAAAATTATTACTAATTAATGTATTTGAAAATTAGCTGAATAATAGCAGATGAATAACATGATTGATTACTGAAAGCAATGAATCTTCTAGAACTGATGAAATAATAGACCGGTAAGATCAAGCATTTCAAATTACAAAAAATATAAAAACAATAATTAAGATGTTTTATAAAATGTTAAAAATTAGCACAATTATGTAAAATAGTCTATATTAGATATTTATATCCGAAAGAAAACTTTATTTCAATTATGCTGACTGTCCAGATTTAAACGTAAAAGATTAAAGATTTATTTTGCAAGTATAAAATTTTTCCCATACTTATGCAAGTACCACACAATCATCGACCTTCGAAATACATATTGTAGCACATATTTCATATAATACAATTAAATATTATCTGTGAAATTAATGAATTGATTTCTAGTAGTAACGTCGATATTCAGGCTTTCTACAATATCTTTTTTGTGCGATTATGGACCATCGAGAACCTTCCGAAGGAAGAAACAGAATATATACATCTTCGCAAAAAGAAATCAAATACAAACGATTTTAATCTAAGTTTAATAGAATAATAAAATATAATTCTTATTTTAATGCTTATCTATAAATATTTGTAATATTTAACAATTATTAAATTTACGCTTACAAATATTGTTAAAATATTTATAAAAACAACTGAATAACGATTGAAAGTATTCCAAAATGAACTAAATATAAATACTACCTTAAAATAACAATTGCGTACAATTATAATTTTTCGCTTTGTGATAAAGTCTACTTACTTTGTATTTTATACGTAAGATCGAGTGAACTTTCTCGCTTCCAAAGAAGTATGGGAATAGTAATCGGTTCCAGTAGAATGTACGTAGTAATATTTGCAACCGCAATCGAAGAAGACTATATGCGCCATCTGTAGTATGTACATAGCGCCATCTAAGTTTTCATGTCGGTGCGGTTTATTCTTTAAAGAAATATCAGTCTTCTTTTTTAATAGGTATTATTAAATATCATTTATATATAATACTTGCAAACAAAAAGAATACAAGCTCTAATTTCAACAAATGTACATTTCTTATTATTTAAAAATAAATATTAGAAATGATTAGCGACTAATACTACTAACTGATTTACTAATCTAATAGTGAACAATTTGTTCAATACCTGCGATTTTGTTTAAACTTGAATATGTAAAGAAAGCTACTTGAATAAGCAAGATATCATAAAAAAGAGTTACGTACAACAATTATGAATACTATTAATTGTACTTTAGAACTAAACCTAACCTATCCTCAATCTAGAAAAAATCCCAAAAAATTTCATCATTTTTGCTTACTAGAGTTAAATATAATGCTAAACCATTTCTCAATAACTTAAACCGGTTTGGATGAATAGTCGTATTAATTCGGCCATTGTGTGGCGGTTGGCCAGCATTCCGCTGCTTTACCTAACTGAGATCCAACGAATTTATTCAGTTATTCTTTAAAGGGACTAAGCAGAGAAATGCTGTCTGACCGCCTCACGGTGACCGACTTAATACTAGTAATAACCCAACCCAGTTTGAAAACTATGGTCGAGCGTCGGTTATATGTACAGACAAAAGTTGTTGAAAGTATTGAGCTTTATGACATATTTCAAAATCGATGAAATGTATCGACATATTTCAAACCGAATCACAAAATAAAAATAGCGAAATTTTCTAGGATTTTTGTTAGATTGGAATTAGGTTTAAGTTTAGTTCTAAAGTAAAAATAAATACTTATAATTGTTTAAGATACCTTTTTGTGATATTTTGCTCATTTAAATAGCCCTTTTTAATATATTAAAGTTTGAAAAAATCGAAGATACTACCCAAATCGCTAATTATTACGCTATTTCTTTGTAACAGAAATACCTATAGATGTCTTTCAGTGAAAATTTAGTTTTCATTTCATAAATTAGTAACATATGTATATATAATAATAATAATAATTATTATTATTATTATTATTATTATTATTAAATACTATTAATAATTAATAATAATTATTATATTAATCTATATATGTAACATATACTTTTATATGTAACAATATATATAATGTGTATATATATAAATATTCGTACAAATAAATAAGTAAATTTGAGTTAATCTTCTTTTGTTGATTTCACAAATTAATTCATTGATTATTTTCTGAGAAATACACTAAATCTTACATCTGGTTTAATAACGACAAAAATCTTTGTTTACTGTATAGTGAAAAGAAGCACGTGTGATTATTGTGTACTTTAATTTATGAAATAAGTGATTAATTTTTTTTATTTTTTGACAATGGACACGTTTGAATTAACTATTTGGAAAGGTGATTGGGGTTTACCGTCAGTTGACACGGAATGTTTGCAGGTTTTGGTATGTAATTTGTGTATAGGTTATAATATATTCTCATTGTCACAAAACGTTATGGAATATTTTAATTACTCTTATATCTTGTAAACAAGATGAATGGTAATTTCAGTATTTTAATAAACAATATGTGTGTTACCTAATTTTTCATTATTTGAGTACTGCTTATAAATATGTATTGAGCGTCTGGTCCGCGTGCTTGTTGACATATTTACGATCATATTCCATAAAATACTTCTCGCCAGCTGCTCATAACAAAAACCATAATGGTTCAATAAGATAATTTGAACTTACTTTAGTTTTTTAATAATTTGTTCTTATTATCATTTATCAGTCATGGATTTCTATATGTTGATCGGTGCTATATTTCTTATTTTTCTAGGTTTATGCCAAATTTAATGATATACCTTTGAAAATTAATGCAACTAGTAATCCATTTAATGGCAACTTACCTATGCTAAAAACTAATGATGGTACATTTAATGAAACCAAGGATATAATAGAATATTTTAGAGGAAAGAATTATAATACAGAACAGAATTTAAGTCGAAAAGAATGTGCAAAAATTATGGCTTATAATACAATGTTGAAAGAAAAATTATTCCCAGCATTGCAGTTCATTTGGTATGTACATTCTCTTATTACAAGGCAAGAGTATGTGAAATAAAATTCAATGGAATTGTATGAATTAAAAACGAAATATTATTACCTTTAGGTGGATAGACGAGAAAAATGTGAATGAATTAATAAGACCATGGTATTGTAAAACACTGCCCTTTCCATTAAATTTTTACTATCCAGGAAAATTTGAACGACAAGCTCGAGCTATGCTTGAAACTTTGTATCCTGTAGAAGATAATATAAGCGTCATAGAAAATAAGGTAGTTAGATAAATTAAGTAGACTGATTTCACAAATGATAATACTAACATTTTACTCATAATATTAAAATTTAATAACTGAATTTAATATACTTACATATACATTAATATTTTAATATAAATCTGCATATTTGTGGTAGTTATTCTCTACTACTCCTAATATTTATAGTAATAAATATTAAGTTGTTGCATAAAATCAATTTCCAATAAATTCAAATAATTTTTTAACTCAAATACAAATTATTGAAATTAATATATTTTTCTCAATTGTATATGTCTTTGTTAATTACTTAAAGTACAGGATTTTTCATCTTATATATAATTCTGATATTATATATGTAATAGGTTTACTCTGAAGCACAGAAATGTTTGACACTGCTATCCACAAGTCTTGGGGATTCAGTATATTTTCTGGGTGAAGAACCTACTCTATTGGATGCTATTGTATATTCTTACTTAGCACCATTGCTCAAAGCTCCTTTACCGAATCCAGCATTACAAAACCATTTAAAAGCCTGCACAAACCTAATGTCGTACATATCCCGCATATCGGAAAGATATTTTTCGAACGAATGTTGCGAATATAAGACCAAAGAAAATGATCAAAGTATAAAAAAATATGCGCAAAATGAATTCCCTAACAAGAGACGAAATCAGTTCTTTGCTGGATTTTTTGCTACTTTGGTGATGGCAACTTACGCATTTTCAACTGGAATATTAGAGGTAAATACTTTTGATGCAATACAGTGAATAACATAGATAGCAATAATTTCTTTATAAATTCAGTAGATATTTGTGTTTTAGCGGTAATGATTTGCATAATACAGTAAGTATGTATAGTTTTCGTATTGTCGTAGATCGTTAATGAATTATAATTTATAAACAATTTTTATTTATGATGAAATTTTACGCTGCTTATTTTTTTCGTATACGTTTCTTCAAACAAAGATTAGTGTTTACTTCTAAAACGTAATCATAATACTTACATTAATTATGTATAGCTAAGGGTTAGCTATAGGGGTGGCATACATGTGGTATTCGTCATAATGACGGTCATGATTTCCTAAACATTACCGATAATCTGACAGAAAAATTTTCTTAAGAAAAATTACTTAACGTTGAATCGACACAATCAATAAATCAAATATAACAAATTCTAAAAAGCGCTTTTTCAATTAGAAAGTCAGACACACTTACTTTTTTAAATAACATAATATAATTTTTTATAGCCAGTGTTGTAAATTTCATGTAGTGGACCACTTATTGATTAATAAAGATAAATGCATATACATATGTAAAATAAGTAATATATCTACAGTATTTAGCTTATTCAAAACGAAAGTATAAGAAAGTGCCGACCATAATACACAGTGACGTCGAATATAATAAGCGTTAATAATAGTCAGAAAGTTAACTATAATTACAATAATTACTGCACCAATTTCACATGACTTTCAAATCTAATGTGCCAATAGTATATATGTTTATACAGTATGACTTACATTTACGAAACTATGAAATTAATTATTAGGAGGAATATGCGCTGAGAGAATGGAATATACTTATGTTTATTTTAATAATATAGTGGTACATACGCATCCTGCATGGAGCCAAAACGCACGTTTACACTAGCGTATCTTATTTATGTGGTTGGCTCATGGCATAATATGCAAGTACATATATCGTATTAGTTTGTATAAGATCATAGTCTATTTCGTAATTAAAATTATGGAATTCTAGGATATAAAAGGAGCGGTATTTTGAAATTCTACATGCAATTCCTAAAATTAATATAGAACATTGCGATCGGATTCACGTACATTTTGAATCATTTCGTACTTTGTATTGTGTCAGTCATTATAATCTACGGGTTACATTCCCTTTTAAACGTACTGTCGAATCATCGTATTCGGATATTCAGTAAGTGCCTAAGAACATCCCGCGTCACTCATACGTAAAACTGAGCAAGAATCATCGCTAAATCGAGGCTTTGTAATTCTTGCAACTAGATTTATAATTCTTGTAACTTAGATTATTTCAAGTTACATTGTAGTTTTGATTCTTTGTTAGAATATACTCGTATTGTTAAGTTTAATTCGTATCATTTCTTTCAAAACCCAGCCTGTAGTTATTAGGCGGTTAACCAATGGATATTTCGTATTGATACATCTTTGTGGCTCAAGGTAAGTAAGTACTTACTTTGCCGCTGTAATTATGTGTGCATTTTGGTCGATTTATATTAATAATGCATGAATGTTATAAAAATACGTAAATTAATAGCGAACTAATTATCAAAAGCAATATTTACTATCTATAGAATTAAAAGATACATGTATATTGTATGAAACATTTTTTATGAAAAGTATTTGATAGGTAACTTAAGAGAAGCTTCTATAAACCAAAATAAGACGAAAATACAAAATTGCATTTGGGGTTGTCGTTTCTTAATTACTGAAATTTAAAAATTAATTAAAATATTTTTGAGATTCAGTAAACTTCCACGAACAAATTATTAAATACAGCTTAAAAGACATTTATATATATATATATATAAGAAATAAATTATGATGTATTTATAAAACGTTTTCAAATAATACTCTATATTTTAATTATACTTACAAATTTTAAAAATTTGATACAAGTAAGATATTTACACTTTTCCTGTTTATAAGTAAGATGATACATACATATTTAAAGTTCTCTAAATAAATTACATTCTATTTATTTGAACGATTATAATAAATTACTATTTTAAGACATGCAATATTTAGTAAAAATAAGTATATTTTATTGTAAAAATGATTTTAGAAATGGAAGCTGGTAAGAATTCCTCTGAAACATATAAGGGAATAAAATATCAGAAGTTCTATATTCATGGATTTGAGTTTAAGATAAGAAGAAGTTGCACGTATGTAAAATAAGGCCGAATTTTAATTAATCATGTAAATATTTTGATTCATTTTCATCACTTATACAACTAAGTGCAATAGAAATCAGAGATATTCTGTCCAGCAGATTGTAATGTGTAATTTTAATTATTGACATTTATGTCATGTTAACGTTAGAAACATATGAAATATATGTTAAAGGTACCGGTAAAGGAGAATGAAATTGCAAACGTACCTGTTCAAGATGCTCTTATCTACGATGAATAAAATGAAGAAATTGGGAAAATTATTTCATTGGAAACACAAGTTTTACTTAACATTAATATAATTTCCTATCTTTTTAATACTACAATTTGTTCTTAATGTTATTATCAGTGGAATATGATTGTAACCATTATAAATAATCCCAAATTATATAAATAAATACTTAAAACCAAATTATGTACAAATAATGTTTCAATTGTTATTATTTTTGTATCGCGATAAAATGCCTGAAGTAGCTTGTTGAATCTCCTCTAAGAAACTTGTAGAATTATGGATAGTAGTGCCACCTAAAATAATTTTTATCCCAGGATTTTGTTTATTTAAATTATGGACTGTTAAACTTTCTTCATATGTTGTTCCTCCGATCATAAAAACGATGATATCTTGTGGCCTGTAGAATAACAAATACACAGTTACTAATATGCACAATAGTGCGCGCACACATATACGCACAAATTCCTAATTATAAATTTATTAATTAATTTTCTATTCTGAATTCCATAAAATATACATACATACATACAATTTACCTTTTTGACATCATTGTATTTCCAAGATATGGAAATGTTTGCAAACTTAGCTTTCCTTTTATTAAATCCTCAAGTGTTTCATTCAGTAATGGCGTATGTTGGGTATAAATATTATCTACTCCACTTAAACCTTTGAATAACTTTTTAGTAATCTTGGCTACTGCTTCTCGATCAAATAAGTTATTTTGCCTCGCATTAATTCCGCTATATTCTAATATGTTGTATACTAGCTGCAATATCATTTTGAAATTGTAATAAATTCGAAGCTTATACCAAACTCACGAATAAAAGTCTATTCATTTTCATATACCTTCAAAAATTTTTCCGAAACACCTCTGTTTTTCAATAAGTTCAATAAACCATTGATATCATTATTTGCATATTTCTCATAATGAAGCGCATAAAGCATGACCAATCTCACAGCATCGATTTCTCGTATTTGTTGATTATTAATAAGCTCCCTTATTTTTTGTAGCTTTGATAGTAAAGAAAAACGTATAATTATTTATTGTTAAGTAACCCTTACAAAAGCATAATAATTTGCAAGCACAATTAACAACTTGTTAAATTTACTACACCTGCATAGAATGGTCATTTTGACAACTAAGTTCCTGTTCTAATTCCGATACTTGCAGTAAATGATGTTTTTCCACAAGAGAAGATAGTTCGCCAACTACTGTCACATGCTTTGATACCGTACCAGATAATTTTTTAAATAACGGATAAGTTTCGACGAAATTTTTCATATCGGCTATGCTTTCTACTTTCTGATGTTTCTTAGCTTTCTTTTGAAATTCATCCATCAATTCTTTTATTGTTTGCCCAATTTCGCCAAAGTTAAGATATAAATTCTGTTGAAAAATATTTCTGTTTTAAATATAAATTATACTAATAATAATTAGAAAATTATTATTATACATATAGCGGAATCCCATATAACGCGAAATGTACCTTTAGTTTAACGTATATAAGGAATCCTATTATATGTATCTATATACACATATATAAAATCATCAATAAAACGATAATAGGCATAGTCTTACACTTGCATAAAATTCATCATGTTCTGCACTAAGAACAACTTCTTTTAATTCCTTCGAGATACCCTTCACATGTGATAAATTAACACGATTGTTGTTAATAGTTAATAATTCATGAACCATTGCTTGATAAGTCCACTGATTTAATAAGGGTGTAACAGGATCATCTCTTCGATCAACTATTAATAAAATCGGACTAGAATCCTGTCTAAATTCGAACGAATTCGATTCTTTACTTAATACTTCGCGTATTTTTTCTGATAATCTCTTTGCCATTTCAGAACTATTTTGATAACGTATATAAGGACATCTTTTAATTGATAATAAGACTGAAATTAAGCCTAGGACGGTTCTGTGTAGATGTACTGGATTCCATAGCAAGCCTTAGAAAAACAAATTATTTTTATTTTATCTTTTTATATTTTTCGCTCTCTTTTTTGCTTTCATCATTACATTACACCAGTTTGGTGTAATATTTATTATCAAAAACTTTATAATAGATTTCTTAATCATTTTTTCACGTAACGATTCTCAATTAATTAATTAGTTATAAAAAATTCGGTACCTTGCGAGCATGTATTAATCCCAAGTGAAAACAAATGCGGACTGATAGCTAAATAATCTGCGTAATATTCATGAACTTCTCTTACTACTTCTTGTTCATCACTTTCAGCTAGAAGTTTGATATCAGCCTTTGCGATAATATTACTGAAATCTAAATGACAATATAGTGATTATAGCCTAATAGTTGATTGATATAATTATCATTAGCATTTTACAATTTCAAAATAATTGGGAATTATGGAAATAATAACAAGTAATCTCCTCTCTTTTCACCTATCTATATTTAGTTACAGGTCATCTAAAGTAATATGATATACAGATTAGCACTTTGTACAGAAATAAGGTCAAAACACAAAACGCTATCGTTAAACAATACGAGAAATACATGCATAGAACAGTAGATATTAACAAAATTTACTATCTAAAAATCAAAAAGTACTATAATAAATCAAGAACAAATCATTTTTGCATTATGTTAATTTTAACAAGTGCTATATAAATACTGTGGTACATAATTTTAAGTTAAATAAATAAGTTTGGTATATTTTAGTCTGATACATTTTAGAATACTGGAATACTGAATTTAAGGATGCAAAATTTTTTGTAATTACTTACAAATATAGTATGTGCCATATTTGGGACACCTTAATTCGTTGCAGAGGTATTCGATATTTTCTTTGGTTGGTCTTATGAAAACTATACATTTCAAATGCTTTAATCCTTCGTTACGAACATTTGTGTCAATCCTTTCGAATAAATAAACTTCTTTAAGAAATATTTCCGACTGACTATATAGTAAACTCACGATACTTGTCTGGAAATATACAAATTATAAACTTTCCTTTGAATTTATATATGTATTTGTTTTTACGTAACTCGGTTATCTTGGGTATCATCAATTACTTAATTACTAATAAATCATTGTAAGATTGCTTTAATCAGATTGTTAAGATTTTTTGGATTAGAATGATACCACGATATTTAAATTATTTTCTACTTGTTGTAGACATTCTGCTATATTTCACATGCTTTTCCTATATCTTGTTCTCATCCTCTGCGTCTTTATTGCAGGACGAGTCGAAATCAGATAATAGCGGCTAATTCAGGAAAACTCGCCTGTCCGACTATTTAGTAAAGCTCGGTTCCGAATTGTGACTATTTAAGCGACCAATGTATTTTATTATATTATATTTGTAATAAAGACATGAAACAATTATCAAGTGAAAATATCTCAAACCAAATTATCTGTTAGTCATTGAAATTGAGGAAATTAAGTCAAATTTATGAATATTCAAACAAGGATTTTAATCTTTAAAAAATTGGAGCTTCCATTGTTAATTTAAATTTTAACGTATTTACATGCAGTAGTAAAGTTACAATACAGAGGAAACTATATGATTAGATAAACGTTGAAGATCTCTTACTAATTACAGGATATAGACTGCACTGTAAATAAAAATTACAAAGTTCAAGCATATATTTTGGCTAATGTATACTTCAAATTTAATAGACAAGAATATGAATAAATAATGTTATTTAAGTATATTAAAGATCAAAATCCAGTTTAAATTCTACATCAAATGTTCTGTCTTTAACATATTTTTTATACGGTGGACTGAGAATCATAGTGACCCAGGTCAGTCTACTCCTGCTTCTCATAAGATGCTGTTTTATTATGCACTTTAAGTTAGATTTTGTTTAAGCTGAATGTTGGTTGTTTATTACAGCATTCATTCATTGTAGTATATATAGAAATATGTGAATCTTCTAATATTTATATTGATATATACATTTAAGGGAATTCCACTCCAGGCAAAGTTATCATTTGATACAAATAACATATAGATAATAAAAATAATCAATTTACTTAACTATATTACCTCGGCATGTTAATGTCACAATTAATGTCAGAAATAAAATTTTTCTAACAAGAGTCAGGAATAATCTAACATTTAAAGAAGGGATAAGTTGCAATCGTTCCAGCATTTGTTGTAATACCGCAATGTTATTAATAAAAGCTATTTATTGCTATGTTTTTTAATTGTGATATTGTTTGCCACATATTCCACCTTGATTTAATATACATAATGAGTTATATTTTATATAAAATTAAAAAGAATATTTCTCCTTATTACTGTTATTATATATTTATCAATATTATTCATAAACTGCAGATGTTCAACAAATTTAAAATAAATAAAAATATATAAAATCAACATATCTACAAATATACGCATATAGATCTCAACCATTATCAAAGAATTTATAGACAAAAAAAGAAAAAATGCATGATGTTTTACTCAAATAGTAAAATAGGTAAATCATAACAATATTTAACATAACAGCAGTTTTATAATTAACTAACATTATCTCAATAAAAATTTAAAGTAATGATCAAAATCTTATAATCTAATCGCTATAAATTTCATTTCTTAGAAGTATGTCAATGAAAATGTTCATATAGTTCGATGCTATCATAGAAGTTTAAGATTTGTTTATATGTACATAAGATTTATTTATAGGTCTAGAATTATTTATATAAAGAAAAAATTCCACGAAGGAGGAGAATATATCAATTAAAATTAATATTAATAGAAATCAAAGTACTATAAGATTCAATAAGTATAAAAAAAAAGAAAGAGAATTCAATACAATTGTCGTAACTTTAACAATTTACATTTTTCATTTTTTATGAACAATAATACAATGTATTTTATCAATTGCATACATAAGATGAATGAATATATTATAAAAGTTCATAATTTAAGTTGTTTCATGTAATTATATTTCAGTTTGTAATTTTTAAATATTATTTATTATACAAAATCTTGGATTTACCGTTTGTTTATCCATCAAAAGAACTTTCATGCCAGGTCCACTTTCTTCTGTCATACGAGTAATATAAAATTTTAATGCAGTAATTAAATTCATTTTATCTTAATTTTGTTTATCTGTCTGTAACTAACAATTACATCTTGTCAATTGATAATAATTATGTATTTAATCTGCATATATTACAGATTATGAAAAGCATACACTTCCCAAATGTAAACACCACCTACTATCACTGGTCCAAAAATTTACTTTGAGAAGACCAAGATAAGACATATGTAGTAGAATTACGGAACTGAAACTGGAACTAAAATTACGAAATGGAAGGAACATAGGGAATTAGTACACTAACTAGGGAATAAATGTTGAATCAGTTTTCTTCTCTGTAATTTTCAGAAACATTTGTGTATTACTAAATATTTTAATATCTAAGAAACTGAATTTCTTGTTTGTCAATATATTATATATGTAAAAAATATTAAAATCTTTATACAATTATTCGGTTCATTTTTATTCTAGTTATCATAACTTAAACGTATTAATTGATATTTTACGCGCAATATACAAGAAAGATATAAATTATATCTTTTTAACCATCTCTTGGTATTGTTTTATCTATGGTATAAGAAATCTCAAATTTCAAAACATAAGTTACGATATTTGAAATAAATAAAGTGTTTACGCAATTAAGAAACATATACTTTGTGAGTTAATTTTTGACTTAATTCTAAACGAATAAATTTGGTCTTGGTAGAATTTTTTATGTCATTCTGCAGTCTATAGATTTGAAAAAATATATATATATGCTTAAAAACAATAGCAAGGGAAGTTTACCTTCTATACAAAGTATATAAACATAGATTAAAGAAGAAACAACTCAGTTCATTTTTGCTAGTCAATTTCAGAACATAATGTATCATTATGGCTACTGTTGGTAGTTTCAAAAAAGTATAGTGATATTTGATTATCTATCTTTATTGTTACTTTGTTAGTGGTTTTGTAACGTAACGTTATACAAGAATTTTGTTAAACTGGGATTAAATGTGAATGTTTTGTATACTTTAGTTTTTTAAAAATGAATTGAGATAGTTAGTGTTTTGGAGTATTTAAAAAAAATCTAATGTCAGTTTTTATTAGTTCTTGTACTCGTGAATACACATCAGTACTGTGTAACATGTCCATAAACAGTTCGTGTTGGTGTTACTCGATGCAATTTTGATACATTATAGCAAGAATTATAATATTTTATTATAAAGTAAGTACAACTATTGTGTTTATAACATTGTGTTTATAATATTTATAATGAATCTCATAAGAATGGAGCAAATAACGTTGTTATTAACTTATGAAGTATTTAAATGTTGTTTCTAAATATTGTTTTACGAGTATTCTCTTTAAATATATGTAATAATATTCTTTGTTGTTGAATAAGGTTGTGTTCTAAAGATTATAAATTTTATTATTATTATTAAATGTGTAAAACAGATTGATATGTTACGTTAATAACATAATAAAACATATTCATTATTAATTTTTGTGATTATATTTACTATCATGTTTGTAATATATAGTGGCAATCATCAACATTCGTAAAATAAAAACTCTTTTACAAAATATAATTTCAAATGTTACAATAAAGGCTATACTTAATTTCTTACAAATTTTATAATATATATGTTCTATTTATGTGAAGAGACAGAATATATTAAAACAACTATTAATTCACATAATGCATAAAATATTTGAGAATTTTTGTTGATCTTATTATTTTGATGTTTTTCTTATGAAAGTTTAACATTATTACTAAAACATTTGTACAATTAAATATAATTCATTATTAATAAATTATATAAAACAATAATATTATCAAATGATTAAAAAATACTATTGATAAAAAGTATTACATGTGACATAGTATTAATAGCCAAATCTGTTTACCTATATTCTAATCATCACAAGGGCCAAATTAATCAAAGAAATCATATACTGCCATTGAACCATTTTGTTAAAAATGATGTTAAAGAACCATTAGTTTTCACACTGATTCTATTGATTTTATTTACAGTGTGTTTACATTTGACAGTCAGATAGAAAGTGAATAGCATGTTATTAACAAAGAAACAGGAATTATTCTTTATCTAACCTAGATAAGATGAAGTACCTGACTTTATGTCCTTAAATGTTTTTTTTATTAATAACATGTTTTTAATACAACTAGTCTAGGCGATCTTATTTAGTTGTATAATGTCAAAATAATGATCGTTCGTTACCATGTATTTGCAAGGTACTTTAATAATCTGTTGATCTTCTTTATCTTAAACTACATTGTAATTGTGTATTTATGTTACTTGAAACTAACATTTTAATATACACGTAAAAGTAAATAGTAAATAATCTAAGAACGATATTAACATACAAGCATGAATATTAAGCAAGTTACACAAAAACATTTTGTGTATACAGAATGCTCATTGTGATCTAACATATAAATTGTGGTCTAAACAATGTGTTTGATATTTTTGCAGTTTTTGAGAAAAATTGCCTCAACTATAAATTTATGGTTGTTTATGTCAAGTGTACAAGATCTGTTTTAGATAGGACATTTCATGATTCACCACGATCATTCTAGAAATGTATTGCTACTTTTTTGCACTGTACATTATAAAAAGTTGGAGTTATAGCCTTCATTTTTCCGGAATGAGTGTAATGTAGGTTTGTTGAATCCAATGTTAGTGTAAATCATATGTGTGCCTTGTTTAATTTACGGTTTTAGTCATCACATTCTTATTCAGAATATAACAAAGTAGAACATACAAGAAATATCACAATGTACAAAATATTAATACCACAATTTACTAAGACATTGATAGATATTTTTATTGATATTCCGTGTTGAAAAATCCAGAACTGTGATCCTTTCATGATAACAAGAATGAATTTGAAAGTGTCATTTGTTATCTGTACTTATCACCAGAAAAGTGACAATATTTTCATGTAGTTACGAACCACTCAATGACATCATCTTATGGCATCATGTATATAGGTACTTATGTATAACATTGATATCAAAACTAGTTCTTGTTAATTTGCTGAAATGAGAAGATATATCACACATCTATTATATTTTTGGTAGTAGAACTGTGTTGCTATTAGTTATTGAGATGTATTAAAAATATTAAAATTAATAAAATAGTTTATAATTTATTTATAATTTATAATTTATAATTTATAAATAATTACATAAGTACTAAGTATTGTAATTAAAAGAAGAGTTTATTTTTATATCTAAAATATTGAAGAATTGAAAAGTATTGCATTTCAACATGAAAAATAGTTTCTAGAAAATGTTATGTTGGTATCTTTTTATAACATAAATATTATCAACAAGACTCCAAATGTTCACAAAGGACTGTATTTTAATTGTTGCATCCCCATAAATGGGGTGGGGGCTCTCTCAAGGGGGGATCAGTCAAGCGAGTAATTTTTTCCTTTTCAAGATCTGTGTCACCTTCACATCTGTAAGACAATATTAAATTAATGATAAAAAATGTTTAATTTTTATTTTTTTGTTAACAAAGAATCATTCAATATCTTGATAACATCTTTCTGATTAAAATAAGATCAAACCCGATATTATCATAAAATTTGGTTACATTAATTTAATTTGTCAAATTGTCAACGAAATAAGTATAAAGACCTTGAAGAGTTGTGTTTACCAATCGTACTCGCTGGCTGTTCCGTAGCAGATATATTGGATTCACAATTGGCCAGAACTATTTGCCAGCAGTTCACGATCAATTCGCGAGCTGCTACAGACTATTCATAAACAGAAATATCATTGTATTCATACTAGAGCTGACAATTCGCGAGCCAGATACGAGCAGATCTTTGGCGAGTAAATCTTCAGATGTAACGCCTAGCTGCGGTGTTCGCTGACGAGTTCGTCATACGTTATTTGTTGCTCACAAAAGTATCCTTTCACTGCCGATGAACTCAGCATTGAGTAGTCTTTACTGTATTATGTCAAGTATAGTATTGCCTCGTTAATAGACGCATTTCTTGCTTCGTTAATAGATGCAGAGTTAACCCCACCATTAGCCGAAACTGATTCGCCAGAGCGAGCGTCTTTGCTATCTCTTACGCGTCATCGGCGATATCTCGGTTAACGACGGGTGATAATAAGAAAAACACAATTTCCATGTCTTTTGTTTTAAAATTATTCTATTATTTTAATCAGACTTCTGAGATTTTTCTCCAAATTTTCAATATTAGGACATCTCATATTTTATTTATTTATTTATTTATTTTTTTTTATCATTGCTTAGTCCGTGCCTTTCGGCTTTGGACGAACTTTCGGTTTTACATCTCTTATGTCTATTTCTCTTCTTATATGTCTACCTCCCCTCTTTTCCACTCTATTCTATTGCACTCCCTTAATTATTCTATCTCTGAAAACTAAAACTATAAACTATAAACTACAAATTAGCAACTAATGACTAAAAACTATTGCAACTTTGGTTTTAGCCTCCTTGCTGTGCATCCTTCCTGTCGTTTGCCCTTTTCTTCTCTCCTCTCATGTAGGACATCTCATAAAAAATGCCAAGTTTCTTTTATATTTATCGCAGATCATCGATACCAGCAGTTTATATTTCCTACTGATTTTTCAATGTTCGACAATGTTTTATGAAGTTCCTTTAGATCCCTGCCACGATCCGATTAAAGATGGCACACGAGTTAGACGAGTTAGGAGAGAAGAGTATATACTAATTCGTATGAAATCATTTTTCCATTTTCTGTACAATATCTTTCCTAGACGCTTTAGGTACCAATGAACGATAGAATGATTCGAGCTAAGTTTCTCGATCAGTTCTTTGAGACTCTAACAATTAAATTTTGTTTAGCTGTTCCATGTCACTGTATCCTTATTGAATTCCATCGGTCTTCCTTCACTTTTCCAGATTTTACAATTTACTCTAACTTTCCATCCCGATTCAACGAGGTTTAGATCAGTGAGATGGAGATGGCGACCATACGAGATGTTATAAAGTTAATCTCTAAAAGAATCTTACACTAAGGAGACTTCTTTAAAGAGTACACTCCTATTGGTACCCTAGACGTATTCTATAATTTGAATAAATAGGGTGTTAAAGCTGGTAAGTAAAATATTAATCAATCAAAATTATTCTCTTCCTCTTCCTTTTTGTTATTAATATTACCATAATCTAGACTAAAAATAACCATATATATTTCGCCAATTAACTGCTTGTTTCATCGATTGCGTTTTAGTTCCTTGCCTTAATTGGTGCTTGGCATATTTGTTGTTCATTTGTCCAATTTCGCATGATTTCACGAGCGTTTCACAGATATTGTAACTTATGTTTCTTGCAGTTTCTTTCACATGCTTTCCTTTGTAGAGGAAGAGGTTTTGCTTTTAGTTCCTATCCACCAGATCCCATAAATGTTTAGTAGAATCAATGTCTGACAATTGGAGCAGCCATAGAATCTTCAATATTGTCCTCTTATTCCTGTTACGTATAGTTCTTTTCAACACAATTTGGAACTATACCTCGGAGCACTGATAAACAGGTTGGCCCACCAATTTCTCTTCGAAGATAGAACATATGCCTTTAAAAGTTGAACTTCTTTCTTTTTGAGTTCTATTCGAAGAATATCAACTCTTGTACAAAGCCTCTTTAAGTCGTCTTCGTTCGCCAAATTCTCCTTACTCGAAAATCCTAACTCGAAAATAAGACAATATCTTCCTAGCTTATCTGGATATTAATGCAGAAATTGTTATTTCAACTAAGACTGATGGCTTTTGTATTCTTAGCCAGAGTCTTAGCCCAACGATAACGACAGTTTTGTTTTGTAAGAAACCCAGTTCTCTTAGTAAACTTCTGGGGTTTGTTCTATGTGTTTCGAAGCAATGTTTTTGATATTTGGAGATTTTTACTTGTAGTCATTATAATATCGTCTGTGATTATGAAACATTGGGAATGTGGCAACGTTTAGGTTTGAATTTTATAAGGCTCTTCTTAATATTTCTTAGCAATCAGACGAAGATCCATTAACACTACTCCAACATATATCTCATGTTAAGATAGTTTCTTAAAACTTATATTCGCCTGTTCTGTGTTCGATACCAGCACAAATTATTATCGATTAAACGCTGGTTGATGAAATCGTTCCATATGCTGGATATTAATGTTACGTGGTTATCGATCGATTAGATCTGAAACCATTTTGGTAATTCGCGATAATGTTATATTTTTTAAGTATCATCGCAGTCTTTTATATTTTTTCAATTAATTCGTATAAGTATTACGTAAGTACGATGGGCCGGTAACTGTATGTGAGATGTTTTTCTTTTCCAGGTTTCAAAATGGGTATTACAATGGCTTCATGTCATTTGTTTGGGAAATGTTGCTCCATATACACTTATATAGCTTCAGCAGGTATTTTCATGCTTTTTCTGGTACATAATTTTTTAATAACAACATATTTGATATATCTATTTCGTTCGGATCTGGACTTGATATGTTGCATAGATCTAGACTTGAGATTAATTCGTATAATTGTTTTTAATAATTGCCTGTAAGTTCGATGCCATTGTTGTCCATCTATTTCCTGTTTTACCTTGAGGACATCTCGGTCAAAATTTCAATTGCTCTAGTTCTTGACGAAAGTATGAGCAGGAAGGCTAGTGACTTGTTGTAAATCTGATATAACATTGTTTCTTTTATTTCGAATGTTGGACATGTTGTATATATAATCCTTTATTTTACTGAAACGTCCATGCTTTTGTCTGGACGTGCTCTATTTGCTTTACTTGATTATTTTGCAATATATCATTCCTAATCTCTCGTACTCCATTTGATTGTTTATGTGTTATGCTTAATATACATACAAGTGTATATGTATATATATATACGTACAATAATATACATACAAGTTATACGTGTATTTAATGTCTTTAATTACGGTTTTATGTTTTTCGTTCTACCATGGAGGATTCTTTTTTACTTTCAGTCGTCGTTAGGAATCCTTCTATGATTGTTTTTCTTTAAATTCGTTCAGATTGTATACCGTGTTATCCTTAATGACGACTAAGCTTTGTTTACTTTTTTTTTATGGCTTTAATTACTTCGCTTAGTACTTTTTGAATATTTAGTGTGGAGCGTGTAGCGATAAATTAGTGCTAAGCTTTAGATTTTAACGGTTGATGATATTTTAATAATTAAAAGTTGGAGAACGAAGTTTCGTTTGATATTGGAACAAAAAAAAGAGGAGGATTATTCTAAAGCTGGTGGCTTAAGATATTTCATCGAATTTATTCGCGATATTCGTCCGCTTCGTTTGCCCACTTTATATTCATTCTTCCTTCACGAAGTACACGTATTAATTATAAAATATGACTGTGAGCGTGGTGAATGCGCGTGATGTAACAAACAAAAATGTTGCTATCGGTGGAAGATTTAGTGGAAAGAAATTTTTACATCTCGTTGATAACCGTGTTGTGATCTTTCGTTCTTTTATGACTGTACGAATTTTTATTTCGTTGGAAATATTTACCGTTGCCAAAAAATATAACGAAATTCTTATGAATATGTTCTTTTCTGTTCCCTTGGCATTGTATTATGTGTCTGTTATCCCTGGTTAAGTGGTATGTTAGTACTAAAAGTTGTTACATATAAGTTCTTGACCTAAAGTAAACAGGACTCAATTAAATGATAGGAATCAGTTACTACAGTGAAATACTTTCAGACCATTGCTGATAGTAAAGTTGGACAGAAAGATAAATAACATTAAACGACTAAAATAGCTTTATTATTCACAAGTGTTTTTCCTTGTCGTACAATATACGGCGAAAATTGTAGACTGAAGAGAACCGTGTAGATTGTACATATATCTTCCTATATATCTCTGCATATTACATTGAAGTTTTATTGCGAGGAATTACGTACGAAATCTACACATACACTACTTTTGTGAAGTTACAATCAATGTTACTATACAGTGTCAGGTGTGAAGGACGATTGTTATTATGCGTTCACAAAAGTATTTACATACTCTCTTGTGCTTAGTTATACTTACGCGTGCTCTCGTGTACGTATTAGTATTAGGTCGTCCGAAAAGTATCTTTCTTTTACAGATCCGTCTTTTATAACGATGCATCTTTATACAAATAAGAAACCTAATCTGTCGAACGTTGTGATCTTTATTTTGATAGGACAAAGTGGATCATACGTAATTCGATAAAATAATATAAAACGAAAAATATTGTGCATCCATTATTTCCTTATAAACGAAAGAAGCTTTTCGGACGATTTAATATTTCGAAATAATTAATAATTCAGTGATTTTTTTCGCGATTATAAAATTTTATTAACGAGTTGCTTGTACTTCAGGGTGAGTTACATCTGATAATGATTTGTGATCAGAACGCGTAAAAAAACTGGTTCCGGATACGTCCGGATTGTAGTTTTACGCGCTAATCTAGATAGAAATAACAATCAAGATTTGCAGAGTTGTTAACCAGCCTACCTATGCACCTTAAAATTTTTCCTAGATGTCGCCATTTCAGATAAGGGATAAAAGCGCAACCTTGTGCTCACGAAGATAAGAATGAACATTAGGTCTACCAGTGTTTGCGTCGCGTCGTCTTATTCTTTTCTAATGATTGGATTTCCATCAATTTTAGGGAACGATAGGAGCATTTATAGGAGTTTCAAGGAACTAGAAAATCAGAAGCTAGTTCGCGTGAGTCGAAATCAAACCTTGTTATTCCAAGCCCATATAGCGTGTTCCGAACCTGTTAAATAAAATTGTTGTACGAAGTATACAGGTGTTTTTCACCGTGTAACGACGTTTCTTCAGGACCACGTGTATTTATTCAACATTTTTTAGACGACACGTCTAAACATCTCTGCTTTCAACATGATGTCGCTGCTCCTCGTTATGACGTACTAATTCGGAATCTGTTAATAATAATAAGAGGTTATTAATAAGTTTCACGAGAAATAAATTGATCGTGGCGGGTCAATTACCAAAACATTTTTTCCAAGAATAACACATATATATATATAACATAAATATACCGCAAACGTTTGTCCTTAGTAATGTTATATTGGTGATCACGTTGGAGGATAAACTGCGTGAAAAATTGTTAATTAATTCTTATTATCATAACTCGTTTTCGAAGAGTGAAATATAATTACATTTGACGAAACATAGCTGGTCTTTTTACCTTGTTAAAATTATATTCAACGCGGGATAAAAATTTGTCGTTGGTATCCACTGCTGAGTGTAACGTAATAGTATGCAATATTTGTAAGGGACGTTTTGATGAAATTTTAGTTATGGAAGACCTTTCAACCGATAAAATTCTGTGGAAAGTATCGTCGATGCGCAGAATGCCTATTTCTTGCTGATTTCTAATCGGTAATAAATTTTGTAAAACGAATATACTCGATAAATTAGGTATTGCAAGAACGCATTAATATTACGATCAAAGTATATTTTTAATGATATCCAAAGAAGAAAGCAAATTGGAAAAATAGAGTTGTTTATGAATTTCGAAAATACAGTTTTTACATTTTCTCAATTGTCACACTTTGTATATTTAAAATCTTGTGTTTTTTCCTTTATTCTGTATTTACTATATGTTTTTCTAGATTGAACTTTTGACACAAAGAAGTTAGGTTAATAATCGTGCAATAATTCTCATTGTATACAATTTTATATTGTTTAGTTATTTTTCTATAAAATTGAAATATTATTTTTAGGTACCAACGTTACTATGGGTCGTTACACAGGAAAGAAATGTCGTTTATTAACGATGTTATGGCTCACCGGTCTATTTTTCCTAGTCGAAATAGTTGTGGGCTACCTAACAAACTGTATGGCTTTGATAGCTGACAGTTTTCATATGTTGTCTGATGTAGCAGCTTTGGTCGTTGCATTTCTTTCCGTCAAGGTAGGTAGAACAAGATAAATATCAAGTAATTGTATCGACATAAATAAATATCAAGTAATTGTTCAGCAAGAATTTATTTGGCATCATAATTCGCTAATTTGTAATTAACATTATAAAGCTCATCGCAGTTATAAATTTTATATCTTGTGTTTCCTCAAATCCTTTCCTTTGATTATTTTTCTGAATATATTTTGAGAACATTATTTTAGAAATTCCGTCCTGTTTACAGATGTCACCAAAGAAATGGTCCAAAAACACATTTGGTTGGGCCAGAGCTGAAGTTTTAGGAGCTTTAGTCAACGCCGTTTTTTTAGTCGCATTGTGTTTCAGTATTACCGTGGAGGCGTGTAAAAGATTTATCGAAGTAGAAGAAATACATGAAGCGAAATTGCTTGTAGGGGTTGGAGCACTTGGATTATTAGTGAATATTATTGGATTATGTCTCTTTCATGGTAAATGTTATTAAGAAATTAATATTTGTTCTTACATGTAGTTATATAATTCTGGTTGCAGAACATAGGAGTTCTCATGCACATTCGCATGGCATATCTCGAAGTCACAACCGATTGAGTACTCTAGTAGGAACGGATGACAATGAAAATGATGATAGTTATAGGCCATCGACGCCACAAGTCAAAAGGACACACGGCCATGTACACGATGCGAGTCAAATGAATATGCGCGGTGTGTTTCTTCATGTACTCTCGGATGCACTAGGATCTGTGATTGTGATAGTTTCTGCTTTAATTGTTTGGCTGACAGAATGGAAATATAGGTAAATATTGCATAAATTACCTAACATATCCTATAATATAAATCGTATACTAATGTACAGATTTATTTCTATTTAACGATCTAATATCTTCGGTAGTACTCTTAATGTTTGTTTCTTTTTACAGATTTTACATTGATCCAGCTCTCTCGCTCTTAATAGTTATTCTTATTTTACAATCGGTATGGCCATTACTCCAAGAATCTGCACTGATTTTATTGCAGACTGTACCGACACATATTCAGGTAATTTGAATCATTCTAGATTCTATAATTTCTAGATAATATACGAGAAGTAATAAGAATAGTATCAGTAGTAATATCCGTTACCGAGATTTTCTATTAACATGTACAAATTTCTATAGACAGATCTATATCAAATAAAAAGGTTTTTATTATTTTTATTATCGAATTTTTTAGCTAATTGATCGTTGATTAATTCTTATGGTGTAATTTTAATTTTCATACTGTTTAGCCGTAACAAATCTAAACAGAATATGTTATTTTAGGTGGATGCCATTCAGCAACGTTTACTAGAAAATGTAGACGGTGTTTTGGCTGTACATGAATTCCATGTGTGGCAGTTAGCTGGTGATCGTATTATCGCTTCAGCGCATATAAAATGCAGAAATCTGTCAGAATATATGAAAATAGCTGAGCAAGTGAAAGAATTTTTTCATAACGAGGGCATACATTCTACGACAATTCAACCTGAATTTATTGATGTAAGTAATTTGTATCGTACATATAAGTATTACGTATTAGTGATTAATACAGCAAGTGATGTATTTAATTTGACATTCTTTATACTATTGTATCAACATGAGTGTATATTCTACATAAAAATTGGATAAATGTAGGATTTTAGTGGTAACAAAATAACGAAACTGTAAAAAGATATAAAATATATTGATAATTGATTGAGGAACTATTATTGATATTCTAGTACCACTCTAACAGCGAGGTCAAGGAAACACCGACCGAAGATTGTGTACTAGATTGTCCAAAGACTGACAAGCCTTGTAATCATGCAACATGCTGTGGTCCTTCTAAACAGGTATGTGCTTTCTGTTTTTCGATGTACCTTCGGTTGATTTAAAATCTATCCCTTCGCTTCTGCAGTCTAATTGGAAGAGAGATACAAATTCCCGCTCTGCCTGCCCTAAATCAAAATGTCTTGGACAATGCGTAGAAGCTATTAGATCAGATTCAAATACAGTTATAGGTAACTGTTATTTGTTGTTTATGTTTGATTATTCCAGCGTTATGCAATTAATAACATACAGCCAAATGGTAATTGTTTATTCGAGATAGTGAAACCTTTTTGTTTCTTATTGGACTGGAACAAAGTCATTCTTGAAAGTGTAATATTATGTAACGTTAAGTGCAAGAATATCTATAAATATTGAGAAACAAGCTTTTAATATAAGCACTAATAAGTTTGATAGAAAAGTTTTAATTATTTATATCTTCTTCTTTTTTGCTTCTACTTGGTCATCCAAAAACTTACCGTCACCTTCTAAAATAATTATGCATTCAGAAAAATATCAATAGGCTTAATATAATTTCCCCTTTTTATAAAATGAAACATGATATACGATTTATTTATTTCGTATATGTATATACATATGGCATAGCATTAGATGGAGTGGGTTTCCAAACTCCCAGATACTTACTATGTTTTGATATATTTTGAATCGAATGTTATAATCTTTAAATTAAAGATTATAGGTATACTTTCTTGTAATAAATGTGGATATAATCTATGTTTCTTACAGGGTCGTGAAACTCCATCACCTGGAGAAACACCGTACATGTGCAGACAACGAAACAGTCTTGCACGTTCCACTGGTTCAATAGGAGGAACCGAACAGCAGGAAGTAAATGAGATGGAACGCGGACATTTGTTATCACTGCCCGCTTCACATCACTCCGTCCAACTTCCACATTCACATGTTAATACACCGGTTGTCTAAGTTATCGTCATATTCTCGAATATCTACCTCTGTAACACAATCTGCGGCGCGTTACAATGTTATTATAAAAATTCAATAAAGTAATATACATACTATGTTTTATGGCTATTAAAGTCAACAGTAAATTTTCATTGCTTTTTATTATCTATGTATGTAACTATTATTTTAAGTTTTATAAAGTTTGATATAATAAGTTTGATGTGTGGTATTTGTACAATTACTGATGGATTAGAAACAAAAATAAATAATGTTGGCCGTAATTCTACGAGCCTGTTCTAGTCACCATATAAAATTCTACTAGATTAGCGAAAGATAAATAAATTATTCGAAGACTATTTAATTAAAGCGTTTTTACACTCTAAGGTGCAGACCATTACTGCTGACTTCACACCAGGTTCGTCTGTATACTCAAGCATCATCGGCGTAATGACAACTTTGGATCCGTGGCGTGAGCGACGAGATTTATAGAATGATTCATATACCCTTGATTTTTACAAAAAGTCATTTCTTCATCAAAATGTATGTGCCTTTTATCAATTAGAGACAAAACATTAAAAATTTCTCATTGTTATCTTGTCTAAATTTTCAGAGTTCGTTGTCCTTTACTAGAGACATTTCAATTTCGCGCCAATTACTTTGCAAGAAACGCGCCACGCCGCCTCAGCCAATCAGAAAGCAGCTAGGCAACTTTAGGCGGGATGACAAATTACTGTAGTGTCGAAAAGCGTGATGTCAAGACGTATTACCTGTTTGAACAGCAAGATTTCAACTACAAAGTGCTCTCTTTTTTTACGTTTATTTAGTCATTTACGTTTATTTAATTTACGTTTATTTATTTATTTAAATTACGTAATTTACGTTTATTTAATCATCTGTTAGACGAATTTATAACGAAATTAAACAGTGTCTCGAACTTTTCGTAATCGGTTTTCGTTAGCCTCTTATTTCACTGTTAGACCATCACCAATACCTTGTATTGCAATATTTTGAGACAAAATTTGAGTTTGATTGTTTCTTCATTGTAATATAATCGGTTTTAGATTTATTAACGTTTATTTTGAATCTTTGGTTTTCTTCTGCAGATTATTGATTGATTGCGGATATTACTTCAAACAATGGAGATATATGGACGTTATGGCAATTAATAATAGTCTAGTGGAAAGTTTTTCATGCAGATTTGATGATGTCTGATTTTTTATAATTGAAGCAGATGTACATACGTAAGTAAAATTGCTATTTCGTCTTTTCTATTATTTACTTAATGTGCCATGGATAATAAGCATTCAATACATAATTGACATACACATATTATTTAATAGTAAATCCTCCTTTCGCGATCTAGTCTAGTGGAAATAGTTTAGTGGAAAGTTTTTCATGCAGATTTGATGATGTCTGATTTTTTATAATTGAGGCAGATGTACATACGTAAGTAAAATTGCTATTTCGTCTTTTCTATTATTTACTTAATGTGCCATGGATAATAAGCATTCAATACATAATTGACATACGCATATTATTTAATAGTAAATCCTCCTTTCGCCATCTAGATCCCTCTAGGATTAGCTGTTTCAGAATTCGTCACTACCTGACTCTCGACAGACTTTTCTCTTCAAGCGTGTATCTAGCCACTCTTTTAATCGTGTTACCCACTAAATATTCCTTTCTAAATTTCGTTCACTCTGGACTACAATAGTATTAGGTTAGTATTACCCGACATGGTGGAGATCGTATCGAATTAAATCAGTTTTGCGATATGTGTGAGTGGAAAGAAAGGTAACGCAGTCGTTGAAGAGAATTCGAGTAATCATAGAATATAGATATCATTCTTGGTCTATCGTAATACCGAGCTTATCGGTATAGCTAGCTGCAGTACTTTCTAGGTCCGTACTTTCCGTGTAAGAGCATTTTGCGATAGGACAAAGTACTCCTAGCAAAGATCAATGACTAGAACTTTTGGAAATAGAGATCGATAGAAGTTTTCTACCGATAAGAGCAACGTCTACCACCATAAACCATAGACGAGATGTCTGTGCACAAAGGATGATATCTCTAAAGCGTATTTATTAGCGACGACGTATTTTTAAAGATAACCAGAACAAGTTAGTCCGATGCTATTCAGGACAATTTATGACAAGTAGTTGGACTGCGTGTAACCAATGTAAGTGCGAGTAAGGATGTGTAGATGCTCAACAATAGCTATTGTAAAAACTAAACTTTGCGTCTTTGCTGTCTTGCTGCCTATATAACTTAAAATTGTAGCGGGGTTTTTAACAAACACAGTTTAAATTCGAAAAGGCTAACTCGGATAAAGTTTACGGAGATATGGATGATTCGATGGTTAAAAGTTTAGGAAAGTATCGGTGGCTTAAACAGAAATATTGTTTTGAAAAAGGTGGAACTACGTTCGTTAGGATTGCGAGAAACAGCACGGACTTTACCTGGAACTTGGAAGTTGCATATATGTTAGAATGATTCAGGCAAGCAATATTTTGTACTCTAACATGAAAAATATTTAATATATTTATACGTTATATGGTTATTTTTAAAACTTAAAAATTTGCCAGCCGTCGAGTAATTAAAGGAAACGAAGTAGGGAAGACTGAACAAAATGTAGTTGGATTCTTGATGAAGGATGGGTAACTTTTAATCAGAACGAAGCTGGATTAAGCAGATAACTCGCTTAGCTGATCTATTAGAGGACAAAGTGATTAAGCGGAGTTTTACGATCTGAGCGAAGTTGAGATCGTGAAAAAAGTATCATTCGTCGCTTGGCACATAAAGTGCAGAAGCGTAAAATTTGCTTAGTTATCTGGCCAGCCATAAAGTTGTAAAGTTGCGGTCTATAGCGACCTTTATCTTGGTTCGGCCTGATTCGCCGTCATTCCAGCCTCGATAAAAAAGACTGACGGCCGAATGCAACTTTCACCCCTTTATCCTGGCTCGTGGTTCACCCGGATGATCCAGTCGTTTCTGCTCGACTCCTAGTTAGCGAGGAAAGTTTACGCTGTTGGTCGGGAGTTTGCATGGAAATTACATTTTGCTTGCTGAGAATCGAGCTAAATGAAATTTGATCGCGAACAGGATAGCCAACGGGGTTAACTACGCGTCCTGCGTGTTGAATATGGAAACGACGACATGATTTATACGGAAGATACGTCGACGTTACTTTTCCAGTCTCTTCAACTGTTCTTTCGAGGTAATCGAGTACATAACTAGATCTTGATAACCGTTGAACGAACAATATTGTAAAGAAGGAAGTTCAACAGCGATCACTGTATATGTAGAAATGCACTGCGACTGTCTTGGGCGAGACAACTTGATGTCCGATATATAGACGGTCACGGCAGTTCGTTTATTTTGGCTCGGTATGGAATTCGTGAAATATATAGAACGTATTTGCATTGTAAGAGCGCGTTATTTTTGTTCGCTGACCGATGTGAAATGAGTGTATGATAGGAAAAGGTATAGAGAGACGATGTCCAACTACGGTGGCTCGCAAAAGTATTTCATACTTATAGAAACTTTTTGTATATATATTAATTATATACACTGCAGAAAACATTTTGAAACAGCAGCGTAACGAGGCTCCACCACTATGATTAAATTGGTAAAATTCGAAACGAGTCTGAAAATTTATATACGCAAAAGTATTCGAACATTCATAGAAATCTCTCACGAATGTATTAAGTGTGTCTTTGGATCGAATTTCTTTTTAGTTATGTTGTATCAAAGTACACCGCTTTAACCATTAAATAACATAAAAATCAGAAAATCAAGAAAACCGTACATATTTTCCCCTGTGATATTCAAACGTATATTTTCGGTAAGTTTCATTGAAATTTCAAACAGTATCATGCGACACGTATAATGCATTCATAAAAATGATTTATGGTAAGTGTTCAAATACTTCCGTGTGTCGCAGTAATTCCACGCAGCTTTAATATTTAGTCTGCAACATCATTGCACTCGTCAGGTCACTCGATTCATTTATGTAATGACCACCAATCAAGGGTCAATCGATTGATTTATATAAGGTTTGGTTTACTAATGACTAGTGGCAACCTGGTGGATACCTCGTATCTCTGTTCAACTAGAGATTTGGTTTACGCAAGGGATAAGTCGTGGTAGGGGAAAGAGCTGTTGGTAGGAGCTCGCCGTAAAATCAGAGGGGATGGGTTAAAGCCAGGGAAGGGTATCTTGCGGAAATTCGATGCTAATGAAGGAAATTGCGTAGATGCCAAACCAGTATCTCTCGTCCTTCTCGTCGTCTAGCACCCTCCTACAAAGTGGTAGTAACGAATTTCTGTCCTGTCTCATGCCTACGACTCGTGTCTTCGAGCTCGCTAATTTTCTATTTACTAACTTGCTATGTACTAAATGTTATTTCCCCTCATATAATTTCCCAGACTTGTTCGTATATTTTCTTGGAACGGTATAACGTCTATGTAACAACGTAACGTCTAAATAACTGTTAGTATAACGCTTGGTAGTTGTGACAAAATTTGCTACAAACTAGGTGAATTATTATTAACATAGTAGACGCTACGAAGCTTTCGCGTTTATATTATACTTTGCAGCTAGATTTATATTTCTTTTTTAAAATATATTCCATGATAAACTACTGGTAGATTAGAGGGAAGAAAAGGCCTGAAAGTATTATCGATTATTTATGGTGTACTATACACAGCAATGTTTTATGGGATAATCGAAGAACATCGGGAAAAATTCAGGATAGGAGGATTATCACCCAATAGAATTGAGAGAGGAGGGCTTGCTTCGGTCCCTTTCATGTTATCTCTATCTCGTCAGAGATGTCTCTCTTATTTAAATGAGTTGCCAATGCGAGCAGGAATAGGGCGGTACGTCTTGCAAGGGCTGTGGCTTTGTCATGTCGATTCTCTAGGGTAGAACAGAAGGAGGGAAAACGGCCGGGAACATCTTTCTAAGAACGTAATCGACGAATTATTTACGTTTCCCAACCGTTTTTACTGCTTCGATGCCCATGTACGATGCTTTTGCTTTATAGATGTCGATGAAAATTTTAACCCTTGTCTCTTATATCTCATCTCTCCTCCAACATTTTATGTCCCAATCTGGCTTTAGTTTCAATCCAGAAACAACTTTTAATGTTCCACGGTAACGTGATTTCCTTTAATGACAGAGCTTTTACCTCTTTCAAGTCTGACCTTCTTTCGCCTCGCGTTGAAAATATATTTTTCGTCCACTGTGTCGTTCATATTAATAATAAAAACACAGTTTCCCTAACGTTTTTACGAAGAAAACACAATATATTAAAACTTTCTTATTTTTATTTATCTTTTATCGTCACATCCCTTGGTAAGGTATCAGTGACTGTAGTTACATGTATCCTGCAAATATATATAAATGTTAACGTTTACACGTTTAGTTTGGTACAGTTGTCTCAATTAGTTAGTTAGCGTTATTATTTAACAAGTAATTAGCTATCCAGCTAATTACCACGGTCTGTACGATTCCACACACGATGCAAAAGTTCTATTTCCTTTAAGAAACTTAGAGTCTTTCACATTGTGTTCTGTTAGAAGAATGCACGGAAGTTTAAGGCTGTTTTACCAAAGATAGACGCGTTTATCGTTAAATTAATTAGCAATTCATTTACGATATTCGTAATATCATAAAGATGAGCAGAATTTCTCTTTCGATGTAAAATGCCAGCCATCTTCCGCGTACACAAAAATGGAAAATAACGCGTCAAATGTACCATGAGAGTTAATAACGTGGAATTTACACGTTTTAAAATTCAATTCCGTGCTATCGAGTGTCTGACAGCGTTTGGAATGTTTGCCGCGAGCCCACCGAAAGTACACACAGGGAACAAGTTGACGATAAGAGCGAAACTCGGTCATGCTTCGGCTTATTCTTAGCCGTTGCGCTCGCGGACAATTTCCTACGATGATATTTCTCGAGACAGGAAGCGGTCGGAAATGAAAGTGTCCGCGTTGGGAATATTTAAAGCGCGTTCGTTTACGCGTGTGCCGGAAAATCAGCGAGGGTGACTCGCCACCGGACGAACCAGATTCTTTCCTCGGGGTTTCGTTAAAATTTGACAGGAAACAGCCGAATCTACCGTAAGTTTTAATTAATCGCGCTAGACGACGTAGTTTCCATGGCGAACGCCACCAGCCCATTGTAATTTACATCGTTCATTGTAATTTACATTGCTCGTTCCGAGATCCCGTTTTGGCTTGCTCACCTTTCGCTATATCGTATCCTGGCAACGGTTCCCCTCGTTTCTTTCCGCGGTTGCGTGAAACTGCATTCGACTACGAGGAAAAGTTGTTTCTGCCGAGTTTCTTCTCTTGTCTGGCCTTCCTGGGACATCGTAAGTCCTTTTACTCGTCGCTGTAATCCATTGATTCTCGTCATGGTCGCTATCTTCAACTCGCTTCGCAAGTTCGAGGTCGTTCGACCAGCGTTTTATTTTATTCGAGATGATGCGTTCATTAAATCCGTTCGATAAACGTCTGCTTCCATTCTTCTTCGTTATTGTGGTTCTACAGATATAACGTTAACAACATATCGGATAACGCTGCGGTAGATACAAGGGAAAGTCTGAACTACGTGTATCCGTTGCAATTACTGTAATGGAAGTTTGTTAAGCGCGTGAGCGGGTTGCATGTATTATCCACAGATGAAGAATGGTTGGTTCGTAATCGCTAGATTGGCCAGGTTTATGCAAATTCGTATCTTTAGCGAGATAAAGCAGCGGAATTTAAACAGGGATTTCTGCCGCTCGATAAATATTTTAGCGAATATTTTCCTTTGAACATTTACACGGATATCATCGAATCTCTGGGCGAAGAACGCAACGCTTCAATCACACTCTTTTCGGTTACATCGTAGAGAGATTGTTTCACAGATTGAGAGGTAGAGGTCTAGTGATCGAACGGGCTATGGCCTGAATAGTGTTCGATACTTCTCATTTCGAGAGGCAATCGGCTATTTGCATCTTTATGGGATGTTATGGCCCACAGCCGCCTGTCCGTAAACGTGTGTACGCGCCATTCGCTCGTTCGAGGCGTGTTATTCGTGGGTTAAGCGTGCACGCCGATGAAACGCAGCCGAGTCACGCAGAATAACCCGTAGTCCGGATTCCACGAGTGGTTACATAACGCGCTTTTGCCGGCTGCGAAAGGGAAAAAAGAAAGGAAAAAGAGAACGGCTAACGTTCCAGCCTCTCGGCTCGTTGCTTTTTCCCCTTTTTCTTTCTCGTCTTTTTTTGTCTTTCGTTACTGCTGTTTTCTCGTTCGATGGTATTTTCCAGCCATTCGATCCGTTGTACGTGTGTGTGTGTGTATGGGCGCGTGCGTGTGCGTGTATCCGGACAGAGAGAAAAGGGGAGAAAGGGAAAAAGAGAAAAATAATTTCGATTTCATTTCCGGCCATGCTTTCCCTTTCTCTCTCATTCCGCGTGTCATCGCTCGTTGTTCGCTTTCGTTCTCGTTTCCTTCTTTCATCTCCCATCCTCCAACTCGTTGGATCACGTTGATTAAGAGGCTGCTGAAGGGTTATCGAGACTAAAGGGTGGCGCGTCTCGACGATGTTCACGGAGAGGATCTATTATAATCAAAGATAGTAGAAACACTGCCGAGAATAACACTGTAACGGTCAATTGGTCTTCAATTGATTCGATGAATTAATAAAACTCGATTAGCGTCGCGTTTGCGTAATCTTTTAAGTACCTTGTTTAAGTAGCTTTACATATATGATGCAACAGTGCGAGACACGAAGACCTAACAGCAGTTAGAAACACGTGAAAGCTATGTGTTACCCGTGATTTCATTTCGTCGTAATGAATTTTAATAAGCTGAATTTCGTGCGGTCGAAAGATATGTACAAGCTGATACCTTGCGAAAAAGTAACAAAATGGACAGGAAATAACATCTTTTCGTTCGCTTAGTTTTCGAGAAAATCGAGTTTGAAAATTTATCGAGTATACTCGAACGTATAATAGTTAATTCTGAATTGGACATGGCAAACTAATCGAAAAGAGATTATTCTACGTGTGGAAATAAGTCGAAAATGTAGAATAAAATGTATTATTGAAGTTTGATTATGAAAAAACGAATTCCTTCGTCTTTTGCACGACTACTATCCATTTATTGCACTAAATCAACGCTATGAACCGATCTAGAAAAAAATTTAGCGGTCCATTTTTGTTCTTACTGCCTCAAAGATATCTATATTTGACTGTGCTGACATTTGGTTTAATCGGTTCCAGCTTTCAACGATTAATAAAGCTCGAGAAAACAAAGTAATCACGAGTTCGACTAGGTGTTGAAGCTTTTTAGTCGAAGAGTAAAGGTAGGAAGATGCTGATACGACAATAAACCCTGTCTAGCAGGAAGATGGAAAAAGAAAGAGAAAGATCAGAGAGAAGTTGGTCTGATATTCAGCTTTTCGCTGATCGGGCCGCATTAATGCACCGACTGCGCTAGACAGACTACATACAGGCTTCGCTGCATCCCAGAGGGTCTATCACACTTTCGATTTCCTCTTCCGGCCGACGCTATGCACGGCATACGACAAAGCCAGCCTTTGTCGTTTACTCATCCGCAGTACCTGCCGATTCAACGAATTTCCGTCGATTCTGCGCCTCGACATATTGATCACTGCCACGACTGTGAAACACACAACCGTGAATTCGTTTCTCTATCTTACACGCGTCAATTTTATCATCCAACCTTCTGTTCTTTCGTTTAATTCCCGTATGACGTGTCTAAGAACGTTAGGTTGGCGAATAAGCTTCTGCTGGTTAAAAACGTAAAACAAAGTGAAAGGTTAGCGTTTAGGTAACGACGTCAAATTTAACTTGTCTCCTAACATATTTCACTCGTCCGGAAAAATGACCAAATAATTGGAAACGGTATAGTAACTAGCGGCGTAGACGGTTTGAAACATCGTAGAAAGTTTGAAAGCCGCAAAGTCAGGCTGAATGTCGGGTCTGTCGGTGCGGTGATAAAAGTTACACCGGTACAGGGTCGATTCAATTACCCTAACGAATCCATTAATTAAAAGTTAAATCGAGTGTATTTTCGTCCGTGTACGTGCGACCGCGTTTCGGTTCATTATTCACGAGGGCCGATATTACTTTCAACCGGGCTGTCAAATTAATCCCTGCTTGTCACCGAGAAGCTTTGGCTCGACTGGTAACAGGATGGCTGGAAGTCGAAGCGATTTCCTTTGCGATTGTCACCTCCGTTCGCGCGATATTCAATATGCGCGGGTATATTGCGTGTTTGCGAAATACCTTGCAACTGTTTACGGCTCTTCGAGTATCTTATGAATTTCCTATAAGGACGACGTATTACGGCGGAACGCGACACACACGTGCGTTTATGTACACGCGAGCGGCTGAAATATCTATCGGAATATTTCTACGTAGAGGGTAGACGGTTACGTCGATTGGAAAGTTTACCGAGGACGATGGTAAAATGACGAGGTTGGAACGACGTGGAAGATTATCGAAGGGAATTCAGGCCACTGCTTGCGATTCGATTCGTATTTTCTTGCGAGAGGAAAGATGCAAATATTTGAAGGAAGACGCGTTCAGACAAACGTACAGTCGAGTCCATTCGATTGCACTGCAGTCTCGAAATTTTCTATTTCCTATTTTTTCGGAATTCCTTGCTATCTTTGCTTTATTTTATTTTCTTCCTTCGATATTCGCAATATTATCTTACCAGGTAGTATCATGAGAATTATTAACATTTCAAAATTAACTTACTTCCTGGTCGTTCCACGTTTTTTCATAAATTCTGCCATTTTTCGCTCTTCCTTTACGTCACTTTCGTAACACTGAAATTTCGATTGAATATTATTAAACGCAAAGTCTTTAACTTTGTCGGATTCTTCTCTCTGATAGATCCGCTTGTTGATTTCTGACCTGGTTTGTCTAGTCTTCGAAAGGCATTCGCGAACGAACCCGAGGAATGCAAAGTCTAACTACAACAGAACAGGCAGCGACGACGGGGTCTGGTATATTTGCGTTATCGTTAGTCGTTAGCTGACTTACTTGCAATGCTGCAACACCAATGGAGAGAACGACAAGGAACCTAACCACGTAAACGTACCATAAAACATGAACGAGTTGCTCGTTGTGTGCACGAACGAAGCTGCTGCAAAGACTAATCCTAATCTATGGAAGCTTCGACGTTGGTGCTTTGGAACGTCTTACCGGAAGCTTGGTCTACAGTGTAGCCTTTCGTTGATCTTAGCTTTCGAAAAACTATCGTTTCTCCCATATTTATTCTTTTTCTTCGTCTTACGTATGGTTTCTACCTCACAGTTTCCGAGTATCGAGAGTCTTGTACGGTTTACTGGATCGTGACTAGCAAGCCAAAGAGTTACTAACTGATTGAAGGTAGTCTAGAATCTTGAGGAATTTGCTGGGAACTTCGGGATCAAGATCTACTGGCTTGAATAATATATCGCCCATGCTTTCTCGTATTTCCGTTCTAAATAATCAAACACGAGTTGCATAATTGCCTAGTGCATTGCAATTTATCAGCAACTCTTACAATTTCACCAATAATATTAATTCAGTTCTGCACGAGAATTTCTTCCGATTGAATTTATTTGTATGAACGAAAAATCGTAGATAAATGGAAAAATTGGTAAACTTCTATCGTATAAATTCTTCGTCCCTCGATGAATTCGGATAAGTTGAGTTCCACCATACGTACACCGAGATGTCTGACCATTACGAGGCTAAACTACTTGGACGGGCGGCAGGTCGTTTTATATCAGAAAGATGAGATTTTCTTTGTTGGATAAACGGCGTAGCGGTTTTCCTGATTCGAAAACACCACACCGAAGGGAACGTTGGTGGCGAAGGTGGGAGCTGGAAAATGAGAGATTCAGCAGGGCAGGAAGTAACCTTGCCGGATAGTTACACACCGTGTGATTGAGAGCAGCGAGACCTCTGGGCATTGTTTAGAACAATGTGATCGTAACAGATGCACGCTGCTAACAGAGGAACGCAGTCATGTACAGTTTTGTTTGCAGACTAAACATTGATTCTCACGTTCCTTCCGCCCGGTTCAAGTAGAACGAACCGATATATCCGCGCCATTTACAATCCCCGCTGTTAATTTTACTTTTAGTTTATACTAACCTGAATTTCTACTACGTTTGGACAGAACGTGCTATGTAATAGAAATTTCTTTTCCCGCTGTCCTTGTCCTCTGATTATTATTAAACTAAATTATTATTAGATTAAGGAGTGTTTTCTTAAAAAACAAACTTCTCAGTAATTCAACTGTTATTTTTATCCCCCTTTTGAAAAGCAGCCGTATTTGAACTTTCTTCGATGTATGAACGTATTCCAAGAGAAAAGGGCGGGTTTCTTTGATTATACGAACCCTCAAAGCGGACGTCCCCTCGTCGAATTTCGGCGACAGGAAAGGGCGGAGCGAAAGCGAGTCGGCACGACGACGTAATGTATGTTCGGGCAATTTTCTCGGTGATATTCCCCTGGATTTATGGGTTATTAATTTTATGAACCCCGGGACTGTCTTAGCCTCTAACCAGGCGCACGTGTTCCACTAACAATATCTCACTTACAACGGACTACGAGCGATCTGCCGTGCGACCAGATACGCCTTACACGTCTTCTCCCATTATATTATCGTCATCTCTCCGCTCTTCACGCTCAATTATCTCTCATTTGAACCGCGGTTTTACCGGTCTCTTCCATGAACATATACACGGTCGATGTGCACGAGTACCGACATGACGAGAATCGTTTTAATTGCTACAGTGTCTGGAGTCGGTGGGAAACTGGCTGGCATTCATTTCGACTTGCTCCGAATTACTTGAAACGCGCGACAGAAGCTGCGGATCTTCCGAGATATTAGTTTGGCTGGTAAATTTTGATGACTAGAGTAAGATTGAAATGCTTCGAGAATCTTGGTGATATATCTTTGGTTCTTGAGAGACGACGTAGATTACATCAGAACGTGGAAAGCTTCAGAATCGCTCTTTATTATTTTTGCGCCAGCGGTGAACGAGCACACTTTCTGCTTTCATGAACGAATACGGGGATGCTTGATATTATTTTAAATCCGTTCTTTTACCTTTTAAAAAGAGATTAATTTAGCCTGGCTGCATTCTTCCGGCCAATTATGTTTCTCCGATGGTCTAAAAATATTTCAGGTTAGAACGAAGTAGAAAAAAAATTCCTTCATGGTCTCTGGTTTCAATTTTATCGACCAACGACCCAGCTACAGTACCGATTAATATTTTCGTTAATTACATTTCCAAATGAAGGAAAATGTTTCTTCATCGTTATCGTTGCAGAGTGTTTCTGTTTCATTAACTTTCGAAGAGCGGCCAGTATAAATCCTTGACTGGAGCCGTGTTCTCTCAACGAACCAGCAAGAAGCACGAGAACCAATGAACTTTCGCGCCTATTTTCTTTAAGTTTCTCTAATAAAGCTACGCTTATTTCTTGGCGAAAGATCGACGAAAGTAAGATAAACACGATAACGAGAGAAGCTTCGTTTCAATCGGCATTTCAAGTCCTCCAGATCGTACAACTATCTTTGTTTCTCTTCTCGAGGTCCAAGCTTGATTAATTGAAACGTTAATATAATTAATCCACGGCTCGTCTCTCCAAGATGGGAGCAAGAAAGAGAGAGAGAGAGAGAGAGAGTATCTTTGGACTAAGACTCGCTCGTTTGGAAACGTTTACGCGTCGAGGGTTGGTCTAACAAGCCAGAAGACACCCACTGGTCCTTTGATTTATCTCGTTTAAACATTTGCACTGTCGAGTTTGGAACTTCCCTCAGGTACCGGCGAACAATAGGCTCGTGGATTTTGACGAGTAGAATTCAGCGACCTGATTTATTCTGAGTTTTAAACCATCTTGCATCGAGACGATCTTTTGGGACCTGACACGTTGATAGTTGGCGCAAAGAAAATTTTGAAAATTTTTCTTACGATCACCGTCGTTCAAACAATTTATTCGTTCGTTCATTCTTTTTGTACCCGTTACTCGCTGCATTATTTGTAAAAGTATTTCTACAAAATTTGTGTATTAAGAAAATCTAGGAGCAAACTATATTGTACAGAGTCCAACCAAATAACGTCAATTCCGGACTGGACAAGACTAAATAGTCGACAGAAGGTCATTCTGCGTGTGAGAATAAGTCGAAAACGTACAATCAAATTTTCCACGAGACGTTTTGTTTGAACTTGAAAAGAAAGTTTGGAAATTTATCACACGCGTGTACCAGGCCTATTCTTAAGTAAACACGTTCAAATTATTTTCTTGAAGCCCCAAATAGGAAAATGTTATTCTACGAAAATATTTCCTTGAAATATAATTATTTCTCGCCATGATGTCGCTCTCACAGACAATTCCACTCTTTTTCTTGGTTATACGATATCGTATACAGACGGTCTCTTTGAAAAGTACTCCACGATTAATTTCTCTTCCCCGGGAATAAATACTACGTTCGAGTAAGCAACGGCAAAAAGTCTGGAGCGAAAGAAACGGGCGACATTAATGCGATTAACTGTACGCGAAGAGATAAAGAAGGGTTCGGTAAAGTGCGGCTGAATGGGTAAAAGGGGGACGAGGTTGGATTTCGTGCAGCATCATTGCACTCGGCTCGTCCTCGAAAGTCGAGGGTCGAGCAAAGGGCGACTGCGGGTTTGCCTCCACCCTCTTATCTGACTGTGGGGTTCCAAGATCCGTACGCCTTGTAGGTATTGTATTCTGGCTACCTGTCCTTCGTACTCGTCTTTCTCCCAGCAAACCGCACCGCGTCCTTTATTTTCGGGTAATGTTGCGTGATAACAACCAACGGTGGCAGCTTTCTCTACCCTCCGACTCTGGAATTGCTCCGCCGGGACGATTATTAATATTGTCGGTTGGCTTGCGAAGAGGGATCGGATCGTTAACAGAAAGCGTTCTATCCACGAGGTTTCGCTTGCTGATTTTTCGAGGGAACAATGGCTGAACCGTGGCTTCTCTTCCGCCAGTATAAACGTATACACTACCTCCTGTGCGCAAGGTACATGAGGTGCATATATCGCATGTGGCGCGATTCGATCAAAGGACCGATATTTTTGTTGCATTTTCATTTTACGATCGAAGAATGTTTCTCTACCGTTACGTTTTTTACCTCTTGCTACAATAACTGCCATCAAATGGTCCGTTAAATTTAATCCTTTCCATCTTCTCTTACTTCTCTGTAAGAAAAATATAACGCGTTAACATTGGAATCGGTTTTACAGAACGTAGGAAAAGAATGAATTTATCGTTTCATTAGTTGATAACATTCTGTACGCAACGTACGGAAGATTAAATTAAAACAAGGTAAACGTCGCTCTAGTTTGTTTGTCTGCAACGACTGGTTGATTGCGACAGCAAACAATTTTACGGAGGATCGAACGAAACCTATGACATTTCAATCGTTCGTTCATGGAATTCGATTATACTTAGACGGTTATCGGTTTCGTAGCGAATCTTACAGATGGAGGAGACCAGAGCAGGATACGAAAATCGTACGACCATTCCTGAAATAATAGCTACTTTATTACGATACGAATACCATTCATCATACGTCACAAGTGAAAAATATCGTTCGAACGGATTTTATCGACAGATTTTATTATGTAATATAAACTTATGTGTTATACATTGCTACATATTCTTGCTTAACGGCTAGTCCTATCGGCTAGGTCCTTAGAGGCTAGAATGCACAGTGACTTGTACAGAATCATCCTCCTTCCTTCCCTTCGGTCGGTCTCTCATTGATTTGTCATTGTCTTCCGTGAGCCGCTCACGCGTTAGGGAGAAGAGAGAAAGAGAGGAGAAGCGTTTATGCGTCTGCGACAGGTTTGAAGAAGAGAGAGAGGAAGAAAAATGACACAGACACGCTTGTGGGTATAAAGATGGAGGACAACGGAAGATTCAAGAGGAGGATGGGCAGGAAAAAGTTTTTCGAGGGGAAACGCAAAGGGGTTGGCAAGTGGGAAATACAGGAAAGGATAAGATATACATTTACACGAGCGTTTTCTTTGGTAACGTCTCCTCTCCTTGTTATCTCGCGCTTTTATTTCTTAGGCAAAGTACGGCTACTCCTTCTCTCTCTCAGTGTCGTTGAAACTTTCGTTAAGAAAGCGTCCCCTCGAGCGTTTAGTTTATAAAACGTTCATCCCCTTTCTCTTAATGCTGCTAAAACTGCGACGGCTTGGTCCTTCTTCCCGGTTGAAATAAAAGGCCCTCCCTTTCGTCGGTTCTATCGTAATGCGCGTATTGTACCGCGAGAAATTTTACAATCCACCGAACAACTTTCTCGTTCCGTGGATATAAGCGAAACCTTGCTCCTGTTTATCTCGCGTATTATTACGCGTATCTTGCGTAGTCGAAATTGGCTACGAATTTCGACCGTTTTTTTTTTTTGTACTCTATCGATTCTTTCTTTTTTATTCTATTTTCATTCGGACATTCCATAAGTAATTCCGTGCCTGTACACGAAGACTACAGGGAGGGAGGAACGGCGCGACAAGTGTATTCTATTTTGCAACTTGGTTTTGAAACTAAACGTATGATTTTCTATACCATTTAATTTTTCAAATTAATTGTGATCGTTGATCGTATCATGAAAATATTGGAAATATTACGATATTTCTTGCTTTAATAATTGTGCTATATACATTCAGGAAACTTCGTCGATTCATCGGTTATTTTTGTGGAATACGCTTCTACATCTAACAGATCGTTTTCGTTTTTCGACTAATTGCGAGTTCCGGCGATTGATAAGGGACGATATTACTTGTGGAATAACCTGATAGATCAATAGCGAAATGTTTCTTTTAGAATTCTATTTTTACAGAACGAGTCGATGAAATTCAAACGAATACGGTTACGTCGTTCTTTTCCCTCGTTTCCAACCCTTTACCACGTTTGATCGTTTTAATTACTCGAAACGATAGTTGACTACGCACGACAGGGTGTCCCTCGACGGATAGCGCGCCGCATAATTGCAGCGTTGCCCGTTACGAAATAACATTACGTGAGGAGGACAAGCCGTTGCGCGTGCAGCCCTTGACGGGCGTCGTAATACCAGAGCCTATTAATTAACAAATTACGATTAAACGTTAGTTATTAATTATTATCGTTAAATTTACGCCTAAGATATAATACACTCACCTAAGTATGTACCTGATGATATCTTTTTTTTTATAAAAATTTCCCTATCACGCCATGAGAACGAATACCGTAACATTGGCGCGGGGGAAAGATCTTTCGCGGAACGAACCTTCTTTCATTTTCTCTCGTTATTTTTCTCTCGCGTTCTCCCTTTTCTCTCTTTGTAAATCTCTTACGAATTCGACAGGGCGAGATGAGCGTCGTAAGATGTTGTTGCATGTGTCGATATCGATCCGTCGAAGAGCGTACTTTCAACCCCTTAACCGAGTGTTTAATCATTTTATAGCGATAATAGAGACCGAAGCACGCGGGTATTTGCTATTTTCATATACACCATTTCCCAAGTAGAAACGTTGGAAGAGGGGCTCGGATCGATAAATTCTTGCACCGTTCAAATGAAAACGCGAACACCACTCCAACGAGAAGTGCACTCGGTTAAAAGGTTAATAGAACCGTAGCAGCAGCGAAGCGATGCAAACGCGGAAATATACAACGTCGTCCATAAATTCGAGAGCGCAACTATCGATTTCACTTTGCTCGATACACACACGTATAAGTAATAGATGCTTTTTTCCTGATTATAAGTTACAAGATGCAGGTCCTCTCTTAAAAAAATTCAAACGTAGCATCTCCATAATCCCCTCGATGTTCCCTTCACCCTGAACTACTGGCGCTGGCGTAGAATCAATAGACGCTTTCAGGTTCCGAGATACGTGTCCCGGACACGAATCGCGAAGAAATGCAAAGCTAGTTTCGAATGGTAGGATATCCGGCGACCGGTTACTAAGTCCCTCTAAGACCGTCGATCGACACGCGAACCACCCGTTGGATTTCTACCGAGAAACTTTCTCATCCACCGGCTTCTTCGTTCGTCACACGTACACACGCGATACACATACACATACACACAGAAACTAGCACATACATACTGGAGACGGTGTTCCATCGTGCAAGACCAGTGGACTAATTGCGTTCAACGCCTTAGCCGCTCGGGGAATTGCCGGCAATTTTTCGAACCTTCGGAAAACTCTGTACTTCCCTCGTTTCCTTCTTCTTCTCCTTTTTTTCTCGTTTTTTTCGGTCGTTGCCAAACCACGAGACTGGATCGCGTCGACGGGATATCCGACAACGGTGGGAACTGGGACGCCCGTATCCGAGTTTCAGCGGATCGCGTTCGGGAATTCGCTTTATCCTGCCAGGATAATCCGTAAACCGGCTCGAATTCTCGTGGAATTTCACAGTTCGAATCGCGACAACCTTTATCTCGTTTCCGATCGGCCGAGTCCACGAATGATGAACGCGTACGCCTCGACGTTTCAACAAGGACAGATGTGGTCTCCGACAAAAAGAGTCGTTCCTCCCTTCTCGTTCGTTCTTCCGCGTGTCGAAGTTTGAAAACGCGTTGCGACGATTATCGTCGCGTGTCGATATAACGCTGGGCCGACCGGCAGTTAAACCAAGAAGCAAACTAGATCGAGATACGAATTTTCCGTGCTCCAGCCTAACGCAGAAAATATCGCGTAGGAAACGCGACGTCGATTGGCGATCGATCGACGGCGTATTGAAAAGCGTCCGTGCACGAGAATCGTCGAAAATTAAGCGCCATTCTACGCTCCAACGATCCCTCTTAACTCGTTCGTGTTGCATTTTTATACTTTCGTCCTTTCGGCCCCTTTTTCAACGGAGTTTCCAAACGCTCTATCCAGAAAATATGTCGATCCGACCGAGGGTCGAACACGAACGAGTTTTATGCAGAGCAGGAAACTCGGTTTGTAGGCCAAGGTTCAGAACGATGTTTCTTCTCATTACAGAGATACAAGGATAGCGTGTACGCGAGAGCGAGCTGAAAAAGCGACATAGCGATAGAACGCTGCACAGAAATCCCTCGTTTTCTTGTCTAATAACGCATTCACATTCGTACGATAAATACGTAAGTGCAACACCGAGCAAACCAACTGCATCAGTGTGCATTGTGCGTGCCTTGCTCGACAAAGACAGAAGGTGCTTCCTTGCGTAGCCTTTCTCATTCTATTCCTATGTCGCATCCGTTTACACGCTAACGCACGACTCGCCTACTTCTCTATCTTTGTATCTCTATTCCTCCGACACGCGGCACGATTCCCATTTTTTTTTCTCGTTACGTTTGATATTTAGCTGCCGATAAACAAATAATTATTGACTCGATCGATCGATAAACGATCGATCGTGATATTATCGACGCCGTCTCTGCCCGTGCGAAATCTTTGGTGCTACGACTACGATAACGTTATTGACGCAATCTAGCGGACCGCTAACGATCCAGCCGTGTTCGTCTATTTCGTCGAGACCCACTGGATCCCTCGAATCCTCCCTTTCGGATCGTTCAGGGTAAATCATCTCGAGTCGACGGCTTCGTCGTTCACGGGATCGTTTCACCGACGACCACACGACTACCATTGATAGCTGTCCACGATGGATTTGCCGTCGGGGCAAGGGCTCGCGCTGCCGCACCACTTGGTCTCTTTCAGAGGCGGACACGCTGATCCGCCACGGCGTGGCTTTATCGTGATCTTCCGCGTCCTCTGCGTCTCTCCTACGCCGCAGCTACGACTACAGGCGCTCCATGGACCCCATTCTCCGACCTTGCAATCCCTCGGAGGACCTGCGATCATCGAACAACGCCATTAATCATCTTGCAATCGTCTTGATTAAATGGAAACTGGGTTTGTCGTGGAAATTAGTTGGTCGGAAATGGGAATTTGCAAATTTATTCATTTAAGAGACATTTGTCAGTGTTTGCCAAGAAAATGACTCATCAGATGGCTAGAAAATCTATTTACGCGTTAGAGTTTAGCATGTCAGATTACGTATGCATCGTTTCGTACGAATATGAAAATTCGATGCTGTGAAAATGAAACGTAGCGAAGAAAAAGACTCGAATAGATTCGACGAGATAAAGTAAGATCGCGATATAAAAATTTATGGACTGAAATAGCTGTGAATGAAATAGTTTCGCGAAAAATCGTAGAGCGAAGGATTAAACGAACGAGCGTAATTGACAACCGAGGCATTAAAACACAATGCGCGCTTGTGTCCATTTATGACGAGCTTTGTCGCTAGTTTTAAATAAATTCAAGTCGTCAGAAAACAAGCGTTAGACCGGTATTTACACGCAACAGAAGAGGCGAAACGAAACGGAAAATATAAAAAGATAATCGACGCGGCGACAAAGACCGCGATTCTAAATGCAGCGAGTCAGAGAGGCGCGAAAGAGAACGTTCTTTGAGCATCTGCGCGGAACACATCGTTGTTAAGCTCTGTTTTATCATTAATTTCTACAAATGAAAAGATCGCATCAACGTGGTCGAGTCATTGTTGGCACGAACCGTGTCACGTCGCTTTTGAAGCAGCGGAGAAAGGTTTTCAACGAGAAGCTGAATACACAGCACCAAGATCTTCTACTCACGCGTTCTCAAGCGTTTTCCTTTAGACGTTAGTCGATGATGTTTCATTCTGAGCCTGTGCTGACGTTGGGTCGTGATGTCGGTGGAATTCCACGAATGACCGAGACTGTTGCCGCTAGTCGCGTTTGCCATTTTCCTCTGAATATCCTCGAAGATTTGTGCCTTCTGCGCTTCCGCTGTTTGTTTGTACTTTTGATAGTAAGGCCAGCCGATCTTTCCATCGACTTTCGAAAGTTTCGGTGGAGGTGTCGCATTGAATCTGGGTCTTTGTAACGCATATGACGAAGCTATGCTGTCCATGATCGCTGCTTTATTGTCTCGCGGAAGCTCGGTTATCATCTGACCACTTCCGGTCGTCGTCCAATATCTGTAATATACGAGAATCGATCGTTTTATCCGAAAACTCTATGGAATTTTTTCTATAGATTCTTATAATTTATCGTTAATAAACTACGGATACTTTGGCAGATTCGTATCTTTGTAAAGACGATTAGAAAAATGAGATCTGCACAGAGATTTGTTTCATCTATTAAATTAATTCAAGGTTCTTACGAATTCTACGAAATTCTATGGAATTACATACGAAAGTATATATGCCGTTTCGATATACTAATTTTGTGGAATACTTAATTCGCTTATGTATGTTATAACCTATTTTTCCGAAAGAAAAAGATTCAAACGGAAGAAACGCACGTTTAAAAATATTTTTCCTCCACCTCGTGGCGTTATATAAATTCACAATTTCGAAACTTGCTTATATTTCAAAAAGTTATGTCTTCGAAAAAGCTACTAGTTTTTCTATTGCGTTACTCTTTCGTCATCCCGCGCTTCAGTTCCAAGTCGGTGGCAACGAAGGTATTAATTATGTCGTGGTTTAACTTCGATAATTAACCGACGAGCTTTTTTGTGATGCAACGCCGCCCGAAAAGTGCCGCGTTCTAGACCAACGGACGAAAGAAAAGTTTATACGCATCCAAATTCCCACAAACTTCTTCCATCGCGTTCCAGTACGAGATCTGTTCAAACAACCGCGATGCTCGCCGCGTATCAAAACGCATCGGTCGCCACCCGGTCGCTTTCCCACGAGGAGGAAAATTATCGGGAACGGCGTGTCCACGTAGTCAGTCTATCGGTCGTTGCTTGGATTTCTAGATGCGGAGTTTGCCGAAGCGTGGGAGGTGCGGCCCACTCGAAAACAATTTCGAGAGTTGATTTACGAATGCCGTGTCTACGTTTGTACGCGACGAGAGCCTTAGTCCGGAGGAAAAACAGAGAGAGAGAGAGAGAGAGAAAGAGAGAGAAAGAGGAGAAGAAGAACGGAGCAAAGAGGTGTCGAGAGAAAAGAGAAGAAGCGGGATTTCTGTTTCACAAACCGAAACTTATTCATCCCGCTTTGCTCGTTCCCCTATCCTTCTACTCTGCGCTCTGGAATTTTCGATCTTCTCGTGTTTCTTAGTATTAGACGATGTCGGTCTTGGGAGAGCTCGAGTTTCCCGACGAGCAACCTAGAACTGAAAATCATCGGCGAAACGAGTTCTCCTCATCGACCAGAGTAGACGGTGCAATCTCACTCGCCGATGGTTGCCCATTCGGAAAATAGACCTAACCCGAGAAGTTTAAGTCCACCGCGTAGCTTTTTCCAATTTACGAGGATCAGGTAGACAGGCAGGCTGACGCGCTCCTGTGTACGTTTTTAATTTATTTCCCTAGCATTTGCATGATTTCAATTTCGTGCGACAATTCCGCCGTGGAGACACTCGCCAGGCCTCGGGATACACCGGCGAATTGGCTCTCGCGAACGGTTCTCGTGGCAAAATCTCGCTTGAGAATTTTGTTTTGTCGGTTTATTCCTCCTCTGATCGTTCGTCGTGAGTTACGAGTCGTTCGCTCGGCAGAGGCTCGAAAATAACCGGAGATTCGCCTTTTGAGGCGAGCACTTCGACGCAGCGCAGTCCTTGGAGGATCGATCGAGACGCGATTTTCTCGGTCGACGAGTCGCGACGTCTCGACGAAGCGATCGTGTCGTGAAAATGAATTTTTCACACGACGTACGTCGCCAGATAACTATTTCGATAAAAGCACCGCTGCTCGTCGTGGGAAAAAGGAAGATTCCGCGAAGCTCATTTGCGCCGTCCTTGCTATTAATGGTCTCGTTAATATTCAAATTTATTAACGTCGTCGTTATTCGCTTTGCGCGATTATTTATAGTCACGGTGGATCTGGCTCGACTATTTTTCACGTCTTTTTTCGCCTAATCTCCGCCGAGCATCGCAGTACACCGAAGGTTGTGAAAAAAGAACTTGTCGCGATACACAGTGAGAAAATAAGACTAGCGTTTCGTCAGAATTAAATTACTCCCCCGTTCTCCTCCGCTCTGGTGGAAAAGGCACGAGCAAACGAAGAGGAAAACACTCGAAAATTTCGCGGTATTTATCGACATTAACCGGCATCGAAGCACGATCCATCCTTTCGTTTTTCCGAGAATCGTTTCATCCGCGCGACTTAGCGTTGACCCAGTTCTCGCTAATTTCTCGCCGGTTATAACATTTTTAATGTGTTGCCGCACGATAATCTTACCCTCTGTCTTAATTGCCGTGCACATTAAACCGTGGGATGTAAGAAGCCGTGCCGAGAAGCTTTTGGCATAGAAGCATCCCGAGAGCGGCGATAATTTTGCATTTTCTTGGAAAAACCAGCTAACGTCAACAATGAAGCTTTCGTGGCTCGTTAGGCTTAGGAAGTTTCTCTTCTTTTATTTCAAGGCGAAATAGGCTACGAAAGAACAGTTATTTTTCACCGTGTGATGGATGTAGGGTGTAATTTTCTATCGTAAAACTGCGAATATTCGTGCAAATCAGCATTATTGCAAACATCAGCGTGTAACGACGATCAAAAAGTGACAAAATGTCTGAAGATCGCACAACTGGTACGAAAAAAGGAAAAGGAAAGAAATGATGGAATATTTCAACACGCAACGAATGTCAAATTTAAAAGTGGAACGTAAAATTTGTTCTCGTTTAAACTGGCTACAAATGCGCAAACATCTACGGTCAACTTATCGTTTCCAATCATTCTCGTTTTATATCAACGATGATAGTAATGTTCTGGGATTTTTAGTTGGAAAATTAATTCCATGATCGCGACTTTGATGTAGAAAAGCAAGATTGTAAACAGCGTGAACGTTTCACGTAGGATCCGCGAAACGAAATTACAGCCGGTGGCTGGGATGCGCAACAGCCTGTTCGGAAGTTTGAATCGACCGTTTGATAGGAAAATTGGCCGATGTAGCCAGGGGAGCGTTTTCGAAAACTCGATGGGCGATTTGCTCGCGTAAACGGAAAGGTCAATTAAGCGTAACGTCACCTTCGCGAGTAATTGAAAATATATTTACGAAAGCGCGTTATTATATCTGAATTTGCAATTCAGATAGCTCATTACCGCGCACAGCCGGAGCTTGACAATTTTAAAATGCAAATGCTCACGGAGGCATAAATTCGCGTCCGCCAGCCGACGCTAAATTCCGGTTTCTGCTGCTTTCGACGACTCTGCAAAAAATATGAGGACGTTCGGTGGATATGTCGAGGAAAGTAGTCCATCGCGAAGCTTACAGAATTTTTTCTTTTAGAACGAGACATCGACGAATCGTTGTTTGCTGTTTCGTTCGAATATTTACATCTTTTTGTTTTTTTTCCATCTTTTTCTATTGAAATTGCAGCGATAATTCGTACGTGGCGTAACACGCTACGGAATTAATGTTAATTCTGCGAAAAAGCGGAATACGTTTGATAACAGAAACGGATACGATATTCGCGATATTTGATTTGCTGCATCGTCAAAGAACACTCATCACGAGTAATAATTAATCGTAATCTGATCGAACATTCGCAGGAAAGCTGGATCTTCTTTACGAAGTAATTGAGTTTCATTCTGCATTCATGGAAAAAGAGCAACCCTTCTGATTTAAAAAAGGTCTCTCTCTCTCTCCCTCTTTCTCTCTGGGAACTGAATATATAAACCTGTTTGTTTATGTTGGATCTTCGAATACGAGGAGCGTCAAGCCGGGAGAACCGTCGGTGCCTGAAATTTTTTTCAATCATCACAGCTGCCACGCGCGGTTCGTTCGTTATCATGTTTTTATTTATTTCTATGATATTTACTTTACGGTGGATTTATTTATGCGATTTAGAAAAGTAGTTGGACATTTACCTTGGAAAACTCTTACGCCTACATTATGCGTGTTTCATAGAACTTGGTGAAACTTCATTAACGATATAACGAGACACGACTGTTCTTGTTATCCTGATAAAGTTTCGAACAAATCCGAAAATCTATGTAAAAGTTACAAGACATTTAACGTTATTGACGGTAAATTCGCTTAAAATACATTTACCAAAAGCTACGTTTCTCAATTCGTTTCACCAATACCATCACTGTCGTATCCAATTACGGTAGCGAGGAAATTTCGAACCATTTTATTTTAATAACGCGCATAAATTTCCATATCCGCAAAGACATTTTTACAATAACCGTTCAAATTCTACGAATCGTTGCATCTATCCGTGACATCGTTTTAAAGTTGCCTCGTTTCCTCCCCACCCGAAAGCAATAAAAATTCCACATCCACGTTTGACCTAATTTAAATATCTTCCCAAAATCGTCCAACATTCCGCAACTATCATTCGTTCCAAGAATTTCTCGCAGAGTGGCAAAATTCCTCGATCGCAGTAACTGCAACGTTCCCTCGGAAGATAAGTGCGATCGAGTCTGCAATTATCGCGCTTTTCGTAGTCTTACAAACGATCTATCGAATCGGGGCAGGGAAAAGTACGTATCAATAAGGACGGAAGTCGACGAAACGCAAGAACGTCCGAGATTCGATCGCACACGGTGCTATCTGGCCACTCTGGCTTCGAGTGCCGATCGTCGTTTCTGGTAATCGGCCTCGTACCCTCGGGCTTGAACTGCCGGCCTTTCAACCGTATCCCGACAATCATCGTAATCTGCATCTTCGTCTATTTTTCTCTCGTCTCTGTTTTCATCAGCGTCTATTCTTCCATTCGATTGGAAACCGTGCGTACACGTCGTTACTTTATTACCAGCGAAATGTAGATATGGAGAATCGGTTAGTCGACGAGTTACTATTCGCTTTCCACTTGGAATCTAGTTCGAGAGGAGCGTAACGAGTGGAGATCCGGACAAGTAACGTTTGATCAGGATCGAACTAGAGAAGCTTTAAGCGTACCTACTGTGTATATTTCGGTTTAAGCGCATCGCTAATGCCAATCTATTTCTCTGTAAAAATAAAAACTGTAAAATATCTGAGATTCGTTCCGGTGACGCTGTACAGTACCGCTAAAAGCTTGGAACACGTTTTATCTTTACCAAAGCTTCAGAGTTTAACGCGGTTTGCGAACTTTCAGCTACGTGCATTTTACAGTACAAATTTCAAAATACGTAGTATCTCATACGGCGGATAATACAGCGGATTGTCGTATAAAGTATCCAGTTAGATGATATTCCTTCGTATCGTCTAACGATTACTTCATTTTTTCTAGTTTCGAATACTTTGTTAAGTATTGAGATATGTATAATTTTGTGTGCTAGACTAGATCGATCGCGTAGTAGTGATACATGTATGTGAATATGAGTGTGTGGAAGTATGTGTGTGCGCGGCATCTCGAAAACAAAGGAATGTAAACTGTTCAGTTAAGAGTCTGGTATGGAGGAAGGTGAGACGCGTGCAATGTGTATCGATGAATATCTTTGAAATCGTTTATCAAATAAATCTATAACTATTTTAATATAAATGCTAAGTGTAAACTTAGTGTTCCTTTACCATTATTTCGGCAATTAAGATCCAAAATTATCAACATTAAGAAACCGTTTAAATGCGTTGCACGGAAATTAAGCACGTTAAAGAGATTCAAATACGAATAGAAAGATGATTCTTTTTGTTAAACTGTATCCGATTCAGAAATCTACTTAACGCTTTATTTTACGATCTCGCTATACTTTTCTCACCTACCATAGATCGCTTGGAATTCGTCATTCTAATAATCGGCAGGATCTTCTTTTTCGCGATTACGTTTGAAAAAGGAAAGTGGGTCACTCGAGTGAATGATATTGTACGCAGTATTATTCAATATAGCCTCGTAGTTGGCCAGCGACACACTTCTTTTTCAACGTCCAGCGACATTGTTCGGGGTAGCCGACGTCTATAGAAACGTTTCTAAAGCTGTTTCCTCGATGAGCTGTTGCACCTGTCGTGACAGCTTCTCTATGGAACTTGTCATTAACGTTCTGTACACGCAGAAACACGCGCTCAAGTAAAATACGCGAGACCGCGGCTCTTAAAATATGATTCGGCAATTTCGGTATTTTCGTCACGAGACTGGCGAGACGAAAGGACAGCTTTCTCGACCGATCGATTAAACTGCTAAAAAATATTGGTTCAAGATCGGTGATCGATTTTTCACAGCGTAGATTGAAAAGTTTCGAGGCTATGCAGTACGGTATAAGCTTGATCAGGCGTTTCACGTTTTCGAGGCATCGAATCCAAGGTAGTTGCGTATATGCCGGAAAAAAGTAAATTCGTCTGCACGTTGTTTCAATTTGGTTAAAAGTTTCGCACCCGAAGCAACGTATTTTACGCTTGTCGTTGGTCTGCAGTGACGTTGGTCGCAGGTATCACACTGTTTCGACGAGGGGAGCTGAAACAATTGCCCGCAGCTCGGCTGAAAAATTTATTCCACCGATCGATACAGCGTTTTCCTCCCAATAACGTTTGTATCGCGATTCCCTGGTTTATTGATTCCAGTCGATCTAATTGTCGAATTCTTGCTGTTTTGAGATTTTCAGAATATGTGGACACATGGTGGACGAAGGGTGTTGAACTGCTGACATAGACGCGAAGGATATAGACATTTTCCAATCTGTAGATCTAAACGATACGGTGTGACAGAAAAAGGGAAAGTCAGTTACCGTCTGTCAACCGATTAACAGGTATTGATACGTCCTCACTGTCACAAAGGATTTGAGTGTCTATCACAGATTATTTCGAATTTAGAATAATTATTTTAGAATTAAACGTTCTTCGAACCAAGTTGTCTGTCCACTTATACCTTTCGTCTCGAATAATTTACACGTTAAAAATCGTACAGGTGAAAATTCGACGAATATCCTTACCAAGTTTAAGCTAATACGAGAAGATTATTCTGCTATTCCGATTATTCGTGACAGTCGATAACAGAATTTTCATATTTTTATTACAAATCTCCTCTAACTTTCTTAGTTGATAATGTATTTAAAAGAATAAAATTTAACAAATACTATCGACCCGCGAAATTCAAATCCTGGAAGAAGGAAACTTAAATACGCATCGACCTAGCGATTTAAAAAACGGAACATGGACCTCTGCTTTCGTAAAAATGAAATTTCATCGACTTTAATCGATAATTTCCACGTCGAACGTTATGTCGAGTGGTCGCTATTCGATTCGACAAGACGAAAGACTCTAGCCGTGCCTGTCGTACGGAGACCTTGATTCGATAAAAATTGCTATCCCCGAAAAAGGGACGGTGGAGCGAACGAAAGATCGGAAAGGAAAGCGAAGATGGAGGAGAGTGGAAGCGGGGTAAAGTATAGGGGAAAGTATAAAGTAAGGGAAAAGTTACGACGAGATCGTTCGTTTCGAGATGATCGTGTCGGCGGACTGGCCCGGGCCGGATATTACGACGATAAGGGCACTCTACTTTGTACTGGGAATATCGCAGAAATTGCCACTAAGAATCTGCCAAGTCCGCGAAAAGTAATATCGTTATCGAGCATCAGATGTCAAATGTATACGCTGACCCAAGAGAATCGACGGCCGGAAGCGCGTCTGATTCGCGGTCGTCTCTTATTGCATTTTCATGGGTTTCGTTTTACGGCGGATAAATAGTATCCGCAAGAATAATATCCGGCATAGGAGATGGAAGTTGGCGGTCGTGTGTTAAACGGATCGCGCGAAAATATACGATACTTATGGTCTGTCTGTTACGAAATAGTTTCACAAGCGTGTGCACCGTCTTCGTAAATCGATACGAGAATGTTTCGCACGTGCACTTGGATAAATTCGTTCGCCACTCCACTTTAGTTTCGCTTTTAAATGGTATCGTACAAATGAAAATACATTTACTTTTGGGTGGTCGTAAGGTGGAAAATAGCAGGGAAAAACCGTGCGTCGTATTTATCTTTGTAATTAATTCGAGAGATTACTTTCTATCATATCGATGCGTTTGATAAAACAGAAACTCGTTATCAGATACGTCTGGAAATTATCGAATATCGCGGTTAGAATTACGACTCGCAGATTAGAACTTGAGAACAAAGTTACGAGGATGTTTATGATTTCCAGTGTGCTTCGAGACTTTGCAGTTACACGTTATAGTGTCTATAGCTTTCGTTTCGCGTTGCACGAGTTCGTCGAGTGTTAACGCACGCATTCCGGATAAAGCAGGGCAGCGAAACGTGGGTGTTGCCGGTCGATCGCGCTTTCCGTGTTTACACAGCGCAATTACTCTAATTCAGGAAGCGCCTAGAGAAATACCAGGTCAGATTTCTCAATGGGGTTAAAAGGGAGGTTGAAGTGAAAAATTTGCCCAACTTTCAGGAAAGTTTTTCAAATGCCTGCGCTACGTGAGAAAGTAGAGGGAAATAACGATTCTGCGTGCATTTCTCGTTGCACAAAGCCAGCTCGCCAGCGGGATTGCAGAGATGGGAAAAGATGAACTTCCTCTATGAAACTGGCCCAGCTTGATCGTAAAAGTTAAAGAGAGAAATAGAGCGAAAAACGAAAAGTGGAAAGGAAGGCCAAAGGATTTCGTAATGATACGAACAAGAACGAGAGGTAGAGCGGAATCGCAGTTACAAAAGCCAGAAGAACGTAAGATAGATATTATCTATGAAGAACCTTGAAAAGGTTAAGAAACCACCTTGCCACTCTGCTTTTTCTCTACGATGTACCATTTTAAGTTCTCCCATCCTGTCTCGACACCGTCACACGTTTGTTAGTCGACCAGATCCGACTGTTCTTTGTGCGAGTATCAAACTTGCCTGTCATATTTTCGTACCTTTTAACGTTGGTACGTCTGTCGATATTGTTTCGCGACCAACTAGATTCTCTTGTCCGACTCTATCGCCAACTATATGCTCGAAGGATTTTCATTGTCGTCACGAAATTTTGAAATTGTCCCTCGTGTTTCGTATTTCCTGGTCCCTTGCTATTCGCGTTGCTAAGACAATTCGAGAAGAGGAATTCGATAAAAACGAACGAGCGAGCGTACCTGTATCTCTGAGTGTCCATTTCCTTCCGTTCCTCGGCGATGGCCTCGTTCAGGTCCCTGTTCGGGTCGATCCCCCTAGGGGTCGGACTGTTCGCTGGTAGATTGTCGTTGCTGACGAACTCCACCTCGACGTCGTCTTCGTGATAAGTTTCGGTTAGCGTGTACTCTCGCAGCTGTAACACACGAAGAACGTGGTGAGTACGAAGAACGTCCTGAGATACGATTACGTGGAATTAATACCAAGCCACGTTCTTTCCACGAACGTGAATTTATAATATCAACTAGCGTATTTCGATCACCTGTATCAATTCACGAAGAGGAAAAGCGAGAAAATTAATCTTTTCCAAATTAAGCTTGTCATTTGTATCTTCATGATCGCGTATACCCCGTATTACGTAGCAAATTGTAAAGCAGAGTAGACACAGAGCTTTGCTGCTATTTCTTCGAAAGCGGTTTCGTAATAAATTTGAGACACGGTCAGATATACGAGAATATGGTTACAGTGCCACTAAAGCAACCGTTGGTAGCTGGTGCAACTAGCGCGCTATGTTGCTTCGTTATCGGTTCAGAAATTCGTATCGACGCAACGGGATCCAATAGCCGGATTCAAGTTGGGTTCAGCGTCAAACTTGGGCATTCTCGGGCGACAAAGCTCGTTTAAATTACCCGATAATAACGTCGGGTAATAGCTACGCGAAATAAACGGAACACGAATGGCGAATTGCTCAACGTTTTATAAACGTACTTGAAATTCCATTTCGCATACGTTATGGAGAAATTGGCAAACTCGATAGGTATATGGTGGAATACTTCTGAATTGAATATCTACGTTCGATACGATTAATACGCGTGTGCTGAGTATCGGTAACGAGAATGGCAGATTTTCACGAACGTTACACGATCTCGATACGAGACAATGCCTTGGCGTCCGATTCATTCGGATTCACGAGTACGTATGAAACTCAATTTCGCGCGTCGGTCGCGGAAATGCTTGGCCAACGTTGTCGAATGAAATTTTCAAACGCGACAATCCAACCGAGCCACCAGTCTCGAACTGCGTCGAGTTTCCACTCCGTGATTAGTTCTCTGCCGCGGAGGATATCCCGAGGGACGTACATCGACGAAGTATCGGGTCCACAGTCGCGATTGATCAGGTCGATCGGTTCAACCGGATTAAAGGGAACGAGACTTTATGGCGGTTCCGTGGACTCGTGCCTTCATTCTGCTTCCACGTTTTTGCTCTGCCATTCTCCGTGGCTCGTCCGCGCTTTCTTTTTCATTCAGCGGGAGAAAAGCGAGCCGGATGACAGGCTGCTTTTGTCGAATGTGTACCGGAAGCCGGCCAAAAAGCGGGCAAAAGTTCGCTATGGTTATCGAGGTGAACACACGCCGTGAACGGGATAAAAGACGGTACCTGGCACGCCGATAGCTTTGAATATTTTTCTCTATCTTATCGGAACGCCTTCGATATCCTACTAGGGCTGATAGATATGGGACAGAGTATTCTTGCTACGTGTTTCCCTACGTGGAAGCGAGTAGACATCCGATTTTATGAAATATTTCTGGGTTTTTGTGCTGCTGGAAAATGGCAATTCGATAAGGCTGATATCTCTCGCGATACAGCGAAACTTCTAAATTAAAGCGTCGTCGTGGAATCGGATTTCTTTGTCGGTTATTTTCTTCCATTTAGAACATCGCTACGTAATATCGTTGCGCGAAGATATCAGATTATATACAATTGAAATATTTTTGGGACAATTGGGTTTTGAGTTTTGTTCCAGGGGAAGTTAAAGAGTGAAAGGAAGAAGGTATAAACGTTTCAAGACATCTTCGAAGAAAAACGAATTTCAATTCTACGATATCGTGAGATTGTAAGCGTGGAACCTGGAAGTTAATGTAACACGATATACGCTAATTGCGCGTGTCCAGGTGACGCGTAGATTAAATGAATTAACTTTATCGGAAAAGGGCAATTAGAGCCGTATCGTATTCTAGAGCGCGGCAAGATAATTACACACTGATAAGGTCTTGTCAACGAGCGACAGAAAAGGATCAAATAGAATAGCGACGAAACCTGTTCTTTTATCTCCTTCACGAGTTTTCGAGGGTAATACGATGTGGAAGTTGCAGCTTCCTCTGGAACCTACCCACTGTCGAAGCTTTGAAACTGGGCCGAGCGCTAATTAAGGTCTAATTAATTGTTTCACGTACGGTGGCAACTTCCAATTATGGTTTCCAATCGATTATCAGCGTCTGTGGCAAAAGTACCGGGTTTCTATCGAACGAAACACGAACGCTAATAGCGAAAAAGGAAAAGAAGAAGAAGAAAAGGACAAAACGAAGGGAAAAGAATTTCACGGTCCTCGGGAATAGACGAATCTATCAGATTGTTCAAACAACTATTAAGATACGTGTAATTTTGTGTGCTAGACTAGACTAGACTAGCCGCGTAGCAGTGACACACATATATGAGTATGCGTGTACAGCGTCTCGTAAAACGTATGAATGTAACTGTTTCGTTGGTAGTGTGGAAAAGAAGATGATGAGACAAAGAGAGTGCTGAGACGCGTGCAAATATGTATCGACGAATATCTTGTAAATCGCGTATTAAATAAATCTCAGACTATTTTGATATCGATTCTAAGTGTAATTTGAGTGTTCTTATATATTTATTTCGACGATTAAGATCCACAATTCTCAATAATCACATACAAGCTACATAGAGGGGTTAGATGATCAACGGAGCATCGACCGATAAAAATATTTAATAATCCGACAAGGATTATTTACGGGACCCTTATCATAACGTAGAATATATGGATTCGTTATAGCTCGTAGTTTCAAACAAGATAACGAAGGGTTTAACAAGTCTTTCAACGATTTTGCAGCTTTATCCGAGTTTCCGCGCGTATACTAATGCTTGCGAACGGAAGTACGCTTCGTTGATTAAATATGTAGATCTTATGCGAACTTATAAGACAGCTCGATAGTTGAAAAGAGACTAGACCGAAACAGGAACGAGGAGACCAGTCCGTTTTCCTTCCTCTAATACGCTTCTCAAGGTACTTCCTAGGATCAGCCAGTTTCTCCTTGTAAAACGAGGCCGCTCGATTAGTAATAATCTCTAATTAACATCGTTGTTGGAAAGACGATCGTCTAATTAATCGGTAACGAGGCTCAAGTAGGTCGTCAGACTCGCGTAGTTTTGCAGTAAGAGCGCCAACTTTCTCTTCCTGGATATCTCATACTCGGCGGAAAAGAATCTAATAAAGCGTTATACTCGGGGTCGCCAATAACGTTAGGTACTCGAGAACGCGTTCTGAACAAACCCCTTCCGTAAACTCAGGGAACACACGTTACCAGAGTTCTACTTTCTCTGGAAATATGTACGTAACGGAATGTGGATCGCAGCCGTGAAAATTTCCAATTTCACTGGATAACTCGCCCGCATAGATAATGGCCGGGATCCTATGATCGAGTTCGCTAGCTATCCATTATCCCAGTTCACCGAGTCTTTTGAAATCCGAATACACACGCGCGACTCGACCCACGCAAACAAGTACCATCGACTGGTTCCAGTTGTTTCGCACCCGTTGTATGCGAGCTGCGTGCATCGTTTTTACAGTCGAGGGCGACTATGACACAAATTCGTCGTCGAAAGTTGCATCACGCGTAAATCTCTTTAGGACTCGACGTCGAATTAACGCGACGTAATGTAAACGTGACGGGAGTCGCTCGCCTGCGACGACCCTTAACCTCGCAGGTGAATAAAGAACGGAACAAAGAACTTGTTCCACCTTTGTCTCGTTCGACCAAAACACCAGTACACTGCCAGGTAGTAACGAACAGTAGAAAAAGAGAGAAACTGTACTTCTCGACCGGTTCTTCTTTATTCGCGCGAATTTGGTAGACAGAAGCAAAGCATAGACGAAAGTTGGCTGCGCTTTCTTGTTACGAGACCGAATCTCCTCTCTTTCGCCCGTGCTTTTCTTTTTCCCCGTTACGGTCGGAAGTGAACGAGGTTCGACGGACCGAAAGGCTAAGGGTGGCTGGTCAGGGAGAAAGAGAAGCCGCGAATGGAGGTTGTGGCTGGTGGCACCGGGTCGCAACCAACCGAAACGTACCTATCTGTACGACTGAGAAAATTACCTTGTATATACATTGCATGACTCGCTGTAATATCGGCCAGAAGCGTGTGTACGCTTCTTTTTCTATATGCAATTCTCCCTATGCTTTGCACACACCGATGCTCTCTTTTGCCTTTTTACGCGTTTCGCTCTCTCGCTTGTTTATTTCGATCCACCGCCTTCTTCGTCTCTTTCTCTCGTCGCGTGATCCTTTCGTCTCTTTGGAGGAACGACGTGACAATAAATGCACGGGATTCTTTCAGCGCAGCTGTTTGTAAGTGGAGACGGCTCGACGCCAGGGAAACCAGTCGATTCACGCTTATTGTAAGTCGAATAACTTTTTTTTAATTACGAAATGAGGGAGTAACGCGCGTGAAAATTCTCGAGAGAAAGACTCGTTAGCTATCGGATTTTGTGGAATGTCGTGGAACTCATCTACGGAACGTAAGGAAAAATACGTTTGAATTTTTTCACGAAGCATTTGCAACTTTTTTTTGTCTTTCATATACGATACAATTTTAGTATCCAATTTATCAGTGAATTACTAAAACCATGTCTTTTTTCATTAGGCTCATCGAGGTCTCTGAAACAATACTAATTTCCACTTTCTTGAGAAATATCGTTCTCAGAAGTAGCAGTTATATTTTACCTGTTAGGTACATCCTTAATCCTTTCCTTCGTACCGAATTTTTTTAACTATGTTATATCAAAGTACAGCCGAACGACCGAATAATATCAAAACACGAAGCAAAATGTAACGCGTGCATAAACAGAGGGTGGTTACTGTATCCTGCGTTTGAACGGAACCGGTTGATCTGTGAGAGCGAGGAGGAAGGAACGAAAAATAGCGTGGACACAGAGCGAAATAGACAGAGTAAAAAGAATCGAAGAGGATAAAGCGCGTGGAGTATAAATTTCTCGCGTATTTACGAGCGGTACATTTACGCGTTCATTAGCTCGGGGCTTCGGTGAACGAGAGTAGCGGAGGAACTGGTAACGTAGAGGGCAGAGAGCAAGGGGTTGGTTAGCTTCGGGGCGTAAACACAAATTTGAAAATTTTCTCCCCTCCTGGGTCCCGTGCAAACGACACTTCCTCGTTCATTAACGCTCCGTGTCGCGCGAAACCTAATCTACACGAATATACATCGGCTACACAAAAACGGTGACGCAAAACCAATGGATCGTGCAGGTGGCCTCGGCTCATCCTGTTGTAACAAACGAGAGAGAGAAAGCGTAACGTTGTACCGCTATTTACCCCTCGGCAACTCGAACAACTCGCATAAATTTCGACGATCAGTTTTTGGGTCGGCGGCCGCCCAGCGAATGACCCTTCCACGTGCTACTTTCTCGTTGTAACCTTCTCGTTGTTGCTGCTTTTTCAGCTGCCGACGAGCACCGGAGATGTGAGAGATTGGAATGCAAATTGCTTTGCTCCCAGTCCTCTTTATCCGAATTTCGCGATATTTGCTTTAGCCAGATTCGTGGTTCCAGCCTTTTCTTCTTTCTCTTTTAATCAAGCCCGAGACACGGTTATTTGGTTGAAATTTTCTCGAGCCGTGTTTTAAGACGGCTGTTGTTCGAACGTACCGAGACATCTTCGAGTCGAAACGAGATCTATCGATCATCGTGGCTGTTTCTTATCGATCGAAGCGTTCTCTTAATCGAAGGGTTCGCAGTACTAAGAAACCTTCCATCGTACTTATTGGAAGAGAAAGAAAAGCTTAAAGATATACCTAAAGATTGTTGCCAGTTCAGGTTTGTTCTATATATGAAAAATGCTAAACACCAGCCACTGATGGATTTATAAACCTTTTTTTAGCAGGTTGCCTTTTCGAATCGGAGCTAACTTGTTTATTATCGCTCACGAACCATTTAATCGTTGGTATACGAAACAAGTAAAATCCAATCGCTTCCATATTTCGCTCTTCCCTTCGCTTTACGAGAGCTTCCGACACTCGACGATATTTTTTTGTTCATGAGATTCGCGAAAGCAAAGTTGAATTTTTCTTCGCGCAGCGTACACTTGGAGATTTCAGCACTCGAACGCACTCATAAAGTTCCACTTCTCGATATTTGCTTCTATCGTATGGACGTGAGCGAAGTCCATTGAATGGACACAGAAATTCCATATGAACCGCGATGCAGATACGATGTTTGGTATGCGCACTATGGCGCTCCTAAGGGTAATTCTCGAAGCTGTACTCGGTTTCGGATTTTGCGGGTGAGAACGTTTCGTTTGTTTTAACACCGTGTTCCGGAAATTTGTAATAAACGTGCAACACGTGACCACTCTTCGCTCGATGAATTTTCAATGCACGCTGAATCTGCAGCCAGGCCAGGGTTTACGTAATAATACTATTACTAGGCATTTATACGGGTTGTACGAACTGTTCAAATAGAGGGAATTCTGTAATATTATAAATTATGCAGTTTACGTGCCCTATTGTCTCTACTAGAACGAATTAATAATTTGTTGCCGAGCAAAAACGAAAACCACTTTTGTGCCTGTAGAATTCTGTTTAATTTGGCGATAGTCTACCGTTTTGTTTATCGCGTCATTAAGCGTCCCAGGGATAAATCCTTTATGTATATCAATGTTATTGTGCCAGCCTCTAGTACGCTCTTAGTCTCGTTCATTCTCCTATTGTAGGAATTTTTATTATAACCGCTAACCATAACCATTTTTAATATACATACGCAGCATACAGAAGGGTGGATGATAAGAATATAGAACAGTTTCGACCGCGAAATAAAACTGTCGTAGCTTTTAAAATATACAGTACGATATAGTGCAAGATAAAACGGTACGAAAAAATGATTCAAAAGCATGATATTAAATACAATAGAATTAAATATACAATTTTCTTTGCAATCTTTATACGAACATGAAACCTAATCTGTCAAACGTTGCGGTCTTTGTCTTAACAGAAGAAAATGGATCGCACGTAATTCAATAAAGCAATATGAAACAAGTAATACGAAGAATCGTGCATCTGTTATTTCTATATAAAACGAAAGAAACTTTTGAGACAAGCTAATAGTCGTAGCACTCAAAATCCAGTCGTTCGCACTAAACAATCACGCGAAATGCCCGTACCAACGCTATCAACCAATCGTATATCCACGTACCCTTCATTTGAACGATATCCCTTTGAAAGGGCCACCCTTTTTTAAGCACGAACGAATGCTCGTGAATTTTCATTTTTCCCTTTTCGCAAACAACCCTTTTCTGCTTGTCCGACCGCGAATTTCCATCTGCCTCGAACAGTCCCGCGTTTCAGAATCTGACTACGGGGGTGAGAGGGTGTGCGTGAATCAAGCTCATGGTACGCGGTAACACGAGTTTCGGCAGTGTTATTACTTCCGGAACAGGGGCGTAACGGCGTTGCGGCCGGGTATCGCGCTCCTCGAAAGGTGGTTTGCTCTGCTCGAACGACGAAGGTGCATGTCGCTGGATCACGTGATCCTGGGTTGCGCTTCGAGAATTCAAAATTAGACGATGACGCACGTGTGTAACGTAGAGGCCAAACTCGTCTTTTCCCGAGCTTTCTCTGCATCTCTCCGGAACTTCCTCTCTCTGTCTCTGTCTTTCTCTCTCTTTCTCTATCTCCGGATGAACTACCACCGTATCCTCTGCTGGTTCGTCCAACAACTGTTTGCGTCGTCGTCAACCAGAAACTTACTCGCTTATAAAGGTATCTGTAACGAATTTTGCCAACCGCATTCCCAGACATTTATTTACACGGGCAAAAACTTCGTTTTCGTAGAAACTGCTTCTACCATTGACTTTATAATAGTTGCATGGTTGATGAGAAAGGGAACTTCGTAGCAAGTAAACAGAAGCTTATTAAGTACTGTAGTTAGATGATTTTCCCGAGTGTTGAAGGGAGAAAGAGCGTTTTTCAGCTACGTTTTATCATTTTAACCTACTTGCCATGATAACGGTTTTTTATATTCATTAACAGACTTTTTACGCGCTTATGAGAAATTTGGAAGCGAAAAGATGAGCAGAATGGAAATAATTTATAAAAATGTATAAAGTATCCAGAGTATAGTAGTTTTTATAACATTTAGTAAGTAAATAACAATTTCAGTAATAACATTAATAATAATTCGTTATTTTATATATATTAGGTTATCCGAAAAATTTCTTTCGTTTCATAAGGAAATAATAGACGCACAATGTTTTTTGTTTTATATTAGTTAATGGAATTATGCACGAACATAATAATAGAAATATAACGAAATGGATCATACCTAATTCAATAAAATAATATAAAACAGAAATCGTTGTTCATTTATTATCACCTTATTAAACGAAAGAAAGTTTCGGACAACCTAATACATATTATTTAATTCTATTTTATTATTTTTATTATTAATAATTATATACATTATGTATATTATATATATTGGACAGGAAAGCTCCCATTAATATACAAGATAAAAATGAATAAAAAGAAGCATATAATGCATAATACACGGTACACGTGTATAGCGGACGTATATACGAAATCAAGATCAATAGTTATTATCCAGAGCTTTGTGGATTTGCATTTAAAAAAAATGGATAGAACCTGTGAACAAATTCAAATCAACACTGAGAGCATTTGCGATTTCACAAACTCGATAAATGCGGTCAGATAAAGAGAAATTTGAGTTATATCTGTAACAGGACTGCCAGATTCTGAGCGATTTTACAGCTGCGTAAGGTTGATAAATTTTAAAAGCTGAAAATAACAGAGCGAACCACTGATTACAGTAAATCGACGGAGGCTCTTCGAGTTTCCAAAGACTTGAGAGTTAAGGTCAGTGATTGCCATCCTCAGTCCCAGCCTGTACGCCGCAAAGCGACGTTGAAATCTTCTAAGTTGCATGTTTAAAATTATATTCATAAAAATGCGAATTTGTATAGAAATCCGTAGTTTGCCCATGAAAATTGCCAGTAAGGCTTTGATACATCATGCGTCATGTACATCATCTATTACGACCAGACTATATTTGTTAGTAATATGAATTTATTAGTCGCTCGATATTGGCGTGATCTAGCAGCAGTGACTTTCACCAGAACCGTCTCCAATGGGACGGTCCGAATTTGTATGGTTCTCGTGGCGGTTTCAACCAGGCCGAATAGTTGGCTGATTGACTTGCAAAGTTGAAACGTTTTCGATCAGGCTAATCGTGTTATCCGCGGAACGAGAGTTATTTCCCATATTCGTGGGAGTTGGATGCAAGTCGATACACACGTAACGATGCTCCAACTTTGTTAGTGCTTGGAACATAATGTAACTACACACGGGGGCTTATACAAGTTTCCGGTTTTGGTACTGCAACGTGTATCTTACAACAAGTACCTTAACTATCGAAGAATTGCACAAAGAACGAAAAGAATGCAAAGAGTTCGTATTTTACAGATTGAAACCCTTCGCACTGGTTGGTGGTTTCAAAGGTTTTGGTAGTCGGATTTTTAACTTGCCGTAAGCTGCTTAGTTGTTAAGGAATTAAGCAAAGAACGAGAGGAATGCAAAGAGAATTCGTATTTTAGAGATCGAAGCTTTTTCGTGTTGGTCGATGCTTTGAAAGAGGAGCTTCGCCTGTGTTCCCTCGTGTAAGTAATAGTTACGTATGGTGTCAAGTTTTACACAATTTTACACGAAATGACCAGTAAATGGTTACACGAGCGTTTCGAATTTTATGATAGCCGTTGCTGTAAAATTATCTTTCCGTATGTGTTAATTTTCGCGCAATCGTGCATTAACACGCTCGTCTGGCGTTACGCACAACGCTTTCGTCACGCAACGATAATGGCTCGTTATTATCGATAAATATTTGAGTGTTTTTACTGATAATTACCATAACCAAGTGCTGCAGTCGATGATCGAGTTCGATGACGCAGAGTAATCGAAATAATAAAGACGAGTTTCGTGAATGTTGTTAAGCCCTTTCACGCTATTCTACGTGTCAATGAAATTTCCAGATACTTCGTGTAACATATACGCTATATACACAGAAATGTTTATGGTAATCGTTCGTATATTTTCGTCAGGTATAATATGTCCATAATAAACTAAATATCGAAGTCTCCAAAAAACAGGAAATATTTTCATCCGTGTCGTAAACTTTAGAACGCGCCGTGCTAAACAAATGTCGATTCGATTCGTCTTCATTCGTTTGTGCTTGCATCGACTGTAGATCCGTTACGAAACTTCGAATCGAATACCTCGAAATTGCATGGAACGCAGTCTCTCAAAAGTTTTCATTCGATTTCGCGCCGATGATTCTGCCAACGGATAAGTAGACGATCGTACGACCGAGTTCTCCAGGGAAATGTAAAAATAAGGAGTTTTTATAAGCCGGAAGCATAAATCCATCAAGTAACTGGATGTCGTAAAAAATTTTTATACGATCTCTCCACTCTTCGCTAATCCGGTTCGCTTCGTTTAGAAAACGACGTTGCATTAGCGCAATCAACCTCGCTGCTCTTCATTTGCATAATTCCTCGCCGCTTTTCGCGATGGGCTTTCACTTCGAAAATGAATTTTTCTCCGAGAATCAACTTCCCAAGAAATTTCACTGGTACACAAAGTTCCGTGCACGTGGCTCTGGGACCAACTCGAGCGCATTTTTTTCACAGCTTGTGTCATGTATCGTAGATTTCTTTTTTACCACGCCATTTAACTTCTATTCTCTTTGACAAGTGGCCCTATTTACCGTTTCGACGGAAGAACTAATTTTGTAAGAGGAGACGATCGATGTTAAGCAACCTATTTAGCGATGGAATATATTACGTTGCTCGTGATTGTCCGAGAATTTCGGTTGATTTGTAGCAACGGTGTTCGAATTTGATCAGAGCGTGCGGATTAATAACGAATTAATAATTAGAAACAGCAATTGCTACCCTTTCATCGAATCGGTGTAAATTTAGATTATCCAGTTGAAAGACGGTAATAATATATTTGAGATAGTTAAATAATTTTATTTAGATTACCATTGCAAGTTCTCTAGAATTTGACAATTAAATCAAATTTAACGTGCAATGTAAAATACTGGAATTTTATATAATATCTAGAAAATTTGTAGAATGCGCGCCGTTTTCGTCTAAAGCATGAAACGTCCGTGCTACTTTAATATATTTTATAGCTTTTTTCCTAGGCATTGTATATACCTAAAGAATACATAGTACGGGAAGTAATATTTAGACAAAGTATGAGAAGGGAGTTATGAAAAAGCCTTTAGAAAAAGAAGTAAAATGCAAAGTAAAGCACCAGATTTTCTTACTGGAAGAAAAGGACGGTAATTGTGCATAAAAAGGTACACTTCGCTGATTTCGACGAAATTCAAGTATGTTGTAAAATTCAACATTCCGAACAACTTTTTCCTACACATATAACCGCCGCTTGGTCTCAGTCTCCGAGGTATTCGGGAAACGCCGTCACTACCACCGTCACACCGAATTCTACGTATAATTATGTACGTCCGTGACAGCGTATGCGTTAGTATCGGTCGTCGTTCGCCTTATGGCGTTCGGATAATTTATTTTTACATTACATTACATTTATAGATTTTTAAAGCGTTTTACGCATTGTCGGTATTGAGATACGTATAATTTTATGTGCTAGACTAGGTTAGCTGCGTAGTAGTAATACTTGTATGTGAATATCAATGTGTGGAAGTATGTGTGTCGCGGCGTTTCGAAAACAAATGAATGTAAACTGTTCAGTCGGTTAACAGCCGGGTATGGAAGTGTTGAGACGCGTGCAAGTATCGACGAATATCTTTGAAATCGTTTAACGAATAAATATATAATTATTCTGATATAAATTCTAAGTGTAAATTTAGTGTTCCTATACCATTATTTCGGCTATTAATATCCAAAATTCTCAACAGTCGGTAACGTATATATTGCGTTAAAAATAAGTACGTGTCGGCGTACTGCGGAACAGTAGTACAGGCGATTGAATGATTCACGATAGACGGGCAATTCCGAGGTCTATCGAGGCGAGTTAATCGATCGAAACAACTCACGTGGCGAACACGATTATTCGAGAAATGTTTTTTTTGCCCCTCTGGCAGAGGTTTTCACCGAAGGAAAAAAAGGTTCGTGATTCGGTTACAACGGCGGCGACTGTGATCGGAAAGTTCGATCACGAACGTGAGCGCAAGGGACGGAGGGTAGAACAGCTGGTGGAAAATTTAGTTTGCGAATAACTCGAATAACTCGCATAAATTTCCCCGTTCGGTTTTTGGACACGCTCGTCGGTCATCTGACATTAACAATTTCTATTCCGAACTTGCACCGGTCACGAGCTTTAGTTTTCCAACTGGAAAATGCGATATGCAGTCGAAATGAGACGAACGATTCGACGAATATGCCTCTATAGAGTCGATGCACGTGCGATCGTGTGCTGCAGATAACTAGTTTCAACAAAACTTTCGCCTAGCTAGGCTCATTGATTTTGATTTTAAGCTCTTTGATCCAAAGTTAGTCCAAACTCTGGAGGAAACATAATATTTCCAGGAGATAAAAACGCGGAATTTCCATTTAATATCTTAAAGAGCCTTTTAATTCAGAGTATCGCTTTTTAGGCTTATTTCATATTCGTTATGAAAGAAAAATTCTGCAACATTTTTTGGCACCAGCTTCTCCATACTTGTTTCTATTTACGTTTTGAAGGAATTTTGGCTCGTAACATCGCAATATTCTAATATTCGTATTAATATGAAGTGGAAGTAGAACGTTAAAGTTTCGCGGCTTCTGCCTTTTGAATACCACCGGTTTGTGGCAAAAACGTGATAACTTTTCTTTTTTAATTGCGTCTGTGGATTGAATCATTCTTTCCTTTGTTTCTTTCGGCCTGGCGGAACGGTTAATGCGGCTTGAGCGTCGATGAGATTTTTCCTTTTCGATGCAAATCCTCGTCGGCTCTCTCGAATATAAACGTTTAGTTACACTGTCGCTGATAATTAAACGAAAATTGTCATTGCATAAACTTTCTTTCTGAAACTTGTAGAAACTTTTCAGCTGTATCAGCTACTCCATATCAAGCTTAATAATTTATATAATTTATACTTTTTACGCCACTGTTATAATAATTACCCCGCAACCTTGCACGAATATAACATTTTAATCGATTAGTAGTTTCGTTCATAATTTAGATAAATTGTCGCGTTTCGTACGAAATCAGTAGGTGACATATTTATGAACGATTGTTTATTCGCAACAGTTCATCCAGTCGAATAGATGTTCTTGCCTCGGATAGAATCTGGCAGAGGCCAGCAGCTGGGCGGACGATTAGTCGAACCATCAGGCGGAAGTATCTTTGGCTGAGCAAGTTGGGCGTCGGAAACATGTAACACGTGCAGAGGGAAAAAGAGAGAGAGAGAGAACGAGTCGCGTGGGCGGGTTAGGTTTTCGAAGGAAGTGCATACGCGAATCTGCAGACAGACTGCAATGCCGAGGGGGATCTCGTCCGAAGAGGAATGGCGGTCGCAGGACACTCGGTGGACCTGGGTGACCACAGATTTATGAGGACCGGGTTCACCATTACGACGAGAATTTCGAATGTTTTGCGGCGTTACCAGTGGAAAATAGTGTGCTTGAGCGCGTCGCCGGTTTAATTACTTTCGCGGATAATTGATTCGAAAATAACGTCCGTCTGCGGCTACCGAGTGGCCAACGATGAAACAGTACAAAGCAACTGGAAACGCTTTACGGAAGGATACAACGAGAAAATGACAGATTTTCGTATAACACAGTGCGTTTTTACCTGTTTACACGCTATGGATACGATAGGTTGGATGGTTTTCTGTGATTTTGAGAGACGACACTGGGTAGAAGACACTTGAAAGGATCAATGAAGGAACTGAGAAACTTTAACGAATTAAAACGCGGATGAAATTATGTTATTTCATTAGTAGTTTAAAATAAGGAAATATAAATGTTTCCTTATTTTCATTATGTTGTTAGTTGAAAGCTACGCGTCATGCTTCTGAGAATTCACGGCCAGCTAGCAAGACGAGGCTTGGAAGGTTTAATGGCCAGCGACCGAGGAAGAGTGGGAGGAATATTACTGGTCGTCAGTTGACGAAACAAGTGGAGAATATTTATACACATTGATTATCCTTGGAGTGGCACGCGATTATTTCGAGAACTTGTGGAAATATTTTAGGGATTTGCTATATGTGTATTTTTGAAAGGAGATTTGGACAATTTGGAATTCTTTTGATGCTTCTATTTTTTTTTAACCCTATTCTGAATCTATGTTTTTTCTCGTTTCCATTTTTCGAAGAGTTTTCGTGGATTTAGGGCGATGCGAAAGTGACGAAGTACGGTGGATCCGATTTGGAAACTTTCGAATGCTCTTGATACTTTTTCTTGTTTTTTCTTCCTGCATTCGTTTATAGTCAAAACTACGGATCTAGGGTTTCCTGGTTTCCATTTTCCGCAGATTTTTCACGGATTTAGCGTGGTATAAAGCTGACGAAGTACGGTGGATTCAATATGAGAACTACGGGGAAAGAATACGGTAAGTCACGTTTCTTGCTTCATTTTGCGGCGGAGCAGTTTTAAAATTCAGTATTTATTTTTTTCCACCTATATTCGTTTATACATTTGGTTATCCGCAATTTTCGTTTAGTCTGGTTTCCTCTTATTATTACCATACTCGCGTGTCAAGCAACAGTTCGACGTCCAACTGTTCGTTTCATCTGCCGCGATAAAGGTTTCGCTGAATTTTTTTGCCAACGGGCGAGCCGATTTCACGAAACGCCGTCGATTCGGTAGAACGGGCGAGAACAACGCGATCACCGCCCGTAATAACGAAAACAGAGAATGGTAGCGAACGATCGAAGCCGCCCGTGTAATTACATTGATGCCGGTGGAATAATTGAACGACGCTCGATCGATTAGAATGACAACGTGAAACTAGCAACGCCACAACACGTCGAGTATTATGAACATACACGCGAGTCAGTTTCATTCTCTGGAAGTCCGTTCTACTGATCAACGAGTTTGTCATTATCAATGCACGTAAATAGCGGTTGCAGATCTTTTTATTCGCAAGAATTTAATGCTTCGGGTATATGCAAGGCAGAGCGTCGATTTTATTTGTCGATGTTCGAGCCGGGATTCGCCGATGTACGCGATCCAACTGCTTCACTTTTTCCCGTTTTGCTCGTTTATCGTTCATCGGTACGGTTTTTACTCCGCGATGTATCGATGCAATAAAAAACTGGCTGCGTGTTTCTGGTATTTAAATGCACCGGATTTTTCTCCTGCGATAAGTTCAACGCACCAACACTTAATGACTTGGGTTCGCTAGATGGATATCTGGCTTTTTACATATTCTTCCCTGCTATTTCATAGCGTACACATCGTATAATGCACACGTATACGTGTACGTATCCGTTGTGAGCGATACATAAAAGTAGATAAGTCGCGTTCTGACCAGACAAAGCAGTAAATCTCTGACAGATAAGTACATACGTATATAAAAAAGAAATGCATATATTCGTAAGTAAGAAATACGAACGTGGAGCAAAGTGATATACTTGTCGATTATGATAGATACTATACAAACACTGGTATACATTTACAACGATCACACGTGGTCTGTATAAATAATAAGGAATATTTTATTTTCATAGTTCGCTATTTGTAAATTAACATGTTTAAAGGAAAGATAGCGGCAGCGCAGCGTAGGGTAAATTGCCTCGCAATTTGTTCACCAGGGGGGCAAAGAAGAGGATCGAGTATCGTTATGTCAATCGCGCTCGTCTATTGTATTTGTTCAAAACCAATAACTCGCTGCGAGGCTCTTTTCGAGTGCATCCACGTGCAGCTGTGCCACGAACGTGTCCCGAGCTGACTCGCCGAGAGAAACGTGACAGCGCAAACCTAGCCTAGTGGCCGTGGTTTCCGTCCTGACCAAATCCGCGGTTCGTTCTGCACGATCTATCCCGATAATTTCGCCATCTTTCATCGTAATCGAACTACCAACGATTTGCGAATTTCGTAACCTACGTGAAATCAAAGCGACTGTATAAAATCCGCTAGCGAGAAACGATCCTTCGTTTAAGGGAAACTGTGACCAATTTATCGCTACAAGCGTCTGTATTCGACTATTATTACGTATACCACCATGGCCATAAATATATTTAATTGGCATATTACGATTAACACGATAGGAGCGGAGTCTGAGAATCGGGTTCGATAATTCGTTCATTAAACTGGATTCTCGCACGCGATGCCATGATAATGACGCATCTCATTCATCACGACCGTTCAATTACCAAAGCATAAACAAGCCGTTTCTTTTCATTCCATTGGTTCGCGCCAAAATGGAACGGTGAACGCGATAGACAGGTGTTCGAATGCAATTTGCAGGAGTCGAAAAACGGTGTGGACCAAGAGAATTCCTCACATTCGACCGCGTGGAAATGCTTTGTGCGACCCGGTCGTGTTTCGTTAACGGCCGGCCCAGCGGGTTAGCGCAATTAATTCTCGAGAGTTTATTAAAAATAATTGCAAAAGTAATTGCTCGCCGCCGCGGGGACCTCGAGCTTTTTATTCTTTTTTCTATTCTCGCATCGTCGTCTGTTCTGCGTGTATATTCCCGCCTGCCTTCCAATGGATATCCAAATTAACCGTTTCGATTATGCACGATTCACGATCGTTCGCGCGATCAGATACTAAGAAAACGCGAGCAGAGAGAAAGGAAAATGTATCGTCGGCTGTATCCGTATTTTAATCCGAGGACGAAAGTGACGCAACGCAGGCGTACGAATCTATCCGGCCAGCCCTTGAATAATTAATACGTTCTAATTAATCACAGGCTCTCGGGACGCGTCGTAAAAAACGTAGACAACGAAGGAGAGAGGTCTCGTTGGAGAAAACGGGGACGCCAGGAGGCGCGATGCAATTAGCCGAGTGGCTATTCACCGACTTGTTAACTCGTAATGAACTGGATACGTACATACTAATTAAAGTAGCTACATCGTAACGTTATCGATGAGCGATCGCGTGGCCTGTATTTCCCAAAATTTTGTAACCGTCAGGCTAATCGTAGAGTACGCGGCCGGTTAATTACTTCGTTCATAACGCGATACGATAGTTGCATAGAGCAACGAGGCGAAAGCCGCGTTGTATACAAACCTCTGATCTCGTTAAATCGGTCGCTTCGTGCTTTTCGCTCGCACCCGTTCCTCGCAATAATCGTTAATCGCGCCCCTCTGTCCAGTTTCACGTTAGCATACGCGAACCGTGTAATTCATTTCGACTCGCAGCCGGAGATAGGTTTCAGGGCAATACTGTTCTTTACGCCGTTAATAAAGAACGTCAGGACGCTTCTCGACGCGGACGCAAGCTGGAATTACGGTGCAGTCGTGAGTGCACGCGCGATGTCTCGTCGCAGGGAAAAAAAAGGAGTAGATATCGTTCGTTTTTGTCGCGCGTAACGAGCCTGACCGATCGATATGACGGTTTTTCGCCGAGGGTAAAGAGAGGAACAGAGGATACAGGATGCTGCGAGCGTACACGCGTTCGGCCGACATTAAACGGATTTATCCGGCGTAAAATCTATAATCCTGGCAGCGATAATTACCGCGACAGTCGTCGCAGTAATTTAATAATTCGCGGTAATTTCGTGTCGTTTACTTCCGCGCTAGAAATTCTGGCGGGGGGTGTCCTCGTGCTGGCCTCCGTCGCTGGTTAATACGATCGACGGCCAGGGAATCGTGACAAATTGCGACCGGCCAGCCGATTCGATATCCGATCGAACATCGGTCGCTGAATTTTCGGGAATCGAGAACCTCGAAAACCAACCCCACTTCTCTCTCTCTCTCTCTCTCTTTCTCTCTCGATACGCGCTGCTCTTCTCTCCTCCGCAGGGAATTTACAGATTGCCATGGTGGTGCAGAGTGTTCGCGAAATCCCTACCTATTTCACTGGAATAGAGGGGTCTGCGACGTGCAATTATACGGCCAGAGATACGCATGGGATACCGCAGCGGAGAGTGTGTATTAAGTCGATTCTTTTTTGTGGGCTACACGCGACAAGATTTACTGGTCGCGTTATTATCGTCTGTGTTAATGAGCCACGACATCCTTTACTCTTGCCCCCTGCAATCTCGTTATTTCCTGGATTTTATTAAGATAAGACGAGGCGGAGATGTTATTGCTGTTGTCGCTGCAGTATTATAGCACGGGAAGGGTAATGTCCAACCGAGGATGATAGTATTTGCGGAATAACCAATTGACAAATCGATGCAGCCTTTAGCAACTTTGATCATCGACGCTATAAACAACGATACGGTAGAATCTCGATTATCGGGTTAACGTTATCGCGTGTTACATAGTATTCGATTAACGGATTAATAAAGTGATGGATTATCGGTGACCATCGAGGACAAATTCAGGGATGATGTTCTGTTAGGAAGACTAGAGAACGGGGAAGCTCACGTCCGTCTAATCACATTCTTTTAAAAGAATATCATACTTTATGCAATTTCGCACCAAATTCAAGTGTGCACAATTATTCAAAAACACAAAGAAACCCGTGTCACGTATTGTTATCAAGCTGCAACGTTGCTGCATAATTAGCCAGCCTTTTGAAAGCAGTTTGCTCGCCAGATCAATTTTACAAGATCGTTTCTCGCGTTGCCTTCGTTAGCGTGCGAAAGGTGGCAGTTCGTAATACTCGATTACGAATGCATAAGCGCGAAGGGCAAACATTTGCGCGAAGGTGCATCCGCGGAATTGCGTTTCGTTGTTACTCTCGTTTAAACTAGCTCGCTGTGCCGCAGCCACACGGCCAGGTTCAGCCACGTGTTTTAGTACCGCGACAAATCGATACTGGGTCCAGCGCGAACGCTGGAACTTCTCCTCCGCGAGACTTCTTTTCTCTCGAATGCTCATCTTTATTAGCCCGTTACACGTCGAATAGTTTCCACGAGCACCTCGTAAACCGCCAACTTAATTTTACACCGAAACTTTTCCGCTCAGCCTGTAATTAGAAGCCCGGTGGCCCGGGCGTTAAACGTGCCCGCTTCGTTTTATCCTCAGCCCGTGTGCACGCCGCTATTGGCTCGATGATATTTTACCGGCTATGCCCCGCCGGCGAACGATCGATATTTCTTCGGATTATCGCGTTAGCGTTCGCGTTCCACGGTGAACAAACTGCGGATTACCTTCCTTCGAGGCCGTGCATCGTTGATCAATTTCGCTATAGCGGCTAATCAATTCCAGCAGGATCTCCCGGCAACGTTTAAACCGACGACGAGCAGGATTTCGTTTCAGGACGAGCTCGACAGAGCGAAGGAATTCGATTATCCTGTTATTGATATCGATACCTTCATAAGGCAGACTGCGCGGCGTAACTCGATTTCTGCTCGACTAGCAGAAAAACGCCCCATCGTGTAACGCGGTCTTGAGACTTTTTCTCCTGTGCGAGACTCGATCGGTAGAAAATACGGCGGAAAATAGCTCCGAGATCCGATGGAAAGTCGATCGTGTGATTTAATCAACGTTCCGATTGCCGAATGAAATTTTCAGCGATCCTTTCTCTCCTCGTCTGGCCGTCTCTCCGGAACGTTTTCCAGTCCCAACCGATTCCACTTGACTTTGAATTCTCTGATAAACCGGAAGAAGGGTATGAAAACGAGCACGGCTATGCGGCCACGAGTAATTAAAGTACCGATCGTTCGCTTGATTATCGCGATTTTATAATTACCGTTGAGCCACGGGCCGGTCGTTTTACGTTGGCAAGAGGCACGTATAGGTGGCCGACCGCATCGCTTGCATCACCACCGACCACCGCGAGCCGCTGGTTAATCCGTCGATAATCGGACAAGCGTGACAAACCAATGCCGGGGCAGACTCGGCCTGTCCATGCGATAGAGACGGGGACAGCGATATGGTCAATGAAGAAGCCGCAACACGAGTGCCAGGAAAAATGACCAAATTTTGTGCCGGGTCAGGCCGATGGAATTGGAAAGAAGGTGAAATTAGCGATAGAAGTCGATCGAGAGATTGCTGCTAATTAAATAGCTAAAAAAGTTGGCTTTTCATATTTCGTTTTGAAAATGCTGTAGCTAGCGATAGAGTGGACAGGCTGTGAATGTCGATATTAAATGCCAAAAAGAATTTGGTTTTGATATTTGTAAATAAAATTCGATGAGAGTGGGAAGAGAAATTTATGTGAATCTTCTTTTGGTTAAATCGATAGAATCGAAAGAAAGACGAGATTAGAGATGAAAAAGTCTGTCGATCTTTGTACAAGAAATTGCTAGACTTTGATATTTAGAATGAACTAGTCTCGTCTAGTGGGACGAATGGATCGGTTACTTTGACTTTTAACGAGAACATTATTATTTGAAGTAGTCTCAGGTGTTCTCGTAAGTGGTTCGATCGAGGGCACTTGGAGCTCGTTATAATTATGTTATACGACTAATTCGACAAGACTTTGTTAATTTGTAGGGTTTGGTATCGATCCACCGAGAATCAAAGACATCGACGACAACGCGCGATCGACGAGGAATCGGAAGTCTGACGCGTTTAATCACGAGTAATTGACGAGCCAAGTTACTTTGTGCGATGGTTTATTAATCTGAAAATATTAGATGGTACGAAATTTTTGCCATTGAAGAAATTTTCCGCGAATCGCGTTCGTCGAGAGATTATCCCGGATCCAGTCGGATTTAAAACGCGATTTCAGGCGTTCATCGATATTAGGAGGATTGGCTTTCGAAGTTCTACATTTACGGTTTGATGAACTCGTCGGTCTGCTCGCTGATTAAACGTGAATTTTACAATAATTTCTTTGCTCACCGATTCGTTACGATGGAACAAATTTTGTCATTGTAGAAGCTATCAGCGAGACTAAATATAATTAACGCTGCTTATCGTTAAAAGACGCGAGCGAAATGGTATTCCATTTCCGTTTTTCGAATAAAGGGCGACTGATCGGATTAATCGATACCGTGGAAAAGCAAAACAACGACTCGCGAAAGAATAGAACAGTGTTTGTCGGCCGGACTGCAGTTCGTTGCAAAACGAAGCAAACTTTTAACAGTTTGTTCCGGCGTTGCGAGCGGTGCAGCTGCAGCTGAACGATAAAAAGCTCCTGTGGATACACGTCGGCTCGCTATTCCGATTTCCGGGGTTTCGAAGCCTCAACTCCGTGGGATACATACGTTTCGCTCTTTACGAACCGTAGTATCCAACGAAATAGAACAACATTCTGCTGATTCCACAAATTTTTTCTCCGTTAGAGTTACGCGAGTTGTCCCGCTCGTATTTCACAAGCTCGTGTGAATGTGAAATTCCACAAGGGGCGAAACGCATCAATACGTTTCCGTGGTTTCTAAATATAATAAACTGGATATCACGCGCGGCTATGCCGCGATGATCGTACGCTGGTTTTTAGAAAATCAAAATTTACGAAACGCAGAGACGAAAAAAATGTGGTCGAGGTCTGACTTCAATCGTTCCGATTCCACTGTAATTTTAAAGCGAAAGGAATTTAGTCGCTGCGGTACGGTTAAGTAGCAGAGGAGCGCACATGGTCAGACACAGCAGTAGACTCCTAGAACTAGCGTTCTACTTTTGGAAATTTTTAATATCGTTAACGACGCAACTTGGAACTTCCATTTTTTTAATGTCGACGGAGTATACCGAGTGTTCGTAAATTTTGTAGTCGAAGTTGTATAACACGACGGTGTTCAGGTAAACGAAAGCTCTTCAGCGACAAGACGTTAGGTTAAAATGTCGGGAAACGACAGATATAATAAGTCAAATTACGACACTCTGAGACACGACGAGATTACTTCTGGCCCTTGGTAATAAAACCACGAACTCTTTCGTCCTCAAACTTTAACGAGAGAAGGAGGACGTGTCGTGAAAGCGTGTCTTTGCGAATATTGCGACGAATCTCGAATTTTCAAGGGAGGAGCCCTTTGATCCCCTCGAAAACGACCGCGTGCTTATGAAATATTTATCGTCGTTTATTAATCACAAGTATCCCTTTGTGTTCGATACCTTTCTTTCGTAAGATTCTTCGTCTCATTTTCGTTCTTTGTCGAATCTTTCACTTTATGCATAGGCTCGCGAAAGAATCCCGTTGTGGCAGAAATTTTTCATTATATATTACAATATATACGATATTACGATATATTACAAACGTTACAAGACATCGAAGATCGAGACACACCACGGATTATTCCACCGTTCGAGTACATACGCTTACGCTAACTAACCTGTATCTTCCACGTACACTTTCACATTTGTTTGAAACTTCACCAACGTAATAAAATGTCAAAATGTTTCGTATAAAACACGCGACGTATTCGTAAAAGATTTCTACAAGTAAGTTGCAATACTTTCGTCGTGCCAGTGAATATTCGTATCGAGAGATTGTATTGGTCGTTTCAGAACTCTTTTCAAGCAACCTTCTAAAAAAGCAGAAGAAATACTTTCACGAGGATATTTCGCGTTTGTCTACGATGGTAGAAAGGAGCGGTGAAATGCATTTTCTACGCCCGCCTCTCCACCTGGCGACGAAAGAAAGTCGCGGCGCACTGACTTTCCGACCGGTTGGAAAGCGTCGGCAGTGGATGAAAAAGCGGCCGCGGGAAATAAATCTTTGACCGGGTTTCGCGGGGGAGAAGCCCATAACGTGTCACCAGTTATAAATTCTTACGTTTCCGCCGCAGTTTGAAATAGTGGTGGTGAACGGAAGGGAGTTCGCGGTCCTCTGTCACTGCACCCTCTTTCGGCTTCTTGCGTACCCGTTTTCCACCTTCGAGCACCGCCTCCATGGGAATTGAGATTTCATCTTTCTTTATACCTCAGCCGAACCAACTTTCTTCCCGCGAATTTTTTCCACATCTCTATCTTCCCACCGATCGATCGTTCCAAAGGTTAACCTTCCTTTCGATAGAAAGATAAATTATCTTTGTTTCTGTTAGTTGATCGATTATTATCAACTATCGTCAAGTAATTAGCATCGTCGGAATTATCATCGTTTCTTGGAACACACACAGCTTTCATTGGAGCGAGTCTACAATTTGTACAACTTTTCTTCCCGCGAATTTTTTTCACATCTCCATCTTCCCGTCGATCGATCGCTCCAAAGGTTAACCTTCCCTTCGTTAGAAAGATGAATTATCTTTGTTTCTGTTAGTTGATCGATTATTATCAACTATCGTCAAGTAATTAGCATCGTCGGAATTATCATCGTTTCTTGAAACGGGCACGATTTTCATTGACACGAGTTTACAATTTGTAATACATATTCGATATTAAACGATTATCGTGAAATATGAAAAAATGTACAGAAAGCACATAATACGCGAGACTATACGAAACAAAACCAAAATAAAGCAGTAGTCGCTGTAATATTTGGCAGGTAAAACAAATCGACATTCAGGTCTTAGATTTTTAACGTGCATAAAAATCCGCAGTTCATCGATTTTCGGTGTTATTACGAAGATGCATTTTATTTCCTTCGTGCAGGATATTTCTATCACGATCCGCAGTTTCATCCGTCTTCTTTGAAAAATCGCTCTACAGCTATGAGAAATCTTAATTCTTCTCGGATAGATCCGGCATCTCGTGCAACTTTCCAGTTAGTTCTCGAAATGACGAGCGATCTTTTGATCGCGCTTAGATCCCGTTTGAACGAGCTTGCCGAGGAACACCCAAGTTTCTTCGCTTTTCGTCCGAATGTTTTTTTCACCTAGATAGAACGTGTTCGATTACGAGATGGAACACGACTCTCTGGATGCGTTCGATTCTCTCTGCGAAGGAAATTCGTATTTCGACGAGATATCTACTTGAGTCTGTTCGATGTAAGATTTCAACGACGCGACGACTCATTATTCACGGATACGTCGCTGAAGCTCCTCGAGAATATAGCGTACGCGTTCTTAGCCGCCTTTTATTATATTCACCATCGATGGAATTCTTCGGAAATTGGCCTGGAAAATAAGATTCTCGCTGAGGATGGGCGGTGCTCCGATATTTTCACGCGAGGCACACACTTTTCCTGCCATTCACCCGGCCAAATCTAATATACCTGCTTATTTACGTACCTATGCGAGAAGGCGAAATAATAACGAGCCCTTTCACGGCCCTCGAAAAGCACCCAAGTCGAGACTCTTTCGACGCGAGAACGTCGCTGTTTACTTCAAAATTGCGTGCTCGGAATACCTACTATGCTTCATATCCTCTGCTCTTTCACATGCACGCACACGTGTATACAGATTGTTGCACGTGACCAAATCAGGCTACACTATCGGCTAAGACCAAGAGGTAACGCTGCATTTTTAGTTATGAAATGGTGTAACCTTCCTTTTCAAATATAAAAATCTGCGTGTTGTATGTTATTCAAGGTTTCCTTTGGATAACCTCCGCCTACGGCGATCGTATTCCTTTTTTAAGTTCAATAATATTTTATATAAGTTGTCTCTCCCGATCGCAGCTGTGTCATCCATCCAAACGAGCTGAACATTGTGTTTCCTTTGCAACCGAGAGATGGCAAATTTTCTACACATAAATTTTTCTTTTTCATCAATTTCGATTACATCGACGCGTAAGTTTGCTCTTCCTTCTGGAAAACTTGTTTCTTGCCACTTACAGTCTTTTCTTTCTACAAGCACTGTGCGATCATTCGCAGCGCTGTACATTACATCAAAAACCATTTAATTTTACCGAATGAAATGTTGCTCTATCTTCTGGCTCGTCTCCTAGTTCTATCTACTCTTGTGCACGCGCTTTCTCCTCGCTGGAATCGAATCCCCGTGGGGTTTCGAGCGAGGAACACTTTGACCGGAACAAAACATCTCGTCCGGTATTACGCGGCCGAGGGAAAAATATTGTTTGAACCCTTTTTTATTTTCTGGTTGCGCGCATCCTTTTAGTCGAATCGATCGGAAGCTGGTCGATCGAAAGCGGACACGATGGTCCGAGCATTTCTTCTTAGCTGGATACGATCGTTCGGGGCAGATCGTGCGAGGAAAATTGTGAGCGAAAAGTTGGGAAGATGCCAAAATGAAAAGGTGAATCGGGATCGAGGACGTCGAAGGATCTTCGCGGACGGATATGGATTGATAGTCGGAAGACGAGAAGCATCGATGCGCTTATCTTTGTGGAACAGACTTCACGATTGCGATACGCGCCGAACAAACAGTCTCGTCGATAAACAGCCGCATCGAGATTCTAGGGGCGAGCCGAGTCGCTGTCCTCTCTCGCGTTCATCTTCGAAACAACGTTGTTTATCTCGACAGCATCGCGTTGACACTGGGATACCAGAGTCGAATTGGCCACGGGGGTCGCTAACGATTATCCCAATTGCCTCGGCCTTAATCCGAATAATCCACCCTCGTATATATTCGCCCCGCCTTTGTCCATAACTCTTCTTTAATTCAAATTAGTCGACGAAGACTGTTCCTGGTTGGTTTGTTAACACGAGCGTCGAAGTTACGAACGTTCTACAGGAACGTGGTTCGACGCAACGAGAAAATTCTCGAGCACTTACGACGTGTTCTTTCGTTGCGAAAGCACAGGTAGACGAAAGTTTCTCTCGGGCATTCATAATTAACAGGTATTCACGGGGCAAGAGAGGTTAGTGGAGAGAGTCGATTCGAATTAATTCGCAGCCTGATCTCGTCCCTCGAATCCCCCGTGCTGAGGAGACAAATTACTCCGTAGCAGAAGGGAGTAATCGAGAACAGCCGAGATAATCGACCGGCTATGAATAGTTGGTAATTACGTAAAGTACGCGCGAACATCGAAATATGCGGCTGTATGCGTTCGTGTCACGGTTAACCAAGCCCTATTGCTTTCAGCCAACTTGGGATAATCCGGTCGGCGCCGCTTTGCCAACTAACTCTCTCCCTTTATCTTCCACCGGTGATACTAACTCACTGGTTACGAACGATAACGAGCCTCGCGAGGTACCAGCCAGTACTCCGGGGAACAATTATAATCGGCAACGATCGACATGTTCGATGCGTTATCGAGTGCTTGCTTAATTTAAACTCTTCGATTTTTCATCCCTCGCGTTAGAACACCGAGATAAACTCGTGACGTGGATTACGAATCAAAGGTTATCAGGATGATCTGTACTTATATCGAGCTTGTAACCCGACTCGTTGTGATTCGAGTTACATACTCGAACATCTTACAACGAATTTATTTAAGATTTTGAAAAACAACGTAAAGCTTCTATTCTATTCGTAAAGTTCTTCTATTTCCCCGTATCCTAAGCATAAATAAAATAACGCTAGAAACGTAGGAACGAAAGGAAACGGATAAGAAACAAGACTATAGGAATTTTAAACTAAATTAAACTTGGTATAAGAACTCGTGCTATTAATGCGCTCGCTGTTGTATATACGGAAAAAAATTACAAGCCAGGGGATTAATTTCGTTAGACCGCCCTTTACTCGACGAACAAACACCAAGTTCTGTTCAAACACGTTGGCAAATTATTATTTACTTTTGACGATTCTACGCAGCGCCGAATTAAATAGTCGCAGAGTGCAGGCTGTGTAACAAACGAGACTGTACGAATAATAAATAGAGAACGGAGGAGAAAACAGCGCGGAGAGCTGGCAATCCTCTAATACTAATGTGCCGTAACTGTGTTTCCGATGTTCTCCAGTTCCCGCGAACGCCACTTTAATATTCCGTCCGAGGCATTAAACGGCACGAGAGAAAACAAACGCGCGAGCGACTATGGCCACTTTGTTAGGCTAATATCGTCGCATTACACCGAGCCAACTTAATTGGCATAAATGATAACGCAGGTTTTCTCGGCCGAATCCACGGTCCCTGAGCGTATCGCGGCTGATTCTCAACCACGATGCTCGCTATTTATGCCGCCAGCTCTTACGATATTAATATTCAGAACGTTGTACACACGCGTCCCAGCAACTGGGTCATGGAGAATGAATCCGCGCGAACATTAGGCAAAATCTCCAATTATCCTTTCTACGAGGTATTTTAAACAGCTGAATTCAAACTTCGCAGGCACGTGATATTTTTCGAAACGAGTAGAACAACTTTAATAAGATTATTTATACGAACTTTCCGAGGAAAGTACGCGTGATACGAATTCACCGATTGTTTTCGCCACTCGTGATCTTTCTTCTTCGTTTTCGGTGTCCGCGTTTAGACGAGTAGATTCGATGAAAGAAATTAAAATATGCACGGAACACGTGTATTTTACTCGTTGAATATCTTTCCCGACAATATTCGGTTATTTCAGCGAAAGAGTTTAACGACTACACTGCGAGCCTGCAAAGTACGATTCCAACGATTTATAGTACGTCGTATGTATACGTCTCTACTGAGATGCATGAAAATATCAAATAACGCGGAAGGTTTCGTTAATCCCGTACGTTCTTTCAATTTCGTTCGGAAATAATTTAGCAACTGCCAGCTGTTCCACTCATCTTCTTCCACGTTTCAATCAGCACAGACGACGCGGATTTATACAACGATTCGTAATCGTTGCAGAGTATTCGCCGACCAATCGAACCGGCACAGAGTGGCGCGTTTTCCATCCTGTCCGAGGACATAAACATTATCGATCCTAGGAATCGGTACACGGCAATGGAGGTCGTCGCGATACGGGGCGAACATTACGCTGCGCGTTCCAATTTCCAGCTTAATGGAGTACCTAAGATGCTCGGTCGTAATGGAACCGTTTCTCCGGTCGTTCTATTTCTTTTTTCTCTCTTCCTCTTTTTTTCTATCGTCGTGACACAGAGTACGCGTCGTCGTTGCCCATTAACCGTAATGGTGGCCGCGAATTACAGGCAAAAGAGCGGTGAATTAACGTTGTACGGTTCGGTGATTGCGTACAGGCTCGATAAACGCGCGAAATGATTGTCTGTCTGGTAGAGTGGCGGAAAGAGCGCGGCCAAGCTTAATCAGCTGTAAATTACGTCGTGGCGCCGGCGACTGGTGACATCGTTGGCCGACAAACCGCGGTTCGCTGTGAAAAAGTGTCCGATCGGACGTCGAACCGGTTTTCTGAAAAATGATACGACCAGCATCGACGTCCGTTGAATTTACCACGGTTGGTTAAAACACACGTACAAACGAAAAACAGGTCGAGGTAGATCGCATTAGCTGGCAGGGTGAGTTACGCGTTAACGGAGAATTTTATAGGCAATGGAACACAGTATTTTTGCTAATGAGCATAGGTGTATCGTATAACCCAGGTAAGCTACCCTCGATACAGGCAGATTCGTGGTAGTCGAGTTATCTAGAGGCTGCGGATGTTTATACTTTTATGGGGCATTTAAACGTGCGAAATCACACAGAACACGCATAGTACGCAAGATTGTAGAAAGTATTCTAGATAAAGTAGCGTCTAGTTACGTATGAATATTTTAATTGTATTACCTTTAGAAGAAAAAAGGAGACAAGGTAATTAAACTAGGTTGGTTTCGACATTGGAATAAAATGATAATTAAATAGAAAAGTGTATGGCAATGTAACGTAACGAAATACGAGTCACAAGTTACCGATCAAATTTCAAAAGTTGAAAATCAAAACCATCGCGAACATTGGTAACTCGAAACGGGTAAATTCCGATACGATTAATTACAAAGTAACGGAGTTCTACATGCCCAGGAAAATTTTTAAAAATTGCCCGATTCGTCCAAAAGAAGATCGTGCCAAGAAGATAGAGGGCGGAAGAAAGATCTCGCCCACGAATATGTATTTTCTGCACACATTTCGAGAAACCGGACAAATTGTTGGAGCAGATGCTCGCTGAAACAGCTGACGAGGCATCTTCCAGGAAACAAGTTAGCCTGGATTACGCGAAGGTGGCAAGTAGAGAATGGGATGGAAGGGAGTGGAAAAATGGCGAGGAATAGCGACGGGTCTATGGGATTAGCGAGGAAAGTTTGATAATTATACGGTAAGCGGGTCAGGCTTTCCTCCTCGGTAAGAGGAATCGCATGAACGGAGGACAGGGGACAGCGACTGTCGCGATGGTGAAAGCGACTTGTCACTAGCTGAGACGAAGATCCTACGAGGTAGGGATGCGAATGGGCGAGCAGCAGTCACGACCAAAAAGGAAGTTGGAGAGAAAGGAGGACAGGAAGTCGGGAAGACATAATTAGCAAGTTTAACACGAGTCGCTGTCTCTCGAATCTCGTTACCGCCGCTGTCGCTTTTCGTTCGAACATCGTGGCGCAAGAGAATCGAGTCCTCCTCGAGATGAAGTCACCAAGAGGAAAAAGAAGTTTCTTCCGGATGGCTGAAATTCGCGGAAGTAGCAGCTGGCCAGTGAGCAGAAGTTGCCGAGAATCTCGACGAGGCCGTAGCAAATAAATATCGACGAGGTTTCCAGTTCCAGCCTCTTTTGCTAGATTAACAATGGCGATGTCGAGGCTTTGGCGAGTTAGGAATTTTCGTGACAGAGAAGTATAGGGACACATAGGTAGAAAAGTTCCGCGCGATGAATTAGTGGAAACCACGCAACAACGGTTTAAGTAAGATAGATGATGCAGGAGATATGACCCGTATAACACAGACCACGTTTATATATCAAATTTACCGGTTCAAGTATAAGAGATAACTTTTTAAAGGTATTCATTTTTCTCCAAGTATATTAACGAGATATGCAGTGGCTCGTGAAAGTATTTAAACACTTACACGAGGATCGGTCAAATATTAACCGGATTAAGCGTGGTACATAGCGTCTTCATAGTGTCGTTTATTCAGATGGACATTGCGTGGGAGTTTAAATAGACGTGGCTTGAAGACGCGGTGCTCTACTTATCGTTTCTTCGATAGATAACGCGATGAACGAGAAAGCAGTACCGGCTTCCGTTTGTGACAACGCACGATTATTTAAATTTTTAACCATTCAGGTCACAAAACCCATTGAAATTTTGCATAGGTGGCGACTGACTGTTTGGGGATGAAAAATTATCAGGAATCCAAGCGTTTGCGTGGTATAAATCATTTTCTAGTGGACGTCGATGGACGTTTAAAACACATGGCATCCAAGATAAGTGTAACGTGAGCGAACGTCGAAGCTGTTCGGGAACTGATCGAGCATGATCGACGCATAACAAACGACGAAATTTGCTCGAAAGTTAACATTAGTTATAGAAGCGTGGTTTCCATCGTTCGCAAGCAGTTAAAATTCCGCAGAATCACGGCCACTTAAAGAGGCATTAGGAGCACAATGTTCCAACAGCAACGAAGAAGTAGAGCAATTTGTGCGCAATTAGCTTCTGACTCAGCCCTCTACTTTCTACGAAAATAGTATAAAAAAATGAGCAATCCGCTGGCAAAAGTATATAGAGAGAAACGGAACATATATAGAAAAGTAACTCGATTGTTCTTTTTAAAGCATTTTACCGAAGTAAAAAGTTCCGATTTATATCTAATTGACCCTTGTAGACATTTTTTATACAGAGAACGGCTCGAAACTCGATCAATATGATAAAAATTTCAAGCGAATCTGAAAATGTATACAGAAGTTATATCATATTTATCGCAAGCAAACACTTCGCAGAGATCGTCGAAATATTTCGACTAGTCGTCGTATTAAAATAAATCGTAATATACAGGGTGGTTGGTAACTGGTGGTACAAGCGGAAAGGGGGTGATTCTACGCGAAAAAAGAAGTCGAAAATATAGAACAAAAATTTTTTTTTTTAATTTTTCCATCGAGACAACGATCTACAGTGAGATCCGTTATAACGAGACGTGAAAAATTTTTATTCTATATTTTCGACTTCTTTTTTCGCGTAGAATCACCCCCTTTCCGCTTGTACCGCCAGTTACCAACCACCCTGTATATAGTACGCGTTAGCGACACGTTATTCTAAAGTTAAATGGCATATATTCCCTCCAGTTGAATACAACAATCGACCAAAACCCATTGCCAAGTAACCGATCGAACGATAATGATCGCATTCACGAAAGAAAGCGGCCAGTTACCTTGGTGAAGGTGAGGGTGGCTATCGGTGGTAGACGAGGTAGATTCGGATAATAAAAGCTTCCCGCGGGATGTGCCGGGTACCGTGACGTGATCCTGTAGGCGATTCCTTGGGGTTGCGTCGGCCAGTTGGCAGCCGTGAATGTGAACCCGTTATCGGTTCCACCGTCCAGCGGATCCAGCTGAAAAAAGAGAGACGAACATAGACGATGAGTCGGCCTTTCAATGGGCCTCTGCTGGATTTTAATGAGATGGCACAGAGGAGCCGTATGCTTCGGATCGGTCGGAATTCCTCGCTGTTGAAATGGAACGCGACCTATATTTTTTTTTCTCCGATAGTCCAGCCTTCATCGTGCTCACGATCATCTTATTTTTTTTCTCTCTCGAAACCTTTTGGCAGCCAAACTACCAGTCGTTTTAACGAACGAAAGATCGCTAATATGGCGCATCCTGTATCCGAATGGTAAAAAAGTTAAAAAGGCTAGCTTTTGTTCGATAGACCAGTGCTTCGACGTGGATGAATGCAAAATCCGGCCGAGGCTTCGATGTAATTTTCCATATGTTGCGCGCGGCCTAATTCGAGCCGTCGTTATTAAAGCGCGTCCGATTGAAATTGTTGGCTGGCCGTTGCGGAGAAAGCAAGCCGATATATTTCTACTGTACATGTCGAAATCAATGATCCCTGTCGACGATAATTACCTCAACGGTTACTGTGTCGACCCAATTACCCTCGACGCACAGTTGGAAGGAATCGACCCCAACGAACCAGTCGGGGCTGGGGTTTATACGAGCCATGATGCTTATTAGAGTGTGATTTCCATCCAAAAATGCTCTCGCGATACTTGTTCCCTCTCCTTGTGGCACTGGAGGGCCCGTGAACGAGTGAAGACTGTTTGGCGAGTCTCCATCCGCGTCCATTCCATCCGTTCTTCCCGTTTCCACGTACAATCTTATTCCACTAGAAAGCCTTTCTCCTAATCTGTACAGCGTATAGGTAGAGTCGTGTGTTCGACCTGTAACAGAAAATAGGAAAGATATATTTAACGACATTATCGGATTCCGACCATCGCGTGTTTGCTCCAGCTTTGCCGTGAAGTTACTGGGTTCTTTGATCAACGTGGAGTTAATTAACGAAATAACGGACAGTTAATTGACAGAGTACGGCAATTAAACGCATCGTCCTTGATACGCGAACATCGACGGTTTTTCCTTTTTTCTTTTTATGAAACACATCGGTCAGTCTGTGGCGAACGTGGAGGACCGGACTAAACGGTTATAGGGATCGTTAACAGCAACCCTTCCGACGAAATGGTGAAATTTACACGAGACAGCGAATTTATGGTCAATGAACGCGTCCATCGACAAAGCTACTGATTCGCATTTGGGTCTGACGTATTCAAAATTTCCGCTGCTGCTAGTTTCAAAGCCGATATACAAGCCGCACGAAACGTTGGTATTTTTATTTCACGGAAGAAGAAAAAATAGCAAAATCAAAAAGCGAATCGGGCAATCGAGATTTTCTGGATCCCATGCCGCCACGAGTTTCTCATTGATCGACGTCGATAAAAATTCCCCGGCGTGAATTCGTACTCGACACGTGGACGAAATAAGATAAGAACATATCGTAAAGCATAATAAAATATAAAAGCCGTGCTCGGCATGCCGGGCACGTAGCTTCTTTGCGGAACTCGTGCGCGAAAACAGGAAGGCGTTTCTCATCTCAGGTTGAGCCGAGGCGTCGACTATAAGTTCTCGTTTTATCAAGAATTCGACAACACAGGTAGCAGCGGTAGGATTCTTAGAATACGGACGATGATTCCGAAGAGCGTTCGTCTTTTTTTTCTTCTTTGCGCAGAAAGGCTTTAATGTGTTCCAGAGCATTTGAATATCTTTCACAGATGAGAATGCCACTATTCGAAATGTTTTAGCGAATAACTTGCAACAAAAATGCACAAACTCTTTGATTTATTTTAGGGATTTGAAATTCATATTGAAGGTTTTTAATTTTTATAGAGATTTTTGGATTACTCCTGACCGAACGAACAGAATTTATAAAATTTCTAAATCCGAAAGCTAAACGTTCCTTTCAAATTCTCAAAACCTGATATTTCCGTTACAATAATTTTTGTAATACGAGATATTTCGTTAAACTATAATTCTACGATGATTCTACTAGACGATCTGCATTTTTCAAAAATCGCTAAAGCACTTTCACGTCCACGAAGTTAGAAAGCGTTCGTTGACCAATATACAAGACGTCATTCCGAACAAATGTTTCGCGTAACGTAGTGGAAATAAAGCGTAGAAGAATGTCGTTTGTCTGCGAGTAGAAAGCTGTTTGCACGTCTGCTGATACGTCACGGTGATAGATCAAGTTTCGAGACTTTACCTCTTTCGTGACAATCATCGGCCCTAGTCGCGCCACTTTAACGACCATCAACAGATATTTTTAAGACGATATATTTCGTTGATCCTGTCGCGTGTAGCAAACTTTAAATCCTGTGTCGGAAGTGCAGCCTTCGATGGTTAAGTAGGGACGGAAGGATTGAACTTGGAATGCTCCTAGTTGGAAGTTGAACGTGGAAGGATTAACGTCATCGTTCTATTCAACTTCCTCATTTCCAAGTACCGGAGCTTTAATTGAGATCGAGTTTGAGAACAACGAAACACCACGTTGTTCTGCCAATGGTATCGTTAAAGCTCATTCCCGGAAGAGGCAGCCTGCTGTTTAATGGAATATAATTTTTCAGCTCGAAGAACTTTCGATTACAAGCGTTCGTAATTCAATCCCTTGGTCTGGCAAACTTCGCGGCGTCGACGATTTCCAGTCGCAAAGAGGATTAACGAAATCTTGATGTAAGGAGCCCAGGAACAGAAATTTCAGAGAATCATTAGGCGCTTGGAGAAAGGTAGAACTTTCAACAGTGAACGACAGGCTCGAACGATAGAGTTTGCTCGCTGGGATCGGTGTGTCAGCGAGTACGTATGAAAAATAGTTGTCGAATATCGTCGATAACTTTCGAATGACGAATATGTCAATTCGATCGCTGTACATTTTATTTATATACTTTGCTTTACGTCGTAAAAATATCAATTGAGAAATACCACAGGAAGTCATAAACTGGTTGAATCATTTTACAATTTTTCGCAAAAGTTGTACGATTTTCATTGAAATGGGAAATAAACGGACTATACCACGACTGAATAAAAGTTTACCGTATTATTTGTAAATAGATAATTTAATTTATAGACAGATAATTCGATCGTTAAAAAGGGTGGTCCGTTTCTCTCTGAATTATTCTACAAGCGAATACATTTAATGCAAAAGCAAAGCATCGTCGTGTACAACAGTCGCTCCAAAAAATTCTCGTGTACACAGGCGAATCACGTGCTCCAGTTTGAGAAACGCTGCCGCGAACCTATTAAAGCTCGTAGACACACGTATAATCGACGACATAAACGTTATTCAAATGGCCGGTGTGTACACCGTCGGGCATTGCGATTCAGGATCACAGACCGCCATTAAAATTCATGAGGACCGTCCGTGTAATTTCGTTTTTACGTGCCCGTACGCATTAATACGGCCCGGAATCGAACCGATTCTTCGATTTCAACCATTTTCGAGGTAGACGAACGATAGTTTTCCCGGCGTGGAAGGACGCCGCGGCGATCACGCGGACGACGCCGGGAAAAAGTCGGCGTTTTCAGCATGCGTTTTCAATTTGTCAAGCTATCCGACAAAACGGCACTGTGGTTGCGGTTTCTCCGTCTGGTTGGTTAAAATTTGCTTTTCAAAGGGTACTCTGATCCCTTCTACCATCTGTCGCACACGCTGCCACCCTTAATCCTATCGAGTTCCAGAGTGACTTAATTAGTTGCAAAATTAGCGAAAACCACGGGAGGTATGGCCCGTACGCCGGAAGTTGTTCGCGGTTGTCACGCGGAAACCTATCGAAAGGGGAATTTGGATCTTAGTCGCAGAACCTTGGGAGCATTGCGTCAAATAGATCGAAGTTATTTAACTTTTGAATTTTCGATAATTGGAAACGCTACCATTTTCCACGCGATAGCGTCGCAACACTTTGTCTAGCACCGCGTGGGATTCGAGTTGAGGAATCAATCGATGCCAGCGTTGGTACAGATAAGAAAAGATAAAAATAAGCGATCTGGAAGCAACCAACAAGAAACAATGAGCTTCTCGATAGAAAAGGAGCAAAGGAAAATAAGGATTAGTCGGAGGATCCTTGGACTTCGATCGGGATATCGGTGGATGCGAATACTTGCTCGAATATTCATCGATTCGGTTGTTTATCTTCGCGATCACGTATGCGCGATGAATAAATCGATGGCGAGGCTGGACTGCGAAGCAAGCCTTCGTCAGGAAAGCGAATCGCCAGAGGATGCACATTTTTTGTTTTAACTGCGAGATGTTCGTTAGTGACGTATCCCGTTTCCGTGCGTATCATTGAATTTTATAACGTTACTAGAAAAAACAGATACCACGTTTATTCCACGCTTCATAAATTTCAGATTATTTCCCGTTTCCCCGTTGCCGCGTCTCTTCATTGTTCGCGGTCCCGATGAAAACGATTACGCAGTTTGTTTTATTCCTTTCTGCTTTTTATGCTCCAGCCTGGAGAGTTTATTTTGCTGGGAAAAATAAAAAAAAAATATCGTTTATCCTGGGAAGCGAGCCAGTCGTGTCAACGTGTCGCTCGAATTGTTCCGTTCATTAGATTAATTAATAACGTCGTTTGGCCATTATTCCCCTCTACCGACCATTTTTTCGCTCTTGTATCTTCCCCTGCTTCTACCCCACCTCTCGGGCGAATATAATTTTCTCATAAATGAACACAGATACTTTCTTTTTTTTCTATATTCCCGATAGTAAACAACTTCCATTTTTTAATCGAAGCTTCGAAGCGAACAATCGTATTAACAAGCTAATTACCCCGGCAGCGGATGTTTGTTTCTATCCACTGAATTTTACGTATCGTTATGAGTTTTCCGCCAGTCCAACAAGACTCTACACTCTGGCATGAATATTTTACCAGTTATTCGTTATTAGATCGTCGTTTTTTATGCAAATTCACACTTTGCAGAAAATAATTAAGAGCCTAGAAGTTTATTAGGAAATTGTTTCGTTTACCAAATGTTACAAGAAGCGTTGTATTTTACACGCTTTATACATTCTTCCTTATCACGTGCATTTTGAGAAATTCCGCACCTTTAAATTTCCTATAAGCACGTCAAAATCTGGTCTATTCGTTATGTATATAAATCTTCGCTCTCGCGATCCAACTTTCAGCCGCCGAAGTTTCTACATGCTGGCGGAGGCGGCTGGCAGTCGAATACGCACATTATTCGGCAATTCCTACGGCTGGGAAAGGCTCGCGGCTCCCTAAAGAAGTAAGAAATTTGATTAAGTTCCCTACGGCGTTCGAATTCAAAGGAACCACGACGTACGCTGGATTCAGGCTCTGCGCTGCGGGGCTTTTCGCTCTAAATCCATCAGACCAGGCGAGTCAACGTGCCAAGAACAAAGCTGCTTTCACCGCTGGCTCGCGGGAATTCCACTACCCTCGATCTGACCCGAACAATGCTAGTCGTTGACAATACCGAACCTTTTTAATTAGTAGCTGTGTCGGTGCACGCGCTCAGGCCCTTTCGTTTTCACCCAGCTCCCGATATCGAGAGCGTGGAACAACGGAGTCCGCTCTGACAAATCGTCCGTGGGACATTTTCCAGGCCAGAACCATTTGTCTTCGACCGAATCGGCCCCGCCATCGGCTCGTTCGACGATTATGCATTCCGGCTGCACACGACAAAGAAATTTATATCTCACGGCCGTGGAATTTCCCCGAGTCCCGATGTTGCACGCGAGCCATTATCATTCAATACGATCTTGCTGCATTTTACACCTTCAACGTGCTTTTTGTTTCATAACATATTTATCGATCGGGTGCTTCCACAGATCGATACTAAATTGATGCGGTGTTTTGAACGAATGAAAAAGATTTATGCGAATCTACGGTGGAAAATGGTTTATTACGGAGTCATAAGAGATGGAAGAATAATTGTTCCTTAAGTAACGCTGTATGTAATCGACGACAATTAACAACTGATACTTGACAGAGTATCTGTCTATTGAGAAGCAATTTTTTATTAAATCTTTTTTAAATTTTCCGTCAACTAGCGTATGTCTACAACATTCTAGGGCAAACTGGCACATTTTTGTCAACGTCTAATTTTCCTTACTGTCTTTTGCTGAAAACAATATTCAGAAAGTTGTGCGATACCTACTGCAACTTCTTCTACATTATTGTATAATAAATATTGCATTACATTGTATTCGTTTCAGCCCGATGACCTAGAAATTAGACTTGGTCTTGTCCTATATTCTACGATCAATTTTTGCACGAAACGTTTAATAGATTTCTTAGGAAAAATAAAAGTTCGCTTCGAAGGAAGGAACGCAGGCCATCTACGAGGGATGAAATCTTCTTTATTTATACACATATCAGTCTTGCTATAATAGACTTCTTATGAAAAAGGATTCTTTCATTCCCTATAACTGCACGATAAATCATTTTCAAATATGCGTCCGTATGAACCTTTTTCATTCCATTTAACCTTCAGAATATGCTGCAATAATTTATCATTAACTTGTTAAATCAGTCCACATAGATTCTTGCTTTCGTATCATTTCTAGATCTATGAGTTCCTATCTAAACGATGGAGTACACCGACATATGACATAAACAAGCGGCAAGTTTACGACCAGCTCGATTTTTCAATCGAAGAGACGCGGGTTTTCGGCGAAAGTGGGGCATAATAAACGATCGTGCGAATGGTCCAGACGAAGTTGCGGAAAATTGGGACGCGTCTGGCCGCCAGGCGACAAATTCTGTTGAGCTTTTACGAATAGCTGAGGAAAGTCACATCCGTTAGCCGGTTGGTCCGCCGACAAAGTCCCAGGGAGAACAAGTTCCCTCTTACTGGTGCCGTGATATCTCGTCCGCGCGAAAGGAAACTCTGCCTTATCCGGCCCCGACTACAACAAACTCTCGGTTCAGCCGTCTTGCAGGAACTTAATGGACCTCCGTAGAACCTCTCGTTTCCGGCACAGATGCCAAACTATCGAGGATAATACCGACAAATCCGCACACACGTGTAGGCGCGTTCAATGGCGAACGGAATGTGTTCGATCGACCCTTAACGTGCGTTTACATCAAGGGAATAAATGCTCGTTCCTGCACTCTAGTTAAACGAAAGCGTGAACGAGCATTTGTTCGTCAGATGGGAAATCGAACATCCGAATGCTCTATAACTGCCACACACACATATCTATATATATATGTCGGAGATGAAAGAACATCGGGGCCTTTCTTTTGCAATTTTTGGGAACATCCCCGATACTTTAGTCTAGACTTTTTATTATAGCTGTACTTAAATAATAAAACTTAGAAGTAGTTGTTTATGATTTAATCCGATGATGTTTGCCCGAGATTTGTGACAGTAGACTTGGGCTCAAAGTGACATATCTGGTCGCCAAACGTAGCCACGGTCACGGGATGGACGTTTTTACCTAACAGAGGTATGAAGTAGTCGTATAGCTCTCCTTAAAAATATAGTTGACCCGAGGGGTACAGAGAGATACAGAGCAGGGCATATAAGTGTAGTTTCACTTGGATCGAGACCAGTAAGTTGAGTTCTACTTGTACTGTGGACAAGTAAGTTTAGTTACACTTGAACTGTGGACAAGTAAGTTCAGTTCGACTTAGATTTTGGAAGAAAGCGCATTTGCTGTCCCGTCGACCACATATTCGTTATTGAACCTAAGATTATTGTCATTAGCATCTCGAGTATCTAATCGCCACGGTTACTTGTCAAATTCTGCAATATTCATATTTATACCATTAACTATCATCTATATTGTATAACAACAATGGCTAATCTAAATGAACATTCGTTAAACGTCCCTAACTCCAAATTAGAACTCGACATATATATATATAGGCGTGGGTTCGAATCCCACTTCTGATGTCGGGTTGACGTTAGACTTAGGGGCGTGTAACGCATAGAGTTTGACAATTAACCGTGGTGATTAGACACTCTAGATGTTCAAGACAATGTTCTTAGGTTCAATAACGAATCCACGGTCAACGGGGAAACTCTTTGTTCATTAGAATATATTTTGAAACACAAAGTGACGTTAGCTGCGACGCTCGGTATCATTCTGACTGACAAGACGATGTCAGTAAACTCTCTAAGATGATCACAAGAATAAAAGACTGATACGATCACATTTGTCAATTGCATATTGACCGGGGATATCAACAAAATTCCAGGCGCCGTTACAAGGCAGACCCGCGTAGAGCCGACATTGCTCCTGCCCGGGGCTTGTTTGTTAATACAACGTGTGTCCCTCAATATTGGTAATTTTTCTGTTAGGTAAAAACGTTCATCCCGTGACCGTGGCTTCGTTCGGCGACCAGTTGTGCCACTTTGAGCCCAAGTCTACTGTCACAAATCTCGGGCAAACATAATCAGATCGTATCACAACAACTACTTCTAAGTTCTATTATTTATTAAGTACAGCTATAACAAATAGTTTAGACCAAAGTATTGGGGATCTTTCCAAAATTCCAAAAGAAAGGCCCGATGTCCCTTCATCTCCGACATATATATTTCTTTTCCTATTTCGTCAGGCGTACTGACCACTTTTTCTTGGATCGCCGAAGAAAAAAACGACGATAGGAATATAGTAGATTTTTCGATGCAAATCAGTTTACGAACAGATTGTTCGGTGGCGATTTACGTTGGGCGAGCACGAGCAAACTGTTGTTGCTCGTTTGATCTAAACGGATCTTTAGACGATTGTTACTGAAATTTTCACGTAGGTTCGCCGATACGAGGCTCGTTAATAATCGAAGACTGCCCCTGTGTAAGTGGGTAATCGATACGATGAATGTTGCACGAGGATCGATCAGAAATTGAATCGTGTTTATGGAACACGCCCTCGAGTTTAATCAAACGTTGCGTTAAATAAATTGCGTGTCTGTCGCGAGGAGGTTCGTGGTTATGAATTGTTGAAGCTGTCAGACGGTCGATAATTGACTTCCAGTTACTCGTTTAATTGCTTATGGATAGCAGATGTTCTATATATAGCGGTAGCTTACTTCCACATTATCGATTGGTACATATATTAAAAAATTAGTTGGTCTGATCCTTTTAGAATGTTAACTTTCTACGACAATTATATTTAGCAGATAGTTATTCGCGATTTAATCGTAATTATAAATTTTCGCAATTGATAACATGTAAGTAACGTACTTTGAACGGGATAACGGGATAAAACCAGATTCGGTTTATAAGATTGTCAAGTGTCGACGGAATCTCAGGGAAGAGAAAACGAGCGACGAAAGACACGTTGAAAGGGTCAGACGAAGAAACATCGTAGGCAGTGAACCATAGCTGAGAATCTCTGCACTCGGTGATCCAACTTAATAGAACTTTCGTAACAAGTCGATGCTAACTTGCTGCAACCGCGAGTTGTCTATATAGCACATGTTACCGCGTTTCCATGTGGAGAGCCTGGCCAGTGTCTTAGCTCTGCTGGCAGTCGCTTGAAACGCGAGTAACCGAGACGTGTTCCCAGAGAAGTGGATAACCCAATTTTCTCGGGTTGCTTTTGTTGCACAGGGAGTGCTGACGTCGTTTCGCGCGCACATCGGGCCAAAACCTCTGGTCGCTGACCTTTCCTTGTTTTGACGCTACGATTCACCGACGATTTCCCGCGAACCGTCCCACTGTGTAGACTGCTACCTTTCGCGAGATCAAAATTTTAACCGGTTGCTTCCGAAGGAATTCTGTTATCGAATTTCCCACGCAATGGCTTCGTATTTTTCTATTCCAGAAAGATTAGTATAATTTAAGCGCTGTACTGGAAAACTACAAAGCGATCGAAAATTTTCTACTATCTGCAATTTGAAACGTAGCGAAAGAAACGCTCTTTGGTTTATATTTGTTCCCAAATTTTACGCGAATCAATCGAAGATGCGCCAGAATATAGAACGGAGTATTTCGATTCTAACACGATGTATTCAGAAATACGGGATATTTCAATTTTCTTTTGAAATTTGGAATTCACCGAAGGATAGGAATTTGGTAACGACTGGATGGAACAACATCGTTTCCAGTGACACTTTCGAGCTTGAAAATTACACGACGAAAGGATTAGGGGGCGTCGTCGAGGGAGGAAATGAAAATTCACTTGGCCAGATTCCACGGGAAACGAGTGATTATTGGACAAGTAACCGAACGGTACGTCACACAGAGAGTGGAGGACCGGTGGATTTCCTGGAGTCGAGGGGTCGCACGAGATATAATTGGATTACTAATGAATTTATCGGGAACGGCAATTAGTTTGCATCGAGCCGGCCGATCGATATCGTCGCCCAAGGAAAAACAAACTCGAACACGTGCTGGCTACTGTACTGGTCGCAACTACTATGGTAATGTACATAATGATCAAACGTCGCTTGCTCTACGCTATCGGCGATTGATATTAGGTACATTTTGCGTCAAAGAGGGTGCGGTCGAAGGTGTGTCTAGTTAGTCTGTATATTTAGTCGCGTTATGCAATTTTTTACGTCGGTAGTTTTTACCGTTAAACGAAAAGAGAACGTTTCAACGTTCCTTCGATCTTTTAAAAATATCTTTTATTCCGTCATACTCGCAAATGCTCGAGTCATATAATCGTCTGATTGTAAATCCACGAGCGTATCGGTGAAATAATCGAAGCGGCAATATACGGGTTGGCGCAAAGCTGCCAGAGAGACGGGACAAACCGCGAGAAGATAGGCAAAGTGACGTTACAATGAAGTATTAACGCGCTCGTGCACGCGTTAACGTGGACCGCAAACATCAGCAAACAGCCTAGCAGAGGCAGAGGGAGAGGGTTGTGTCCCCGAACGTTCGAAGGCATCAACGAAACGCGGCGTAATGCAGTTAACCGGCCGTCGGATTTATTGGGAACAATAACTAATTTGCCGTAAAGCCGCATAAATTATGAATGCCGCCGCTCTCCATTTCCCGATAACTCGGCTCGACCCTCGTCCCTTTCGATTCTCTCCCCTTCCGTCTGACCCGCACTCTATTTCCCCTTTTTTCTCTCTCTGATATCTCTTGATGTATGGCTCACAGCGTTTTATTTACCAACATAGACGCGTAGTTTTTCCAATTCCATATAGGAGAAATATTTGATATTTATGACACACAGAAATTGTCTTTTGACAAGTTTCGATCGTAATTTGCAGATAGTATAGTATCGTTTTTTTAATATCAGGATGATTTGTGACGCGACATGCAGGTGTTAACTGTTAGTAATAGTACTAATATACATACATACGTACGTAGCGTCTACGATCTGTGAATAAATAACCGTACTTGGCAAAAGCTGTCTGTCGGAGTTACAGAAACGTTAATGAATTAAGAATTATGCATCGGTAATTTCTCGTGTCGAAGCTCGTTGGAAACGTCTGCATCGAAATGTACAGATGTATTTACAGTACTCGTGGAAGAGATTCGTCGATGCTGTCATCGACGGACGAAGCGAATACGCACGAAAAAGAAATTCAATTTAATCGTAAGCGATGAATTTTTTGTAGCGTAAGATTTACATTTACAGCGAGATAAGGATTGCTCGTGATCCTAAGGAGCGCTGATAATCGTTTAACTTCTAACCTACGAACAAAGGTGTACGACGCATCAGCTATATGAAACAATTACGTGAACCTTTATCGAGTCTTAATATTTCTCACCGTCACGTTGCCTGCGATACGCTTAACAAGAAACAAACGAACCGAAGAGAGACAATGGTCGGCAATTCCGAGGATTCTTAATACGCGATACGCTCTCAAATGAACATCCACTAACCACGCAATACCGTGCTACGATGCCGAAAACTATGCAACGCGCTTGATAGTTCGTTGAAGCGTCTCGACTTGGCCTCTCGACGTTGCCACGTCGATGGATGACACAAAATTCGAGGACGAGGCCGGAGCAGGATCGTTCAGGGCTGCAGTCGGCGAAACGAGTGTTTCGAAGCCGTGCAAACAAACGGCGCTCTAACGAACTAGCGTGTTCGCGCCAAGTACCGTGTTCCGGCACAATGTACCGTGAAACGTTTAAATGGCACGCATTAGCCGCGGTGACGCTTCCTCCCGGTCATTTCGCAGGATTTCGAAGCTGAAACGTAACCGGCCGGTAATGCCAGCGGATTGTTCGCCCGCGCTGGCCACTTTTGCCCTAATACTCCCGCAACCGCGTCCCTTCCCCTTCTTGTCTCGTTCCTGTTAGAGGGGAAAGCCAAACGTTCGCGGTCAATGGAAGAGCATGTTCTTTTCGGGATTCGCCATGGCAAATTTGCCGCGTTCATTGTCCAAGGATTAGCTGGCGTGAAATTTCCAATCGACGTTCCTTCGTCCCGTCATGCACGGGATCCTATTCGCAGCACTTTCGACGATCGTATTTTGAGAGCGTTTCATCCGTAGAAAACCGCGGAGAGATCCTTCCAACAGCCTGTGCCCGGCGAATCGAGCTTGTACACGATATTACATGGCCCGCGAGCGAGCACGTCCATTTATATTCAGGTGCACGCCATCCGCGAATAACTCCTATTCCCTGGCGTTGGCGCACGTGAGCGGCCATTTCCTCGTGCGTGAAGCTTTCCATTCATGGTGGCTGTGTGCGCGATTGACGCGTTTCGAGGACACGCGCGCACCTCTGTAACGTCTAGCGTCGCTCGTTCGCTTTTCGCGCAACAAAGTATCGGGTAGACGTGGTACGGCGAGAAGTTGTTGGAGAATTTGCATAGACAAGATCGTGGATAGTTTGCGATACTCAATTTCCGTGAAGCTGGATGATCTTGAAGCTCGTTAAGGCGAGGGAGACTCTAACGAAGAATCAATGGAAGACTCTTGAGTGACGAGTGTAAGAGGAGTCGTCGTAAGCTTGTTGCACCGTGCGTGTTTCTCCATTCAAGGTCTTCCATTGAACAACACTCCAACATACATACAACTCGACGCTATCGAACCAGCTGAAGCGAGAACGAAGGGTGAAAGAGGGGGGAGGGGGAAGATCGGGAACACTTGACATTTTTGCAATCAACCCGACCGTTTGAAAATGAACTCCATCCGGAGGGGCTAATAAATGCTTGGCTGGCTCGTAGCACGCGCACAGGGTGTTACGCGGAGCGAAGAGACTCGAGGGTCGTAAAAGGTGTCGGTGAGAGGTTTCGATAGTTGTAGATTAACGATCGAAAAGAGAGCCATTGTACGTCCCAATCGATAACCGACTTTTAATCGTCGACCTTCGGAATATACGATCATCTTCTCGACATTTGCTTCGTTACTGCTAAATCCGCAGCTTCGTAAATCGACTATTATTTTACCTTTTACGTAATACGATAAACCGAGAGCGATATAAAAGCATCGTGTAATTTAGCGTTTCGTACTGGTCGAGTAACGGGTGTCGCGGAAATTAAGCAAACGATGCAGGTTCGTTTGACCCGACGCGACGCGTAAATTTCGTACTCGCCTGAGAAGCTTCGACGGAAGGGGTCAGAAGTCGCGAGCACTTCGTTAGCACAGCTTTTCAAGCTGAAAGTCAAACAGCGTCGCGGCAGGATTACGACGCTTCGTTACCCTGTCCGCCCTGAAGAAGGATCCTGTCTCGTCCTTCGTCCATGGAAAGATCAACTTCTCCGAGACAAAAAGCCAACCCGTCTGTCCTCGTTCCGTTTCGAGGGCCGCGTTATCGTCAACGAACGACGGACAGCTCGATGGATGACAAAATGGCTTCGCAAATAATGGATCCCCGCAAGTTGTTACATGAGACAGGGCCGAAATTCGATACACTTTGTGCGTAGCGAGTGGCGACAACGCCTAAGGACACAGTTTTCTCTTTCCCTTGCTTCCCCATATACATCGTGGTCGTCGCGACTCGTGCCACGAACGAAACCAGGAAAACCTACTATGCTGGAACTACAAATAGGACGAAAATTGAGGATGTCGAAATTACGTTGAAAGCTTCATCTTTAAGAAAACCGACGTTGAAAATCTGTCAAGTGTTTGTGAATTTGACCGATTCTCGATCGTACAAGAATGTAGGATCTTTACTACAATTAGTTTATTTACAATAAATGGATTAGCCCCTTAACCTACGATTTACGTTCGAGAATTTTGGGCCAAAAACGTAAACAAGCTATTATATGTTATGTTTGGCCCGATCATCGTACTACAGTTAAACAGATGTTGAAACAGGAAACGATGGTTGTTTAACGTGAACTAATCACAATAACGTATTATAATTAAGACGACTAGATGATTAATTTGCAACTCTCGTCACCACGGATCAACCCCCTTCTCGACAACGCTAGCAACACTATCTCGATAACGCAATTCGCACTCTTTGGCTTCTCAACTCACAATATTTGACTTCTCAATCCACAATGCAGTTAATTCGTTTATGTCCCTAAGCAACCCCTTGTCTTTTGTGTTAGTCTCATATCTTGTGTCTTAGCCATACACACGCTTCGCAACCGCTTGTTTATAATTCGCCCGATACCCCGCAGGCCCCTCGTCCACGATACTACAAGAACATCGAAAGAATATATTATTCTATATATAAAAATAAGTTAAAAAAGTTCTCCTTGACTTTCAAATTCTCGTTGGCAAAGAAATAGAGTTCGATCATACGTGTTCGAGCAACGAATTATGGCTCTCCCTACAATTATGGCACAGGGTAAATCAGAAATTTACATTCTCGTTAAGAAGGTTGTTTATTCGAGTTATACGATCGATTTTTAAACGCTTCTTATATCATTGGCGTTGAAAAAGTTGGAACTGAAGGGAAGGAGGCACGATTGTTGCAGCAATTCCTAATTCCATATTCAAAATGGCGTTCGAAAATAATCGTGGCAGCTTCGCTCGTAGCCGGTCGACGAAGCGCGGCGGCTAATAAAATGCAAATTCGATTCAATATCGCGCAAGGTTTTTCGCCCGACCAGAATTTCGAACTCTTTTGTTAAGAGAAAGGCGACCGCGTGAAATTACGTTAGCACGGCAGCCGCGAGAGCTTTCGTTTTCGTGGCGAATTTTTCCTCGCTAAGAGACGCCAGATCGTGCCCGCGATTCGTCAAGATTTCCCTCCATCTCGGCCAGATAACGGTGCCGAGTTTTTCTGGGTCAAGTGTACTTCCGCTGTGACGAAGGAAATGAAGGTTCTTGCAAGTCGTATCCGGCACTGGTTATTTTCCAGGCAACACTTACGAAACTCGAGCAGTTTCGTCGACTATTTCTCTCCCTTGGCCTTATTAATTATTATTTTTAATTAGATCAACCGAATTGTCCTCTTAAACTCGACCTATTCCAAGCTGTGTGACTTTCTTCTGATCGTAATACGGAGTGGGGCGATAATCGCAGCACAATCGGCCAACGAAGGATTTTACGTGAAAAAATAAGTCGAAAATATGGAATAACATTCTTTTCGCACGACGTTTTGTTTCTAAGAAAATTGAGTTTGAAAATTTGCGAAGTACGCATTAACTCGTCCGAGTACCGACTAAATTTGAGTAAACGATAAACAGAAGGTTTGCTACAAATGTAAAAATCAGTCGAAAACGTAACATAAAATTTGAAGCTTTTTCCTTTATGGCTTCAATTTCAAGAAAGTTCAAACATGTTTAATACATGTTCAAATTTATTTCTCTGGAAAATGAAGCATCTTATGAGAAATTCTTATTCTACTTTTTTGATTTACTTTCAAACGTAGTTTAAACCTTGGTTTAAAACCGTCGATTATTTACTCTTGTTCAGTACGGAACAGGCCAAGTTAAGGTATATTTGTCGAATCTTTAAAGTCGATTTTCTCGAAGACCGAGTCTCGGATAAATAAATGTTATATCGAGTAACTTTTCTCATTTATTCGCGTGGAATCACCCCCTTCTCGATTGTACTACAATTACCATTGCATTCTGCATGTAATAATCGTGGTGTGGTTAAGCTTATCTCAGACCACATTTTCATACTGATACTTTTGTAGTTCGACTTTATCGTTACGTTTCTGTTATACGATATCATTGAGAATTCTGAGAAACTTGAGGTATTATACATTTTTCTCCAAGAATTCCTGCTTTCTTCGGCGTTGCGACTTTTCCCTCTTAGTATCTGTTGTGCAACTGTTTAAATTACCGCAGTTTCCTGTTCAAGGAAAGCTTTTTTTCTATTGCTGAGACTCTCGTTTGATACCTTTGCTCTGCATTCCTCTTTCTACCAGAATTTTTTCTTCGCGTAGTTGTATAACTTGGTGGAATTTATTTATTTTTTTTTCTTTTTGACTATTGCATTTTACATATTCCTTTCGATCGTTGTACAGTACTGTACCTTCAGTCTTACTTTCTGTCCACTGTTCTTTATATCGCATACTGTTTCAATATTCTTGTGAATTGTCTTGTTTTTATTATTGAAATTCCATGTTTTAATATCCCGAGTTATCAGTCATTGGAAATTCTCCTTTAGCGTTCTGTGCACGCTGCTGTTTTATTGATATAATGGAATTCCTTCGTTCATTATTGTACGCTGCTTTCTCTTTTGGCATTCTCGGATAGCCGTGTATATCGATGGAATTTCTTTTCTGCCGTCTTTGCATGCTTCTCGCTGGACTTTTTCATTCCTCGAAATGATTGAATTTTCCTCGTTACTAGAATTCCTGATAGAATCTTTTCTCTTAGAAAATTCCTTCTTCGCATGCTGCCTTGCTTAAGGTTTCAATTTTATCACAGTGCAGCTATCTTCGAAACAACGACCGTGCAATGATACGTTAGTTCCTATTATCGATCGGGAATGGTTAATGTCCAGGAAAATAATGAACCGTAAAGGAACCACCAGAAACGCCCGATACAGGTCAGATAGCTGTCAGCAACCATTTTGGAGAAAGTGACCACTAGCGACCATTGGTCAACCACTGGGTAGTCGCTGTCCATATCAAGTATTCGACCACGGGATAGTCGATAAAGCAAGCCAGAATCGAACATTTTCGTAGTCGCAGGAAATCGAAAATTCAGCAATTGCATTGGAAAATTCATCTTGAAAAATCTACAGTCGCCCACGCTTTTACGAACCTCGATATTTGAAACAGTAATTGTCGTATTTTTTTTTTAATTTCATATAGACTTACTTCTTACGTTACGTAGTTTCGTCTACTCTTTTCAACTTTACGCGAATTATAATCGATAATATCGTATCGATATACCCGTCATTAACTGCAAAATCCCTTTCCAGAGAATTAAAGGCGATCTTCTGTTTGCCAAATCGATATATCGACTCGGCTTTTCATCACGAAATAAAGGATAGGGTTTATTTAATATAGTCATCGCAGTTTGCGTTACGGTGTACCTATCCATTGACGAATATACGCCTTTTGTTTCCATCGCGTCGTATCGCGGATATTATACGAAAGTTTGGCTTCCCTGCATGTGCCAGTGAAAGGATGGCATACGTCGCGCGTAACGATAACGAAAAAGGTATAACTAAAATGCGTAACGATAACGAAAAAGGTATAACTAAAATTCGTACTCCTGCAGAAACGTCCTGTAAACAGAAATTTTTGTTTCTTTATCTCGATGAATTTTACAATCAATTCTCATTGAGAATTATAAGTAAATTTTTCTGGCGTGGTACTATATCGTGTTTAATAAGTGTTTATCGCGTGTTTGATTCTAGTTGAATCTAGTGCTTAAATCTAAAGGGTAACGTCTTTTTAGCCTGCGGATCTGATCCGTCGTGTCAAGTAATTGAGTCACTAGTGGGTTTTTGTGATTGTTAATTCTTATGTTATATCTATTACTCAATTTGGATATTTCTTCTTTGACTGAAAACAGAAATTTGAAAAAAAAGAAAAAGATTCTTAACGAATAAACGGCGGGCGTCTGTGGCAATTGAAATGTTTACGAACGCAACTGAACAGATACAACCTACGCAGAGATTTGTTTCGTCGAATATTAATTTATAAATGTTACGAAGATTACTATATCGTATTTCCGATGTACTTTATATGTGTTCGCATGTTTCAGTTGTTGACAAACGGATAAAGATTCGTAGTCTATCAATGACCAAGGAAAATTAAAGAGAAAAGGAACGGAAGACGACAGATTGAAAGAAAATGCGATCGATAATAGGAAACGAAATCGTAGCTGAAGAAAATGCTGGGAACATCGAGCACATTTTTCGGTTCGTTCGAGCACAGACAATGGCCGATTGATAAAGTTAGCCGAGAATACGCTGGCGAATGCAATCGGTTGATAGTTGCAGCGAGTGAGTGCTCGCACAATGGATTAAAATGATATTGTCGAGACTGGACATTCGAGTAAGTTTTATATATGACGCGTCTGTGAATATTCAGCGAATATTCGGTGCTTGGTGGCACAACTTGCCTTTTCGCTTCGTCAATAATCTCCGAGATAATCAGATTTACATTTAGCCTCTTTACGGTCGCTGGTAAAATCGAAATAATTCCTCATGATGTCGTTTCGATGCAGTAAAACATTTTCATTTTTCCTATTTTTGAACATTTCCAACATCCATCTCATTCATCGCGTTTTTGATAAATTGAAACACGTTCGTACGAGACTCGCGGCTGAAACACAGGTTCCAACAACGAAGGTAAATACTATGAAAAAATATACGTTTGCCTCGATCACGAATAATGAAAAAATTCGCATGTTTTTGGGTTATCGGTAAAATCGAGTGGCCACTCCGCGTTCATCCATCAATATCGCGTTTTATTGGATTTCAAGGTAATCAGAAATACCTGATAAACATTTCTCCTCGTCCGACTATCGATAGGAATTCCCGTTTCGATGTAAAGAGAACAGGAACACGATACATCGCGTTTCCTATTTTTAACAGGCAAGCAGTTTTAAGATTCATTCATCTTGTCGATCGATCTCGTATTACGAAAGCTGTTTCCATATTCGTTTTCGCCACTAAACACGCGTCTTTCATTCTAAAGTTTCGAAGATATCTTTCTTCTCATAATATCGCAATACCGAAGATTATTAAAATACATCTCCTCTTAAGAATTACATCTTTCACTTCTATAAAACTTCGTCAATTTATCAGATTATTTGTAAGACACTCGTATCTTTCGTTGTATCTTTGGATTATCTTCGTTCTCAATTACGTCGTATTAAAATTTACCGTTTAATCGTAAAGCGATAAAAAGGATCAAAGAATCGACAAAAACGTACCTATCGTGATCTTCGTGTTTCGAAATACTTTTCGTGAAAAAGGAGAACGAAGAAGTTTTCGATAATTACGCAACGGTAGCGTTGAACGGTCAGTTTCGTGCGACTCGGTCAGTTTGGCGCCTCGTATTTATAGGCTGACCCAATCTCACGGCGAAATTGTAAAACAAGCTGAGCAGACAGAGAGAAAAGACGAGGAGGAGCAAAGAGATCGCGCTAGCCTCGAGCCACGGCTTTTCGCGAATGCGTCGTCGTGTTTCTAGGGTTCGTTTTTCCCAGCCAGTGTCCGACAGCGACAAAATTAACGCGCAGAGGTGAGTAACCGTCGCTTTTGGCAACCAGCATTTTTGTATTCGTCATTCAGACCGGGTCTCAACAGGGTATTACGCGACGAAAGGGGCCGACAAATTGGAGTACTCTTCTTCGTGTCTATTTATCTCTTTAAATCGCGAATTCTTTCAACGAATATACAGCGGCTTGCGAAAAGCTTCTGAACACTTATGGAAACATCTTACGAATACGTCAGGTGTGTTATCTCGACAATTTTGAAGTTTCATTAACAGCGCGATAACAAAGCTTTGAAACAAATCTGGAAATGTACGTAGAAATTACAAGATATTGATAAAATTACTTGATCAGTCAATTATTCGTAATACGAAGCCTCGATATTCAGCGAGACTGTCTCTAACATTCTGTAGGATTTTTTTATTTATTTAGAATGGATTAAACAGGAAACGATTGTTATTTAACGTGAACTAAATACGGTAATGTGCCATAACTAAGACAACTAAATAGTTAATTTACAACTCTCGTCACCGCGGTTCCAACACTCTCTTTCACGCGGGCCACCCTTCTCGACAACACTCTCCGCTGACAACATTCTCTCCGACAACGCTGACCACACTCTCTGACTTCTCAACTCACGACTGCCTGTTAATTCGTCTTAAGCATCCCTCTGTCTTTTCTAATAACGCCACCACGCAAAATAGGTCTTTTCTCCGCGTAACTATTCGACCGAAGGATCGATGACACATTGATGGGCCTGTCATCACTTAGGCTTTCTCGCAACATTGTTTATGGTTCACCCGATATTTCTTAGACCATTTGTCCACGATACTACAATTCATTATACGTATTTAAGATAGCTACTCGTACCGTATACCGACGTTTTACTAAATGTCTCGCAATTTTTGTACACATTTCCAGATAGCTTTCAAGTTTTATCAATCCGATCGCGCCACTCTTATTACAATTACTCAATTTCCAGATCTTCCTAACACGAAGATATTTTTCTTCTCGCATTTCTACTTACGACGTTTCCTAAAATCACGAATAAATATGGAACAACATAAGAACGCGACGGAGAACGAAAAAGGAGGAAACGAATGAACTCGCAGCACGCGCATCGTGCGAAGAAAGTATCGCCTGGAATAAGCGACCGTAGTTGGAGTACCCAATGAGATCGAAAGTCGATAATTTATCACTTTCGACAACGAAGACGTCGCGAGGAAGGAATCACGGATCGTGTTGTCTCGTTGGAAACGAGCAAACGTAAATAGTCGGGTCCGTTTCGATCGACGTTATACCGCCTTATCTCGAGGGATAAGCCGAATGCCGTTTAACGATCGTGCCGAAACGACGGCCACTTTCCAACGACGAACGATTCGATGGCCGAAAGAAATCCTTCGACTACGCTTCCACGAACCCGACGTCCAATTAATCGACCGATTACCTTCGTTCCTTATTTACCTTATTTACTCGCGATCAAACTATGAAGCGTTCATCCTTGATCGTTCGTCGTGTTTGGCCTCGTGGTTTCGCGTCGTTTCGACGTTGGCCACGAGAAACCGGCGTCGAACTAGGTCACTTCGTTATCTTGGCTAAATCCCGAATGCGAGAAACCGTGATTTATCTTCGATAATTGAATTGGAGGGGAAGCTGCGGATTTATCCTCGCTGTACCTACATATTTCGTTAGCTAATTGGAAGAAGTAGAATTTCAACGGCAGATCGAATTTCGTTTGTCGCGTTCGACTCATTATTTCCCATCGATGGAAACACTTTTTCAAACGTTTCACGGCGTACGAGGTGTACGTATCCTGCTTTCGATCGATTCTACGCACGTCACAACAGAGACCTCAAAGAAACTTCCACCGATCGATGAATTATCCTCGGACGTGTTTGCCCGGATCAAACGCGTTACTAGGTTAGCCAATCGTGCGCGATACCCAAGCTAGACATCCAATTATGCATTCTGTTTTCTTAGTTTCGCGGTGGCAGTCGGATCGCGCCTTTGATCCCCTGCAACGAACAACACCGTGAGGAGTCTCTTTTGAATCGAATAAATTTCTTCCGCAGCTTCGATCCGGCATTCTAAGCGACCAACGGAATAATTTATCGTTCATCGATCTAAAAGCAGCAAGTCGCTTAAACGTCCTTTACCTATACGCGGCTTGCAATTAGAAAAACGCACGCAAATCCGTGGAGTTTGCGGATTTGTTTGTTCGACATTAGGCCAGAGCGCCTGGAGAACGCATCTAGTCCTATTTCATACTCTGTTCTCTCGACACCAGCTCGTTGGACAATCGTTGGTGTATATCGACGAGTGCTTTCGCCAGAACTAATGCCACAGGGAATTTCATGTTTCCTCTCGTACCTCTTGGACAAGCATCGGGACAAAGACAGGGTCGGATTATCCATTGGCATTGCCAGGCGAAGCTCGTGCCTGCGTCTCAAAAGAGCCTCTGATTCCACTGAAAGCCTCGATCCCTCTCGCGAGAACCCATTTGCGAAATGATTTTGCAGTATCGCCATTCGCCCGACCTCGCTTGTTATATGCCAGTTACGTGATTAACCCAAGTCATAGGCTGTGCACCGCGTTATCGTGGCCGTCATTTGTACGTGCGCTAGTTGCTTTTTGCGAGACAGCGAGCGTCTGCGGACCCGAGGTCTTTCACCTTTTTACCTTTATCTCTGTCGTGCACCGGCCTCCGACTGCTTTTTCGTTTGACTTTGAAAGCGAGCAAATGGAGCGGCAGATAGTTTCTTTTCGCTGTAACGCGGCTGATCGCTCGCGAATCCTTTTGATCGCAGCCCTTTCTGTCTTCGTTTCCGTTTCCAAACAAATTTTCGCCGACGAATCGATTCGAACGAGAGAGCGCACGTTCCTTGGAAAACACGTCGCCATCGTGATCGATCCGGTTTCTCTTCGATCGACATCTTTATCCTTCACACCTTGGAATTTTCGGTTTCATCCGTTCGCCATTGCACGAAACGATAAGATTGAAAAGATTTTACACGGACCAGAAATGGCAAAAACGGGTCGGCCTACTATACTATACGTCTCTGTGTATTTGTCAGAGAGCTTTCGGGATAACGAGACCAAGCTCCCTCCGCCCTAAAACGACCCAATTCTCCGGCGGAACTGTCGATAGAGAGCGGAGGAAGGTCAGAAGACGGGACACGTAATGGCGGCATCGACCCAGCAGAAATGCTCGGATCGCGAGAAGAAGCTGCCGTGTGTGGAAGCTTTATGACTGTCTCTGTTCTCTTTGGTTTTTTTTTTTTTATGGAAATATACTTTATGACATCTGGAAACTTCTCTCTCTTCGGAAGGTTTCGCACTAAAAAAGTTGCTGATTTGGATATGTCTTCGGACAATGTTGAAAGCTCACCTTCCGTGCTCTTCTCTCTCTCCGTCGTTAAATTTCTGTTTTGCAAAACTAATCCTTTTCAGCAGTCCTCTTTTTTTAAAGTAGTTGTTAAACGGTCTTTGTGGTACGGTACACGCTAGCTTTGCGGCGAAATTCACGACGCAACGCTATTTTAATAAAAATAATCTTTCCACCGTGTGTACGAAGATGTTCGTGACTGACAACAGTTATTTCTCAGAAAGAAAGGAAAAAAGCAACCATATTTCTTTTACCTTAATACATTCTTCCATCAAGAAATTAATTTTCACTCACCATCATTTTTTACACAATCCTTTCCTTTCGGCGAGAGCTCTCTTATCGATTCCCTCTACTTCGTTCTTCTTCGGAAGGTACGGGTCTTCAAGACACCTTTGCTTGATTCAATTTCCTTCATCCGCAGGCTGCAGTGCATGCATCCTTTTTCTCTTCTCCGGTGTTCCTCTTCGTTTGCTTGTTCCCAACGTGGCAGCGTGACTTTACGTGTTTTTTTCTCTCCTTTGAACTCCCAGATGTGTTTTCACTCTCTATCTCTCTCTCTTCCCCTTTTTTCCCACTCTACCCGACCCTTTATTCCCCCTTTCCCTCTCCGCCGTCGTTATTCCTGTTCACCGACGAGTTTACCTCGCGTCCCAACCCTCGTTACGTTTGCCTCTATCCCTTTTGATGCATTATTCAAGGAAATTATTCTACACAAATCAGCCGCGTTCCTCAATTGGCGGACGCTAATGGCGATTAAGATCGTGCAGCAAGTTTTTCGCAACGAAAGACATACTTTCGTGGTAGGAAATTGTCTAAACCAACGGATGATTAATCGCCGCGAGAAACAAGCCAACTATCGGTCAATGTTGGACTAATTAAGCAACGGATTACTGTATTTAACGAGTTTCTGAGATTAAGTCCCGGAATTATGTAATTAAACTCCTCCCACGTATCAATTTCTTCGACCGATCGATCAAATGACAAAAAGTTGTGCCCTCTTAATCAATCATCTTACGTCTCGTAAAACGACCACAAGCTTTTTCCAACGTTGCTCTATTTCACGAGCCTTTCAATTTATAGAATACGGTCGCAATGATCGAGCAACGCGTCTCGTTGTGGCTGTCGGAAAGTTCGTCGTCGTGGCGGCAAAGCCAGGAAAGCGAGTTCAGAAACGACGCGGCCGGCATTCATGGATCATCAGCGACTCGCTCGAACGTATGGCATGGCCAACAAATGGTCTCCATTTTCCTGCGATATGTATTCGTCGGTCGAAACGTCAACATCACTCCGGCAGTCATAGTTCGAGCCGGACAACCGGAAAAGCGGTTTCAATTTGTCGATCACGATGGCCGCCTGTGCACGTCTATCGATTAACCGAGATATTTAACGTATCAATGTTTCCCGTTCTAGCAACGCGGCTGTCGCTTTTTATAGTTCTTCCCTCTACGGCGAAAGTACGGTGAAAGTAATTTCGAATTTTTATGAAATGGCGTTCCTTTGAAATTGACGTACGATAAGGAAATATTGGCGTCTAAGATATCTAGTCGCTGTAAATTTAATTTCGATTCCGCCTTTGTAGAATTTTTTATCATTCACAATGGAACTAACCAGCTTCGAAAGTCTACGAGCTTCTACGAGCACAGTATAGCAGAAAATGAACGATTTTCGCTAAGGAACTACGAATCATCCGCTGCGTTCGTCGATCCATCGTGTGTTTCTCAGACGAAAATGTAAAAAGATAAATTATGATTGCTCGGACGAACAGAAGATGGAAGCATATAGCTGATTCGAACAACAGCAATAACCGGTAGCTTTTTCTCTGGGAATTTCATTACTATGACCGATACGGTTATTTCAATATAGTTGACTAGGGGATCTTGAACAAAGCAATTGATATTGCGGTATGCGTACCGAGCTTCGACACAAGCGCTTTTCAATTAAGCACTTCATCGCGCTCGCTGCCCGATAAACCGAAGCACCGGCCATTTCGTTCTCGTCCGCCACGAATTTTTCCACCGCTTCTCGATAAACACTTACTCGGCTGCGGTCCGTGTATATCCGTGAAAGTCTCGAATTATTTTCCGGCTAGGAAATTAATAAACCGAGAACAATTTCGGATACCTCTTTCCTCCTCTCCTTTTCCTCGTTTTTCTTCGCTCGATTATTGAAAGTTAAAAGATCAACATCACTTTTACGAGAGTTCCGCTCGCGGAACGTAAATATTCGCACAACGTTCCTTCCTAGTTACCAGAGTCGTTTCCACGGCCCCTAACTTTTTACAATGGACGAGTTCCTTCGGTCCGTTTAAAATTCTCGTTAAAATATCTCGCCGAGATTTTCGTGTTGAATAGTCCGGCGATAGATCGATATCGATAATTAACAGCAGTGGTAAAGGTAACATTTCGGTTGGAATTTTACGACGAACGTTAACCGTGTTTTACGTCTCTTATTCTAGACGTTATTTGGCTACTTTTCCACTTTGATCTTTCTTTCACGCAGAGAATGTAAAATAAGAAAAGAGATTACGAGACTACACGAACGAAGAAGAGCGTGGAATTAATTAATCGTAAAACGACGAACGTTCTGCTGATCTTATCATTAATTCGAGATTAAGTTTGACGAAAGAGACTTTGTAGGGTAACGGTATTCCAAGCTAACGGGTTTCTTCAAAATCTTGGCTCGGCTTCTTGGCTCCTATGAAATATCTCGTGGTTACAAATTTTTATCACTTTTACCATAATCCATTTGCGTACCGTTCGAACGAATTTCCACTTAAAAGCAAATAATATTCAGAATAAATCGGGATAAATCTCAGGATAAATAATAAATCCGACGTTCGACTTGTCGAGGACACTTGCGACTCAACTTGCGATATCAGTCGAAGATTACTATTTCCGGTGGCGGTTTCATTGACAAATATCAAGTTTCAATGAATCGTAATTCAATGAACGATCGTGCAGTGCGCCTATTGTGGACAGGCAACGAGCGGGCGCGTCTACGGTGAGCCGTTGTTAAGCTCGATAACACTTCGTAGCGTTTCGCGAGGTCAACAGACGCATCACGAGCATTGTGCGCGTGCCTCCTTCAAACTAATGAGACTACGTCGACTCGAGCCCATTAGCATCCATGATGGGCCGTGTGCTTGACGGAGCGTTCGTCTGAATAGCAAAAGTCGGTTGTATCGAGAGTAGGCGGAAGTCGGCTGCGTCTATAGTAATTACTCGACAGCCAGTCTCGTCAAATTATCGAAGAAACTATAACCAAGTCTCGTCGCGTATCGTCGTCGCCGATTTTTTCGCCTTAAAACAACGTATTCGCGATAGATGAAACGCAAACGTACTATTTACTTTTGACATTAAATCGACCATTTGATTCGATCGCAGTTCAAACACACTGTTTTTCATTTTTTCCAACATTTCCTGACTTCTGATTTTCTCGAATTTTACGATTACAAAAAACATCGAATTTCCATGGTATAGGATTTTTGAAGGTCGTGACGATGGACGAGGTCGCGCTTGGAGGTTATGGTCGCATGGACGTTATGAGCGGTCTAACGAACGTAATTTCGAAATCAATGAAATCGTACTCCAGCGAGCGAAGGTCTTTTCATTGGTCGCAAACAGCAATAGCGGGGCAAACATTCGACCAAGTGGCCGATCGTGTGTAATTCGGCAGCCGTGTCGCAATACGCCCGATGAATCGGCTGGCCGGAACAGAGGCCAGCAGCCCTGGTCGAGTGCAACTCGCTGCGATACACAACTGGGGTAATCAATCTTTTGTTCGCACGTTAACGAGAACCGTGGAAAGAGAGACCACGGATGCAGGTAGGTTCCGAGCAGGGACGCGTATCAGTTGGAATTTTCGAAAAAATAGGAATTCGACCCTGCGCACGGGCGCGTTTCAGACAGCCCAATTTCCTAGCAGGATAAATAAAAAATAAGTATGAACAGATTTATCAGAATGTTAACCTTTCCAAGTTCATCGTGCACGAAGAGTATTATCGTTTCATCCTATATGAATTTTAATTTTCTTTCGATATTATCGTTCCGTAATACAGAACATTAATTCGCGATAATATTGTTTCGAGCTGACAGGAGAAAAAAAAACTGACGAGTACATTTTAAATATCGCTTACTTGCTTTCACGTAACATTTGCTCGACTGTGTTAATTTTTTAATTTAAAAGAGATATACCGTTACTTCACCACGATAGCCTTTAAGCGTTTTATTTGAACAGTTTTACTGTCACAAGAAACGGTATCGATTAGCCGATAACGAATGCGGATTATCAACGAGGAGAACGCGTGAAAAGGTATCACGTTTTACGAATACACGATGAAAACGTCGATGCGAAGAAAGTCTCGCGAGAGATTATTGAAATTTCCCGACGTGTCGACTGCTTGTCGGCCTTTCTTCCGGTTGTAAGCTGTAAACGACGACAGTATGAAGCGACTCGACGCGACGCGAGAGGGTCGATAGTCGAGTTACGAAGTAAATTGAAACCGCAACGACAAAGCCGACCTGCCAGCTCGTCACGTTTGTTTCCCCCGGACTCGAGTAATTTTCCAGCCTCTTCCTTCTTTTTTTCCACCGTTCCGCGAGCAACGGAGGCGAAACTCAATTACCGTTCAATTTTTTCCGAATTTTTTATTCGCGCGCTCATTATCGGACCTATATACTCTACCTTATCCTTCCGCGTCACGTCGCTTGATTATGTCCCCTTTGAGCAATTTTCCCTGTATTTCCGAAATTCGCGCCTCTGAAAACATTATCGTTTCTCTTTCCGGCATTGCACTTCGCCTCTCAACTTCACCGTGTTACCTAATATCAGCGAAAACTCGTCGAACGTTCGTTAAGGCCGCGATTCATAAATTTCACTGCTACGAATTGGAAATTACAACGGCGGAGCCGTTCGTTTGATCGAAGATAATCGCTCGACGAGAGCAAAGTTCGAATCATGGGCGCCACGCAGCATGGCTGGGCAAATTTTGCTCTTCGCCACAGCCACAGCTTTATCATTCGTTTCTCTTCTGGCCAGGCGACCACGTCGCAATACATCATTTCCCCGACGTTTCTCGTGCACGAATATAAACGAACACTTTCCTCTCGGCCATACAGCAAGCTAAACGTACATATACAGCCACATTGTGAGCCGCGTACATCTATCGTTCGGTACAAACGTTCTATTCCTTCGCATTGTTCGCCGCCTATGTATCGTTAGCAAGGGTTGATACACGAGTGGACGAGGTACAGGATACTCGGAGGGAACGTCGTTTTCCTCGATACCTCCCTACCTACGTCGTATCGCGTAGACATCCTGTTTACTTGGCTACTCTTTTCCCTCGAATTAATCCCGATACGCCTGTCGAGCAATAAAGTTTCATAAGGTCCGAGGGACATGGTTGATCATAAGGTTAAGCATCGAAGGTTTCTCTTCGAAGAAGCAGGAAAATACACGCTGACCGTAAGTAAGTTCGTTTATGGCAAACACGACGCAAAGAAAACGGTATATTTCGAGATAAATTAGCAAAAATAACGCTCGCTGTATTATCATTTTTCTCTAGTCGACTTTGAAATTTATCAATGTGGTTTCTCAGTGCTCGTGTATTATAGTTCGTGGTTAATCTCGACCGATCTTTCAGTATGCAAAAATTTACCGTGTAAGTTTCGAAATTTATGTGTGTAAATTTATGAATGATGCTTCTTCAGCGTTTTGTCTGTGATCTAATCAAAACATGACGGTAAATAGTTTTACTCATAAACGACAGCAAATAAAGCGCGCATTAACGTTGTATTTCCTTTTTACCTTATCTCGATGAAACGAGGCATTCGATTCTCGATTCGAGATTTCGACTCTAAATTAAAACCACATATATCAATACGACACAGATACATATTTTCCACGTATTATATGGAATTATCTTGCTGATTATAATGATCAGCCTGTATAATGATCCCGTTTGAATAACGAAAGAGAATTCTTTGACGACTTTTAAATATATCGCGAGTAATGCATGTTTTCAGCTGATCAAACGAAATAGTTCTGTAGCAATGAGTAATTGGAACGGCCGGCTGCATAAACAGTCGAAAATGGGTCGGTCGGTTTCAATAATTGATATTGCTTTATTGCGTGAGGTTGGAGAAGCGCAGGATTTTTCGCAGCAACTCCGTGCCGGCAAACGTTCGAGTGTTTGATTTGCAGATTACTCGGCAGCGGCCTCGGACCGCCGCGAGAATCAGGACAGTTTACTGTGTCACGGATCTTCCATCAAGGCGAGTAAACTGTACCACAGTTACACGGCGATCTCCGTTTCTGTTTCTTTCCGGCGCCCTGGCAAATCTAGTGTTAAACTGAAATAGTTGAAAGATCTTTATTTCTATGAGGTTTGATAACTGCGCTTATTTTAAAGGACGACGCAGGAATAAAGTAACTTTAGTTTCAACTTTTTAAGAAAGATTCATAACGAACGATAGAAAACGGCGCGTCAAGTTCCCCCAAAGCCAATGTTATTTATCGAGTTTTTAAAACCTGTCTTGGTCTCTAAAAAGAAAAAAAATACATTTTTATACTCAAAAGTTAACAAATCAATTTGTACGTGAAAGTGGAAGGTTTCAGTTTTAAAACAATATATAAAGTGATTTACAGAAGGAAACAAATATTCGTTTGAAAAAAAAAAAGAAAAGCGAGTTGAGTTTGTCGAAAAAAAGTTGAAAAAAAGAAAATCGATACAACGAGGTGGAACATTTCGTACTGAACGGCATAAAGAAGATATACGAGATAGCATATAGAAGATGTTCGCTGATCCAATTGGCACGTTCTCGTGTCTGACTATAAACGCCCTTATCTACTGCGGCGCTTCGAAATCATTCGATACTTGTGTTTTGAAACTTACAAAATTTCACTAATAGTACCAATTGAAACGTGCAAGAGGATCAGAGGAATCAGGTGTACACGATCGCTTGATTCGCTCGTGAACAGCAAAATCGATTCCCATCCACGTGCACCGGGTCGAACGCGAAAACCAGTCCGAGGTACGGCTGTCGCACGGAAATTTTTCGCGAAACATCTGCCAGACACGCGAGAGCACACCGCATTAATTCCGGGCGAGCGGATCGATTGGCCCCGACCTGTCACGGCGAATTAACAGACTTCAAATCGAACCGTTTTGGACGCGAGCCTGAAACCGCCGGATTTTTGCGCGGTCGAAAAAACACCGTTCGATTCCCGCAGGAAGGCTGGGGCTGGTTCCGGTTCCCCGGTCAGCCCCCCGAAAGGAATTTCTGACGAGAAACTCGAGTATTTTTTTTCTCCCCACGTAACCCCGAAATATCAGCCAACGTTGCAACACGGCTCGTTTTTCCTCTCGGCGTGGAATCTCTGCCAAGAATTTCGCCGGATTATAAAAGTTCGCTTTTCGAGTTATTTGGGGAATTTGCACGGACGCGGGTCTCTGGCTGCTTTTGTTGCGTGTCCCTCCATCCATGCACGCGTGTACGGCGCGACTGTAACGCGAAACGTCAGACTAGATATTTGAAAACGAGAAACCATTTGTCTAGCCGCCACTCGTTCTTTTCTTTTCATTGTCAACCAGGGTTATGTGTATGAATTTATCGGATCACTTTTCTCAATGGTAGAAACAACAGCCAAAAAGTATATCGCGTTAGCTTAGAAATTGACGTTGTACGAGCGTTTGCAAGTCTTTGTATCTTTATAGAAACTTTATGAATTTACAACGGTGCGTATGTAACGATTTCAATCATTTCTCACGAACTATATTCGCTCGTATCATTCCGATTCGTATCGTACCGATTCGTCGGTAGCTTCGGTGTTAAGAAAACATCAAAGATAGAATCTTTCACGAAATAACGCGAAATCTTCGCGACTATGACGATCGTGGTACGCGTGTGTAGCACGTATCGTACTGTATGTTGGTAGGTATATTTCGAGAATCGATCGGTTGAATCTGCATGGACTGATAAATAGCGGAAAAAATGTCGCTAGTGGGTACAAAATTAGATACGTGAAAGGATTTGTTATATTCGATTGGTAATTTATCTATGGAAGGGACGTTCGGTGTGTCGTGTAAAATTAAGGTAAAAAATAAGGAACTTGTTAATTTCCGACAAGGAGATAAAGTTCTTTTTATTTTTTACTCAATTTATACAATTTTTTCGGTTCGCGATGATACACTTTCGATACTTGGATTAGTTAAGAATTTTTTTATTAGACTGACTGGATGATTTTGAAGGGAGCATTTATATTCTTCCATTCGTTGGAGTGGGAGAAGGTTTTGTTTATACTTAGTGTAAAATTCGGAGAACGGCTGGAGTGATCGAATGCCACTCAGGCGGCTGAGAACGGGTGCTGACCGGACGGTCACACGCGATAAGGCGTTCGGAATTTCGGTTTGTTATATACAGTTGCTCGAATTTTGTCTGTGACAGGTGCATCGGCATCTAATGGTACTGTCTGGTTTTCCCCATAATCAAACGACGATGCCAGTTATAGTGGCTGTTAACGATAGAAGCATTAGCAACTTTTGCTGACAATCCGAGTGTCGCACAGCCTACAAAATGTGATTGCATCGAATTACAACAAGCGTTCGCGTCAGATACGCTTGACTTTTCTTCTTTTCTCAAACGAAGAATTTCAATTAAACTCTCTACAAGACGAAATCTGATGTTTCGCAACGCTTTGGAATTCGTTCTCTGTATTTGTTAATTTTAAATTCCATTTTCCGTCCGTGTATCCCTTGGCATCCAGCAATCTCTCTCGATCGCGGTCATTCGAAATAAAAGAAATCGACCAGAAATTCCTCCGCTATTTTCCAATGGTAGCCGGTTAAAAAGAAATCGATTAAAACCGGACAGAATTAATCGTCCCCGCTGTCCCCTTTCTCCCTGTCTCGCGTCCAACGAGAAGGAATCGACTAAATGGATTCCGAGATTACAACGGGGCAATTCGCGACTCATAAATTCGCTCCACGAGATGAATAATGCAACGTTGATTGACAACGACCGGCAACAGGATCACGAGGATTGATTCGGCAGAGGGAGAGGATTATCGTATTCGCGTCACCCTATCCTCGAGGAGATCACGAGTTACAAGGGTGAAGCCGATTCACAGATTTTTCAGAACCCTTTCTAGATGGTCCTCGTCGAGGGGAACGACTCTTCGAATCCACGAATCTGATACAGGTTCATCCTCCGGCTAGTTAACTCACAGACGATGCAGCTGTATCGATAACATCGAACGAGCACGAGCGGCTTTATCGTCAGAATTAGTATTCGAAGTAACTTTTATAGTACGAAAGTGTTTAAACGTATGTATCATAGAGAGCTTTCGCAATGCGCCGTGTGTGTTGTATAAAATATTTTGAAATTTTATCGACGCTATAAGGAGACATTTTATTTTCTACGTATCCTTCGATCGTTGACTCGATACTGTACGCGTGGAGAAGAATACGTGAGATAATTTGTATGCTGAAGATGCGTTTAAAAAATTGAGCGTGCAGGATCATTTTTCTCAGGCTGCTTCTGGCCGACGTCCCTTTGATACGGACGCTTGTCTCGTTGGGATATTTATGATTAATGCTGCCAGCTGGCTGAAAAGCGGATACTCTCCTCGTTAAAAGCAAACATAGAGTTCGGATGTCAGAATCGTAATGCAACTTCATATTTCCAAAGGCAATTTTCCCGCGTATAAAAGGCTCGTTTAATTTAACCTCAATTCTATCAGACCTGTTCAGTAAGTAATTTCGTCTCTCGTTTTAAATTTCGAGTTTGCAAGATAAAATCAGCCGGTAACAGCGAATAATATATCGTTCCATTAAAATAAAATCGCCATGGCAATCTCGCGCAACAATCAAGCAGAACCTGCTGAAAAGAAAACGTTTCGTTGAAAAATAACGCTACGAGCGGATACTTTTTCCAGCCACTGTATTTACCATACGTTTTACCAACGTAAAATAAATTGCCAAAACGATTAATCTTATTAAAATGACAAAAGAATACGTTTACGAGGCTTCGTAGTATCTTCGAACTCCGTACGACCGCACCAAACTGCTATAAATCACGCGGAAGAAGCGGCCGCGCAGTAGATCGAGTCAACGTCTGATCGAACGTGTTGCCGGCGGTTGACGCGAAAGATCGAGCCGAGCCGCAGGATTACTTCCGGTCGGGCAAATTAAATTCCGTCACGAGGAGCACGAAGCTTCTGCGTGGCCGTGGCTACGAAATGAAATCGAAGACGAGACCTTCGACCTCCAATTTGTCGCTACATTCTCATCGACCGTTTCGACAGACACTGATTTATGTCGACGGCTCTCTTCTTTCCCCGGTATGGACAGTCGTCGCAACGATATATCACTGGACGACCCTTCTTTCGGTTCACCGACGTTCTCAGCGTGTGTCGCTCCACTTTCGCACTACGTTCGACGATGTAATCGATCGTCCATCGATATCGATCGTTTTCCAGCTCAAGTCGAATATATATACGGAGCATTGTACTATGATTCTGAATGTTTTACATATTTTTGCATATCGTCGTGTGTATGTGTCTGAGACAACAGCGAGGCACAAACATAATTTTTCGAAGACTTCCGGGATTCTCACCGAGCGCGAACCCGTGATGAAGCCTAACAAGGGCGTGGTCCAAGGAACCACCGAATTAATTTTGCATAGTTTTTGGAAAACGAAGTAGCTGCAGCTCCATTCGTCCAGAAAATACTTCTGAACTTTAGGAGGAGCCAGCGTCTCCTGCGAGAGTCCAAGAAAAACACATCGTTTAGAGAATAAAAAGGGGTTTCTCGCAGACTCCTGTAACAAGTTGCCAAAGAACAACGATTCAAGTATTTTATATATCGTCACAGTTTTAGATCTTCCACGAATGCATAAGTATCTGTCAAACCATTATAAAAAGAAAAAGAAAAGAAACAGATCAACGCAGACAGGTTGATGGACGATCTAGCAATTAAATTAATTAAGTGTTCCGATAGTTTCGAGAGGTAGCGTATTATTTGTAATTTCAGACGTTTGTGGGTTACCCGAGAAGCAGTTAACTTCTCTGTTTTGAGCACTCTTAACCCAGATAAACGTAGACGATGCATTGTCACAGTTGTTATTTTTCAGCAAGTTGCAAACAACAGTTCCCTGGAAACGTCAGGGAATTGCTGGAAATGCAGATCGCGGGAAACTCGGTACCCAGCCATGTGTAATGTAATATTGCGCAAGTTCGCGGAAGTTTCGGTAAAGAGAAGCTTCCCTTGACACGTGAGACTAGACAGTTGAATATCACATGCGGTGCCGCAATGTTCTCTAATGTCGACATCGGACTGGTTGCCTCGCCGCGAAGAAAGCTGACGTCTTTCTTGCTTTTCGTCCATTTTCAAACGAAGATAAGAAAGTTTCTCGTATGTCCGTTCGATGTTACTACGTAGACGGGTGTTGCCACGTTTCTTAAACCTCACCGCAATTTCATATTTTCTACGGAACGCTTAACGAATCGAGGCGTTGAAGTGGCAAATGAGAGACACAGAAGGAAAAATTTCTAACAGAGAGAAGAATGTATTTATTAATTCTGTCGTTTATATCGGTTATCAACACTCGATGAATCGTAGAGTTAACGCGTAGACGATAGAAATAGCGGATGATTTACAATATAAATAAAAATCGCATTTACGTCATTTATCATTTCACCGCGATAAACTTTCGGCATTTATCATCTCTATAAATTTAAAGGGAAGATAAATGGCAAAAGATGTAACGGATCGATTGAATTTATCTAATATTTTCATATCGTACACGCATCTTTCTGAATTAAATTTCTACTTGAAATTTACGATCAGACACGTATAGCACTTGAAGGAAGTAACAACTATTTGATGAACTTTAAGCAGGTTTAAATATCGTCTATCATCCCAGATCTGCAATTCCGATCAAATTTGTAACACGTTGCGCACGCTTTCTCGACAGAAATTGAGCTGCAATTGGAAATTCCTTGCATCTTTTTCGAATAGTCACGTAAAAACAACCGCGAAACGATCGATAGTCGACATAACCGATATCCGTAATTGTTAATTGCATCAGGCTGCTGCTGTTGCTGTTGCTGTCGGAAATCGTACGCGAACGCATTAATTCCATTTATGTAATTAATATGCCGGTCTCGACGCAACGGGTCGATCGGTCCTCGTCGCAATTAACGATAATGCAGCGTATGTCAAATCGAATATGTTATTATAAAATTGTTAGTGTTACGATATCGTTCGACTCGATGCGTCCAACATCGATTTATCACGCGGTTGTGACAGTCGACGAATTTTTTACGATTCGTTACGAAAGAGTGTGTTGTCGAACTTTCTACGTTACACGTTGGCAAGCACGATATTTACGCTTAATTAATAACTGGGTTACTCGGCTATCCTGGGTGTTCACCTTAATATTTGCCCCTATAAATCAGACACGGAATTTCAATTACATTGTCCGCAATCGACGATACGTTGTGGTTTCGTCGATAATGTACATTTTAATTAATTAACCGATTAATTAACAAATTACTCATTCCTTCTTTAATTCTTTTAAATTTAACGCTTCTACATAAGACAGTTCTCGAAATATAAACAATTTTCAATCGTATTATCCGACTTGAAGAAACTGTTGCGAATTGCAATTCAAATTAATTCTGCGATATATATGTAGATACAAAATTGTCAAAGAAGAGGTAAAAGTAGTAGACTGGAGGTGACGGAAATATCAACGTGCGATAGATTTTTATTTGCCGATGCTGGCGACGAGACTCGAGCTCGACGTAAAAGAAATCGTAATTTTTAACGCGTCTCGTTTATTCAAACCTCAACACGATTGATACTTTCAGGAAACGAAAGCACGCACGTCGATCTGTAATAGCGGAGACCAGTCTCGCAGGTCACGTTTGAATTTTTCCACACACGTGGCGCGACACTGGCTGGCCTCCTCGGTCATAAAAGAGCGAACGAAGCAATTGAAAACTCCAGCCGCGGTTTATAGGCATCCCCCTGTATATTTCAGAAGGCCGCGTTGAGTCCGTCGCGTCCACCATCTTTTTTTCTCTCGCCAATGTTCGTCTACAGGGTGTACCTAGTAGAAAACAAAAGAACGTTTCTTTATTTTTTTATTCTCCTCTGTTTGTACCACCGCAATTCCTATTCAACCTGAGTGCCATCTAATTCACGCCGTGCAGACCACCCTGCAAAGTTTCCTGCTTTTTCAGCTACCAGAAATTCCCTTGGAAATTTCCTACCAGAGAAGATATTGGCCTGTTCGGACGGTTCATCGCCCTTTTCACCGTCCGTGTATTCTATCGCGTATCTCTCGAGATTGGATAGCTAATCGTTTATTACGAACTTCCAGACAAGCGAAACATCGAATTGAGACAAACAACGATCCTGCTTGGATATTAAATGTAACGATTGGTGGCCACAGGGGAGAAATCAAGCCAACTTCTTATATTCTCCGCTGCTGTAGACCTAACTCAAAACTAAAGTGGATTATATTCATCAGGAGATTGAACCAATTGCCTTGGAAAACGTAAGAAATATGTGAAGATGTTACGATAAAAACGTCGGTGATGGGCTGTGCGTTTGCAAAACGGTAATAGCCGTTTCGACGTCATTGTTTACGCATAATTGGAATTGTTCGATAAATTATTCATAAGAAAATGTACAGTTTATCTGGAAACACGTAAATATCTCGAAAGCTACCGATGATGTAAAAAAAATGTTTCAAACAATATATATATTTTAAAACAAATGTCATGCTACACAGAAATATATTGTTTTCGCGACGTCCTGCATGGAAATGTATTGCCTGTAATTTTCTTCCCCTCTACGAACTTTCAGAGTAACTCAATATTTTACAGACACACTGTATACGACACAGTCGCGTTTATGGGGAAACGCACGAGGGCTGAGGATACCCAGCACGGGTGCCTATTCGTATGCGCATCGATATACGAATTCGCATGGTAATGCGAGCGGGGAGGTCGCCAAGCACCCTCCAGGCGCGTACAATTCTTTGTTCGTCTCCTGTTCACCGAGCTTTTGCGTCGAACCGCGCAAAGGGTCGTCCCCTTTTGTGGGAAACATCCTGGAGCTACCATCGTCGTGTCTATCCATCTTCGTGTCCGATAGAAACGTGTCTCTAGCTATGATTTTGCCGCCGGCCAAACAAGCGAGTCGCGAGTCCAGGCGATTGCGATATTCGTGCAATTGCAAGCGTGGCGCGTTGAAACGCGAAAAAGGCCGGAAGTCACGTTGAAAGAAAACGAGGTCGCGCTCCATTTCCTACTCCACCACATTTAAGCTTTGTTTCCGACGCAAAGAATTATCGACGCTTTACGCGCGTCTGTTAAAGAGAGTTTTTATATAATGTGCCTTTGAAGAAGATAACGCGTTAAGAATAGCATAATTGTAACGCGTCAAGGACCAACTGCCTTACACGTCTGTCGCGTCATCGAATTTATGTTACGATTAGAAGCAGCACCTCCAATGTAGTGGTTTTTTCAGCAATTGAAATAAACAGCCTTCTTCCATTTTAAAATTCAGAATATCAATTTAGCTATACTAATTATTTAATATCGTCGTTGTAGTACAATTCGGAACTTTATGAATATCGACGAACAAAATATTTGTTCCTTTCATGAGAAAACGTTCATTTTTACTTCTTACAAGTTCTATACAACCTAAAACTTGTATTTTTTTTATCTGTCCTCATCGGAACTTACAGTGTGAGAATATTTTAAAAATGGTGGTTCTTACCACGATACACGTTTTAACTAGAAGCTATCGAAATATTCCACAACTCCTTCGGTCCTTTTATCAGATTTTCTTCTTCGCTTCATTTTTCATTTTCAAGGTGCTACTAAATGATATAAAATCTACTATACTTGGATTTAATTAATTGCTATATAAATGTTAGGATAGATACATTAGTATGCAAATATCATTTTCGCAATACAGTTACGAATTCCTTTTGCATGTAAAACAAATAATAACGATATTCTCATATACCATGACAATTTCCTGCACAAAATTAATTCGTGTGAAAAGTCGCGAACATTCTCGAAAAAGCAATCACGTAAAAGATTCGCCAACAAAGGGATACGCTCTCGCTTCCACCGAGAAGATATCACAGAAGCCAGTCATCTCCTCGAAGAAGATCAAGGTAAGCTTAAGACTTAGCTCTGCTCTTCATCCACACTAGACCAGTCTTTCGAATGATAATTAACCAACTGTTTGAACCGGTTTCAAAGAAACCCGAGTCCTCTAATTTTGCATAATCCTCCGAGGACAATTGAATTACATATTCGCCGAAGGGACGGGGGTGGTTTGTTTCGAGGCTGAAGGAGAAGAAAAACAAGAAACGAAAGGGAATTCCAACGGGAATGTGATCAAAACTTGCCGCGCCGGCGCTAATGACGCGTTTCTTTCTGCGAGTCTCGGGGGAATCTCGAGTCACTACGGGGGGGAAACAAGCGCAAGTTTTAAGGAACTCTCCGTGCTCCCTTGGCGCGCCAACTTCGCGAGCAAATACCCCGGAAAGGAACGGAGGGAAAAGGAAAGGAACGTGGAGGAACGTGGAAGAACGTGGAGGAACGTCGAGAGGGCGTCGATTAGAAGACGCACACAGCTACGAAGCGCAAGATACTTGTTCGAGAGGATGGTTCTAGCTCGTTTGTATCGTATTTCAACGAACAGTCCGACGATTCTTTTATTCTTTCGCGGAACACAAGGTCCCATCCCTAGTTTCGCAGGCTCAGAGACGAATTAAAAGGAAATCTGCGCCCCGTGCAGCTGGCTTACTTACATCACCGCGGAATTGTTTGCTTGCACAAATTGGTTTGTTCGGCGTCGAATTCCCCTCGTCCAATCCCATTTACGTGGAGGCAGACGACGAGGAGATGCTACGCGCGTTTCCTCCTTCCGATCGTTCCAGGTGAATTCTTAGAGGTGGAATGTCAGACTACGAGAAATATCGCAACCACCTGCCGCCCCTTTCTTGGAAGGCGAAGTGTCTTTTCCTTTCTCATTCCCTTTCCCACGATGAAGCAACAAATTTCAATAAAGGAACGTCGTGAATCGATGACATTGGTTTAGAAATTTCAACAAATTTTTTTCAGCTTAAACCAATGTCTTAATGGTTATTAATTATAGCAGCGTGGTTCGATCCGGCGCAGATCTCCATAAAATAGCGTTATAAGTTTCTTCGTGCACATTTGAAAAAAAAGAAACATTTTTAAAAGTGTATATTCAACATTGTTATTTAATCGTTAAGCTTCGTTCAGTTATTGTCAAGCGTTTGTATAGATTTTCTCTTAATTTCGTGCAAATGTAAACTTTGACGAATGGCAGCCGAGTCGACAGTAGAGTAACGTAAAACTAAAATTGTACCGTCGTTTTACACAGAGAAATGTTCGCCACGGAGAAGCGTGTGTTTCGTTGTTGGATATCTTGTAAAATATTAGCGTTTGCGGCAAATATGTAAATACTTGGGGTTAGATACCCGCAGGAGAACGTTACACAGGGAATTCTTGACAGCATTCTGAAATTAGAGACACGAATTAATTGTAAACCACGCGCTTAACTCCTGTGCAACTTCGGTCTGAGTAGCATTGGATTATTCTACTAGTCGAGTTACTCCATTTACTCCAGTCTTTTTCTATTCGCGATAAATTTCTGCCTCCTGATTAAAGTAATTGTTAGCGGAGCGTTGAATCCATCAAGGATGTGCAACGAATCGTAAATATAGAAGCAAAGCGAAGCGAGTCATTTGTAAATTGACTCGCCGGCTGTTTATGCAGCGGACAAGCGGCCAGCTAGACATCCTGTCCACCCTTAACCCGATCCAGGTCCTGGACATCCTCAGGCAACAACCCCTTAGCGTTAATGGTTTTCCATGCTGGCTCGACTCCTGTTTCGTTCACCACTCTACAAACTTCTGTCTCGAAATGTCTCTTCTATGTCTGCACTGTGTGCCCATTAATGGCGGTCAACGCACTCGCGTACGCGTTCGTACGATTAATAAATCCAATTAGTTTCGTTTAAGTTGACCATTCGATAATTGGGAACACAGCGCGGCGCGCGGTTTTTAAACTCGTGGCGCAGTAATTATATCTTTATGGAGAGGGAATAATTCAGATATTTTCTCGTGTTATCGTATTCAGAATTTCATCTGGATTTTCGTGCGATTGTACTGCGAGCATTAGATACCGCCATTCGTAAATCATAAAACGATCATCAAACACATAGTACACACGTAGGATAGGCATAAATTGATATTCCAATTACAAAATGACATTGAATTACACGAATAATCAGATCGTACTTTCTCTTGAAGATTTTGTTACAGATTTATTTCATTAAAGCGTACGTTTTGTTGAAATAATTACTTCAAGAAAAACTCTACATCTTTACTTTTGTATATCCGTGACCGCTATTACGAAGAGAATAGAATTTAGTGAGCCAAAAAATTCGAAATAACGAGAGGCCCATATTATTCTGCCCTTGAATATAAATTATATTTTGGGTTACAAGGTTTAGAAACAAAAGAGCTATAAGTAGATTTCTATTGCTGTTTCTTGCAGCCTTCAGCTAGAGCTACGAGGTTAACTTTTTGCTAATGTTCTTTGCTATAAATATTTACATGAATGTGCTCCCTATCGTAGCTTCTTCTATCGTATCGTAACACTGCAACAGTGAGAATCTGGATCAATATACACTGTACACTAATACTTATACCTTTGTTTATTTCAATATATTTTTCTATTACAAATTCATCCATTCGTCATTCTATCAGGCAACCTCGACATGTTTAAAGCTAAAGTTATATCCCACGACTTACGACTAATTCGAGTTTCACTTTGGCGTCGAAATTACTCGATAGCTTGCCACCCTTCCAAAGATAATACATATAAAATCCCTATAAATTGTTTAATAGAAATATGTACGTATCGATGAACTATTATCGGCTCGGTATTCTAGGAGGGTTCTGCAGGATATCCGAATACATTTTCCGGTCAATTTTCGACGCATCTGGAAGTCGGGGTAAACTACTAGACTGAAACGAGGGAAACGAAGAGGAAAGAGATCCGCCGTTGATCAGTGCACGAGAGATCGGCTCGTTTTTCCCGCGGGAACCATCCAGATATCCCTCGTTGCTCGCTCCTTCTCCTGCTTCTCATCTGATCTCGCCGATTCCAGCTTCTTCGAGCAGTTTGCGTCTAATACTGATCCTCGATGCTGTAATTCCTGGCTGCTCCTTCCGGTTCCTATTGTTCCATCGAGTTCCTTGCTATCTCTTTTCTCTTTCTACGGATTATGTTTTTCAATCGAGCGAAAATTGACGTTGGAAATTCGAAATTTAATTAGTGGCGCGTCGCCTGCGCCTCGTAAAGCAGTTCGTGTTACGGTTACTTGTTCTTGTTGGAAAAAAGTCGTAACACAAAAGTTGTAACATGGCATAGAAAAAGTATCGCACAGAACGTTACGTGATTTTTCATTCGTTCGATTCGACGATACACATCGTACAAAGGAATTCGCGTTACCGGAACTCAGTATTCCGGAAATCATCGAGTGAAATTAAGACGCGATATTTGCCTCAAGATAGAGAGAAAATCCTCCAAATAAAATAACTAAATCTTTAGAAGTTTGAATCTATCGGCAGTATGTCTGACAGTAATTGAGAAATAAAGATACGCTGATTTGGATTTACGATGGTAAAAAATCGCTAAATATTAATAAACCAATGGTAAGTGAAAAAAGCGCGTAACATTTTCTTTATATTAAGCAGCAAAAAGATGACAAAGGTAATCGATTTCGTGGCACATACTCGGATCTTCGTTTCACGTTCTCATACAAAACGACGAGTATCGTTCGTCAAGCCTACTGTCTTCAAGCGATCGAAGAACAAAGAGAGCCGCCAAAAACGTCAGACACGCGTCCCCGACTTCCGGTTCATGCATCACGCATCGTCCACCGTTTCCTGTCGTCCTTTCACGGTGAAATCACTCACGGATTAACAAGAATCTCCTCTTCCTCTCTTTCCATTTCTTTATTGCTTCGCGCTCTTCTTCTCGAGCAATTCCAAGGACGATTCGGTTACCCTCAGCTTCCGGTTTCCTGGCGCGACGGATTTACGACGGAAGGTCGAGCTCGTTTTCTATCGTTAGCCAACCACCGAAGCATCCGCCGCCGAATGGAAAAGTTTCTTCTTTTCTCCTGCCCTTGAGCCTTTCCATGTTTCGCAGCGGGGATGGTTCGGGTTGGCAGACGTCCGTGAACTTTGTCTACCTGACATTGTAGAACCTACGACTGTGCTTCGGGTGACTGTTTCAAATTACCTCTCAGGCCTGCTGTTTCTACCTTCTCCGGTTATCTCACTTATAACTCCACGTTTCTGTGTATTCTAGCCGCTCTTTTATTTTGCATGTCAACTTTCTCTTGACACGCGTGTAAAGGATTTTGTAGCAACGCGCGATGGAATTCTTCGCAACTTCGAACCGAATAATCGTAACAGAAAATTCGCTGCTGTAGAAATAACGCGATTTTCAGATTTTTAAAATAGGAAGAAAATATTAGGAAATATAAAAATTCTGGTCGAGTTGATTGCGTTTTAATTCAGGATGCCGTACACCGCTGTTCCGAACACTTTCGGAAAACCAGATAAACTTGGACAATTAATACAAAAGAATACAACAATTCTACAGCCTAATCTATACCTATAATGGAATCTGTAGCTCTAGTTACCTTTGTAACGCCCTATACATCTTCACTTCGGTTATACACTAGACGAACACTGAGCCAAACCGTGTCCAAGCAACATATCTCGTATTTCTCGTTCGTTTTTCTCACGAAACACCACGATATTTATTGCACTCGCGAGACAATTCTTGGCCACGCGATATCGCCACCTTCTTATCGCAGAGATCGTTGCTTACAATTACTTCGTGGCATCGATTTAGCTTCGTCCGGGTCACGAGGGTTGCTTGTTTTCGCATCGAAATGGAGATTAATTTCTCGACGATCTCGTGGCATGATGGTTCCTAGCGAGCCGCTAAATTTGACAGTAGCTACGAGTCGGCTCTCCGATTAACCGAAAGCGACGAGCGCTAATACAATGGCACGGTGCAAGGCGAAACATCGTTTTCCAGAGGTTCGTAATTAGCGAGCCTACTACCTATACGTCGACGGTTAGTCGATAAACTCAGCTCGCCATCTTACGAATGCTTTCCCATTCGTTGTACAATTAAATATTGTCTTCTCTATCCAATTCATCTTCCCATCTTTCGGGAGTCAAAACGGAATTCTTCATCAACGACGATCGTCTACGTGGTAGGGGTCGTTCGTGAATGTGTTAATTAGTTCCTTTGTTTTTCGTTTTCGTCGCGTGTCTTGCCAGAGTAATGGACGAGTCTGAGCTTCTCTATTCGAAGATAAATAAGCCGAAAGAGTTGCTGTGAATTGTCCATCACACGTACCATCTGCATTAATTCTTTGTCATTTTAATTACCTTTGCGAAACAGCCATCACGCGTCACCCTGCCAAACGCCACTACCAAAGAACGATCTCTATAAAGCTTTCGCTCTACATGGCCAAAGTGTCAAGCAGCGGCGAGGAATTCCCTCGACAGAAACATCGAATCGCCATCGACTCCAGCGAGCTTGGGTCAGCTCCTACAACGTCCAAAAATATGACGAATAACGAATGTGAAAGCAACACCCAGCCTTTTTTGTGGTAGCCGAAAGTTCATCGTAGCGGGTGGCAAAATGGACGCGTGTAACACCTTTTTCTGATCGATTTCCAGGCGTTTCCGGTCAGTTGGCCGGCCGGTCACCGTTGAACGACGCGATCCCCGGGGAACGTGAGAGGCGACGGAGCGAAAACCGAGGACCAAACCCACTCTCCCTTCTTGCTTTCGTCCCTCGTTTTCAACGCGCGTTCCTTATAGCCGAACGACAGGCGACCCGTCGAGCTTCCAGTCAAAGCCCTGTCGCGTTGGGCTTTGACTTCTCGAGGTTGCACCGGAACTTTAAACGGCGGCATACGCAGCCGACTCTTCAAACGCACCCTTTCCTTTCCAGCCCCTTTTCCGGCTGCTGGAAAATTAACCCGAGCCCCGGCTATTTTTAAGTCGGCCAAACGGCCCTCTGTCGACGCGTTGCAACCCTTTGCACGCGCACCAACGCGGCCCGATTTTCATCGTTTCTCCTTGCCACCCCCGTGCACAGACGCGCCGCGTAATTAATATCCGACCGGCTGAGCGACTACGGCCATCCCCTGCCCCTCTCAGCTCCTTTGCGACCGGATTCCGCGTCCTTTTTCTCGCGATTCAGGTGCGATCCAACGCGTGTTTCCACCTATCTGGTCTTCCATACAGATCGCGAGGAATATCAATTTCTAACTATTTTTGTTATCGTTTGTGAGAAAACGCGAAGATTCGAGAATCAGGGATGATTAGGGTAGTTTTCTTTTTAGAGAGAGCGTGTAAAATCGTTGACCGTGATTTATCGCAATGATCGCAGAATCTCGATCACAATCGTGACTTCATTTCATTACATGATCGCGATATCTTCATGTCGAGTGAATTTGCCTACTATGGTCGTAACTCTTGATCTTGATCGAATTATTTCTTATGAAATACTGCAACGTGGTTTGCATAGAAATATCTCTAGCAAATTTACATTATTCGATATTAGAAATGAAAAATAATTCAATCTTCTTTTCCTCGTCTCATATCGGTACCTTGAAATATTATATTCGTCGTAATATGCGTCTGATAACGTTAATATTAAATATACAGGTTGTGCGATGCGTACAAAGAATATTTATGCTCTCCACTAATCAGACGCGATCGCGAAAAACCATAAATCAGGCCATTTCTCCCATTATATCCACATACATCCAGAGTACAATATAGGTAAATTGCAGATGTTATGTAAATTAATATTTTTACAAACAGAGTTAAAGAAATAGAACCAGGACAAAGACTTGTTTCACCCTCTAAGTTTTGTAATATTTTAGACAATAATTTTAAAAAAAAGTCAAATAAAGCCTTTAATCTTTATAATTAATTTTACCGCAGCTCTAATCTTGCCATGTTTCCACAAAATTAATATCCCTCAAACAGAGGATGCTTTTTTCTCGCCCTAGGAATTTTATGAAAGAACTAGAGGAAAGGTAGATATCGTTCCTTGGCGGGCAAGGCCGAGGGGACGAAAAACCGCGTCCGGTAAATGGAACGTTTATCTGGACATTGACCAGTCCGGCTTCCCTCTCGAGTGCCATTTTAAGGGACACGAAATAATCTCTGGCCACAGTTCTGGCCGGTGGATCGAACAGTTTTTCAGAGGGGCGATCACCAGTGGAAGGTTCGCTCATTACGCGTAATCTGACGAAAGTCGTCATTAATCTTCGTCCCTTCGGCTCTTTCGCTCTTCTTCGAGGGACGCTTCTTTCGGCGGAAACGCGATCCGATCGAGACGTCGTGAACGGTTATCGCGGCGTCCACTTTCACCATGAAACCTAATTAATCCTGTTATAATCACTGTCGCCTTGTTATTACACTCTAAAGTTTGTTTTCTTCACTGTCCACGTCCACTATCGTCTTACGAACAAAAAGATCCGATCTTTGAGTAATTGGAGGTTTCTGTTTTTTAACGAACTCGCGCGAGTCTCGACTATCCGTCAATTTTCTTTTTATTATCATTTCTCTCGATTTTCAATCAACTTTTCATCGTTGCCAAGGAGATTTATAATTTCTCCGATAGGGACATTCGATAAATCGTTGTTGCGACATTGTGTGCAATTAATCGCTCGATAAAATGTAAGTAACGACGATAATAATTTATTACCATTCTTAGATTCTTTGCGTAGACAAAATAAAAGAACGTAAACGTAAGTCCAGCTAGCTGATTGCTTCAGTTTAAAGAGCATGGAAACGATTCTTAGCCTCGTTTAATCAACAGACCGACGCTTATTCAGAAATAATTACCAGCTTAAAGGTAGGGTAAATTAGATGAAATTTTCATCGAACGTTGCATTATATTTCATGAGAATCGGAGAACTAATTAATTAAGTACTATTGTTAGCTGGTACAAAGACAGTCGAATAATAGAGAAATCAATACTTATTGGATACGAAGATCGCAACAGACTGCTACTGTTCGCTGATATAATTGCAATTAACACTGCCAGCTATTACAGGTTCGTGATTATATAAACGTATACCGACGTCCTTGTAACAATAGGACCCTCTGCATCTTCAACGGTAACCGTCTTTGTGCTGATTAACAATAAGCATCCTGGCAATTACAACTGAAACGTGGATTACATCGGCGACCTAACCTATTCCTAGCTTTCAGATGTTCCGTTGTTCCCGTCAACTGTATCGCGTATCGTCTATAATTGTTTAGAAATAAGGATATTCCCTTGGCGATAGTAGCTAGCCATTCAATTAATCGTTCGAAATTTTCGATATTTTCAATGTTCCAGCGAAGTGGAGCAACGGGTAGCACAGTGGGAAAAGTGAAATTTCACGTGATCCAAATTCAATATCCAACGATCACACTTCGTCGAACAATTTATTCGAATCTGACGAATGAATTCCAATTCGTTCCAGTTCGTACGCCGTTAATCGGTGTTCCACGATTAATCACCGTTAGCTAATTAACGAGTCGTTGGAGTAATTAAGACCGGATTGCACGGGATGTTCATCAGTCGGGAACGTCATTATTTACGGGGTCAGCTTGAATCGGCTAACTTCATCCAGCTAAGTATCAGTCGAAATTGCCGCGGCAACCGGCGGCTGCTGTTACTTCAATCTGCATAACAATTGGCCAAGCATCGTGAGGTTGCTTCTCTGTTCCTCCCTCTCTACCCCTAAAGGGGGTGGCGGCGGACGAATAAATTATTTGGCCTTGACTCTCGGCGTGCGGGAACGCCGATGAAAATTTATGACGACATGTTCCGCGGACAGAAGGGACGAAAAAGGGGAATGGAAACAGTGCTGTGACGCGAGCAGACGAGTTGGAATTTATGGGGAAAAAAGGATCCCCTGGAAAGGAAAAGATCGCGAGTCTGTTCGGACGTGCGCGTGGTTCATCCTCTTGCATTTTGCGTCCCGGCGAGTTTCTATAAAAAATTCATTCGCTTGTCGTCACGGTAGAGGCTGAGAATTCTTTATAGGCGTTGCTTCCTTTGAGATTGAAACTGTCGCGGTCGACAGGCCTTTGCGAAATATCGCTTGGATTAAGGATGTTTACAGAGGAAATAGCATTAACGAAGAGAATAACGAAGTGGCATCGATGTCAAAGGGCCGTTAATAGCAGTGGTTGATTTGGCGACTGGCCGGATCTTGCAGCGAAATTTGCATGTCGTGCGCTGACTGTAGAAACTCTTGAAGGATCACCTTTATAAATAGACTTCTAGCCATTTGCAATGGCGAAGAAAAGAGCACGATGAGAGGAGAGCCGCTCGAAACGTATTTTTACTCTTGAAAGCAGTCCACGAGAACGACGATGGAATACGAGAAGAGACACAGCCCCAGTACCAGTGACAAACGAATACATAGACGAATAGGACGAGGAAAATACAAGGCCGCCAACAACGAGACTGAGACAAGAGCAAAGAGCGTGAATCGGCTCAAGAAAGAAGTATCCCCGGCGCTGCGGGATTTCAAAACGAGTTTTGTTTGTCGATTGTCAATTCCCGCTAAGTGATTCATGGCAGTCTGCTTCCTGTTGCATCGTTCCCTTCCTATCTATTCGCGCTTTACCATCGATTTTCAATCCAAAATTTCTTTCGTCCCCTTCTCCATCCATCTTTGTCTTCATTTAGATACTTCATCCTTTACATTCCACGTTTAATATTCCTTTGTTTCTTTTCAGTTGTCTTTTCAGTTGTTTTTTCATTCTGAAAATTTGCACTTCTTCTTCGAATAGTAGCTCGTCGAAGTTTGATTTGTAGCATCCGTAAGTTTTCAATCCAAAATTTCTTTCGTCTCCTTCTCTATCCATCTTTGTCTTCATTTAGATACTTCATCCTTTACATTCCACGTTTAATGTTCCTTTGTTTCTTTTCGGTTGTCTTTTCAGTTGTCTTTTCATTCTGGAAATTTGCAGTTCCTCTTCGAATCGTACCTCGTCGAAATTTGATTTGTAGCATCCGCAAGTCTGCACTTACTTGTCGCTTTTTCATATTCGTCTCTCTTCTTTGGAATTTTAAATCCTCTGTGTACTTTCTTTTCGCTATTCCACATTCACGTACCTCTGCTACTGGTTAAATATTTACAGTAACTCTTTTATTTGTAGCTGCGTGTAAATGTTTTGCTCGTTTCGATACCGATATGAAGTTAATGCCACGGATATCGATGATTATTTTTCTGAATTGTCGATAAATTTTCGGTTTTTAAATCAAAGCTTCTAAGGTGACAGAGCTACCTCCACTAAATTTTTTGCTATCTTTGTTATGAGTTTAAAATAAATACTAAATATCGATAAAACAAATATCGATGGTAATCTTCTCCGCTTTGATAAGCGTTTAATTATACCATTTCCTAAAAAAAAAAAAAAAAACAAACTTCTCGACTATCTTTTCTTCTGCATTCTTCAAACTCTTTTAAATTCTCGAAATGTACAGAACGCACGGTGTTTCCTTATTAATTTTTTAGATCCGCGCAACGCGTAAACTTACCAACGTACAACGTGTATTGTCTTACGACGACGAGAAATGTCTCGCGACTCGAAATTCTTCGAGCGGCTCTTTAACGATCCTTCCTCTTCGCTAATTCCTCTTCGTTTGGCTGATTCCGAGCCTGCGGGTTTCCCCTTCAGCCGATGGATCGTGGGTGCACGTCGAACGCACATAACCCTTGATCCGGCAGGGGAGCCAGCTAGTTGCCGCGCTCCGTCTGAGCCGCGGATCCTTCGACAGGCTTTGTAACAGAATCATTAACAGCGACCGAGTGTGTACACACTGGCGTGCGTTTAGTTTCTAATCGAGATCTTCGAGCGGGGAATTAACGCGGTCCTTGATCTGCCTCTCTGCAATTGCTCCATGAAAATGGAATTCGGCGTCTGTAAGCCTGATAGGTCGTTGTCAAGAATGATAGCACGTGAAAGACGAGGTACTTTCGGAAGTACTAGACTGGTGCATACGAAACGTTTGAATTTCAATTTGACGAGCGCATAGCATCCATTAAACGTTGATCGTTGAGTGAGTTTTTCTTTCGCAAGGTAAATCGCTCAACTGTACTCTTTTTCTTTCTACTTGACTGCATAATTAGCGTCAAATTTTTCGTTTCGAATCTTACGTTTTAAAATAAATTTTGAAAAACAGCTTTGTCAGGACTACTACGTTTCTCTGCTGTAGATGTTAAAAGAATGTGTAACACTTTCGCTGTAAATGTTTTCTAATTTCAGGTTCAATAGTTCAAACATAGAATAACGAAGCTAAGCAGAAATGCATTGAATCGTGTGCAAGCTACTTTCATTAAATACACGCTATGACATTTACGATATTATAAATGAACTATACGGAAGTTAAGTTTTATTTAAAATAAAAAATTTCTTTATACGCAGCATGCATGAAACCTAATAATACATTCTCGTGTCTGGTCACGAGTGTTTCTATCTCCCGCGGCACTTTAAAACTGACAGCGATATTTCTTGTCCCCGAGCGGAGGGACGTCTGACCAAGTTCGTCCCATTCTACTTAAACGTGTCTTCCTGTAGTTGCAAGTTTCCAATCGCTCGATGTTTGGAAATTACAGCTATCGTTAATCATTTATCGCTGCAAACAGAGTATGTATAACGCAGATTCTCGTGCTTTAGAGGCAGAAAAATGTACAGCACAAAACTGAATGAGAAAACGCGATCCTCGCCACGATTTCTTATCAAACCTTGCCCCGAGCAAGCTATACATCTAATCCCAACCTTCTCCATCTTCTCAGTTCCGATATTAACGACGTGCAATCGAACCAAGTAAGATGCCAGCCGAAAATTTACAGACCCGAGAATAGAAGAGAAAGAGGGTTGCCCTGGTCTCGAGGATAGGCAAAAAGAGTTGGCGTTTTATCGTCGACGAGTTCCACCAGCGGCTATGCTTTTCAGGTCAAAGAAGAAGAACAGGGTGTATAGTCGGATGTTTTTTTCAAAGCAAGAACCAGGATTTTCTTCTTATCAGAGAAAAACGATATAGAACGAATCGATTTTCTCTTATAGAAGATATCTCGTTGTTTCAGCTGTGCTCGATGATTGTTTTGAAATTGTCCGACCGAACTAGTGGCTATTGATGGCATTTTGATCGACTCGACAGTGTTGGAAAGTGGGCAGCTATTGGGAGCTCTCAAGGGATGGAATGCACCTGGTGCAGGCTTTCTGGCTCGTTCAACTGTGATACAGACTGGAACTCGTATCGTGAAAGAAAATAATGCGCTGGAAATTCGAAGTTTAAAGGGAGACCTTTGTAATAGCAATAAATACAGATTTTGGTCATTGAATCGCGATCGCTTAGAACTTCCAATAATGTTTAACTGTTCTCGCGAAGTTGAAAGGCGCGAGCGAACTCTAGCAGCGGAGCTTCTCAATTACTAACACATTGTACAGAAATGTTATTTTATGTTAAACATGTTTCTAAAACGTTACAAATTCCTTTTGTTTGCCAAGACCAAAGCAAATGATCGAGATATAAAAATTCCAGTATCACTAGCAGCAGTGTTAAGGAACATTTCATGCGTTTAAGCTACAATTGTAATATAATAAATAAATCTGAATAAAAGTTGGGATATCTTTAAAAGTGGATTCGCTATATTTTCCCTATGTGGCTTTCGCATTTTGCCATTAACAAGGTGAAATTGAAACATCGAAAGAAAGAGGTGATTTAACGAACCGTAAAAATGTAAAAATGGTAATAATTTGATGAATTTCATTGTAGTGGGACAGAGAAAAGATAAATGGAAGAAAGTCGCGACTAGTCCGAGTCTTTTTGCCGAAGCCACGATGACTCCGCACTTAATACCTTTAATATCGGCTTTTATTAAAAGCCTGAGGGGTGACGTTGAATCGGGAGGAGGAAACGAGTGAACGACGGCAGAGCGCGAGTTTAATAAAAGCGAAACAAGCGCGGTCGGGCTAGCCAACCGGCGGACAGGAATATTTGCCGAAGAAATAATTACAGCTCGACCCTTGCTGCGAGATCTTACGAGGGCACGTGTCACGTTCTGCGTACGTCGAATGGGAAATCGCGCGAGCATTTACGGTTCTTGGATCCCTGCGAAATTCTTTTTTCACGGCTGATCCTGCAGATCCTGGATCAACGATGGAGCCCTTAGAAAAGAACCCGCTTTCTTAGCTGAATTTCAAGAAGAAACTCGAATGAAGAGTCTTGGGAATTCGTGATTCATCTTTGTTTGCATGGGGACGATGGATATCTTGATTTAAGAGCGAAAAACACTCGCGGTACTCCGAAAAACACTGGATTATCCAACGAAGAAAAATGTTTCGTTTCTAGGAATTAAGAGAAGGATAATTTTTGGGTTATTTTTATTCTACAGTCGTGACACGAACGCTATTACGACACGCAAAAGTCTTCAAAAAATATTTCGCTTTCGGTAGAAAAATATTTTTACGGTCTAACAATCTCACAAAAATCTATCAGAATAAGCCATAAAGGAGCAACCTCGTCAATGATATTTCACGATTCACCCCCATATATAATATAACATATCGTCAGATAGAAACGTATAATATTTCTAACGTCTAATTGCCGTTACAAAACCATTTTCCTTCGCAAATATCCAGATTGGAAAGCCCGGAAATTAATGTGCAGCATCACGGGATCCATACGCTGTTCGTACGAAAATTTTAACGATTCGATCGTAGAAATACGATCCTCTTATTCCATTACATTTTTTCCAATATAAGTTTTTCCCTGTAGATTTGCCTGGATACTACGTACATATGATTTTTGCGTCGACCAATATCCGGATCGACAGGAATAATTCCCTCGCAAGCACAGTTGCGATATAAATTTTTTGAGATTTGTATTCGGTACGGTGCGCGCCGCGGGAAGGTCGATAGGCGATCGTAAATCAGAACTCGACGGGGAGTTTGAGAAATCTGTGAAAGGGCGGGTAGGTCAGACCGCGGAAGCGAGATTCCCTTTGATTTTCTCCAAAGACGTTGCTCGTTGCGGTTCCTCGGTAAAAAGAGCACGCCGAAAAGCTTCGAAAGTAAAGCTGCTAGCCTTTCCATATTTTTTTCTTCTTCCTCTTCCTTCGTTTCCCGTCACTTGGCTATTTATCCCGACGAGGATAGCACAACATCGCTCATTTATATCCAAACTATCGGGAAGCAAAGCCGAGACTTAAGGAGAAATCGGGATATATACGTACGTCTAACTTCGCTTCTTGTTTCTATATTTCTTTTCGTGGATCACCAAGTTTACTTTGTTTCAATACGTTTGAGACTGGTTTGCGTATTTCGACGAGGTTTCCACATCGGAATTTTCGTTTCTTACTTCATTCCATAGCAAACTGCTGTTTTACGTCTATTCTACAATTTACTTCTTTAACTTAATGACTTTTCTAGTTGCAATGCGAGAATTCCAACGAATGGAAATAATAACACGCTATTACCAGTCAGAGTTTTTCGGAAAAATGATATACGGTATCGTATTGGCCATAGACGACTGTAAAGCCATCTCCTCTTTCGTCTTTTTCTAATACATTTCAAGAGAAACGTCGTGCAATAATAGCCCTGTGTGAACGCTCTGTATAACAAATTATAGTTATAGTTAATTCGAAACATAATTTCCAGAACCAACATTTTGAAGTCTCGAATCAGTATCGATTACGGGCAAGTCATATTTTTCCGTATTACGAGCCCATCGATATCAGTCGTCAATTTCCCAAAACTTTCTCCACAACGTTCCTACTGCGTGACTTCGTATGTCTGACTACTTTTCCAATACTACTGTATGGCGCTATTACGGCAAATAGATCGAATCATGCCGGGGAACAGAATTCAATAACCGTATCAAATTCCTGGTATTGTTAATAACCTCGACAAACGTTGGAAACTGAGTTTTTAGCCCCGGGAAAGCTAACAAAGAAAGTCATTAACAGCCCCGCAACGTCAAAAGGTAACAGCGAAGAAGGCGTAAAAAGGTACAAAAGTCGCCTCTTCTACCCAGCGTCACCTCTAATTCGATCAATTAAAAAATTACACTGGTACGCAATTAAGAACACCTAGGACGGACCGGTTCGCCAAGACCAAGGTAACCAATTACAAGGCGCTACGTAGACGGTGCCCTCTAACTGTTTGCCCTCTCAGGGCTTGCCATTTTGATGGAGCACTTAATCGAAATTGAGGGGGATGTACTTTGGTATGTATCCATTAGGAGGGACCGTGAGGTAGATCGTCCGCTCTCCTCTCCTCTCCTTATGACGCTTGGTCCTGCCCCCTCCCCCTTTCCCAGCATCCATCACCAGGGGAATTATGTACATCCAATAATTCAAAATCACAGGCAACGCATTAGGGCTTCAGGTTGCCGCGGTGAGTATAGCCGTGCGCGGCCAACTCGACAAAACTAATTTAAACTTCTGATCCGAGGCCAACGACGACGCCGTCTCCATGATTTTGATAGTTCGCTTAATCGAAAATCCGGCCGGGGACTTTGACGTTCCGCCTGGCGAGTCAGCTTTCGCTTTCAATGGATTGGTTCAGCTGTTGCCTGTTTTTTGTTTCGACGAGTCCTAGCGCTATCGAAGTGCAAGGTAGTTAGATAGTTCGAGGGTCAGCGTTTACAATTGGCTAAGACTGCGTTTACAGAGTTGGTGGTTGGATTAGGCTTGTCGTTAAGTTAGGTTTATTAGGTGGCAGGTAATTATTTGATAATAATTCAGTCTGATAAATAAAAATGGATTTTTTAATAATCGTCTGGGCCTGGTATTTTGGATCTTTGGAAAAGTGAGAATTTTTGTCGATAGGAGGAAGAATGAGCCGAAGGTGGATGGCGTTTAAATGAACAAAACGGATTCAATGAGACGAGAATGATGGATGGAGCCTGCTTCGGTATTCGTTGACTTGGAACCCTCGAATCGAGCTCGCGTAACTCGGTATTCGGTAAATTTGCTACGCTTTATATTTGACGCGTTCAACTGCAGCCCTTCGACCTTTCCCTCTTTATGGCCTAATGGTCCCTTGAATGAGCTTCAAATTTGGTGTCCCTTCCGATTCAACGTGATAGAATTTAATACACTAAATCCAATAGTCTCGCATTTAGCTTCTCTCTTCTACTTAAATGGAATTAGACGTTGCTTAATTTAATTCCTCTCAACCCTTATGTCAACAAGGAAAATATTCACGCTTGTTTAACGTCTTCCTTCCGTACATTATACATACAATTAGTTTCGTTTGTTCTATTTGTATAGCGAGGTAAAATTATATCGCAAATATTTGTACAACTTACGTTGAATAATATGCTTCAAGTTCTTAGGTGTAACATCGTTTGTTTTAGTTTATATTCAAGGAGTAAAAGCTTGTAACTCAACGTACCGGCAAATTGTTAAAGGAAAAGCAAAAATAAGCGCGTTTCGTAACATAACGGTTAAGGAAATCTCTTTGTATACGCAGTGTTCGTTATCAAGGCAAACGGACGTTGCTTTCAAGGCAACTTATCTCGACGTTAAAGTACGCGTTCCAACGTAACGGGAAAAACTTTAAACGGCTGCGAGCCTTGGTTCGCAAGACAGCTTAATTAGCGCGTACTAAGAATGCGTCGCGATATGTAATCGCGTAATGAACTTAACGAAACTAATTTAAAGTTGTAATCGAAGCGGCGCGGCATGCGCGCGCGTGAAACGCCGCTGCGTCCTCTGGTTCATTCGCGATTTCGATGGCCTGCTCTTAATCGAAATTCAAGGGATGTGCTTCGGTATGCATCCATTAGGAGGGTCTATTCGGATAGGGGTCGCGTAATCCGCAGCTAATCGTCTTAACTTACGGCTGCCGAATTCGAGGCCTCGGAATCGATGCGTTATCGTCCATCGTCAAATCGTCACCTTGACACCCTCTTCACGAGTTCCATTAGACCCAAAGCTTTTCCCACCATCACTGGGAACTTCTACTTGTTGAGCTTACGTTATACAGCTCCGGTAAAAATGTTTCATCCGTCGTTCTACTTTCACTTACGTCGAATAATCTGGATTTGAAAATTTCGTTGTTGATCCGAATTCTACGAGTATCAATGGTAATCTGTTTTATCCCTACAGATTTCTGGTTAAAGGATTTTCTAAGGAATTCTAAGCTGAGTTCTTGGAATCTGCGAATCCGCTTTTCCATCGTTTATTTTAAGAAAGTGTTATTGAGATATGTGGACTTTTGTGTGCTATGTTATTTAGATTAGCCGCGTAGTAATAACACACATATATGAGTATGAGCGTGTGGGAATATGTGCGTGCACAGTATCTCGTAAAACAGATGAATGCAACTGTTCCGTTGATAGTGTAGTATAGAAGATAGCGAGACAAAGAGAGTGCTGAGACGCCTGCTAATGTACATCGACGAATATCTTGTAAGTCACATATTAAATAAATCTGAAACTATTTTGATATTAATTGTAAGTGTAATCTAAGTGTTCCTATGCATTTATTTCGGCGATTAAGGTCCATAATTCTCAACAAGTGTTTTTCGCGATAACAGAGTTGTAAGTTAATTTGCCTTTAAATTCTTGGAACACGCGAAATCTACGAAGCACGTAGCGATTCTAATCTTTTGGTCGGTAACATACCTTACAATATGATAGGAAAGCAGCGCTAGCGAAAGCGAAGGAACAGCTTTTTGAGAAAGATTTATGCAACGTTTACGTTCTGCGTCTACATTTTTCTTTGAGCGTTTCTCTTTGAGCCTTTGAGTCGCATCGTCGATTCTCGCATCGAGATTTTCCTACGTACTAAAAGGTTCTCTGGCCACGGTGAAGTAACGCGTTACGTAAAGTAAGGTTAAAGCAGAAGCTGCGTTGCGATCGATCCGCACACGTGAAATTAACTGTACGTCCAACGCCGTGGGTGCGCGTACGCGCCAACTTCGACATCTAGTCGATGCCAGGTAACAGATGAGGCCTCTTCCTCCGCTGCGTCTCGAGCGACAACACCGGAACGACGCGACGCCGGCGTCGTCTACATCGGCAGTCAAAGGTGCAAAGGACCTCTCGTCGTCGTCGTCGGCGACGACGACGCGTCGTCAGTCATCGCTGTTAACGGTTCAGCTAGGATTTTCACGCTATGAAGATCACTCAGAATGTCAAATTACGCGACGTCAACCTCGTCAACGGCTGTTTCTACTTTCCTTCGAGTTGGCAGCCATTGCAATTTCACGGTTGATAAATTAGTTAAAAGCTGTTTCTTCGCTGTAATTTATATAGCGTAGAGTCGCTTCTAGACGAATTTTCTACGTCTGATAGAGAATAGATAAGTAATTAAATTTGCCGAGAAGAGTGCCAGACCAAGCACTACGTTATTCTATTTAACACTTTGCCTCAAGGTAGATTCACTAGGAAGACAGTTTCAACAACTAATAGCGAATAGGCAAGTTTCTGCTTAATATTATCGTCGAATTTCTCGTTATTAAATTTCTGGCACAGAGTGTCTGATCAAATATCGTTCTATTCCACTGAACGCTTCGTTCCAACGTATATTCACTGTGAAAGCTATTTTCGATGGCAGATAAGGAATGGATAAGCATCTGCTGTTGGACTTACTGGTTTGGCACATGATTAAATAATCCACGTGTGCTGTCTGACTATACACTGACCTATTCCGCTTAACGCTTCGCCTAGACGCAGAGTCGCTGTCAAAGGAATTTCCAACGATAGACAGCGAGCAGATACGTATCTATTGCTCGTGCCAGGCTGATGTCCAGCAAGCATACACAGCATTTCGTATTATTAAATTTCTCGAAAGTTCAACCAAATACCGTCCAATTCTACTTAACGCCGTGCCTCGAGGGCAGAAAGGAAAAAGCAGACCGCGTCCGTTGATCCCAATGAAGCTTCTACTCTCCTCGGGCTCTTGCAGTAGCACAGAAGTTTCAAGCATCTACCCAATTCCCACGGATGTAGGACAAAGCCTTGTCTTCCAGACCGCGAACCAGCCGCACCACGGAAATCATACCATCGATCTACTAGCATCTGAAAGTACAGCCAAGAGACGATCAGTTTTTACTCAGTGATTGCAGCGAATGTTCCATTCGAGCTTCCAGATTAATAGCGAAGACGCGGAGATATCTAACAGTGTGAGAGACGGGCAGATAATAAATTTATCCGTTCAAGTAGTATGATAGGGAGGATTATTCGGCAGTCTAACGTTCGCCGGTTCGAGCGCCAAGGTTCTAGTTTGCCCATGGGTTTGATGTCTCCAGGGAAGCCTCCTTTCGAGCGATTGGAGTGTACCTAGCGGTTTCCAGTTGAATGCAGTCTCTTTGATGAAGTACCGCGGGATACCGACGGTCGTTTGCCAGGATTACGATAATCACGAACAAAGTCCGAACTTCCGTGCACTTGCTCCAACCGTGGGCGCTTTCTCTGTCTGTCAATATTTTATCCGAGAAATTTAATATCCGACGGCACGAATCTCGTCTTTTCTTTTTCCTATTAATACTTCTTTCTGATTGTCTGCCGGACGATATTAAAATTAAAATCCAAGTATCCCCGTTTCAATTTATTTATCGGATATTCAAGGAAGGCGCAGCTTCATCCTATAAATCGTCGATTCGTTTCTTACATCTTCAGTTCGTAAGCGAACTCCGTTGGATCTGTTTTAGACGATAAGCGATTCCATCTTCTTTATGCATTTCTTCGATCTCTCGTTCGCCAACATATCGATCGTGGCTGCAAGATTTATTCCACGATGTGAAGATCATCGAAAAGACAATCAACATCGTCCACTTTCAACTGATTTATCGAACACTCCAAGCAAACGGTATCCTCTTCTTAAAAATAAAAGTCACCGAGTGACAATTAGGTATTTTTCAAATCTCAATCCTTAACGAATCCCATTAAATCTACCAAAATTAAATCTACCGAAATTAAATCTACCAAAATTAAATTTACCAACGTTATTTCGATTTTCTGCTTACGAATCTGTCGATTTTATAATCGTGATTCGTTAGCCGATTCACCAATGACTTTGTTTTATTGATTCTCGAAGTACGGGGCCATATCTTTTATAGATGTCTGTGATTTTCTGTATGCGAACCTATCTATAGCTGTCCAAGGTTCGTTGAAGGGTGCGAAAAGTGGCGACGCATCAGGATCGGAAGCGGCGTTCGCATGATCGCGCGGAATCCAACGCGAAGCCGTGCACGATAGCCGCCTAAGGCGCGTCGGGGATCAGGTCCATGTATAATTTAAGCTCCGTGTATCAATCGCCGAAGGGCGAGCACGGCTGGAGAAGCAATTCACGAGAAGGGAGAGAGGAGTGAATATCGGAGGTAGAATGGGTGACTGGCTGGAGTCGGAGGCCTAGGGGATGATTTCCCGATGGGCTTGGACCGACAAGACGCCGTGGATGCTTAACCTGCCCTATACAGGGTGTTTCGCCAGTAAATACTCGCGTCTTGCCACGTGAAATTGCTTGAGCAAATTTGAACGAAGTTAGAAGATTAGAATATTATATCAACTTATTCAATTAGCACTATGGCAATACTTTATAGACGGAGAAAGATATCAAATATAAATACGAATAAGAATTTGTATGTATCGGGTAAACGAAATTAAACGTACGTATTTAATACGCAATTTTCAAGTTCATCAATTCTTTTGCAATGTATGCCGGCAGAATGTAGTGCTGGATAAATAACATACAATTTCAGCCTAGCGAAACGTAAAATTAAATCAGGATTAATGTTATTAGTCGAACAAAATTATCTAATTCCAATTGATCAATTCCGCAAATTAATTCAAACATATTTAAAACAGAGTATTTAGGCAATTACGCAAAGAGCAAATTAATCGTAATTTATCGGCGGCTTCAAAGACAAAACAACAGAGGCGAATGGAGCTTTTGTGCGCAATTCGATAGTTAATCGTGCATGACGACGTAGTTTGCATACGAGCCAGCATGTAAATCGACCCTATTTCGGATTCCACTATCGTAGCCGGTTTTTCATAAACATCGATCGCCCGGCCGGAAGATAATCTCACCGAGGGAGTACTCGCGTAATTTGTAGCATCGCACACCCTCGAAATCGTCCGTACGTACGTAATACGTATATTGCAAATCGCCGATTAGATACAACTGGAGGGTATCGATCGAGCGGAACGCGCGCGTGCTCGAGTGTCAGACCACGCGCGGCCACGTCGGGCGTCCTGCTACGCTCGACCAATTTGCGGTTTTGCCTCTTTTCGTGGCCGAGTGCCTTCGATCGTTTCCACCAGTCTCTCTCTACTGTCCCGTTGTCAAAATTATTATATCGGCTGTCTATTTCGCGACCGAACCTACATATCCACCACGAAATATTAAATTACGTTATTTCCAACGTCCCCTTCGAACATGGATCTTCCATTACAAACAGAAGAAATGGAAGATATACGGTCTTCTATCGCATAATTTTTGACGCTACGCGAGATCTTAATCGTTGAACAGCGCGTTGTTCGTTTCACAAGGTCGAACGAAAGAATTCGACCACGTACATGCATTCATCGTTTGAAAATCCAAAAACTAGAAGGAACTCTTACCTTCTACACCAGAAATCTCAAATTTTCAATCACCTAATATATCCTAAACGCTCTGGCAAAGGTTCCCCTTCGGTGAAATCAAAGGAGGCGAGTCCCTCGAACGATATCCAACATCAAACAGGAGTCAACTGAGCTCTCCACCCCGCAACGACGAAACTAATCACGTGCTGTTAGTTGTTACGTAAAAAAGATCCCCGGCCTCGAGTTCACGGCTCCCGCTAATTACCATAGGCCCGTTAGGGTAAAGCGACGACCCTATTCCTCTTTTCTGGAGGCTGTGTATCGTTGGTCGAAGGGTCGAACGCATGTGTTTGTACGCTATCGTCCATAAGTCACGGCACACTTATTATTAGTACACTTGGGATAGGCATAAATGAGCGTTGGGAAGCGAACAAAAGCGAAGTTGTTTATTAACCGCGTGAAATTTAACGCAAAGATTACGAGGCAATATATTTTTATAAAATTAATATTTCGTTTCATTAATCGAATTTCTATTACTTCCCGCTACGTATGGAGCAGCTGTACTTTTTTAAGAAACTACTCGTCTTTTTTGACAACGAGTTCCCTCGGGATCTCACAAATATTCGATCTTTTATCACCGAAAATTTATATAGAAACGGAAAACAAACGATCGCGATACCGTGCCATATTTAGGGAATGGTGCAAATGCAATTGAATATTCCAGTTATTCTTCAACATCGTCCCGTAGATAAACGTAATCTTTTTAATCGGTCAATCCAACTTTCCTTCTCCAATAAGAGGCAAATACTTTCCTCGAACGTAACATCTAGGTATTTGACGAAAATTCATCGTGAATAATAATCCTTCCAATGTTACCAAATATAATACAGAATATACCTAGCGGCAGAAACGTAACGAACTAACATACGTAACGCTAAATCCTATCCTTTGAAGATTCTATCAAAGATCTATTTTACGAAAGCTCATGCTTAAAACTAGCAAATATACCCTGAGACTTATAAGCAAGACTGTACGCAAGTGTCGTCGTGGAGTCGAGTCGTTACATGGGTCTCTGTGTGTTCCATGAGGACGCCTCTGCTTCTGGGTTCTCGGTGGCAATTTACCAATTGGCTTTATTAAATTCTGCCACCTCCAATATGGCCGGCCGACACAGGTAACTCGATCTACTTCGTCTACTACATGAGAGAAAGAGAAGGAGAGAGAGAGAGAGAGAGAGAGAGAACGTCGAGAGGCGGGTTCCCCTCGCGACAAACTGCTTCCGATTCTCGCCAAGACTCGCCACGACGACGCTCCAGGATCGCAGAGGAAACTTATTACTCGGGCTCGATCGACTCCCTCATGAATAACATTAGGCGGCGTCATTATAAACGGATATAGCTGGGATCGCGAGAATTTCGGGAAATGGAGTTTCCTCGGTGGAGAGATTGCAGTTGGAATTGGCCGCGCACTGGATACGGGACGCTGGAGATTCGGCGAAAAAGACGCTGGGTTTCTTGTTCTGTTGAGATATCGACGTGGTGTTTATTTTATGTTTCCTCGTAGTATATTTCGCTTCTCGATTCTTTGCTTCTGTTTCGGATCAGTATCGTGGATTTGTGTTTACCCAATATTCAGCGTTATAAAAGGATTCGTGCCTTTGTGACATTATAGTAAAAAGAGAACCGTGCTGATTCTTCGTGATTCCTAGTGCTGTATTTTGGTTATTTGATAGTCTTATTATAGATGTGCCGACTAGTATTACTGCGTTCTTCCTTTACTGTCGTTGGTATAACTTTAACATTTTTTAATATATAGTGTACTTACTTGTAGGTACACTGTATGTAGCATAATCACGACAGAAAATATTAAAAATAATAATTAGTATTTATGAAAATAATGTAAATAAGTAGCAATTAACTAGGAATTTTAATCTTTGTTCCTTAAGTTTGTGATAACAAAAGACTCTTCAAGACAGAAACAGGACGCAGTAAAATAAATATAATGAACGTTAAAAAATTCTCTCCTTGGGTTCGTGATATTAAACGAGGCTAAATTTGATGCATTTTGTTTGTCCGCAAACGACGATTGATCGACCGACAATCTTTATAAACGAAGATAGACCATCAGCTTCTCTATCTTTCAGACATTTCTTAGAATTTGTACGATAATTAAATGAATCAGCGGGAAAACAATTTTCCAATAACTGCACAGACTGCAATTCGCAATGTAAATGTCGGTTAAATTGTTAAATAACCAGAACAACGAGCAGACGAGAGGAAAAAAGTGGACCAAGTTTCAGAAATAGGCAGATGATTTCATCAAGACTCGGCTGTTCTTCGCGATCGTGTTCCACGAATAACCGAGTCTTTAAACGACAGACGATTCCTGGCTCGTTGCACGAATCCACGAACCCCGTCGGTTTCTTGGAAATTATTTACGCGGGGGTGGAAGCCTCTAAGGGGCGGAACGAATCGGCGCCGCGGGACCGCTGAATCTCCTCGCGAAATTTCGAGCCTGGCGCGCGGAACTAACAGTAGACGAAGAATCTTGGGAATCCCATAGGCGTTCGACGATGCACGCCGATTTCAGGGGCCAATGAACGATCTATTCCCTTGGCAGAGGGTTGCTGTCATCCACGGCGAATCGGGTTAAAAATCGCGTTAACACGGTTGCGGGGATACGTTTACGTTCGTCGATGCGATTAGGTGATTAGCTCGGAAGAAGCGCGTCGAATATTCGAAAAATATGGCATCTAATCGAGACTGAAGAAAATTAGAAAAATTGGTACGAAGATATTTGAAGAGTTTTGAGCGAATTTGATTAGTGGACAGTTTTATCGAAACTTCCTGTCCTCTTTATCGATTTTTCCTCTCGTTTCTTTTACTTCTTTTGTGCAGATAAATTGAAAGACACGTTGAGACTCCATTTCTTTCAGGTAACGTTCGTAAAAGTCTGAATTTCCATGAACATCCTATTTACAACATAGAACAATGAACTTCCTATAATAGCAACGATCACGTTCTACCTAAGAGTTTCAGTTATGCTGTTAGCCTTTAATAAACTAACTGCAACAAGACAACCATCAAACTGTATTTACACAACAATGCCGTCTAGCCATTAAATGCCGCCATAGCGATGGACATTTAGGTAACATCCCTGATCCCATGATACCCTAAAGCGTACTACGTATAGAAGCCAGTTTCGTGTCTGAATTACAATTATAATTCGTATTCGCATAACCATTCAAAAATATTCCACACATTGTTCCATTTGCCACGTACAGCGAGCAGAACAGGCTACACAATCTTCGACAATTCTTCTATTTTGAACAAATAGAATCCACTGGATGATAATTCTCAATTTCGAATCCCTCTTCTCATCCATCTAACGTTGCCAGCTGACATACCATTATCTATCACACACAATAACGCGTGGAGGCTGGATGGATCGGCTTTAAAGCCACATATCCTCGTTATTATTGCCAGCGAACAATTCGCCTTGGTGGTAGGCTCGGGGAAATCAGGATCGAATCTTCCGGACCAATCGCAATACCCATTAACGTGCTGGAACTCGGAGAGGATGGCGATGATCGCGGTGATGGCGGTCGCGTTGCGGTCGTCGACGACCAATCGCGCTCCCGGCGTCCCCCGCACTCGTGTCCTCGGCAAAATCCAAGGGACTATCAGCCAGATGGACGAGGGTCGCCCGTGACCCTTGCCGAATCCCGGCTTTCCGTCCTTGCGAATTTATTACTCTGCCTAACCCTCTTGCGAGAGGGTTGCGCGCGAATCGTTTGAAAATTCCCGCGCTTTCTTCGATTTGTCAATTTTTCAGAGATCTTCTAGCGAAAAATATAACGATAAAATTAACGCTGATTTACATATTGTGTACAAAATCGCGGAAATTTATATCTCGTATTGTTTTATCACGAACATCGCTTAATCCAATAGAAAAATCGCGATGCGACGCGTAATAGCGTGCCGCGACGAAATGAATTACAATGCGAGAATATTAAGTACCGATCGATCGAATACGTCTGTTTTGAAGATTATGGAAATTGGACTAACTGCGTCCTGTATGTAATCGATATTCCAAATGTGGCTAACGACCCATCATTTTCTTGGTTTTGCTGCGATGTACGATATATTGGTCCATAAATATTGATAACAGTAACGGTTAATATTATGTTAGTCTGTAGGTGAATAGCTTCTGTGGTTTTCATTTCCCACTAAATATAGATCATAACCAGTTACTTATTGGTTATATGTTGTACGTCACGTTGTGCAGCTTTCCTTTTCTTTCTTTGCGTTGAATATTAAAGTGTATAATAAATTAACAATCTTCTAACACGCTGATATGAAACTTCGCGTCGCAAATTTAACGGAAATGTATTCGTCTTGCTCGCTGCTACTGAAACGTACATATTGAAATGTAGCTTCTCCTCGGGAGCAGCACAGACATCTATTTTTCATGGACATCTTTAATTTAACTAAGAATAGAATTTTAACCTCGTGGCTGGACTGTTTCATTTATTTTATTCAGTACTGCTAATTAATGATCGAGTATGTTATCCATATTTCACGAGTTCGCGGTGATTTAAGACAGAGTTAGAAAAGTTGAGCGATCCAACAATAGCGGATATTGCATAGCGTCTCTCGTTAACCCACTTTTTCTCCCAAAATACAACCATCCATCCGTGACTCACGCACCGATGCCACGTATACATCATCATCTCCGACTTCTCTCGCAATTTCTTACGTTTCTTCTTAATACGCCGACAGCTCAAAGTTGACCGCCGAGTTGGCGTTACACGTGAATCGACGAGTTTTAAAAACAGAATTTCAATTACGACAAGGTCATTGACTTCGTTCGATCCAGCAATCGATGCGACGAATTTCTAAAGTGAGCCGAGATCGCAGTTTCTCGTTAAACGATAACCGTTTTCTTCGTGAAAAGTGGAATATGACGCAAAGTCTGCGGCTGTACAATGGACGTGACCACTGAAAAGCAGCCTGAAAAGAGCACAATGTAGCAATGGAGGCGGAGGCGACGCGACGAATCGTTTGTTTCGAAGCTGCCACACTTTTTTTCCACGTGAAATATCACTCGCTTCGACATTCGTTCCTGAATAACCGCGTCAAACGCACATCCGCTTGGAGATACGCGTTTCTACCGGTTCGACTCCGCTTTGGGACCAGCCGACACTCACGACCAATCATCGGTTTATCGAAGGCTTCATAGACGAATCCTTCGAAAATTCAATGGCAAATGTCGCTTATTGTACATTCTTTAGCTTCTCGAATTTTTAAAAATATTCCACAATATAAAATATTTTACGAAATGTCAAATCAAAAAACGTGGAAAATTTTTCATCTTTTAATATAATAGCTTTTATCGGATAAGTGGTATTAATATAGCTTTTGTTACGTAACAATAAAGTGACTTATTATTTACGTAATGAAGCAGGGCTAATCACGAATTCTAAATCAGCGATAATCCAACAATGGATAATTCTGGCGATTCGCTCTTGCAAGAATTAATTCCCAGCGTTTACTTTCGACTATTTTTCATATGCTTTCAACAGAGAGGTAAGTTCCAGGTATATTCAATTGCCACTCGAAGAACGTCCGATCCATGAACTTTTGAGTGGACCTATTCGAGAGATTTTTCGACACCCTCCCACTTTGTGAGACACGTGTGAGACGTAAAACAAAAATCTCTTCACCTTGGAGTCTCTTGATTGGGTTCTATTTTTGGAAACGTTTCGACCATCGACTTTCCAGATAACTGTGGCAAAAAATCGAGTGCCTACTGTGAACGATTGTGGCTATGGCCAGTCGTAAACCATGATGCCTGCAAATACTTTTTGCGTGACGGACTAACTGATGAGAGGCGAGGATAGGAGGGTTCGCTTCAAAGAACGAGACGCTAGCAAACGGACCATCGTCAGTGGTTTTTACCTCGATGGCACTTGGCGTCTTCTAAGTATATAGCTCGTCTCAAAAGCTTCGCTTTGCTTTAAAGAAAAACACGTCGATCTCAATTTTCCACCATTCTCGTCTTCACGTCTGTCGAATGTTTCGTCGATGTTGGATTTCCGAATATGTTAGTTACTTCGATCGATAGAAGAAACTTGCGTCGAAACGAACTTACTTGACACACATAAAAAGAAAGGACAAATACCGTGATTCGTCAGTCTCTCCCTTAAAAATCATTTCTCTTTTAGAATTTCCAAAATCGTCGACATTCTTTTTTAAGTAGGTCCAATCGTAGGTACATCGATCGATCGATAGCTGTAGAATCACCGAAAAATTTCCAATACACAGGTCCGTGGTTCAAGATACAACACGACAAAATCTATTTGAGAATATACGATACAAAATCAAGCAATTAAACTGATCGCAAATAGGGTTATTAGGTCATTCTTGTAATTCCATTTTATCGTATCCACCGTTGTACCCTTTTTCGAAAAAGAAAACGATAAATGTTTTTTCCATACGATTTCGAACATAGTGGTTCTTTTTCCAGTTTGCCATGTTGACCGCGATACGTAAGAGTTGAAATTTTTCGGTCAGTTTTATGCTGTATTTACGAACTCGAGATAAACGAGTCGGGCTCGGTCGATTCCACCGATAAGTTGAGCTTTGTAAACGCGTTTCAAACGTATCCAATTAACCGATCGAAGATGGAAGAAAAAAGAATTTCAACCAGAGAGAAGTTTATTGGATCGGCGCAAAAAGTGGAACAAACGCGGAGTGGTCGCGAAACGAGTGGAATAATTCCTTTTCCCAATTCGTTGCCGGTACGCTTTCATAGTTTCTCGAAAGGGCGGTTCGCTTAGCGTAGCGATATCTGAATAGAGTTATGAAAGCCGCGTGCCGCGGCCCAAAGAGAAGATGTGAAAGGTCCGCGACAGTTTTCAGCATCTCGGCGCGCCGGTCCTTTTGAAACGTTCTGTAACTCTTCAACTATCCACAAGGCCCGAGAGTCTCGCGTATCGTTGCCGCGCCACTCGTACCGCCACTTCAACTCTTCAGCCGTGGCGAGGCGTGGGCTTAAAGCACCATCCAAAGAAAATATTAGGGTCGCCTGTCACCCCCGTATGAGCTCTCGAGCATCCCCGACGTTCGCCTTAAGCATCGGTGTCGCGAGCATTTACATGCCTCCGTCCACCCTCTCCCCACTCTCTGTGCCACCCCTCAGTGGCATTTCTTCCGGCCTCTTTTCGTTCTGTCTTTTAAAGCTGACGGAGGATCAGCTCGTAACCGAAACTCAACTCCAGCGACAAACTGTAATTGAAAAGTTCGAGGGTCGCGGAATTCTCTTGGGAGATTTGTCCTCTTATCTCGGGGATTTCTGGATGATGTTCTTTTGATGATATTAAGGAACGTATGGGAATGTGTATGGACAAAGTTGAAATGTAAACGGCGAGATAAAGATGTAAATAAGGAAAGTTGAAGTCCAAAGGATCGGATAGAAATGAAAACGCACCAAGTTGAAATGTATACGACGCGATGGAAGTTTAAATAAACTGCCAGTGTAAATAACAGGATGTAAATCCAAATAAACAACATCGAAATGTAAACAACGGGATGGAGGTGCGTACTTTTTGCAGCCACGATATGGTTCACCAAAAACGTTCCACCGTTCTGTTACAAGCTATACGTGAAGGAGCGTATACCAAAGAGATCAAGATCATCTGCCTGATAGAGCGCCAAATTGTCCTCGTCGGAAACAAGTGCAAAGTTGAAATATAAGAGACAAGATGAACAAACAATTCGATGAACAAACACGAAATGTAAACAATGCGATGGAGATGCATTACCTTCTGCAGCCACGATATGGTTGACAAAGGGCGCTCGTCGATTCTATTACAAGCTATATATAAGGGAACATATACTAAGGAGAACGTGGTTCTATTGTTCCATCTATCTAATAGAGTTCGAAATTGTCGTCGTCAAAAGCAAGTGCAAACAAGAAGCCTTCGTACAGAGAATCGCCGATCCAGATGTTGCCGACTGTTTACCAGTCGGAAGAAAGGGTTTGGGTCCGCAGAATCGGCGGAAATTTCGGTCGGAAGTCGTTCCGGCCGTTGGATTGTTTGATTTATCGCGGACTATGCGAAAACAAGGGTCCTGCCAATATTAATCGGCCGATAGTTCGCTTGATTCGCCAGCAACCACCCGGCACTTTGTTTGTGCCCGAAATCGTTGGAGATCGGCAGTTTCGCAAGTGGGTCACAGGTAACGCGACCGACGTTCTCTTGTAATTTCCTACGTCGAAATCGAGGATCTGGTATTAACTGATGCTGTGCCGATGCGATATCCAGCCAAAATGGAGTCTCACACGCTTGGCTGCTCGACCATTCACCTCCGCTACTAGATCGCTAAACCTTCCAATCTGACCTCTTCGACTTTACTGGCTCCTGTCTTTCCGCTCTTATCCCGCTATTTCCTTTTTTTTTCGTCGTTTTGCGCGGAGGATAGGGATTTTCAGTTCGTGGATACAGAAGAATCGTATTACTCGACACGTAATTATTCCTTTGGGTCTGAAGCAGTACCACCATCTAATATACCATTTCTGCGAGCATTGTTCTCTTTGCTTCGACGTTCGTACGATTGTTGGAATTTAAGGAACGAGGATAGAGCCGCGATATAATCTTCTTCGAGAGAAATTCCTTTTAATCCTAAATTGATATTGTTCGATCGTAGATGAGCAGGATCGTTCCGATCGTATCGTTTAATTTTGTTTCCTACCGTATACGCATCGTACTTAATCGCTTCTATCTTATAAAATATAGAATACCAATGAAAATTTAACAACCTGATCCAAAATATTCCGATGGTTTATAATCCAGCGTTAGCGCATCTGAAGATTAATATAAACGTTCGATATAATATATCATACGATATAAATATTTCAGAGAAGCCCGTGTCTCTGCATTAAATAGACACGACCTCCGTACATTGTAACGAATAAAACATCTTTAAAATCGCGATATCCAATCTTACCGTTCGTTTCAAGAATATTTCTCGAAACTTCAATGATACGCCTAACCCGGAGCATCGAAGAAGCTATAAGAAGTCTATAGAAATATAATACGGTGTTCTTTAGGTCCTCGTAACGTCGATCACCGTTTCCATTTCCTGATCACGTTACTTAATTCCTAACACAATGCCTACAAGAGATTCTCGGGGAAGCAGCCACCGTTAGCCGGATGAAACTGCCGCGATTTCTGCTCGGTACGTCTGACAAAGTAACGACCGTTCCCGCCATATCCTGCGAGGCAATATTGCCCCAAGCACTTTCCGATATCGATTAATGGTTTAATTCTGCTACACTGCCAGCCAACCGGGTATGAAAGTTATCGGGCCTGTACAGATCAACGCGGCCAAAGGGACACTGCCTCTTTTCCGGTTTGATTAAATAATTAACCGATCGTTTTTATACCTTTCTCCCAACAGTTAGCACCCTGTGACCGTTTCTCTGATAAAACACACGCCGAGTCAGTGCGGCATCTCTGAAGAGATCCTTCGATAGGCACAAGGGTTTACGTTTCATTTACAGTGGCGAACAGGAGCGTTTTACGTCACTGGATGTTATGTCAAAGAAAATCTTCGAAAATATTGCCATCTATGCTTTCTTGTTCTCGACATGGTGTGAAATTATATCCGGAATTAGTAGAACTACTGACCTACTGACTAGGAAGTATTTGTCGTCAGAGCTGATAGAAGCACAGAATTTGTATCGAAGAAATTAGAACGAAGGATACGTAAATGTCTTTCTGTTAGAAATCTAGAAAATTTTTATTAAAAATCAGTTCATAGTGTTGTAAATGTAGATACGTATAGTCGTGTTTCCATATCGATGAAAGTCAACGTCAGAATTGTCAACACCAAGCATTTTTAACAATTCCAGAAATAAGAGTCAGCAGTTCGTCATTTTGACAAATTTAATGGCACGGAATTTAATTTCTAGCGTTGTAAGGTAATATTTTTCGAGAACACGCGAGATTAGGGTAGAGTCATAAGATCTTCGAGTGCTAATAGGTCGATCGCTGTAGCCAATTCTCTCGGCAGTAACTTTACATTAGCAACGAGTCGAAGTCAGATTTAATTAGCAAAGTCGGGCAAAATACAATTGCCGGGAGAACGTGAAGGGAACGTGAGAGTAAACTTCCAGGTATGACCATGGAATTGCAGCCAATTTTCTAGGATGACAGCCTTTGCTCTGGCTAACCTTAGCCTGACTGTAACCTGACCATTACTACTGCACTCTCAGCTAAACGTTGTATAATTACTAATACAGCTATATTACGTTTGCCCATCTTATTATTCCTATACGGCTCTTCCGTAGCATATACATTCTCCGTTGTGGTGGAAGTTAATTGTCGCTTCAAATTAAGCTTTTAATGGATACTTGGCGATGGAAATCGAATGTGCTCTGTAACGGGTCACATTTAATCAGTGATGAGTTTAAATCAATTCGAAGCTCGAAATGATTCCCATCGCACATAATAATTTTCCTATATAACAATTATTAATTACTAGATTATTATATACGATACATAAATCAGCTACATTTAACGTGTATTACACAAGTAGAGATTTTTCATAAAAAATGCAAAAAATGCTCCTTTTTAAATTAGATTTAGAGGTTTACGCCAAAATATCGAATACTTTTTCTTCAAATATTAGCCAAAATAATCACGTTTGTATAGATCCAAAGCGATCTAGGACTCTGTAGACAGAAAATTGTGTACACGTTTAAACCAGGCCTCTTGTTTCCTTCCAAGTCACAAAAATTTCTTTATACCCGTTTAAAGTCCATAATCCCGCGACCATGGTAGTTGCAAACTTGTTGAACGAACCTGTTTCTCGCTGAGAAATGGTTCGACGCAACTCTTTCACCGTGAATCACGACGAGTCATCGATTCACCGTAAAATGAACCCGATGGCGGATCGATGAACGCCGCGCTAGAATATTGTCCGATCAAAGTCTGGCAACGACTACTGCGAGTTACATGGAAACAGGAGGATCGAACGCGAGGTCTCCGGTCGACCAAGCTCATAAATGTTATCCAGCCAGTTGAAAGACCTTCGTGGCACGAGAGGAATTCACCGTTTAACTGCCGCGAAGGGCTGCGCGAGGAAAGTCGTACATCACCGGCTGCGTGCCAAAACTTCCAGACGAAAATTAGGTCGCGGCGATTTCGTTACTTCGTATGGGAACGAGCCGTAGCTAACTTAGTCATACGCAGCTCTCGTGTATGGTATTTTTCAGCTGTGCAGCTTGCAAGTTGAGTTCTGGCAATGACAATGCGTTATAATTATCTCGTAATTACTTCGTACATTGAAATAGTTTGTTTAACTGTGAAAAGTGGATGTGTATGGCGTCCTCTCGATTCTTCGTACCGAATTCAATGGAGAAAGATATCATGTACTGTGACAAAAATATGTAAAAACGTTGGCGAGAAATTTGTCTTCAAGAATGGAACGAAAAATTCAGTGTCTTGAGTAGAAAACATAAAAGATACAATGTGCGAGTGTACGAGGAAAATGGGCAAATCACACGCGTAAACTCGGAAACACCTTAACACGATGCACGCAGCAGTGTGTAGCTAGTGTGCTGGAAATAATTTAGGGAAACAGAATTTTTCCAGCCACTCGAAAAGCGCTCGGTCAAGAAGAGATGTGTTTTCCGGAAGATATCAAGAATACTCGCGCGTACGATGAAATATTCGCGAAGCAAGCAGCGAACCAGCCGATTTTTCGTCTTGGCATCGCGATCTCGAGTGCATGGAAACGAGAACGCAGCCACCTCGTGAAATATTTTCTCAGCGCGCGTGGCCCAAAGTTTACCGATGCCAGCCACTTCGAAGAACATCCAGCCGCCCTTTAGGGACGTCGTAAAACCAGCCAACATTAGTTACACCGCCGAAATATAAAGAATGTATAGGTTATATTGTCCTTTTGCTCGCTTTAGGTGGCCAGAATGGCTTCGTCGTAAAGAGTGCGAGTTCTTGTGCGCGATAAAAGGTAGACGAAAACGAACATCTTGGAATTATCGATTAAAAGATCGATCGAACGACTGATACCGAAGAAAATGTTGATTTTTCCGTTAATATTATGATATTCTATAGCGTTGGGAAAGGAAGGAACAAGGATAGAAGAAAAGGAAGCCGACTCGTCGACATAGGTGCAAGTTATACAGTGGCGGATAAAAGTTCATAAAATAAGAAGTGTAAAAAGACGCCATAATCTCATTAAATGGATTTACGTATAATAAGAACAATCAATAAATACAGTATATATATATATACATATATATATGTATATATATATATATATAGAATAGATGTTACCAATGTGATAAAGAATTTTTAGTAGTAACAAGATTTTGCTGAAATTTATAATGCATTAACTTTTAACTTTATTTTATCCGTCGCTGTATACATTCTATATACGTGTGAACAGCGCGGTATTCAAATATCATTAAGAACAATGTACAAATAAAATATACATAAATCTGGCACAATGTTCGTAAACTAGTAGTAGTAGCATACAGTAACTTGAAGGATAGTTTTACAAAGGATATTTCCCAGCACCTCAAGAAATCTGGTCCTCTCTAATGGCATTTAGCGAACGCAGTGTCGAACATGGTGCGGCTCGCGAACGAGCACCTTGTTGCATTCCGTGCACACGTAGCCACATATCAAAATGGAGGAAGGGCGGGTTCGGTATGCTAGGGTGGCGTTTAATTTAATCGCCGCCGGAGATTCCGACGAGGTCAGAAATTATCCGCGGCTGTCGCACCATCCCGCCAGTTTCCTTCGTCATCTTGCAAAGCAATGCGATCCTTCCGCTAAAGTTTCCGGATGGATGCAGCTGCGATTACTACCGCGACATCGTTCTCGCGAAGAACGAAAGTTTCCTTCCTCGTTTGCTAAGCATCCTTCTTCCATATACGTAAATATACGCATAGTCAGTCGCGCAAGTTTAAATACGGCTATCTAATTTTGTTTATCTAACGTATCAGAGAAACTGAAACTTGCATTTTCTCACAAAATTATTTACATCTGTGTAATTTTATTACGTTAGTTATATATTATATAGTAGCGTAATTTCATCTCTTGAAATATTAAATGTCTTCTCATTCGTTGGCCAAAAACGAGATAAAAATAACAAATTTGGAAACTGCAGCGACGCTAATAGAAAAACGACAAGCTTAATAAGACCCCGGGCATTGAACAACGAAGAAAACAGTCTTAAAATGAAGAAATTAAGAGTTTTAATTGAAACATTTACTGTAAACAGTATAAACTTTCGAAGCGAAAATGCTTGTCACGGATTCAACAGAAGTTTGTTGTTAGATACGGAGCAAAATATTCTCCGAACGATCATCTAGATTCGACCATTAGATTTCACCTACCAACCATCCCTTTTGAACTTCCAATCAATTCCATTGATTCCTTTTGTAAAGAGGATCAGTCGATTGGATTGTCGGACTACGAAGCAGAATTCGAAGCCGGATCTTGCTTCCAGCAATCGAACTATCCAGGCCATCGAGCTTTTCTTCCCCCTTCTAACGATCAAAAATCACTTCTACCATACCCATATGGCTAAACCAATTTATTCTTCTCTCTCTTCTTCCTAACATCTGCTTTCTTTTGTGTCACTTGTTTGATTAGTTTCTCGATCGGTAATTTAGACAAGGGAATAATTTAATTGAAATAAGATTTACCGTGTCTCCTCTTTGGTGTCAAGGTGCATTGCGAGCTTCGTCGAAGTTTCTCTACTCCAAGTCTTTAATCATGCACGTCTCATCTTCTGAGTTGGTGTTGTGCCTTTCCTGATCCTGTTAAATAGTCCCTTTATCATCTCTAACGCAAGATCTCCTTTCGATAGACCATTCTCGTTATCACGAAGACCTAACGATTACTCTACAGGTGTCACAGTTCGTCCTCTCTCGTACGCGCAGAAAGATACGGCGCTCGAATTTTTCTTATCGATTCTCGAAACTAATATTTAAAATCATCGAGTCTGTCTTATAGACGAGAACATGTGTATAATTTGCCCCCTGTGCATCTAACTCTTGCCCCCGGCCTCCTAAAAAAATCTGATTTCAGCCTACAGATTGAACGAATGCAAATGCAATTATCATCGGTAATTGCGCAGGGCCAAGGATTTGGCGAGTAAATTGGGTTCGTCTGATTCCCAAGCGAACCGAGGAACGATTCATTTTTGTCAGAGAAGAGGCAAAACTCTCTGAAATTCGAGGGAAAAGGCAGCGTCGAGTTCCAAGCGGGAAACGCGTCCCGCCAGCGGTAAGACCTAATTCAGCGGAAGTTAAATAATTTAATAGTTCGTTTGCTGGCGGTGCCACACGGTCCCTCGGCGTAGCCAGCCTTTTGTTTATAGGTCAGCCCGAACTTGCCCGGTACGACAAAATTTTGACGCGTTTTGCTCAGGCTAAATTCCTTATTTTATATGAAACCAAGAAAGGAAAAGAGTAAATGACCGGAGTGGGTTGCAAGGAGGATGAAAGCAAAGGGGAGAGTTGAAATCGTTAATTTCAAACGCGGGAATTATGCCGGTTTTACACCGGCTGCGCACGTTTTAACGGCCAAAGAAACAAGCCTTGTTTCCGGACTAGCGATTCCATCAACGTTCTCTCCTTGGCGCCCGAAACCCGAAGAAATTAAACCGCTGCAGCCCGAACGCGTTTCTTTGTCTCGTTTTCAGCTTGCACGCTCGATTATTCCTCCACTGGCTGCTCGACGAATTTTCTTCGTCCGTAATTTTGACCGCGCAGAGAAACGTTCGCGAGAATGTGATTCCACGAACAATCGTGTAATTAACTCTACGTCTGGATCATTTTCGTTAAATCATTGCCAATGACGGAAGTCGCTTACGGTTACCGATGATCATTATGTATCATTTATGAATAACATAAATTACAGTATAATCTGGTTCCCTGGTCTTACGTAACATTAAGTTGTTCGGAATGTGTCTTTCTTTTACAGACACGTCTTTTACAATAACGCGTCCTTGTACAAACATGAAACCTAATCTGTCGAACGTTGTGATCTGCAGTTTGATAGAACAGAATGGATCATATGTAATTCGATAAAATAATATAAAACGGAAAATGTTGTGCATCCATTATTTCCTTATAAAACAAAACGAATAATACTTGCATCGACGAGACATATCCTGCTATTCGTATTTATTGCAATTGCTTACAATAAGAAAACGAAATAAAAATTGTTAAAGGTATAAATTGCTATGTATACCCTAATTCTTTGATTTTATACTAAAAATATTCTTCCGGAGTACCAAGTCGCGCGTGTTACACACATACGCGAGCTCCTTTAATCGTCGGAGCATAATCCCAAAGGAAGCGATCCGATGGAGCGGCTAAAGCTTCACCGTGAAAGAAGTCTCAAGAAAACTCTGCATAATTCACGGTCGAGTGGTCGACAGCCACTTTGACGTCGCTAAATCCCCTCGCTCGTTTTCCTACGAGCCTCCGGACCAGCCTTAATTTGTCTCGCAGAGCACGTTGCGCGCCTCAAACGCCACTTTTCCGCTCGAGCGGCTCGCGCGCCGTGCCAAGAACACCCTAACGCGCCCTAGAGATCTCCATGAGGAAATCCGTTCGAGTTGGCACCGCTGCCCTCTCGCAGAGCGACGAAGAGGACACCACAGTGGGAACAGATCGAGCTCCGACTCGTGCACGCGACAGGAACTTTCCAATTGTCAAAGAATCCTACCGTTAGCTTGGAAATCTAAGACGAGAAGTCAGGTTGGGCTGGAAAAATCAGTGTGCGTCCAGAAGATCCAAGAAACGATCGCACGAAGATTGTAGGCTGGCAAACGTGAGAAAGGGCATTATGTTCTATCGGAGAAATTTGTAAGTTGCAAAGCAAGCTAAGTTTAGTCTGCTCTAAATAAAAAGAGAAAAAAGAAGAAAAAGGGAAAAAAGAAAATCAGGCGGCGATGGTCGGAAGTCTGGAACAAAGGAAAAGGAGACACGGCATTTCTGCGAGCTGGAGGCACGGAGATTGCATCGGAGAAGTTCCACCGAGCGGACAGGTGATCGAAGTCTCGAGGTCTTGCAAACAATGGCGATGAAGCTGGACAAGCTAGACAAAAGAACAACGAAGAGAAATTAGACCAGAGGAAATCTGGGAAGCCGAAGGAAACGATGCTTTGGAGGGAAACCGACGGAGAATCTGGAAGACCGATCGAAATCTCTTCAGATAGAATGGGATTGAAGGAAGATGACCGTCGAACGATTTCTTGGCAGGGACGAGAAGGGAAGAGAAATGGTTAGAGAGGGGGCAAAGGAAGGAAGGAAGGAAGGAAGGAACGGTGCTGCAGCGAGTTATGAGACTGTATTTATCCCGGCTTAACCTACGACCGACCTAGCTGAACCATTCGAGACACCGGACTCGCTTAGGTCGAGCGAGGATAAGAGCAAGAGCCATGCGCTTCGAATCACGACCAAAAGGGATGGAAAGCTCCGGTTACGCTCGAAACTAGTCCGGAACTAACCGTTCGTATAAATTTGTGGGGATTCGCTCGCGTTCGAGTGTAAGAGAGATATGGCCTCGACCGTGGCCACCCAGAACCAGTGTCCTGTCGCTTTCCTCCGTTTCGCGCGTCGACTCCCGCGCGCGGATGCGAGTTCCGCTGCGGTGATTTGTTCGATCGCGGTTTCGCCAAACTTTATTTTCCTGTTTTATCACCGACAGCGTTTCGCTTCGTTCTGTTTTAGATAGATTTTACTAACACGACAGGCTAAAGGAACTCCAAGCTTTAGATCTTTGGTCACGCGTTGATTTTGTGTCTGAGATTGTGTCTTGTACTGGATGGTTCTGATGTTTGTGAGATTAACGTTATATATACAGCATGATCGTTTTAAATGTTTCAGACGAAAGTCGTATGGTATCAAAGGGGACATAATCCGGAGCGATTAGTTTTCTTGTGGATAACTAGACAGAAGTCGTATGATGGTGGTATAGGTTGATATTTCAATGGAAACAAGCAGTTCTAAATACAATGATTGATCCCTCTGGATATTCCCTACAAGCAAGCATTAACCTATTTATGTCGAAAAATTATTGCTTTACAAGATATTTTAACTTTAATTTATCAAATTTGACGTATGAGAGACAAACGTATTCTACGTACATAACGTATGTGATTTAAAGTAATGATTTTTGACATAAATAGGTTAATGCTTTTAATTATGGAATATCCAGATCGATTACTATATTTAAAATTATTCCATATAAAAACTATTCCATTTAAAACTTGTATAACTTTTACCTGACCACTTACAAAGAAGACTAATTACGTCAAATTGCGTTTCCTTTGGTATCTTACAACTTTTATCTGAAACATTTTTCCTCGTTTTTCATATTTACAGAAATAATTGCGCGCATACATTTGAAACGGACATACTGTACGTTTCAAGCGTCAGAAACGTGATTGAAAATGATATTCAAGATGATTTAACCGGAACAAATTGCACACAGTGGCTACAGAAGATATTTGTGTATAGCCTTATTTTTTAATAGAGCGTTTTTTAAATCAAATACTACACTTCATTCAAAGTATCAAATTTGTAGAGTATCGAATTTTTGTACTTCGATGAAAGTGCCATTAAATGGTACGAAATGTAATACGCTTGAATCTCGACGACCAGTGCGCACATGTTAGTTCAGAGATCAAACGTAACAATTTGACAAATCCAACAAACATCATAAACGATTGTATCAATTGGGTATTTGAAACTCTGTTTCATCATTTCTACGTTTCAAATTTATTTCCAGCCGATTTATTCTTTTCGATAATATTCGCTTAATAGATTCTTTACGAGAAGGGAATTTAGGAAATAGCAGCAATGGCATCTTTGTAATATTTTTATTTTATGAACTCGAGGTTAAAGTTCTTGTAATACATTGACAGAAGTCTATCAAATGCTATGGATTTTAAGTTAAATAAAAGTATTCAGTTTCATTGAAATTATATTCTTTAAAGCAGCAGTCTATTAAAAGCAGCAAGAACTTTCACGGTAACTTAATCTAAATGATAGTTTCAACAAAGAAAATCGAGAAACTCGTACTCGGTTAAATTTCCTCTAAAACAGGGCCTCCTATATTTCACGGAAAATCACAAAGACAGCCTAGCTGTGAGATAAACAACTTGGATAATAATATGCGTGCGCACGTTCTCCTCGTAACTCGAGATACACGCGCGCAAAGGACAGTGTGGCGGTTGTTTGTCAGCCGATCGATCCTAATTATCAAGAATTATAATTTCATGAACAAGGCCATTCACCAGTCGCTAGTCGCTCGATAACGGTCAGCCTACAAGATCGCTAGAACTTTAATAGCTCAGCATTCCGTTGATCTAGTTACCTCGAAGCAGGCTATTAACAACTTCGCTGATTCACCTGCGTTCTCCCTTCAATCCCTTTCTGTGATTTTCGAATCGCAGACAATTGGCATTTTTTTTTACACAAGCAGTAATTACGTATTTATGAACCCTGTTATACAATTAAAAATAGAGTTAATCAGTTTGGCTTTTCAGAAGGTTTCTTTTCTATGGCCATGCGAAACTATCACCAACTGATACGAAATTTCATATAAATAGATCTAATTAGTTAGTACGTAATTGCTATAACAATACATTTGATACGATGATTTAGCAATACTTACCGCGGCCACTATTTACCATCGAGGATCCGATTATAAATAGAAACGACGTACATGTCTCATTCAGAAATTATGGGTTATTAATTTTCCAATTGCATCGAGTTCCATTAGACGGAAAAATCCTATTCCAAATGGATCTGGTCCAATTACACAAAACTAAAGCTTATTTTCGTTAATTACCCGCGTGATTTATTCATGGCTGTCCACGTTGACTCTAAAGACCATTCCCCTGGACTTCCATCCGTTTCCATCTGTTCCCGTCGATTCTAGTCAGCTCCATGGGGAAAATCTGCGCCAGCACGTCAGTCGTGGGATGGGAACTGATCGGGAAGGGACGATGGCAACGTATTTCTACTAAAATGGGTAGGGACGAAGGTTATGGTGAGAGTGGATCCGGTCCGATCGGCAGCAATTTTGCTAATTTCGCTGAATTACGCAAAGCGGTTGGAGAACGAGCCCCCTTCAGTCTCGTTACGCGGCCACTCGATAACGTTATCGATATCGACACTGTCGCGATAACACACTGCGCGACTCGTTCAACCCTTTTGTCCGTCTCGCTTTTGTAACGAGCGCGAACAAAACGCTTGTACGGGGCAGAGGGCTGATCTGTACCTATATAGGGAGGGAAATGATCGTAAAAGGGTGACCTTTCGCGTTCGATACGACAAAATTAACAGCCAAAGGGTGCAACTAAAGACCAGCTTGAAAAACCCATGTTCGTTGCAATACGCGCTGACTAACGACCAACGCGTTCACCCTGAGGACTCGTGTTCGACCACGTCTGTAAGCAAACCTATTAATACGGACAACAAAGCCTAATTATATCAAAGGTTCCGAGTTAGACGCGGCAAGTGAATCATTTAGGTAATCACCGTTACATTTGCGACCACTTAGCAGCGTTGTTAATAATTTCCTACTTTAGTAATCTTTCCTGCTTTTATTTGGCGTGTCTTTTATTTCGAAGTTGCAAGATATTTACTGCAAACACGTATTTGGTAAACAGTTAGTATATGGCACGAAGCTATCTTAGGCATTGAAGAATAAATGTTAAAGATGCTTATTAACTCTTTGCATTTTATTTCAATTTCGTTACAAACAGCTCCCAAAGATTTTAAGCGTTTTATTTGAATACTTTAACTAAAAAATAAGACAATTTAAATAAATGAAGGAAAAAACAAATTAACTTAAATACCAGTTTTATTCTCACCATTGTTGTATTTTGTAATTTTTTAGTGTATGATATATCTTGAAACAATTTCCAGGATGCAATCCTAGTTTTCTTTCACACGTTTCACAAAAAAAGCTGGGACTGAAAGAACGTCGAGTGGAACTCGACAAAGAAGCTCCTGAGATAAAAACTGATGTCGAGTCACATTCGACATAGCAGTGCAAAGGGTTAATGTAACGAATAACTGAACGTTTATATCTTTCTGTGAAATATTTATTGTTGTGATCTGTGTGTGGTCTACTTGCATTAAATATCTTGTAGTTTCTACGGACATTTTCAAATTTGTTTCAAATTTTGCTAATATAATTATGTCATTCGTGTCTCGTTATGGTACCAACGAGGCTTGAAAATGTCTCGCGTAACGTACATGACAGAATCATGAACATTTGTGCAAACGTTTAGATCATTTTCTCAACTACTGTATAAATACCGAGGAAGAAACAGAAGAAATAAAATTATTCGTTGATTTTCTCGCGTCAGGTGTCACCTTCTGTTCGACATTGTCGGCAAACCGTAGCGGAAACAATGCTTCTTCTTCCATGACGTCCACCCACTCCTAGTTTCCCATCAGATCGTTAAATTGTCAGAGATATCGAGGAGAAGGATGAACGCGTTTTCCGGGATCGAGAGGTGGCGATCGCGGAGAGGAACCGGGTCAGAAATAGAGGCGAATCGAGAGCGAAAATAACTCGAAGTCGTAATCCTCTGGCGCCATGAGTCACCGTCAAACTATTATTCGCTTCGGAAGAACTCGCGTTTGGATCGAGTCACGGCTCGTCTGACGAAATAAGGCATCGGTTTAAAAATCGTCCGGCGATTTCAGTTTTCACGTTCCGTTCGTCATCCTTTAAATAAACGATCGAGCTGGAGGGTCCAAGTATCTCGATGATAATTTTTGGAAGACGAATAAGCTCCCGCGTTCGGAGTTTCGCCAATGTTATCGCGATAATCGTATTTCACTACGATACGAATGAGATTTCAAAATGTTACGATCAATAACGGTTCGATATAGCACGTGTAATATATACACACATAGTGGTAAGCGTTTAAATATTTTTTCGAGCCATTGTATCGTTCGACGCGGATAAAAGGTTTAGGAAGACACTCGGAAGTTGATCGGTTCGTTAGAGTCGCGAAATATTCAGCGAAAAACCTAGTGAAAACTAGTGGCCTCGTTTTTCATCGTAGCTCCACCGACTTCTCCGTTGGCGAGCTTTTAAATACTTCAGCGGACTAAAAGCATCGGGAATGAGACGCCATGAAAACCTTGTTTCTCGATGCAGTTTCCGAACTTTGACTCGGTTTCTTGAAACTTCTAATTACTCTTTTGGTAATTACTCTGCATTAAATATTACTTTATATTTAATAATTACCCTAATTACTTTACCGATATATCTTCTGATATATCTATGATTACATGTAACAGAACATAGGTTGTAATTAGCGATCAAAATAAGCAGGAAATCGTAAAACAATATACGCTGGAAATATCGTAGTGTTTTGTTAATTCTACCAAGAATTGGGATTTCATTCGATCAATTATCGGGAATACACTTCTAACAAATGGGAAACTTGCATACCCGATACAATTATTCGATTACTTTACTTCACGAGCATTAGGAAACTTGGTAATTTGAACTTACGTTATCGGGAAAACCATTAATCGAATCCGGATTTTGTTTCTGCAAGTCAAAGATCCGAAGTAGACACAGTAGAAAACTTACCTGCAACAGTTAAAGAAAGACAATAGGTTAATAATTATGTGTAAATTTTAGAATTTCTTCGTCTGACGACGAAATCAATGAGAAAACAAAAGGCCAGAACAATCAGACGTGTTCGTTCGAAATCTGTATCCGATCATATACCACGTATATAGAACTCTTAATCGCGTTAATCCGTCGGAATGTCTCTTCTGATGGGCGAACATCGGATTTCGACGAGTATCGAAGACACTCGTGATAATTGAAAACGTCCAAAGGACGAGGGAAAAACGTACGTTCCAAAGGAGAGTTTGCGATCGAGCAACTGCACACTGCCGCGCAATGATCAACGATCTGCAGCCAAACTCGAGGACGCTAAAGGATCGGAAGACTTGATAATTGATTAACGTTCCAGTTTCCTTTGTGGTTTCTTTCCGCGATGAACCGTTCGAGGAGAACCGTGAACGAAAGAGAGAGAGAACGATGTGTTGCCGTTTTATGTAGTTCAAAGGATGCAAGTGAAACGATCTCCTCTGCTTTCCGGTTGAGGATACACCGTCCCGAGTTGCGCGATGCAACCCAACCGCAAAGAATGCATTTTATGCAATCTCCGCTCGCTTTTAACATTATCAATCGTTAGCATTCGCGGGCAAAGACTGTTACCGTGTTTGCCTGGCTGCTATTTGAAGCTTTGTGGGTCCTCTTCTGCACTGCAAGAGTTCATCGTTTCATTTTTATTTTCCCCCGTTTTTGTTTCTCTTTTTTCTGAATACTTACACGAGCAAGGACATTAATTAACTGGCCAGCATTGTGCTTCGTTATTTGATCATCGTTAACCCCGCGTAGCTTAACGTGGGGGACTGAGCTGGAAGCAAAAGAGACGATGTATTAGGTTGTCCGAAAAGTATCTTTTTTTTACAGACACCTCTTTTATAACGACGCATCTTCATACAAACATGAAACCTAATCTGTCGAACGTTGTGATCTTTATCTTGATAGAACAAAATGGATCATACGTAATTGGATAAAATAATATAAAACGGAAGATGTTGTGCATCCATTATTTCCTTATAAAACGAAAGAAACATTTCGGACGACCTAATAGATGAAGAAAGGCGAAAAGAGTGTTTCGTCCAGGATCTGCTAGAGGACTGATCGGTAAGACTATCCGATAGGCTGCCACCTTAGACGCCAGGACAGGATAGGCTGCTGGAAAGTTATATTTTTCAGAGTCGCTAGAAATACCGGCACTTTGATGCTACTTACATATCCCCTCGTTAATTTCCTCGTCAATTTATAGATATAGTTTAACGAAGTGTATCGTATACTGCTTCTTACCAATCGGTCAAAGTGTCCGGATATTTACGTACGGTAGTATACGTGGACATTTTTACATGCCCCACCCATTGTTTGGAATTAATCATGAGCTATTATACAAGTTCGTATACGTATGAACGCGAACACGAGTATTTTCCCCGCGAAATAATATACAGGCGTAGTTGCAAGTGACCACAACTTAACCGTCATGGGGGCTCTACGCAGCATCTTTTTTCATCCGGTCCAATTACGAGCCCTATTCGTTCACGGGGACGTAATTGCGTCGCCTGGACCTCGGGAAAATTCGAACCCATATTTCTACGTCCCCTTTTTTTTTCACGCGACGACTTAAACCTACGTTTATTGGACTCTTTCTTATTGAATCAACTTGCGTCCAAGATAAGCAGAGCACTGAAACGCTCGCTGTCCAATTATTGCCACGATCACAATAAACGCTCGTAAATAATTTCGAAAAACGGAGAGCTTCGCTTCGTGGAATGCTCATTACTTGGAAGTAGTTAATTTCGAGGGATTTTCGAGATCCTCGATGGTGGTTACCCCTTGATTCGTAAGTTACTCTAGAGGAGAACCAACCTCTTGGCAAGGGGTGAAAGTGCATCAGGGAGAAATCTTCAGGATAGGGATCGGACCAAGTAGTTTTTTTTCATCGATCCAGGTTCCGTAGATATCGGCCTGTGAGATCTCCCGTCTAATTGCCAAAGAAACGTTCTATCCGTTAAACCGTCTGACACCCTAATTGCCTTCAGCTGGGGAATCTTTCCTGGCTGGATTTTCTTTTTAAGTCGCCGATCTCTAACGTCGAATCGAATACCGTGTTCTGTCTGGAATTGTGCTTAAAAACAAGATCAAAGCGACGGTGGTCATTCTTTCCTTCTCTTTCTTCTTTCTTCTTCACGTCATCCTTGTGCTTGTTGTTTTTCTTCTTTTCTTCCGCGTTCTTCTTTCGCTCGTTGCGTCCCCCCTTTTTCCCTCTGTTTTTCTCCCACAGCTATTTCTTCTTCCCCTTCTTGTTTTCCTTCCTTCTCCGCCGTTCTTTCCTTTGCTCCCTCGCTTTTTCTCCACTTCACGTTTCTCCTCTAATTACAAGATCTTTCATACAAATACTTTCGTAAGCCAAAGTTCAGACTGTGAAACAAGATACGCCGGCGTAACACATTATCTCCGACAATAGTTGGAATTTTTACAGCGGGAAGCACGTTAATCGAGATGTTAACGGGGACAAGGTAGAAAAGATCGTTTTTCGATTCGAGATAATAGACCGCTTAACCGGCCAGAATTGTTCCCGTAATTATATCTGCGCGTTTCTTGCGAAGCGAGCCAGTAACCGGGTCTAACCCGCGGACCTCGAAAGGGTAATTTACCGTGGACCGTCTGTCGCGAATTACTTTCCCAGGGAACGAGTTGTCTCTTTACTCTTTCCTGGATCATCTCCAGCCACCTGGAAACTAACCGTGAAAGCGCATGCAACTAGAACACCGCGCCCGTTTTCTCGTTAAAAATCGTTCCCCCTTTAACAAAAACAGACCCAATTTCCTCGCTGGAGAACAGCTACTTCATCCTTTGTTCCTTCCTTCGCTGATTTCAGCGGAATTATCCCATAGAAGTAGGTCTGTGTTTGATCATTACCCGGCGAGAAGGAGATTTCGAATTCGCTTATACCTTTAAAAAAATTTTTAATTGCAAGGTACGGTCGATCGAGAGAAGAAGCAGAAAACGGAAGCTGACTATACAGATTGCAACCATGACTGATAAAAGAAGTATGACTGTACGCGAAAAGAAAAAAAACAATTAAACCGGAAATATAGAAGGAGACTTTTCGTACTGTTTCTCCATCTACAGACAATTTTTATTATTTATTATTTACCATCATTTAATCAGGAATGAACCAAATTCGATCGTGTTTAAAAAATGTTCAAGTACGATTTTCTCGAAAACGAAGCACCGTGCGCAAAATGTTGCTCTGTACTTTAAAGTTTTCACGTAAAATCACCTGTCTGTGAATCGCGCCATGATCACTCGGGTACCTTGTACAGAAGGATAGAGTGGTGCGTTCGATTTTACGAAACAAACAAGCTGCTCGTATTTTTCACCTCGCTCCCGCTTTCTCGTCAGGACCAAGTTTTGTCGTGTCCCGAGTCGATGAATAATTCATTTCATTCGGCCAGATTACGCGCACCGTGAAACTGCAACAGGAGCGCCACGGCAGACAGGGAGGATGGACCGAGCCGTGCAATCGTCGCGCTTTACGAATACGCTTCTAATTGCTTCTTCCTACGTGGCGAATTTTCACGGCTGTGCAAACAACGAGGAAGAGGAAGACGCGTCGGTGCGGAAGTTGGGGTGCGCCTCAAACGCGACTCACGGCGCGACGATGGTTGCGTAACGATCATTACGAAGGAAACTTTCATTGCTAGGATTTTAGCCTTCCACGCGCAATTCTTAATCTTTTCATGCGCTTATTTCTTAGTTTACTTTCCTCTCTGCGTGAACAATCGAGATTTAAGAATTCGGATTTACCTAACTAAATTTATGTAAATAAAATGTTTGCTGCTAACATTCGACTTTTCTTTATTTTTAATATTTCTAGATAATTATTCTCCCTTCTATCTGTTATTCCAGGCAAGCGTGAGAGCTTCGACCGTTTGGATCAACAACGTTTCGTAGGCAAATCGTGCAACGCTGACATGTTTAGGATGTTCGCGGCATTAGACTCACAATTTCCTGCAGATGAGGTAAAAAGAAGGAAGAAAGTAGGAAGGTTGAGGGAAGGGCACGAACGAATTGGTTCGAGAGGCTCTCTAGGAGAGAGTGCAGAAATCAATAGCGACCGCGACGAGGCACGCCAGCATGCGGCGAATTGTACGCGAATTCTGAACAATGGCTATTGATTGCGCGAAAGAAATTGGTGAGTGTCGAATATTCCATCAGAAAACAGTCGATCATCGAACGACATGAATGCCCGTGATTTCACAACTCTTCCATGCTTTCATCGATCCACAGTATTATATGTTCGCCACTAACGAGTAACTCGAAGAATACGCCTTAATCCCTTGCTGTTTAATATCGTATTCATCGCAGGTATTTCAGCTTTTCGCTTAATAAGATCGTGGATTATCAAGTAGAAATTGCGCGTAATATTTCAAGGCCCTTTAATACGATACTAATATTCCGAGTGTTAAGCGGACTTTACAAATGTACATATAACGACTCATGAAACTATTTGAACATTTCCCATAAAATATTTCGCAATTTCATTGTCGCTATAACGAGATACGATCATCAGGATTATACTGCTAACATTTGAAACTCGTCCGAAGATGTATGCAGAATGTATTGTATTTAGTCTTAAAGAAAGAATAATAATTGGACGAAGCGATCAATGAATGGGCGATCAGTTACGTACGTTTCTACTGTATTCGGCTTGCACAAGCCGGGCCGTACACGCGCGGCTCATACTACTGAACGAGTTCGATACACTCTTGCGCTGTTACTGTTGATACTGTTTTCAAAAATTAGATGTGTCGATAATTGTGGATCTTAATCGCCGAAATAAAAGTAAAGGAAGACTAAGGTTACACTTAGAATCATATTAAAATAGTTTTAGATTTATTTAATAAGCGATCTCCAGGATCTTCGTCGATATACATTTGCACGCGTCTCAGCACTTTCTTCGTCTCACCATCTTCCATACCACACTGCCAACGGAACAGTTACATTCATCTGTTCTTCGAGACGCCGCGCACACACATACTTTTACACACTCATATTCACATACGTGTGTCACTATTACGCGGCCAATCTAGTCTAGCAGACAGAATTATACATATTTCAATAAAATGTTAATTATATCACCTAGGTAATAAGAATTGAGAAACACGTAAATGTAAAAAGTGATGAGTATCGGTTTGATTTTTGACGGATTAATAAAAATCAACGTTAATCTTGCCAAGCGTGCTTGTACGCTTTCAGTAATAGTAAAAGCAACAGACTTAAAAAAGCAAGCTGAAAGATTTTATCGTTTTGACAGGTTCGGTGCAGGCGTAGCGTTAAAACGACAAACTTAACTCGCTACATCTTCGGGAATCTGCCGATAATAGTATCGCGACTTACAACATGGAACAGTCCTCGAGCCACAAATCCAATCATTTCTCCATGCCTTCCCACGGACGAATTCGAACTTATCTTATCCGCAATATCGATCCATCTAGCTTCGAGGTCGTCTGAAAGAAATCGTGGCGCAACTCTAGAAGACGTCGTTCGGGGGACTCCATTGTTCCCTCGTCCTTTACCAAAAAATATCCCGGGACCATCCCAGGAGACGGATTATTTCTTCGCAGAAGCAGCATACGCATTTCGAACGTGTCTATCAATCTCCCTGTTGGTTCGACGTCGGCGACGATGAAGGGAACACGAACCGTGGCTGCGTATGTGTTGCCTGACAATTATTATAAAAAATGACGACGGGCTGCAGGTGTCTTCTCGATGGATACGCTGTCCTTTCGCGTCAATCCGAATTCGCGTAGTTCCAAATTTTCCGGATAAAGGAAGTTCCCCCTCGTCGCGAGTAGCGACGAGCACAAATTTCGATAGCTAAGGTCGGGGTTCAGCATTGTTAGAATTATTTCGAATAAATACTTATTTCAGTCGAATATTTCCTTTTTTAATTATTGAGATATGTGTAATTTTGTGTGCTACACTAGATTAGCCGCGTAGTAGTGACACACATATATGAGTATGAGTGTGTGGAAGTATGTACGTGCACAGTGTCTCGTAAAACAGGTGAATGCAAATGTGTATCGACGAAGATCTTGTAAATCGCGTATTAAATAAACCTAAAACTATTTTTATATCAATTCTAAGTGTAATCTAAGTGTTCCTATACGTTTATTTCGGCGACTAAGATCCACGATTCTCAACATTAATTTACGAGTTTAACGTCGCATCGACTGCTAGATTATTAGCGACGCCATAAGAAGCGTTTTCTGTTTTCTTTGCGATATTCTGTTGAATAAATTGCTTGCTCTTAAAAAGTTGAATGGGTCGTGGCTTTTCTTTTGTCATCCAATTTGTCCGTGGCGAGGGATTTCAATGTGTGCTTCTTCCGGACTGTAGCATATTCCATCCAGTGCAGAATGATTGCCTGTCGGTGTTATGGTTATGATCAAAGCGTTGAATATTTTATCCGTATAACAATTACTATTTATTCGTGACAAACGATTCTCTCTATTTATTCAAACAATAATACGAACGATCGTTTGTTCGCGTTTAATCTCGTAAGAGCTAACAAACTTGTAAGTACAACGAACGAGTGGCTATATTTTACGAGTAACGCTCAAATCTGCAGAAATAAATCTTGAACGTTGTATCTGGTTTGGATTTGTAATTACGTATCGAGCTTGATGCCATCGCTAGTCGCGGATGCTTTTAAAAGTTCGCGACCATTCGTGGAAACGAGAGAAAGTTCCCAGGGAAAGAACGATCGATCTGACCCGGTCAATCCGTTGGAAAATTCCGTGCTACACTTTTCCAAACGATTTTTCGACCAGTAGTATAAAGTAAGCTTTATAACGTTAAAAGCTACTTCGGTGCGACGATATCGCCAAACTATTTCATATTATTTTAGTAATTTACTTCCTTCCGTAGGAAAACGTACCGATCTTTCTGTCTCGTAGAAATATTCCATTCTTTTGTTCAAATACGTACAGTAACTTAGGAAAGTATTCGAGCGCCTGTAGATACCTTTCGTGGATGTATCACGCGCGTTATTATTATCAGCGTAACGAGACACGAGTAATAATTTGGACTTTCAAAATGTTTGATACGACACAAACAACATATGCGTAAAAGTTTTTTCATGATGAGTATCCAAATACCGCTATGAGTCATTGTGAACGAGTCTCTATGGTATTTATCGTCGATCGATGCACAATGGCGGATTAAATAAACGAAGGAATAAAGGGACACTGCAAAGAGAGGGAAGGGGCAGGGTAAAAATGATTACACAGAGGCGTGTTTCACCGCGTGTCTATCGCACTGTTCCTCTATTCGAAATATGTTTGTCCTTCGGCTGTTTTCGCTGTCTCCGTTTCCCTTTGTCCGCGTTCGTTTCGTTTTATGCTTCGATCGTTGTAATTATCTCGACATTCTGGCCAGAGCCAGCCTCTGATAATAATGGTACTATGGATCAGGGGCGAGAGGGGATTGGGTCAGGGGACGATGATTTAAAATGGAAAATTCAAACCGAGCCAACGGACCAAAGCCTATGACGCTTGTAACCTTATTAATACGCTCGACGAAGCGATTTTCATTAAGCTAATCCGAAAATATATGAGAGCAGCGCGACGAATAAAGCGCGAAATTGTCGGTGCCACCGATGGGACAAGGGTCGACGTACCGTGGAAAGAGCGAGAGGGTTTGGAATGAAATATACAAAACGGGAAATCAAATTCGCGTTGCAAGCTCGCGGCTGTCGTCTCCTGGATAAACTGTTCCATAAACAAGCGAATCGACACGACATTGTGTTTCGGGAAAGCTACAGTACGCCATAGATTTTGTTTCGAGGACCGGATTGCCCTGTTACCGGCGCTGCGAGCCGTTTAAAAAAATACTGCTACGTCGTCGAATGATATTTACAAAAAGCTAGTCTGTTGTTGCTACACAAAAATTCCACGACAGAATAACAGTTCATTTTTTCTCGTTCCCTTCTTCCAAGTGATATCTGTATGCAGAATGTTTCCAGATATACTCTGTAAGCTTGTTTTTATTTATTACCAAAAAGTAAATGTTACCTGTCCATAATTAGAACAGAGCACTGTTTCTTTTATTTCTTATGTATTTTTTCTTCGGGCGATTTATGCTTTCGATCGATCTTCGAAATTTTTCGAAAAATCTTTCCACGTAAATCACGTTTTCGTAAATTCCACTGGCTGTTACAATTCCGTAGAATCATATTGAAATAACGACCCCGGTTCTTCTTTATTCCTTTTCGTTTATATTTCGTTCCAGCTACAAACAGAATGCGGTATGGCGCACCAGGTGGTGCCGGTTGTTCCGTGGTCGTTGTAAACAACCAAAATTCGTGATACAACTGCTATGGTAATTTTCTACAATCCCGCGACACGTGATTTTCGATGGAACAAAAGTCCAAGTTGAAAGTGAACAAAGAGGGAAATGGAAAAGCTTGGATTAAAAGGGAACGAAGCGACGAGTTTCCCTGGCCGCCTATTATTCTCGCGTAAACGAGTGGAATTTGTCGATCTGTTCGCAGATTTCGAATTCTGTCCGCGGATGCAGTTGCTGTATTCGACGAAAATTTTCAGCCAACTGGGAAAACCGAGAAACGGTTAGGTTAAGGGTTAAGGATTAAGGGTGAAAAAAAGATGGAGGGAGAATCTTCAGGGATGCGTGAGACGTTTTCGCTTAAGGAGATCACGGAGGAGGTTTTCCACGAGGGTTGAAGCTAGTCTACAAGTTGGAAAACAGTGGTGCGAACGAGGGAAAAACGAGCCCCTGTTCCCCTTGGATTTCTACCAATGGCTTTAACCCCGCTGTGTTCTGTAGATTATTTTCCACCGAGTCGTATTTTCTATCATCGGGAAACCTCTTTTTACGGGGAACGTAAGAGAATCGTTATATCGAAATACGTATATGTGGTTTGCTGTTTCAATCGTATGCTAAACATATTCTTAAAACGTTAAAAATATATTTGAGATTGGCATATAAAAAATTGGCGAATCACAGGGTTAAGAGAAAAACGTGGGTGATAAGTTTCGTCCAACACGAATATTGCCTCATTTTCCCAAAAACTTCCACAAAACTTAGATTGAGGTTAGGTACTCGGTACTTTTTCAATTTAAATATTCTGAACGTTGGTTAGAATCGATATGCCGGAAATATTTTTTGATTAGCCTCCGAATCGAACGAGCAAACATAATTTGCTTGGTTTGAGGCCCGAGGCAGACACGGAGGCCTCGTTATTTACTTCGTTTCAACTTTCAAGATTTTTTACCATCGATGCCGAAGGAAGATCGTAAATAAAAGAATCGCCACGGGACGACTGACTTCTTTATTGTACGTTCTTCAATTAAAGAAGCCCGAGAGGCTGACCCTCCACCGTCCAGGGTAAATTTATTTGTCAGTTAAAGGCACCAGAACCGACCAATTACGAAGGGAACACGTCGATTGGCTTACCAACACCGATTCCAACCACCCCCCTCGTGAAAATATTACGGAATCGACCAGCGTCGAGTCTTTCCTTTCGTCGAATACCGGCCCAGCCTCGATTGTTGCGGATACAGGGGCAATTTGTTCGACTTTTATCGGCTATTTCGACTCGATTTACAGTCCTCCATAGTTGATGGACTCGACCCTTGTTATTCGAAAAAGGGAACATGGATTTTAATTCGCTCTTTCAAGTCCGCGCTTCATGGCTACGTGGAATCACTTTCGCGGCGCGAAAATAGAACTAGGTAAGTCGCGTTCCTAATGATCATTAACACCTTTTCCTCCGTCCATGTATTCTCACGTCCATTCCTTAATTTCGTTACACAGACGATATTACGATTAATATTATCCGACGATGATAGATATTCGATCTTCGAGAAACAAACGACTTACTTTTATAAGTTTGCTCTTCCCAAGAATATGACAAATAATTCTACGAATTTTCTTAAGGTAAATTTACGAAGTAGCGTTTGTAACATCGTCGCTTTCCTGTACGTTCCAATTTACTGAATTCCACCTGTCATAGTATATTTTATGGGATAAAGAAATATTACAAGATTCTTCCTCAAGGTAGAAACAAACGCATGGATATAAACCGATCGAGTTCCTCGAGATCGAGAAACCTCATAGCGAAGAGGGTGAATTCGACTTTCGAGCGTCTTTATCAGCATTACGAGGTTTTCCGCGGCGGGGCCAAGACGGCGGAACGATAAATTTCGCCCCGGTGATTAATTGAATCTCGAAAGTAACGTCTGATACCGTGGCACGGGGAAGGGAGAGCCACTTAACGATCCCCGCCCCGCGCTCCGGTCTCAGGGTTTGAATATTCCAAGCTTTCATTAATTGACCAAGATATCCGCGTGCAGATTAAATTGGCCCGTGGCAGCCAGGCCGCGCGCGCGAGAAAGTGAATTGCAAATCTCATAAACCCGACTGAGTAGAGGGGTGGCCGGTGTCCCGAGATGGAAATTATCTTCATTCGAGGTCGACCGGCCTAGCGGCTCGTTAGATTTCACCCTTATCTGCTATTCTCTGTTCCCCACACGGTGACTAAATTGTCTCTTACGAATCTTGAGAAACCGGAGAGATTTAACCTGTTAACCGAGTCGTTTTATAATTATAAGAAACTTTCATAATCGGTAGAATCAATTGTTATTACAGCGATAATAATTATTATAATATTAGTAGCAATTGAATCGTTTAGAAGATACGCTGATCAACTGCGCTTAAGTGAAATGAATAGAACGACAATTATATACGTTACTTCTCTTTTTAATTTTCCTTAAAATTTACAGTCTCTCGCGCTACCGTCTTACGACGAATAAATGTGCAAAGATAAGATTGCTTCGTTCAGATATAAAACACTTGCATTGGATAAGCTAATCTCGAAAAACGAAACGTCGTATGAAATTTACTTTATATTTTCGATTTATTTTTTCTTTCTTTCCTTACGTAGAGTCGCCTCTCTTGCCAATCGCGCTGTAATTATCAAGACTCCCTGCATAATATAGCGCGAACATAATGGAAGTAGCACGAGAAAGTAGACGTCAAGTATCTGTCTCGATTAGTCACCCTGGTCGATCGTAAATTAATTAGGGGAGGATCGTAAATTAATTAAACGCGAAACGTTGGGCGAGGAAGAACTCGAGACGTTCCAAGTCGTTAATAACGCGTGTCCGCGAGATCTTCGCGACTTTAACTTGAACAATGGAAGCTATACAGGAACGACGTAACCGCAACAGAATCATCTCCTCGTCTAGAGACTTAATTTTGCGGATAATGAACCGACTACAGAGGGAACCGAATCGCAACTTCATCCACTGGTTCCTTAATTCGATTACAGCTGTACATTTGTCAGAGGGGAAATAATTTATCAGCCACGAGATTTTGTTGGCGGTGGAATGCCGCGAAAAAAGGGAAGTGGGGCGGATCAAGAGTCGAGCGAAGAATACGGCGCGCCGGAAACCACCGTACCACCTCCTGCTCCGCTAGCGTTCTAAGAATGCCGAGAATTTTTAAGCGGACGAGATAACTTCTTATTACGAGCCTCTTCCCTTGTTATTATTTCGACTTCTACCTGGCTCGTGCCAAACGGCTCTGTTTAAGAATCAACTTGCAGCGCTGCTTCTTCTTCATTCTACGTTACTTGGTCGAATGTAATTTATAGGAATACTCCTGTCTCGATAAGATGTTGCCATTATGCGAATCTCGTCTCGTTGTAAATTACCAGACAACGTAATTTACTTTCGTCTGTGTGTCATTATTACTGTAGGTATTTTGTGCGTGTATTTCGATACATCTAACTGTATATCACGATATACGGTATAAGAATAATAACGTAGAAAATATTAGTTTTTCTGTTTCTACAACTCAACCGTAAGAATTCTTTTTTCTTTCGCTGTATCGTACATTCCAGCTCAGCTCCAACATTTCTCCTGTGCTCTACATCCACCTGTACCTATGTACGTGTGTATGAAACCTTTACGGAACTCTTTTTTAATTAAACGCAACAGAATATTTTATAATCTTGTAAAAACAGGTTGGAATAATTCATCGTTGGAAAAGACGAGAAATTCTTCGATACACACAGAGTTCCTAACGAAATTTCATTTCATAAGAATTATCAAAGTATCGTCGTGAATTTCTGCAACAACAAAGTATTCAACTTTCTAACGATAAATGGCAGGAAATACAAGTAGGATAGGTTGCTGCTAAACCACCAAATAAGCAGATGAAAATAAAAAGGGGGTGTGGGATCGGAAGCGGTGTGGCGTTTCCTGATGGCGAATGGCTGCCGAAAGGGCGGCTATCATTGAAAAGCGGTAACAATCGGCCGACGACGGAAACGGACGTGACGTCAACAAGCGTACAATTTGCTTGACGATGCGGAATTGCTCGCGCATTGGTATCCTCCAACGGCGTATTCATTCTCGCCTCCGATCCATACCGGTCTCGAATTCTCGAATTAACCTCTATTCGACGTTGTTACGATCTCGCTCTCTTCGTCCAACACTCGTGCAATGAAACACGAATCGTGGAATTTACGCGACAATACTGCACGAGCATGGTTTGACCATCGTGCTATGACGCGAAGATTTCGTGCCATCGTGAATAGCACATTCCATCATGTGCTCGCTACACTCGTCTATAGTGTTTCTTTTGTTGAGAATTGTGGATTTCAATTGCCGAAATAAAAGTAAAGGAACACTAAGGTTACACTTAGAATTCATATTAAAATAATTTTAGGTTTATTTAATAAACGATTTTCAGGATCTTCGTCGATATACATTTGCACGCGTCTTAGCACTCTGTTTGTCTCACCATCTTCCATACCACACCGCTGACGGAACAATTACATTTATCTGTTCTTCGAGACGCCACAAACATAGATACTTCCACACACTCATATTCACATACGCGTGTTAGTACTACGCGGCCAGTCTTGTCTAGCACACAAAATTATACATATTTCAATATCTTTTATGAAAGTTTCTTGCTGTTTCGGTTTCTTCTGGTGGTAGAGGGGAACGCGACCGACGAGACGGGGAGATTCGATGGACCGGGCAAAATGTCCGAATGAGAACATTAAGAGGAGCTTAAGAGGAGCTTAAGAGGAGTGAAATTTTCCACGTTTGGCAGATTGGTACAGATATGAGAATTTCGTAAGCCTGAAGTGGCACTCGACGACAAAGTGTATTACCGAAGCGTAAGTGCCGACAAGCCTAATGAACCATCGATATCCTTACGATCCTTCCGTCGAATATTTGGAAGAAGGTGTACGTGGCAATGGTCGCGGACGCTTAACGAACGCGTGCGTAATGGGGATATTAAGAGGCGATAAAAAGAAACGAATCGGATTAAGAAAACAGTTGAGTTGTGACCGAGAGGCGAGATTGATCAGTCGAAACAGAGAGTCGTTCGTAAAAAATCGAAAAGGAGGATTGTTAAAAAATATACTGTTAAACACCGCCAAGTATTTGGCACCCTACACATTCTACACAATCCACCTCAAGCCCATATGGACTGCGTGTACTTCGAGATTCTTGTCGAGTTAATCTACTTGAAGTCGATTTGGATGTAGACGGTAATACGAAGGAAACGATATTTTATTAAAACGTTGTTTCTGTGTTCCTATCGTTCTTATCGTTCTTTCCTATTGAGTTTCAAACGAATAAATCCAATCTATTGATACAATCGGTAGTTTATAAAATCAAACGATTTTCTGTAAAAAAAACCGCGTTAAAACATTCCAGAAATCGTCGACTGAAGTTAACTTTTCCTTAGAAGGAGACTCAATTTCCTTCGAACAATTTAACGTTTTCAAGGAAATACATAATACCCAGAACGTCTTCCATCATGAAGGTTCTATAATTCCACGTCGTATCGCCATCTATCGAACGATAATTCCACGGAAATGAAATGGAGAAGCAAAGCACAAGGGACGTTCGTGGAGGGACGATAATCGCAAGGATTCGTCGTAATATTCGAAATCCAGGGGAAACTCCAGGCTGAGCGTGATTTTCCGAAAATCCACGGATCCCGGCTGTGCCGCGAATAAACTCGATTCGGAACGACGCGGATTTGCGCACGTTGCAACTGGCCTCTTGACAAATCTTGCGCGCGAAAACCGAATCGCGATCGCGGTCCCCGAGTAATCCCGATGTGTAAGCCGCGATTAAATTTGTTTATCGTGGCCGTCGCGTTGCCAGCCGAATACCAACCGACCGTCTAACTAACATCGTTAGGGAGAAAGAGAATGTGCCCTGTAAATCAGTTCGATTTTAGTTCCATCGGATTCTAGCGAACGAATTTAAGTCGTCGTATCGGACGTTTAGCGAATCTTCTTAATTTGCCTTTTTTAACCTCTCGCGAGTATAACTTATATTTTCGTAAAAAGAAAGAAGGTGTGTTCGACATTTTTTTCATTTTCATTTTTCACACACGATGGTATTTTCTGTATATATTTTTGCCGCTGATTCGCAAGGCGAGGAGAATCGTAAACACATCCATTTTCGAAATTGAACCCCTCCGTTGGGTAGCCATTATTATGCTGTTCGATTTCACCCGGAAGCCGCTTTCAGACCCCGCAGTATATCCCTTGTGTTCCGTGCAAAGGCCTTTTCCTCCGCCTTCGACGTTTCAACAGACGCGGCAACCACGTTTCATTTCTTCCGTCGACTTTTCTTCGAGTCTCGTTTTTCGGTCGCGCTCTACGCAACAGACCAAATGGAAACGCCACCAACCTATCGGGCTTTTTCAATCTATCTCTTGGTTTTTAAGTCACGCCTCGTGCCCCCGGTATCGACGAGACGTTCCGTGGATTCGATATTTACGAGACGTTGCGGTGTATCGACTCGATCCCCGATCAAACTACTCGCGTGAAATTTAGAAAATTCTTCCGTGCCTTGTTACCCATCTCTTTTAACACAATTACATAATCTTCGATTGTTTGGTCAGTTGAAAATGATTCTTCGATTCGTTTCTACAAACGATATCTTCCCGTCTTTCTTTCTATCCGTAGGACATAGATCGTCTAATGGTGTTATGTTCTTCGCGACGTAGTATGTTCTACTTTATAAGTACAAGGCGTGCTTTTTAATACGCGCCTTCTCCAATAATGTTCGCATTTTATTCCAGTTCTCGTCATTTTTATAAATAAAAATTGGACAAATAAATGGCATGAATCACGCCGGTTCGAACGTGTTAACATATAAAAGATATTTGACAGAAAGATCCATAATCGAACAGTAAGAATTTTGATCTTTACATATTGGAAACTTACAGCTAATCGTGACGATACTAATTTAAATGGACTCGCAAGTGCAATAGCAACGTACCGAGCCTTTCCACTTAACCAAGCCGATTTCCAACGATCTTTTAATTGCGATACGTTCACCACGGCGAATTCCAAGCAACTCAACGATATTTATAAGCTCGCGTAAGAGAACCGGGTTACGTAAACACGAGTCCACAGGCATTTTACCGGCATTTAACCGTGCGAAGTAAAGTATCGTCTTCGTCCTTCGTCTTCTATGTTCGACGCTCGTACCCTTCTCCCTTACACAACCTTCGAACGAAACGCACTGCTGTGAGAAATCTCGAGGATCTTCGGAATATTGCGCTGCCCTTCGGATTATACAGAGTCCGAGATAAGGAAGTGAAATTAAACGGTAGACGCGGTGTCTGTTTCCTGCGGGATTTCGAGATGCACCGCGGGAGCCGGTTGCGATCTCGTTTCACCTCGGAATCCACTCTGCTTCTGCGTATCAACTCTCATCGTCTGGACCAAGTTGTCTCGAGTCGGTAATAAGGCGCTACCGACTCGTTTGCCTTTTCTTTTCTTACTTTTTATTTCAACCCAGAGATTGCTATCTCGCCCCTCTTGGCTCATCGAGACTTCCGGTCGATGTTTTTTTTCTATCTAGATTTCCATGTTGCAAGAATTTCTCTAAAGTAAAGGGAGAAGATTCGCTTGGAACGGGCTCGTTGATCCTCACGTTGTACCGAGAGAATATCGCTATCAAGGATTTCGATTTTGAATTATCAGGTGGTTGGAACGATTGAGAATGTAAAAGCCATTGTAATAAGGAGGCAGCTCTATTTCCCAGTAATTCGAATAAATCAGCAAGAGTGAACGCAGCAGCATTCATGTAATTATAGACGTTCTTCCTTTCAGAGCTCGAATAGTTTTAGTTGCATACTGTTTCGAATTGGTTTCCGAATAGTTTTGCGACATAAATGTACGTATGCAGTTTCGAGTTAGTATTCTTAAAGTTCTAGAATATCTTAGTGACGAAATACAATTTCCACCTCGCCATACCTTCTTTTATCATGGCCGTTATTAGTCACACATCAATCTACGTGTGCAAATATTTCTATTGAGATACGTATAATTTTATGTGCTAGACAAGATTGACCGCGTAGTAGTGATACATGTATGTGAATATGAGTATGTGGAAGTATGTATGTGCGTGGCGTCTCGAAAACAAAGGAATGTAAACTGTTTAGTTAAGAGTCTGGTATGGAAGAAGATGTGACGCGTGCAATGTGTATCGATGAATATCTTTGAAATCGTTTATCAAATAAATATATAACTATTTGAATATAAATTCTAAGTGTAAATTTAATGTTCCTATATCATTATTTCGGCGATTAAGATCGAAAATTCGCAACAGTTTCCAAAAGCGATCATTCAAAGATCATCCATAGATCGTTTGAAGCTAACAGAAGAAACAGGAAGAATATTCGAGTGATCGAAGTAAAATTGTCGAGGTCTTTGAAAAGAACGGTTTTTAAAGGATGATCCAATCGAGCCAAGGCGAAATGAAATTCTCTGGTTCCCGTGAACGCCGCGTAATCGAGGTATCCGTCACAATAACGACCAGGACAGTTTCACCCCACGAAGAAACGCATTTTTCGAGAGATTCGGTCTTGAAAAAAGGCAGAAACACAACTGGGGGAGGGGGTGGGAGGAAAGAAGCAGACGGGAAGAGACGTCGAAAAATTCCAAGGCCGCGTTCCTCTTCTCGTCGAGCACGCGGAAATATCTTCGCGGAGTTCGCTCAAGAGGCGAAAAAGGAAACCGGCCGAGACCGAGGCCGACGACGGGGTGAAAAGTAAAAGGGAGAAAGCTGCAGCCGGAGCCAATCAACGTCCACGTCGAGTTTTTCCGACAGACGCATCCAGCCCCGGACTACGGTAGAGATAACGTAATAAGGAATAATTTTATTTGCGTCTATATATCGTCACGTCCGAACGCCGACATCCACGTGTCTAATTTTATTTCACGCGGCAGAGTTTCGCGTGTCCTTTTCCACGTCGATTGTGCTGCTATAAATGCGTAAGAGTGGCCGAAGGAAAGCTAATTTCTAGGAAATTGGTAAAATTTCTGAAAATTGAAGGGACAGAGGTATTGCTGGTGGGGATGATACAGCAAATAAAATCAACAAGAAATTAAAGTTTACGCGTCTCGACCGTGGAAATAAATCGGACATATTTTTTGCAGAAGCGGTTGTTGAAGTGGTAATTCAGATTTAAATATATATATTGGATACATATTAGGTGATGATATAAAAAATGACATTTTCCTGAGTTTTATACTACCGGAGTTTTATAAAACCGAAATGGAATTTTTGATCTTAATCCCGAAATAAAAGTAAAGGAACACTAAGATTACACTTAGAATTCATATTACAATATTTTTGGATTTATTTAATAAATGATTTGCAGGATCTTCGTCGATATATATTTGCACGCGTCTCAGCACTCACTTTGTTTCACCATCTTCTATACGACATCGCTAACGGAACAGTTGCATTCATCTGTTTTTCGAGACGCTGTGCACACACATATTCCTACACTCGTATTCACATACGTGTGTCACTACTACGCGGCTAATCTAGTTCTAGCACACAAAATTATATATATTTCAATAGGAATATTTCACTAAACGAGACGAAACATCTTAAGAATATAAGGAGAAGCTGATCGACCACGTTGATAAATTTCAAAACATCTGCATTCGAAATAATCGGAGGCTCGTTAGAACGGGACCGTAGAATAGAAGTCAAAGACAAAGCTTCCTAATAAAATCTACTACCCAGAGTTTACGATTATAGATTACCATGAAGTCGGAGGGGTCGTAAACGAGTCGGCTAACAAGTTTCCAACTAAATTCCAGACGATACAACAATCATGAACGCATCGAGTAAGGCCGAGGGGAAACAGTGTCTGGCGGAGGTAAGGAAATAACACGATACTCGCAAGAACAAGCTCGCCATTTCCGCTCGGTGGACCCATTAACGTTCCGTTGTATAAGAAGGAGAAGAGGAAGAAGAAGAAGCCTTGGAACGAGTGGTAGGAAGCCGGTAAAAGCGACGAAATGCGAAATTAACTGGGAACTCTTCGTTCTCGGGTCGGTGGGTAAGTCGGCAGAAGGGCGAGGGGGAGGGGGTCTTGGCTGAGGGGTGGCAACGTAGGGGCGGGAAGAAGTCACTTTGAAAGTCAAATAAAGTTTTAAATTCTTAAACACTTTATTGCGCTGGCCATTTAAATTTGAATATCATTCGATTACGCTGCCACCTTGGCTGCTTCTGCCAGCCAGAACACCGCATTCAAATTTATTCTCCCTTTTCTCGGCCCTCGCTGACCTCCGACACTTCTTCTGCCGGTAGTTTTGTCGCCGATCGGGAAAAAGGAAGCCATCTCCCCGTAAAATGGTATTACGTCTATGGGATACCCAGTTTGTAAGATCGTCAAGTTCGAATTAGTTTATGCTTTTACGATCGTTGCTTATCGGATTTAACAGTATAGAATTCTAATCGGCATTAAATTCAAGAAGGAACATCAACGTCCGCTGCGCGATAATACTCGTATCACGATCGCTGGTTGGTTCGATACATATCGTTCGAAACATATCGCTTTGTTTTATCGCGTTTGTGTACGATCTTGCGCGAGAGAACGCGCTTAGGGTTATGGGAAAGAGTGGGCGATCCTGGGACGATAGTTTGCGTTTGGGGAAAGGGTTGGTTAAGGGTAAACTCGGGGAACAAGTTTGCCCCGGTATTTTCCTTCCGATTTGTTCGCAAACACGCGGCACGTTTCATCCAACTTCCGTTCAAAATGTTTACTCGTAACGGTCGAAAATATTTTCTTGAATTTTCATCGAGGAATACTTAAAACCTTCTCGTTTTCGTTTCTTCCAAAGTCCCTTCTAGAATCGTCGATTCTCGTTTTTAATTTCGCGCCACAGCTAACGGGAAAGCTCGTCCGAGGGGAAATACCGAACGAAATGTTTCCGGGATTGCAGTAAAACTGGACTAGCGGATGACAAGCTTTAAGGCGAACTGGCTCGGATGGAAGTGCGTTAACTTTTGCGACACGGCGCTCGATCGATCGATCGCGATCAGTCGTTAAATTTTCATCGGCTTCCGAGAAATGTGTCGGTACAAAATAAAAATGCGCGGGCAACGAGCTAAAAAGACCCCCAAAAAGGGGAAGAAAAAAACACAGATGAGAACAGAGATGAAAAATATATTTTCCCGTAGGGTAAATATCGCGATTCGAGAGGTGGCCGGTTTCCAACTTCCGTTTAGAATCGTATTGTTTCGATACACGCCTGTCGAACATCGTTGCTCGAAAACTCGAAAAATGTTACGGATGCTGTGTCACGCACCATCTGCTTCAGATATTTCAAATTCGTTACGGAAAGAAAGAAATACGAGACGATAGCGACGAGATCAAATTCCATATACATAAAAATATATCCGGATTTATCCGGAAATACGATAATAATCTTTACAAACAGACAAATGTCGGCCGATCGTGGTTTCGCGCTCGAAACACATTAAGAGAGGAAGAAAGGGAACAGAACGAAATGCTCGCCATTCTGACTCTTTCTACCACGCTGAAATTCCCTTCTATGAAATCTAAATAGCATAACAGATGAAATTGCAGGACGAACGTCATACGTTACACCGTATCTGCATTTCAAATGACCTGGCCGTCGAGAAAGTTTTTAACGGAATCAGCGTAATGCGGTGAAAAAAAAGAAGATCGGAGCGGAGGCATCCGGCTCTCGAAATGGATTGCCAGGCAAGCAAACCGCGGTCCGTTTTTAATCCGTTTTTCTCGTACGACGCACCCCGTTACGATAGTACCGGACGCGAGACAACGTTTCGGTTTTTCGTTTTTTTACTTTTCCGTCCGCGCCAACACACCGTCGACTTACGTTCCATGCCACGCGGATATTTTTGCCGACGACGCGGAATTTTTAAAAACGCCGCAAACCGTGTGCCATCCTTCCCCCGCTCGTTTGCACGCTGCGCGAATATATTACGACACACCGCACTGCCAGGAAAAACAGCTGCTCCTTTTCGCGCAATCTTCGTCGCATGATAAATTGTCGTCGAGTAACCAAGAGCGCAGAAGTACGTTCTCATCGATCAGTAGTAACGTTATAATTGTATTTCACCAAAAACTGGACAAATTAACGGTAAATTAACGACTGCGAGGCAAAACTTACCGTTTTAAAAGGAGCTGTTAATTCGTCAGTCTTACGTACCTGCTACCTAATACTTGAGACGGCTGGTTTAACAGAAGTTAAGCCTAAGTTACGTCAAGCTAACGCAAACTATCTCGGGTCAAACGGAAAATCTTTCGATCGTCGATCAACGCGTGAAATTCTGAAATGTTCTACAGCCGTCAGCTCGAATATTATTCGAGATTCTTAAAGATTTGTAATCTCCTATTCCAGAAAATTGATACCGGTACCCAACCCTCTTCATCTTTTCTTCCGTCTGTCTACGTTTATTAACAACGGCGAGAAGAGAAAAAAGAATATACAGCGGTGGCCTGGCCGTTGTTCCGAGCAGACACGGCCGGGTAATTCCTGTTGAAATGCAAATGCGTTTTGAGTAATGCAATTTTCGTGGTTACGTAAGGTGTCCCGGGGACGCAGGCGCCGCGAGAATTCCGCGAAAATAATCCCGCAACGCTGTATAAATAGAGTCGGCCCGTTCCATAACGAAATTTTCAATTACGCATTTGAAGAACCCCACTGGATTCTGATTTCGTCCTATTTCGCACCACCACCCTCCCTCCTCTCTTCCCCCTTCCTTTCATTCTTTTCAACCCTAAACGCAAACCAGCGTCTTTAGCGAAATTCGATTGCGAGCAATTTTTCAGGTCAAATAACCCTACAATTGTTTATTAGCGATGCCACAATCAAGTTACGTCTCGTCAGAAATAAACAAGCGTTCGAACGCTTTCGAACGATAGCGTAGTTACGCGGTATTTCATCTTTCCGTTACCATCCTCATATTCCACTGTTCGCTCTTGTTGTTTTCGTAGCTTTTCTGGACTGTACGTGAAATATGCCCGGTGGCCAGCCTCCAGCCAGAGCCGCTTCTGTCTCAGCCAAATTAGATTTGCCAAAAAATAACCCACTATTTTCGACTCTTCGTACGCGTTCTCCTGCCTTCTTCGACCTTTTTTTTCCTTACTCCACCCCCTTCATGAGCTTGTTAGGCGGAACTGCGACAAACGAATCCTCGTACGCGTACCTTGTCGACCTTCTCAAGCACGTTCCACCAGGACGCAAGGGAAAATTGGCCTCCCTTCGAATGCAAACGATCGAACCTTCTCTCCCTTAGGGAGCTTTCCGGAGTTCCGAACGATGTATATTTTTTCACCTCGGCAAAACAGCCCCGAGGACACGGAATTTGGCGGTAACGTAGAAACGTGGAAATCAGGTAACAAAGTTTAAGTTAAAATCGACGCAGATTCCGAAGCTGCTCGCTTTAAATTCGACATTTTCTTCTAAGACCGACGTTATCAAAGCCGAGACTTATCAAACCGAAACTGATGTGCCTTATCAACTTTTATCCATCTTCGTATTTATACAAATTTTCAGTTGAAAGGTAAGCCAGGTAACGAGTTAATCGCACAACCTACCCAGCTCTTATCTTGTTTCCACGATTTTAATTATCAATCTAACTGCGTGTTTCTTTAACTACCGTCTCTGGAATTAACGCTATCCCTGGAATTTCCTGTTAGAACAGCAAACAGGATTAGCGCGATTCTTAAGTTGTAGTCGAGGTATACGATCGCGGAAGGAACAGTCCGAAGCAGGAAACGAGGGAAGAGCAGGAAAGAGGAAGGAGCACAGCGGGTGAAACAGATATGGCAAGTTTGAAGAGAGAACCTACGCTTGATTAAGCCGAAGATATCAGCGGGGCGAATACGAAGGGTGCAAAGGATGCAGAATCGTGCGCAAGTCGTATGCTCAGCGAGAAGGGATGCAATTGAAAGAACGCACCCTCGCGCTGCCCGGAAGAGAAAAGCTGTCCAAGCATCGAGACACCACGAGGGGACTTCTTCTATTCGTCTGATGTTTGCTCCGCTCTTTTGTTCTCTTTTCGTCTATATGTAGCGAGGGTTGAAGGAAGATAGAGGACTTTGGCACCGAATGGCTTCTTGTCGAACGCTTTTGGGACGATGCAATGGATCCGCTGGATACAAACCGAGGGGAATTCGAAAGTAAACAAGGGATATGAGTATGGAATTAAACGATCGTCGCGATCTTCGTCGAGTGCCTTCGTCGTGTCTTTCAGAAGTGGGCTGCGATTCTGGGAAGATGGAGGGTGAATCAGAGCGAACGAAAAAAACAAAAATTTCAAGAGAATCGAGCGAGTACGTTATGCTTGGAAATGAAGCGGAGTATAACATTTTTCCCCACATTTGATTTTCGATTGATTTCGATTCTCGAAACAGATCGGTTCTGATTATTGTAACGAGTGTTCTATACGAAAAGAAGAAATCAAGGATGACTGAAACGATTGGTACGAGAACCTCCTTGGCGATAATTGGAGCAGGGATTTTCAAGAGAATTCAGTTGTAGAAGGAATTAAAGGTTCGGTCAAGAGAATCGAATCGATTCCTTTCCCGGTTGAATCTCGTTTTAGATACACTTTCTCTGCACAAACGCGTTGCTCCCCGGTGAGATTATAAAATAAAACAGTCCAACGCGAATCTTAGAAAAAGACGAGCAGACCATTCTCTTGCTCGCTTCAGCGTTTCTCAACCTTTCTTAAGTTCCCACCCGCTATTACAGCAATCGGATAATCCACAACAAACTTATATTTGCGTTGCACAATTCATTTAACAACTTCTGCGCTGCAAAGTTAATAAATGTTGGTGCTTGAATTCGCTCATAGCTCTCAATCTCACTTACAAAAAACGTGAAAATAGTGCAAGTTTTGAGTAATTTAAATTCCATGACCAAAGACTATAATTTAAATTTAACGTATCGCTAATATTTGAAAAAGTCTTTCAATAAATTGCACGACCTCTTTGAAGGTCGCCACCCACAGATTGGAAACCCAGTTTCTAGCTATTTGAGCGCGTACGAGCGTCTCTTTTTCGATTCCTCGTCCTCCTTCCATGTCGGAGACGACGAAATCTCGCGTTTTCTCTCGGCGACAGGTCGAACTCGGCTGTTCTAGTTGGAAGTTCCATTACGTCTCGGGCGGAATAAGGCGGAGCAAAAAAAAAAGAAAGAAAAAGAAAGAAAGAAAAAAACGAAGAGAAAAAGGGAAGCAGGTGTACAGAGGGTAGGAACAGGACGTGTATATTCGTGCTCGCGACTAGAAAGAGCATCTTCTTCGAGGGGGTCGACTCTTCGCGCCTGTTCGCGGTCGATGTTCTTGTCTAACCGTTCCGTTTCCTTGCCTCGAGTGCCATTCCCCGTGTTGTTGACTTAGTTAAGAAACGAATCTCGAGCTGGCGTCGCTGGCGAGTTTCTTAAGGGGCAACACGGTTGCTGAGTTTAATTCGACGCGACACGATTTTCTTCCAGACGAGACTCGCACTTCGTTTCGAGTACCGGAAACCGAATGCTACTTTTATATTTTAAAAGATGCTTCGTACACTAGACATTAGCAAAGTTGGTATAAAAGTACAGCTTTTTATGATTGGAAAGTTCTTTCTATCCTCAAGTAGGATAAATTGGAATGATATCGTCTATATATAAGATGGACTATGTGTATAACTTTTAAAATACTGTTTGGATGTTACGATTACCAGCTTATTAGATTGTCCGAAAAGTGTCTTTCTTTTACAGACCCGACTTTTACAACAACGCATCTTTATACAAAAGATGAAACCTGATCTGTCGAACGTTGTGATCTATTTCCTTATAAAACGAAAGGAACTTTTCGGACGACCTAATACTCAATTCTATCGTTAGTCATAAAAGTATCCGGTTACTAAAAATTCTATGTTATTGTCAATTGTAAATTCCGTATTGCTGTTATTCTCGCTATTGTCAAATTTAAATAGTATCGTTAAACTGTATAAATGACCATGTACTTGTGAACAAAAATATAATAAACAAACGTTTGGTAATAAGGGAATATTCTTCTTAATCGTACGGTAGAAATGGCTTAACGTAAAAGTAACATTCTGGACTTGATACCATGTAAAGGTGACGAGGTGCAGATTTCCCGGGACCAGGATGGAAACGTGTTACCACTGTAGATCGATGAGAGGGAGAAGAGCCGCCATGAAGCACGGAAGAGTCGAACGTGGAACGCATGGATGGCTCGGGGTGCGAACAACAGTCGGAAACCAGATGGAAAGGCAGAAATGAGCAGGGCGGAGTGTAACACCGGTACCTTTTATTAGCAATATCCTACGGATCGATAAGCATAAAATTCATAACGGCATTTCCCGCCAACATAACGCCGATCCTACGATATTTCCCTCCGGTACTGCGTACCGATAGGTCGTCCCGTTGTCCCTGCTTTATTTTCTCCTTCATCCGCTTTATTTCCCTTTCTTTACGCGATATTACGTATTACGGTCCATAACTGCGACGCGTCTGTCATTTCGTTCATGAATTATTTTCAAGAGCATATTAGGGACAACGTGTTATAGTTAATTTCGCAACAGCTGTTCTTGTGACAAAAATGGCCAGCACGGTTAGTCTCGCACTCGGTTCTATGCATTTCTTCGCTTTAACGACTTTATCATTTAATTAGAAATAAATTTAGTGAAATTAAAGTGCTTGTAATAAGAATTGTCATTGTTTACGCTCGTCTTCTTTCGAAAAAGTAAAGGAATGGTATCTAGTATCGAAAGAATCGATAAACCTTCATCGAGGGAAGGACGTCATCAACAGGAAGACCCCTAAAAGCTTTCAGACGTCTATGGACCCAAAGCGAGATCGATCCCTTCGTCATTTTTTCATGCTGTTCGCAGCTTGCCGATATTTTGATTTACTCGCTTTCGAAAGCATGTGTGGGGAAAATCTCGACTTACGCAAACCCTTACGAAACCCTTCCCGTGTTTGTCGCTTTTACGGGATACGGCCACGATGTCTCCAATCATGGTGGGCCAACGAGGAACGAATCCAGGAAGCTGTCTCGTCGACCAGGCTTCCGGGACTTTGCGAAGGCTCAACGAGAACTTCCGTAAGCTTTGCTGGATCGATAAAGAGTTTCCATCGTTCGAAAATGAAAAAGGCGAATGATACACACGATCGAGCGTCTCTGAGAATTTCCCCCTACATCTACAATTTTTCGTGATTTGATGAATTTGTTTTTATAAACTCTCGTCTATACATGTAAGGATACTTGAATTTTTTTGCACAATAATTTACTAGCTGATGAGTTTATTAATAACGATTAATAATCTGAATAATATCAAAAGTGGATTTACGAGTGATAAGTCTATGATGCAGAATTCTATTGCACAAACATTTTATATCAAACGAAATAGTTAGCATAGTTCGTAAGACGCATTCGTAAATTTTTGTTTCGTTAAGGAAATGTTAATTAAATCTGAATAACGAAACAATGCGTTTTATAATAACGAAACGCTATCGTCCATTTTCATTACGTTTGCTTCATAACTTACAACGACCAACCGCTTATTGTCGTAAAAGTAAAGAAAGAAAACAGTAATGTTGACGTTACTGAGATCGAATTAATAATTCAACGTGTAGATGAGGGGAAACCAAAGATAAAAAGAGACGATAGAAACGGAAAAAGAAGGACGAAGCGTAATCGAACGCGATAAAAAATAAACGAGCTCGCACTTCGATCGCAGCAGTCGGCCTGAATTATGAAATCTGAGAAGGGAGCGGGGATGAAAGGGAGTAGGAGCTTACGTACTTTTACGATGCATGAAAATACCATGAAGCTGCTACTGACATTGCCAGAAAATGTTCCCAGCTGCGGGAGTAAAGAGGGATAGGACTTTAGGAGGCGCAGAGTCCACAAGCAAAAAAAAAAAAGAGAGAGAAAAAGATAACACCGATGGAAAAACTCGGAGGTAAAATTTTCGTAGAGAAGGTGACAGGAATGAATCCGAAGTCGATTTTTCCCGGTAACCTCGACGAAGCCCGAGCAGAATTCAAATCCACCGAAATGGTCCGACTCTACTCTTCGAGCAGCTTCCACCGAACGGAATTCTAATCCAGCCAATGGTTCGTTTTTCTTCGAGGACTACCAATAATCCCATCCAGTGGAATTCAAATCCACCTTTCTTTCGGGAAACCAGCGGACTACCTGGCGAATTTCGACCTTCTTTCATAGTCGTTTGTCCTTGATCGCGTGTCATTCGCCAGTATCTCCAATTTGGTCAAAGAAATTGTTTGATTAAAAAGAGACCACTATTTTTGCAGATTATTATTGTGAAAACGGGAATTGAATATCGAATATGACTGATAGAATATTTCTCTTTCTCTTCGTTTTTAAATATAATTTATCCATTTTATATTTAATGGACAAAAAACTGACAGTGATGCAACAAATCCCGCTGCATCGAAAGATAAAGCATTGGACAGAAGGAAAATTTTGCTAACAAGTCTGATGGCACGTGCCCCAAGCATCGACGTCATCCGAAGCTAAAATTATTCCTTCCGAGTGCTCGTGCTTATGGTCTATTCGTTAAAGGGTCTCTTCGCAACGAGATCTCTCGGCCTATTCTCTCTATCTCTTCGTTCGGGTCTTCATATAACCGAAGACGGAGAAGATAGAGAAGGGACGAGTCGTACTTAAGTGGAGCCTAGAAGAGACGTGGATACCTAACCTGAGCTTATTATACATAAACGAGGTCCTCTTAACCGTGCACTCGACCCAGTGAGCACAACGACGACGACGACGACGACGACGACGACGACGACGACGACGACGAAGACGATGAAGATGATAAGGTCTGTGGACCAGAGGGAAAACTGTTCGTCAGAGTGGAAACGAAATTCGAGTGCGTGGCAGGGCTCACGGATTCGTTAGCCCGGTAAGTTTCTTGCTTCCTTCTTTCACGCGTCCTTGTGAATTCGCGAAACTGTGCAACCGGTGCTAGGTTATAAGTGAATACGCGCGTGTAATTGCTGTGAACTGGGTGAAACGAGGCTAGTATTTCTGAGGGAAGATACTTTCGCAAGGAGATTCAAGGCGTGCGTCTTAATTCGCCTACATAATTGATTACCCTGTAAATGTTATAATAAATACAGTGGCGTGTGAATACATTTAACGGCCATTCTACGTAAGAACTCATCAGGAATGAAAATTACGTATCCTACGTAGAAATTATGAATTGCCAGGTTGCTACAATTTCCCAGCGGCATCAGTACCTGTTGAACCATAAAATTCCATTATAAATAGATCCACAAATCGTATTATAGTAATTGTAACGAACCTACATATTTTTCCAAACTTAAGTGTAATATACTCTGTATTACAATATTATACTACTCAAAATTTTTCTCCAGAGAGTTAAACACGTTCCACCTACACAAATCCACCAAGCCCATTATTATTCTCCTTATTATTATTCTCAAAACCAAACGTTTCTAATTAAGGAGAGCGCATCTAGGCCCAATCAACGCGAACTAGGCGAGACAGCATATTCAATAGGTTTATCGATAGCGGTCTTGGTGGATTCAACTGCGCTGTCTCTTACGACGAAATCTGGCCGACTGTCTCAGGAGATGTCTAGGTTTCCAAGCAAAGGAGAGACTTGGCCACTATACCAAGCGTAGGCTAACGAGAGACGTGGGTTTCCAACGTTATAGTTAAGAGATAATGCTTAATCGATACCGACAAGGAGGGGCGGTATTATCGTCAGTGTGCTATGCGTTGGACAGAGATACGAAGAGAATGGAAGATGCCAGGCTGCGGTAGTGTTGCATCTCCTGATGCATGTAACCAATTTCGAACCGCACGCGCCATAACCATATCTGCACGCAGCCAACTATGCACAGCTCTTGGATCCTCTCTATGTATTAATTCCGCCTGCACATCTGTGCAAAACCTCTCCTTCCCCCTTTCTCTCTCTCTCTCTCTCTCCCTCTCTTTGTTCCTAGAAGGCTTCTCCCGCGACGATCCTCGTAACTTTACATCAACAACACCAGTGTACGCGGTACTTTACGCTACCAACATGGCTCCCGTATCCCTCGAGGTTGCGGCCAACGACTACGGTCCCGTTGATCTTAGCCTCGTGGAAATCGCCGTGATTCTTGCTGCGAGATCTTTGGAGCTACCCGTGATCTATCGCACGGCTAGAAACACAGGCTGTTGCGATAACGTTTCGTGGATCCTTCAAGGAACAAGTTGTTGCTCTTGACTAATCGTATGGCTGTCTCAAATTACCGGCACCGTTCGTTGTTTTAGACAGTGTTTCACTCGCGAGTCTCGCGAATCTTCGGTCGTTTAGTCCTCCTAATCGACCGATATCGAGGAACGTTCGAACGAGCAACGCAACAATAAAAATTCTGATTCGACGACATATTTGTGATTCTGCTGGTTTCGCTCGCGCTATTGGTACGTATTTACTCGTTAATTGGCACCCTACTCTTATTACTACTTCAAGTTTCCGAGTATAAACCGTTTTCCAGCATTGCAGCTAGCTTTTTCAGGAGATCCAATAACACGTTGAAACTGTAATATTGTGGTAATTGGTTACCCTATATGCTAACCCTATATGTGTTTTCATCACGAAACGGTAATCGCTAAACTGTGGATGTTGGCGGAATATTTGAGTATGAGTTTGCATAAATATCCTATAGCGAACAATTGAAAAGATCTTCTTTTGATTTTCTAAACATAGACGACATATTCTGAAATGCGATCGTCTGAACGAATAACAAAAATACGTGCATTTTAAAAATTTTATCGATAGAATATGATCGTCGAACCGATCATAATCTGCGTCCATTCCATCGATCTCTTTTCCAGACTCGAACGACAGATACAATATACTTGGGAATTCTTCCTAGTATCCTCGGAACATTACGTAGCCACAATGGCTATCGCAATAGCTGTTAACCCGGACGTTAGCGAATATATCAAGTACGATACTGTACGATGGCGCGGACACTATTAACCCTAGTGTATCTAGTGCATTTTGGATAAGTTAAGTTCGCAAGTACCTCGTAACCGGACAAATAACGCGTCGTTAAACAGTAAAGGTGCGAGCTAGTCGAGGTTTAGCAAAACGCTATTACGACCAGAGCCATTTGTATAAATTTCCTCGGAAGATAGAATTTACCGAATCGTTGTAATAATTTCGTTTATTTTCTGCTCCTCCCCCCGACCCTCCTTCTCGATTTCTCTTTTATATTTTTCGCGGTTCGTTTATTTCCTGTTTTTCTTCTCTTTTTTATTTTCCTTTTATCATATGCCTTCACCGACTAGCCGAATTTAAACCTACGTTCTACTCGACTATTCTCGCAGTCTAACGACTTTCTCAACGACCCTCTGCGCGGAACTCCATGGTGCCCTCTTCAACCAGCATCCCACGCGTGCTTCTTCACCCCTGTCGGTGAAATAGTTCGACGTCGGCGTCGTGTTCCACGAATAGTGTACTGTACGCTAACTAGACGACTGTCGTCGAGAGAACTTTGAATTAGCTCGCTATTAGGCGGCTTGGCCCTCGCGGATCGTCTGGGCCAATTAGCTGCTCGGCCATCTAGTCGAAATAGCGCATCTCGTTCCGTTTATTCTAGTTTATTTTTAATGCATTTGTGGTTGGTAGTTTTACGACGAATCTTAAGGCAAAAGTCCTTCGTTACGACTCCTCGTCTATAACTGCGATTTTATTCGCGTTCAGGATTAATTCGCGAAAAGCGATCGCTGTAAAAAAGCGAAGATGGCGATAAAAGAGGGAAGACTTCCGATGAAAAGAGAAGAAATTAGTGGAAGCCACGGGATTTCAGCTCACGACCTCTCTCATTGGTCGTTCGCTTCGTCGCATCCTCGAGCAGGTTGCAGTGGCACTCTCGGCCAACCACAAACGCGTGCCCGGCTGTAAAATTATAATAAATATCCAGCCGAAAACGAGCGGTGGTCGTTTATAGGAGAAGTTATCTAATAAAACGGGAAACGGTAGCCACGACGCGGAGGGAAGCGGAACGCGTCATTGCCGTGGTAATTCGCTCACAATTTTGGTCACGTTGCTATGGTATAGTACACGGTGAATTTACGGTCGTGTGACCCCTGTATAATTTTCCAGCGATCCGCGTCGATCCGTTGATTGCCGAGTTTACCATTTATCGTTTATCGTTTCGCCAAGTTTATCCCTGGAAAGTCGGTTAGGATTTCGCGAAATTGCGGTCAATTTTGATGCCACACTCGAAGAAAGTAGAAACTGAGAAATAGTCGACAGAGGAAGAGAATCGTCGTTTCCGGGCAACGATTGTGGAACGATGAAAGGAGTAAAAATGCTATGGAGTAATACGCGGTGGCGAATTCCGCAGATACTTGGGTAACGTTCTCGCATTTTTCCGGTTATCGTAAAAAATTTACTTAGAAAAAAATTTACGTAGAACGTGCGAGACAGGAGGAAGTTACTCTAATAGAAATATTTCTCGGTTTCATTAGTTACTCGTCCGATAATATCGAGTGGCGGTCGTTTAGCATTTTAGCGATAATATTTGAAACTGATTAACGGTTCTATTGAGGTTTTATATATCTCGGAATAGAGAGAGAGCAAATCCGTGGATCGATGTATTATAGAAATTCTTTATTCAGAAATGTTAGAAATTAGCATTTCCAATGGTTTCTATTATATATGATAATGTATTGATAAATGAATTTATTACAGTGGATTAAACAGAAAACGATGATTATTTAACCTGAACTTAATACAATAATGTGATATGACCACTCTCGATTAACGACTCTTAACTCTTCAGTGGCTAACTAAACATCAACTGCTGCGGTGTTGAAATATGTTGAAGTGGTTACCACTTCTAAGAAAACTCTACATTTGGTCTTTTTTAGTTTTCTCAAGCACTGAAGCCATCGACAGCGCGTAGACAAAAGACTGCGACGAAGTCAGGCCATAAACAGTAGACAGGCGACGTTGGCTTCGGGGCTTTCAGTTATTAGGTAACACAGCTAGTGTGCGGATCTGGACCAGCTCAAATTGTATTATTACTTATTACACTTCTATTTAAATATATTTTCTACCTTACAATTTATCCACGTGTTTTCTCTGTTTACACACCGAATAACCTCAACAAAATATATTGAAGCTTTCCTACCCTTTCGACTTGTCGGCATTTGCGCCTTATCGTCGACATTGTCTGTATGTCATCGATCTTTCCGCGGTACTATAATAGAGACCAAAGAAGCCGCTGTAAAGAGAATCGTTGTGCCAAAAACTAAACACCTAGAAAAGTTTTCCTAGAAATTCCTAGAACTTCAACAAGTTCGACAAATTGTCTTCAATTCTACAGATTCTATTCAGTTTTGACGCATCACGGACAAGGTTTGAAATAAGAAATTTATGTTTTTATGTATTTGCTTTTCGTCGTACATTTTCCACGTTCACATATCGTTAACACAAATCGACCAAAGTGTCCACGTGCTTACTGGTGACGTTAGGTGATTAAATTCAGTGCACGCTAACAAAACGTTGGAAGATTTTACGCTGGTCGATCAAGATATTCCAAGGAGCCCGAAAATATCAAGCCGTGCCTAGTTTTAGTGCGAGATACACGAATAGTCGCGAGATCACTTTACGCGAAATAACCTTTCTGCGGACGAGGGATCGACCCAGATTCCCCTTATCTTGGAATTCGTCATCGTCTTGGAATATTGCGGTTGGCAATTAAGATATTCCAAGGTGGCGTGAAAAACGAAGACGCTTTAACTCGCTAAGATATAAAAAAAGAAAAAATGAAAACCAGGGCGATTAATCCTTTGCTGCAGCGTTGACCCAGATTCTTCTTTCATATCTAAACGCCTTGAGCATCTAATTAATTCCGCCAATTTTCAGGCAGCTTAAAAAAGACAGCAACACGATCTACCTCTATTCGATTAAGGGATTAAAGGAAGCCTTGAAAGAATACGCGGCGTTCTTTGCACGTCCATTGACCGCGCGTAAAGAAATAAAAAATAAAAACACAGAGCCGAATAGACAGAGCGGAGCTGAATGGTAGCGTTGATGCAACGTTTAATTGACAAACTGGGACGGTATGGTCAAAGACGAACTCTTCTGCTCTAGAGCTGTATATCCATAATTGGAAGAGCTTCATCGAACGTTTCGTTTTGAGAGGGCGCTTTTGACCCAAGATATACACAAGAAACAGCTACCTGAGAAAAGGGGCACTGGAACCTTTAAAGGGTTACTGGTGCATTAACTGCCTTTGGAACTCATCTCGACGACGACGTTGTGTACCGTTCGCATTATCCATCGAGACGAGGACGACATCGACGACACAGGAGGAGAAGGACGGGACGTCACGTAAGCCGATTTACTCGCGCAAATCAGAGACGATACTCGGTCGAGTTTCGTCCGCTCGAGATTCTCCCAGCTGGAATGTTCCTGAATCCCTCTTCGCGCTTTAATTCCCATTTTTTCAATTAACAGTAAAACGTAAAGAAACCGGATTCCCTCCGAGCATTTGTCTGGAAATTAATTTATTCTGCTCAGTTTTTACTTTTCTTTGTACGTGCAAGAAATCGATAACGCTGAACTATATGACTATATTTGTGTATCAATTTTAAAAACTGCGATACGCGGGTCCCATACAATTTCTTAATGGAACACGCGACACAGACAGGCTTGACAAATCAAAGAAACGTAGCTTTAGAACCGAGTCGAAGCAACAGGTCCGAAAGGAAATAAAAAATCATTATCAAGAATGATTCGTGCAAGCGCTATTCGAAACTTCGTATCAGAATTCTATGGTTGTTACGGAATATCTAATCTCTGTTTCGTTCAATCTGTCAAACTCCATGAATTTTCCATAAGCCGGAACGCACGTTCGTACGTTATAGTTTCGACGACGGGCGTAATCTCGGGCGTAATAGCAGCGCGAGAAATAACAGAGATGACGAAATTTCATTAGTAGCGACACGCGAATACTTGGAAGATGTGAATTGCGAACCAAGAGACGATGCGTACATTAGCGATAGGATCAAGTTCAACGTGTATTTGCAAGTTTGAATGAAATTCGGCAAGGTTCGCTGCAGGTATATCATATTGATACATAAATTGCTCGCTGTGATTATCTTTGACACTTGTTACTTTTCCAGCAAAAGCCTTGCAACTTTACATACATTTTCAGATTTCTTTCTAATTTTATCAATAATTCCATGACAATCGTCACTCATTGCAGTAACAATACGGAACGTTTCGTCCAATGCGTATACCATATTCGTGAAAAGTTGTCCACAAGCGTTCGCCTACGTACTCGAGCCTATCTCTAGCTTTCATCGATATCGCGATCGATTATCGTGCTCCATACGGGGTAGAGCGCGAGCAACAACTGGAAACAGAACGGAGAAGGCATTAACGTCGCGATTTAAGCTACTTAGACGCCCGTGGAAATTCGATGCTGATGAACAGAGTTGCGTTCCTAGCGACAGACTCTGGCTCGTGTTTCCAATTATGGACCGAAGGAAACCATTGCGTTGTTTAAACTCGACTTTGATACTCTTTGTAACTCGAAAGAGCCACGCTGGTTACCCTTTAAACCAGAGAATAAAGGGAATACCTGTGGGGTTTCGTTATTGTGATTATGATATCGAATTCTGGACCGCGTCTACTCCTCTCTATTTGCCTTGCTTGCCGACTCTCTACGCGTATAATGTGTAGGGTGGTCTGCTTGGATGCCAAATCTCCCTTAGGAATTTCGATACGAAACATGTACTGCATATTTAGCATCCTGTTCGATATTTCATATTGCTTCTTCCAATTCGAACATAGTAAAAACGACGGTTCTCATATACAATAGCTTATTATATCGTGATTTTTCATTCGTTTAATCGACTTTTCCGATGATTGAGAATTTACTGGTGTCATACCTAATCTCCTTCTGTCATGGAAACACCCATGGTGTTTGTAGATTTCGGACGTAGTAGTAGCGCGAGAAATAACAAAGATGAGGAAATTTCATTAGTAGCGACAATGGAATGGAGAGAAAAGATAATTTTATAAAAAAATATGCCGCGAAAGAAGAAATGATTTTCAGTTAACATTATATGACCTTGCATGAAACTCTGAATACTTACGTCCCTCAAAACGTCTCAAATTAGGGAAAAGTCGTGCAGTGTACTGACTGGCATACGGTACTGACCAACAAAATTAGTTGTGGAAACGAGCGAATATAACAATTCTGTGTAATATATTTCGGAGCCACGTTGTTTATTCCGTTGTTTTCGTTTTTCTGACAGGTTAGACGAATATGTTGATATTTCGACTGTTAAGAACTATTTTCTAGAAATATTTTATTCCTCGAGTAAGTAAATGATTACTTTCCTACTACTTTTCCTACAGCCCCAGTTCTGCAATTTTCTTCGTATATTACATGCATTATAATCTAAAGCGTTTGCACGTGTTTATCGTCCACTAGCGTCCAGTACTTTTATCGTCCACTGCTAACAATCAGCCGTCGATCAGTGCAGACCAATGTCTTTTATGTGTAAATTTAATCTGTTAGCGATTGAAATTGAATTAGCAGACGTTCATTTAATCTTTTTCCTACCTCTTCTCGTGGCAAAATGTCTGAAATTCTAAAGCAGGGAGGAGGAAAATGGACAGAGGAGAACATGAATGCGGCTTTGAAGCTATTCCTCGAAGATAAAATGACCCAGAGACAGACTTTGAATGAGACCGTGGCTGCTCAGGCTTTCAATGTTCCAAAAAGGACGAATGTGAAGGCTTGGCACACACCGAATGCACACAGACCATGAAAATATCAATTATTTTGCTTGTGATATATGTAAAAATAAAATTTGGACAAAAATGTGTATCCTAACGTCCAACTGTCTTTTTTTAAATATTATTAATTATTCAGACCGAAAAATCTATTAATTAGGTCGGCACTACAAATTACAATATTTTTACTCTTGCAAATTATCAATTCTTATTATCGAATTTCACAAAATTAATTTCCCTCTTCTTGTTAACTTTCATTCGTACTACAAACCCGTTTATTACAATTTTGATTTTTCTCGACTCTGGCCCAAGAATAACAAAAAATCCTATTCTCTCTCTCTCTCTCTCTCTCTTCTACTTGTCTGGTTTCTCGAAACATGTAAACTTCAATTTCTAACCATTTTTATCATCTCGCTATTCTACTATTTGTATCATCTTTCCCACACCCAGATGTTTTCAAGGGACTATGAAATCTTCAAAGGACGTGACGCCAGTCACCGACAGAATATTCGCAGGTTCGTTTATGCCGGTAGTAACTTAATCAACTCTCACGGTCGTGTAACTCCATCAAAAATGCACCCTTCCAGGAAACCCTTTGGCGCGTGGCGCTCGGGTGTCGATATACAAATTTCGAGGATGAATTCGTCGTAATGAGAGCATCGTTCCTTGCATATTTTACGGGTGGAAAAGCATCGTGAGCCATAGCTACGATGCAAGCAAGATAGACATAGCGGGCAGCCGCGTGATGTGATGAGAGAGGAATTCGCGAAGGGTGAAGTGACTCGGGGGATGCTGGCATGCCTCTGTACATAAATACAGAGTAGCGCGATACCTATCAACAATTCATCGCTATTATTACAGCCTCTCTAACGACACTCGGTGCAACGACTACGAAGTTCCTCTTGCCACTTGGGAGAAACAGAAAGAGGGAGGGAGGAACAAAGGGAAAACACGTGACAGCTGCTACCACCGGAGAAGAGATCTACTCGATGAACGGCGTACGAGATCCAGCAGCAACCATCGCCGGCCTCTAATCTACATCTTTAATGACATAGTTTATCGCGCAAGTTTCCTCGCAAGTTTTCCAAAGTAACTCGGAAACGAATCCCGTTTTCAAACCCCCGGAGTAAAGGGAGTACATTTGACCCTTCTATTATTTACGCCACGGATGGTAGGCAAATCTGTGCGAGTCTCTTTTTAGGGTTGAAAACCAGCCACCCTTTGGAAAGTTCATCCAAAACCGCCCTTTGAAATTCAACAGTCAATGGCGCACACGCTCCTCGCAGGAATTATACGTTATATTCCCTCTGAAATTGAAGGGTTCAGCAAGCCTTTTCAGTGTAGTACACGAACTTCCCGAGTATGGATACATTATGTGTTTCACAGGGAACGATTCACATTTTGAAAATGTGTAGTGGATGAGTAGGAGTTCGCGTATTTGTACGGATCAAGGGAATTGTTAGGGTTTAAATAAATGTTGGTTATGTCGGACACTATTATTTAGTTGACGAAAAGAAATTAGAAAATAAAAACGACTACACCTGATTAAGATGAAAAATTATTTCTCATGGAACGTTGAACCTGGGCCATCATACCGAAGAAGGAATATATCGAAGATACTAATTTTATTATTACCGTTTTATATACTTATTAAATATATATTTATTTTACTCTAATCTACCTTTCTCCCAGTAAAGGGTTTTGTCACTGCATCGCTGTAATTTTTAATGTTCGCGATCCGCAAATTACACGAATTAACAACGAAACTGGGACTGGTACAAATACGAGAGATTAACACTTTAAATTGCAACAGATAATATCGAACGCGCCATGCTTCTTACGATAATCCCTTCCGGGGTATTTGTATTCGAATGTTTATTCCACGAGCCGGCATTTTCGACCACGCAATTACGCGCCGCAAATTTAATTTAATTAAATCTGTAATTTACGCGTCGACGATTAATACGTAGCCACGAAACGATTCCCCGACTTACATAGGAGCTTTCATTCCCGATCGAAATTTATCGTACCATCCTCCCCTCTCCGGTAAGTTTGCCATTTAATTATTTACATCAACTCAATATATACGATAAAACAAGATCAACGCCGTCATCGCGATATTCAAACGTACATTTCCTTATTTTAAAATAAACTCTTCGGTCTTTCATGTTATTACCAAAAGAAAAGAAAAAAAATTAATTAACGTAACCAGCACTGGATGATCCTCGAATGGACAACGAATTTCGCGTAATTAACGAGCCTTCTTTTCGATTCTCAAGTCCGAAATCGATACGGGTTACAAGTGGACGAGGCAAAGCAATTTGGGCATTTTCCCGATCAAACGTAAGCCTCTTAACATCGTTGTACCATTTCCTGCCACTTAGTAGCGACATTAAATTCAACGAACCGATTCACTGAATTTTCTTTCCCTTTTTTCTCTTCTATTTCTTTTTTCCTTCTTTTTTCACATTTCGTCGTTCGTCAACTTGACGATGCCTCGAGTGATATCGATAAGCCGAGTCGAAAGCGAGCGAATAAAAGTCCGATATCGGACACGGATTCCAGTAAAAACGAATCCATCTCGTGGATTTCAACTTCTAATTTATTTAGGTCGCGCTCTCCTACCTTTTTCTCATTGCGCGAAGAGCGTGTTTTTCGAAATCGAATCGATCAGATTCGCACCACTTTCTCCATCATTCAAAGTGCAAGGGATAGAAGAACGACCGACGCGAACGTCGACATTTTACAGTTGGAAACTTCCGATAATTCTGGGACGCGTGGGAGCCGTGGGATAGTTTCCCGAATAAATTCACCGGCAGAAATTTTATCGGCGCTTTTTGGCCCGCATACTAAGACGAAACTCCCGTTAGGTTTTCGAATTATCATGCCCTGAACACCTGCAAACTTTATCCAAATCCTTCTACCTATAAGAGGATGTTTTTAGCCCTGGGCTGTCTATTACTGGGTCGTTTCAGCAGCCAACTTTCCACGAAACGAGAGAACCAGGGGAGAACGTTAAGTACAAGATTCCATTTTGTAATTTTTAACGAAGTAATAATACAGTTTCGTGACATTTCTCAATCGCCTGTAAAGCTTCATTTTATCGGTAAACTAAGAAATCGATCGAGGAAGCGTGACATTAGAGAATTTTTCTTTGTTCTTGTTTTCGAAATTGTTCATTTACTTTAACGTTTGATATTCACCAAAATCACAAATTATACACGTGTAATTTCGTTAATTATTCAATGAAGCAATGCCATAAAAGATAACCGAAAAATTCACCTATCAAAAATAATTCGATCATCTTCGGCTACGAGTCAAAACGTTCGAAAACAAAATAATTTAACCAGACGATTCGTTCAACGCATCCGTTGTATAATACGAAATTCTCGGTATCACCGAGACTTTGACGAATTTTCAACTGTTCATCTTATCCTGCTAACTAGCCGCTAAAGAAACGATCCATTCCAGAGACGAAACACAAAAAGACGAAGAAGAGAGGGACTAACGAGGGACGCCGTTTCCTTCGAGAAAAGAGGGAAGATCGAGGTGACAATTAACGCGAAAATATCGGACTAGCCTCTCTTTGTTTCCGCATTCAAATCGTCGTAGTTATTCAACGGGGATACGATGCCAACGTGGTGATTTCGACTAATGGGCCATGCTCCGGATACAATTTCTAGTGCTTGGCTGACCTGACCTCGCCTCGGTTGAAACACCTTGCCGCATGTCCCTCTAGCGAGACAGAAGCGGACCAGGAACAGATGCGCCATAATTTATGTGCCGTTGCTCGGTGCAATAATATTTTCATGCAAATTCTCCTGTCGGTCCACTGACATCTTCCAAGTCTACACAAGATCCTTGGATATTTAAGTAATTTCTCTGTCGTTGGAAAATGCCCCTCTTACTTCTTAATGTGGTGGAATTAAAATGCTACTTGAAATCGTTACTGTCACCAAACTCGAACAATTATAATTTATCCGTCTTCTTTCTTTTTCTTCTTTCTCCTTCTTTTTTCTTTCAATTTTCCACAAAACGAAATGACTGCTTTAAAACGTTCGACCGAATATGTATCGGAACTTTTGAAAACGATGCAACCAGAATTGTACGAAGAATTGCGAGTTTCTGGTCTTCGAGAAACTCTCGCAATTGTTAGAACGGTCGATTTGTTTCAATTCGACGATCGATTACGGCAAACAAAACGTTCGGTGTGTCAATTTATTCGTACGACGAAGAGACTTTAACTCGCAGACGACGAAGCGGATTATCGAGAGCAACGAGAAGCATAGCGGAACAGAAACGTAGTGGCGACAGAAGCTGATTTGCATGATAGACGTTGCGGCCGGTAATTAGCCAAAATTACTAAGCGGTCTCGACAATCGCGCTCCGACATTCGATTTTAATATCTCCCTGTATCGCGACTTGCTCGGTTCCCGGCCTCGCCTTGGAAAAATGTTTGCCATGCGCGAGTGTAGCTCGTTCAATTCTTATGCAAATGTTCCGTTGCGATCCCATCTGAGAGAGCAATCTTTGTCTCGCACTGTGAATTTCAGCGTGCACACTACGGGAACCGTGCATTAAACTTTTCTCACTCCGGCACTTTCCTCTTTAAATCTTCGATCCCGAAACCGCGGTGCCTTAACAGCTTTCCGATCGATATTCATTTTCAAGTAACACCGACGAACATTACCGCGATGTTTCGTCGCTAGAACATCCTGTCCCGCGAGGAACGTTAATAAACATAACAAGAATGTTAGAACGTAAAGAGTAATAGGAATATTATCGCTGAAACAAAGATATCGTAGAGTGTTTTATTAGAGTCATTCGATGATCCGTTACGTGACTGAACCGCTGGAAGCTATTTTAGAGGCTGGTCTCTGTGTTTATTATTCTCTCTTGCCAGGGTTTCTAGACGATGACGATAATTCGATTAAGGTTGCACCAACAGATTTCATATGTTTATTCAACAGCGGTTTATCGCTGTATCATAGACCGAGGCTTCTTGCAGATATTATTCCTCAACTCTGAGATTCGCGTAGAATAAACACAAGTAAACCGAAGCAAATAAGCTATCAACCCTCCTTCTCTGTAACGCCAACTTCATTGAAAAGTTACGCGCCACTTATCGATATCTTTTAACGCCTCAATTACGAAAATAAAATTTCACTTGAAAATATCGTTTCCGCAAACTTCTATCGCGTTCGTTCGTGCCGAAATAAGAGTAAAAGATTGGAATCTCTTCTCTCATAATCGGACAAAATTTCTGTCGCAGAACCTTTAACGCATTTCACCGTTTCGAATATTTCTCGGAACTACAAACAAATAAACGCTTCGGTCGTAGACCTTAATAACCGTAAACTTAATTCACACGAAATTAGCCGGTTGCTTGACTAATTTCGCACAAGTCTGGACGACACGATGGGGGCCAATCGCTAGAAAGGAGAAAGTTGGACGATAACGTGGGCCACATTCGAGGCACGTAGCGAACAGACTATTTGAGCCACGGGGATCAAACTCGATCCCAGAAGCGTGGGACGATCTTCCTCTGCGAAAGGAAGGCGAAAGAGGCGAGGGACGGAAGGATGGATCCTGGAGAAATTCTCGCACGAGCCGCGAAAACCGGGCCGCTTTATAACGCTACATTAACCGGCAATCTTCTCGCCTGCTGCACCAAGGGGATGGTATCCGTCTTGGCTCTCTCCGGAGCCGAACGACGGGCTACGTCGATAAAACTTTTAATTGCTCTCGCGTCGCCAGCAGAGGAAAAGAGAAGGAAAGTTTCATGGAACGACCCATCATTTGTGAAACTTGTCTTTTCGATCGGCGTGATGCAACCTTTCGTTTCTGAATGAGTTACGCCCAATTAACACGGTTTAAACATTACGTAAATCGACTCAGAATTGGTAATCGTGTTGCGATGAAAATCGAACATTTCTTTATTTAAATAAACAAGAAGATCTTTAATCTCATGTAGAGATATCGCATCTCAACAGTTTATTGTGAAAACTACAGAAGTCCATTGGTCGTCATTGGTCGTCACGCTATCGCGAAAAAAGTCAAAGATCCCCTTTATCGCTGAAAAATTTCTTATTTCGCTATATTCGTATAACGCTGTAGCAAGAGAATGTATTTGTAGCGAGTAAATCGAATGTAATTGATGCGACTCAGCGGCTATGAAAATCGATCGAGTATTATAAAGAGAAAATTGAGAAATTTCTCTTTCTTCGAATAAACACCAAAAATTCCTACCGTCGAGTAGAAATATAACACCGAACGGGCTACTACGAAGAAAAATCTTTTCAACTTGCGTCTATGCGCACCGGAATAACGCTAAGAAAGTTCCAACCGTTTCTCCACCTTGGTCGCGGTCATTCTCTACTTTCCCTCTTCCGTTTCCTATTACTCGCTGGCAATTCGTCTCAAGACGGCGTGCTCGGCCAGCTTTTGAAACAAACGAGGCTGCACCGAGCCCCTGCAGTCAACCATTCAACGAGGCTACCAGTGAAAGTGGTTTTCAGAGGCAGCAGCTCGCAAACACGAGCGCTTGGCTCGTGGAAGTTTTAAAAGAAATATTAAGCAAAAGCCAAGTTGGTCCCGAAGTCGAAGGCAAGGAAGTTGAGTTATCGAACCACTTTGCATAATTTAAGCTTGCCCGCTCTTGCCCTCGCGATTCCTATTCCCCTCTCCCATCCATCGCAATTTCTAGCTTAGCTTTTCCAGGCTTTGTTATTGGTTAATAAGAAGCCGCTGCTCAGACGGCGAAAGATCGTGTTCCGATGTTACAGGTTTGTTCGTCCGCACCTGGCTCCGTCGTCTCGACGCAACCCCTCGCAATTTATTCATGAAATCGTGCGCGGGACTCCGACGAGAAACACGGGCAAACGCCGCCAGGAAAAGTCAGTCGCTTTCCAAGTAACGGCGGAACGTCTCGCGAGGCTTTCCCCTCTTGGTTTTATAGTTTTTCTATTTCCATGCTGTAAATAACGAAATCTCGCTGTTGCGTAAATCGAATAGCAAGGATTAATCTCGAGTCGTGACAGGCGATGTTGCTTCGAATTTTCAAACGCGAAAGGCACTGTAACGGGAGGGAAATGTTGCACGACACACGGGGTTGCAAGAAGCTCGGCTAATCCTCGAGGAGAAACCTCGAAGAGATTTGCGGAGAATGTTAACGACCCTACCGAAACTCGTGCTTGCAAGACTCACAGGAAGATGTTAATCGCGAATTTTAGTGGACCTTCGAGTACGGTCAGTGTACCGGAGCTTGTGCAGGGAAGGGTCTAATTAAAACTCCCCGTTTGACTTAAGATTTTCAGTTGCGTATACAGAAAGGATCCAGGGGTTGGTTTGAAAGGAAAGTGCAATATAGAAGACACAACTGTGAACCTGTTAAGATAAACCTCGTACCTCGAAAATTATCCAATTCTTCTGGGGTAAACTCCTTCGAGTGTTTACAGCGTGAAAAGTAAAGAAAACTTAACTATCGGGTTGTTGGGGATGAAATAGGCGAGTTTTGAAAGAAAGTCCAGTTTCGTGCGATTATGAAATTGATGATTCCATACGAAGATTACAGGGCAACGGTCTAACGAAGGACGCTGTGTTCTTTTAAAACTACACGCAGGAACGTAATAAGAAGCCAATGAAGTAGATATATGGACGAGTCTGGAGGGATCGTGCTTTGCTTACGATCGTACTTTAATTTTACGACTCGTTTACGAACCGTCTGTTGGAAACTGGCTGTACGAAACGATCGGCATCAACATTACAAGCATCGTGTACACCCTCTATCGATTGCACGTAAGTCTAGGTGTTTAACTTTCAAAGTAAATTCTCGATGTAGCGTGTTACGAACCGCTGGTTGGTCGGTACGTGAAAACAGCTTCGGCAAATGGAGCAAGTCCAGCTTTATACTTGTTAGCGGTATCGCCGAAGATTCCAAAGAGTATTTGCAGTTAGGCGACTTACTTTGCTCGTTTGTTTCTATGCGACTCAAACTCGCAAGATCTTTTCGCAAGATCACCAGTCGCGTTTTAAACAAACGTATCGCGCACGGATACGTACAGTGGTGACTCACGAACGCCAGATCTTCTTGACAACAGTCGCGTTTTCAAGAAACGTATCGCACACGGATGAGTACAGTGGCGACTCACACGTGCCAGATCTTTTTGACAACAGTCGCGTTTTCAAGAAACGTATCGCACACGGATGAGATCAGTGGCGACTCACATACGCCAGATCCTTTTGACAATAGTCGCGTTTTCAAGAAACGTATCGCACACGGATACGTACGTGTTTGAACATTTACAACAGAGAACGTCTATGTGTATATTGTGTGAAGTGCGAGTTGAAAGCGATATAGAGTTATACTAGTGCGATTACAGATCTTTTAACACACAGCGATATATAGAATGTTTTCAAATTGGTGATATGTAACCCGAAACATTTGAGGGGAAAAATATTTCTGTAAATACAGTCGATAAATTTTCAAAAATGTACGTACGGATGCATATAGAATGGAATAGTACGTATTCAGAGGCGTATATACGATTTGGACTTTTCCTTTTGAAACAAACTATAATGGTACACGTTTTGCTCGACGGAAGAAACGACACGGTATGAAGTTCGAAGGATAGACGAAATCGGATATGAATAATCCGCGTGACGCGAAGTGCGACATTTTGTTTTTCCTTCCCTGTAAATTTTCGCTCCGATGCCGAAACGCAGCTAGTGTTACGATCGATTCTCGGATTACGTACTTTCGTATTTACTCGACTGTGTTACTGGTTTTCGCGATTAAACGTCGTTTTCCAATGCTTATATATTTTTCTATTTGAATACGCTATTTTTCTCTCCTTTCAACAGCGAACATACAACGCCCTCTCACGTCCAATCATCCCATTCCTCCCTTATCTCTAGGATCTTCCTTTTTGTTTGCTACATAGATTTCCCTCTTTCCTTTCCCTTGCGAGCGACTCGTCCACTTATTCGCCCTTTCTTCTCACATCTCGCAAGTTTTGTAGATTTTGGAAAATAATCTATGCGTGCCATTTCGTTGCAACAGAGAATTTTTCCTCTTCGATTGTGTCATCACAGGCAAACTTTGACTTTCTTCAGCCTCCTAAAATTTTCTTTTTCCCTTCAACGCGTTACCATAGCTTCGAAGCCTCGAGAAACCGATCCTTTAACTAGTAATCTATACATTGGTTCTAATTGGAACTAAGTGATTGCGGATTTTGTCAATACCACCTAGTGACAAAATCCACAATTACTTAGTTGCTAACCCAATATAATCGAAGAACTTCGTGAAATTCTAACCAACACCTTTGTACATTGGTAACTAGTGTAACAAATATCGTCACAGATATAGCCACACCTGAACCCTTATTCTCCCTATTTCGCTCTCGATTTTGTCGCTGTCTCTTCGATAGTTTATGATGTTCTTTTTTCTTTTTTTTACTTATATTATACAAACTGATAGTTGGTACCATTTTATTCGACCTGCTGGTACACGTACACTGCGCTATATATTTTCGCCTGACAACTAGCTTTCCAATTTGCCGAGATTGCCGGGCGAAATGCCGGGGCAAATTGCAATAATTGGCGGCACCGTGCGAACATTGAAACGTAATTTTTATTTCTCTCTCTCTCTCTTTCCCTCTCTGGCAAATTACTTTCCCAGTATGTCCGTGCTCGGAGCACGCCGGTGCCCGGGGAAAACAGAGTGGAAAATTTTTAACGCTGCCCAGTCTGTCTCCCCGTCGATATCAACGAATCGAACCGGTAGCGACGCGGATGGGCAGATAACCTGGTTAATCGCCGATACGAAATTCTATCCGTGTGCCGCTAAATCGTCGCTGAGAGTCTACTTTGCGTCATCGTGAATGATTATATACCTTGCGAGTTATACACGAACACAGAGAAGCAAGCGCGTGTAAAAATTTGCCAAGAAATTGGCTAGAAATGGAAACTCTTAGGAAACTGTTACGCGTTGAATCGACTTTAAACGAGGAAAGACATTCGAGAGCAGCGACAAGACATTCTAAAGCGAACGAAGCCTATAACGGTAATGGAAGAGCACGCCGGATGAAACGAGTAAAACGGTAGAACCATCAAATGGTCGAACGGAGAAAGGTATTTGAATAATTTCACAGGAAATTAGCGTTTGACACCGGTTGCTCTTTCACCTTTGAACCATGCCGGGCGTACCAGAAATTCACAAACGGATTCGGATTTACGGGCAAAGTGCGGCAAATTCTATAAAATCATGGGGCATCTACGAAATTACACATTCCATGGGATATGCTGACGCGAAACCGGATACCCTTGAACGTTCCTCCGCGACGTTCCTTCTCCGATACCCTCACTCTGTGATTTCAGCGACATTCGAGGCTCTGTGATCAGCATCTTCTTTATTTTCAAATGTTTTACGAAACATCCAAAAATTACGTAACAAGGAGCATGATAAAAAGCGAAAGAACCACAGACACTGTTCGGACCTGAAAGAAACGTTGGGAATCAATTATGCGAAACCCCGTATAGTCGTCGATCGATCGTTTTATGACAAATTCATATATTTTGTACGAATAGAAAATTCCAAGCGATCAATCGATGTTTCCCTAACAATCTGAACCACCGATTGCCACGTTCTGTACACCGTCAGATGTCCAATACTCACGAAGAGCAGTGTACGAACGAGCGTAACGTATCACGCAACACAATTTCTCCATCTCCTTCTCGACTTTTATTCCGCGAATCCACCCGGAAGCAACCGCACTCTCGCTCCCCTGTATCATCAACGATTATTTTCCATCGCCTAGTTCCATCTTCCTTCGCTTTCATTTACGATTACTCTCGCCGTACCCGTGCTGAAATCGCGTGAAGAACGTTCTATAGTCGAACAAATCACGCGTAGTTCAGGAGAGACAAAAGGAGAAAAAGAAAAGGACCAATAAGAAGGCGAGACGAAAGCGCGGCAAATAAATTGAACAGAAAAGGAAGGTGAGACGCGCGCATAAGGAAAGAGGGTAAATAAGTGGCGGGGGTGGATAGAAGGAGACATCAAGGAGGAGATAAAACGAACAGAGGGGTGCAGCCAGTGCACGACAATGCGTAGTCGAAGCGGTGAGCTTGAGGGTTCGCGTTTATTAAATCAACAAAAGCCCCACGGGGGATGGTTTTCAGACGCGAGCAGTACATCCGCTACAGAAAGCTTTCCGTCGTACTCGCCTCCTACTCTTTATCTCTCTATTTATTTATCTGCCTCTATCCTGCCACTCCAGCTCACCGCCCATTGCGGCTTGTAGGTTGCCTGTACTCGCGATAATGACACCAGGGGAAAGTCCATATTCAAGGGAGATACATGCAGAGGGTGGTTTTGTTTCGCAGAACATCGCGTAGTAGGTAAAACGCGACTAATTTTAAAGCAAATCGACGGAGCTACACGGATCAAACTACAAATTAGACGGAACGCTGATCGTCTTTGAGAGATTTGCAAGTTGTTCGTTCCCGGCTTTGTCCAGTTTTATCTGTTGTGTGAATATGCCGAATTCTCGTTGGTACACGAGTCTCTCTCTCTCTCCGTAGCCTTTTAAAGATCTACGATCTACGATATCTGTCTACGACAGATGTTCTAAGCTCATCGTTTCGCATGCTCAAAGTGAAACGTCTGTTCCGACTCCGCGATTCTGAAAAATCTATGGATCGAGAGGTATCGACGAATCAATCGTTCGTACCGTAGCGCACTTTGGTCTTTGAAATCTAGGATCATCTCTTTACGTGTATTTATACTAATTTCCTTGAAAATTTTGTTATTGATTGAATGTTTATAAGACTGACTTCGATAGTAATGTTCTTTGTTTCAAGAAATATTTGGTTAAAGAATTTTGTTAAGTAATAACATTCGGAGTTGAATTTTTGTTCGATTTTTGGAATCTATGGAATTAATACATTGAATTTCCTACTAATTTTGTTGCCAATTCGTTTCAGATTTCCACATGCTACACTTCGGATTTCAATGGTAATTTTCTTCATCCGATTGTAAGTAGAATCTTGATTACACGATTCTCTAAAGTAATACAATTCTAAAGCCATCTCCTCTTCTTTTAAATTATTCGAATCTATGAGACGTATAACGGCGCCACATTTTTTCGTCAGTAGTATATTTTTCTGCGAAATGTCAGAGATCACGGAAACAGTGAAATTCCGTCAATGAAGCAATTAGAAAAAATAACGAGCATTTTGCGTCTAGTGCAACCGCTTCGCGCAGCCGCAAATTATTCGTGGCGTCGTCGATGAATCGTCCCGAATGTGTTTACACCGCGCAATCAAAGCGAATCGATAGAGCTCGTGCGCGTAAACAAATTTCAATTTCAATTCCGCGCGACATTCTTGGAGGAAACGCGACACGCGTGCCGTGATCGAATTCGACGTTCTAAAACACAGCTTTTTGATTAAAATCGATCGGCTGGAGAGTCACACGACCTATACAGTAAGAAAGGGTTAATTAAGCGAGTAAAACATTTGAGTTTTTACTCAACGCTATTAGGCCAAGAAGGGATTGATTAAAATTAAGTTTCGATACTTTGACTTTGGTCTTTGAAATAAACGCGACGAGAAGTTGGTCTTGGCTCGTAGAATTTCTCTCGTTATTATCGCCAAAGGAAACAAACGAGGCGTTGCAAACGGGAAAGCGGACACGACGTAAACGACGTGGATCGAGATGGTCTAAAAAGATGAATCGACCGCAAAGCGAGCCGATCGGGACAAGAAGACCGGGGCTTAATGCGTCTGACGTTCGAGGAGACTCGTTAAGACGGATGGAACGAGCCAGATGGGATCCTTATTATCGGCTAAAAATATTGGAACGCCTTTATTGCGCAGTCACCTTGCGTTATTATCGTTTCAACCTATTATGCTCTGAATTATTTTATTCTATACTACCATCTTTATTCTAAATCCTTCAAAACTGCATGTATATGTTATACGTAGATATTTTTCATAATTAGTATAACGCAACAAACGAATTTAAGTTAAGACAAACAACGTTTACAAACGAGTTTTAACACTAGAACCACCGATAGTTAACACAAAGCTATTTCTACCAAAACCAGTGAAAATGACTGGTCTTTAAAAAATACGTAATAATAGAATATTTTTATATTTATTGATTTATTGCTTTCTTATAGAAGGAATTCCATGTTATGTAGTACATTTTTGGTATTATTAATCCATCTGGGATCATGATCGCTAAACGAGGGTTGACACATTTATAAAATTGTAGAACCAGTCATTTTGATTGGTGTGGTATATTTAGTGTTAGTATCTAGCGATCTAGCGATCGATCCGGAATTTTCCTGATAACTGATATCGTCATATTGAATGATACGCGGTAAAAATTTTAAAAACGTGTGGCAAGTTGTAGAAAACGAGAGAACTGATTAATTGGGGTTCGATAAACAGATTGCAGGACCCTTTTACACTTTGATAAGTACCAGTCATTTGATATAAGTAGCCTTAATATAAAATTATTTTGAACTAGAATACATAAAAAACAAAATAAAATTCATTATATTATTCTTTTGGCTATCGTTGCGAAAATCATTAATCATTTCGGGGAAAAAATATAACATGAAGTAATGAAGAGAAATTTCGGGACATAAAGATAATTCTTTTATCAAAAGATTCCAAAGAATCTAAATTAAATGTCAAAATTACATTGGTACGTTTCAAGCAAACTTCGCTCTTCGCTTCATATACGAAGAAACGCTTGTCGCGGCGAAGAAATCAACGCGAGGCTGGTTGCTCGATTAAAGAAATCAGCGATGCTTGTTAACCAGGGCGAAGAAGAAGGAGGAAGCGGGAGCAACAGAAAGTGTAAGAAGAAGTGGACAACAAGCGGCGCGCAATTACGAAACAGCTAGATGCTCCGGAAAGATGTAGCGCTTTGATACGAGCCGACGACGAGAGGAACGCTGCTATTCATATTACCTGGAATTTCAATTCCAAGGACCCTGCACGCTTCGCTTTAATTAACTACGAGGCCTAATAAACGTGTGCACGGCCGGTTGCGTTGGAAGACCAAGGTTTTTCATTCGCCAGTCGACCAACGCACTAGAAACGCAAGAGGACAGCAGGGACGAGTCGTGACATCGCGAGAAAAGGAACGAATCGCGAAGAATACCAGGGCGACGGGCAAAGAACCCTTTTCGAAAGCTCTTTTTGCTTTTTGCATCGCGATACGAGACACGTGAGAATTTCACTAAAGGAAAAAGGATGCTCGAGGAATCATTCCATCGACACTGAAAACACGGAGCTCGAGAAGAACCGGAGACTTGTAGTTCCGTGGAAGGATCGCACTTTGACCTCCACGTGCCGCAAAAATATCAGTTTTATTCCGAAAATCGTGCCTTTAGTAAGAAAATTCTTCGAACAAAAACCCATTATCTTTTTTTTTATAAAATAAAAATATTAAGTAGCATCGTTAATTTTGGAATAGAAGACGAGTTCGGTATTGTTATAACGTGCGTCGTTTCAATTATCTGATACAAAATTAATATAACTTGTTTTTGAACTGTGATCTAGAACATCATCGCTGATACGTAACACAACGATACAAATATGTTTCTACGTAATCGGTTTTGTCAAATCCAGCCGCAATATCGTGGTGACTAATTCGTGGGCCACCCTGTATACGATTACGACCAGAGATGTATCTACTCATAGAAACAGGAAGAGGGTCGTGGAATGTCGTGGACTAAAAATTGCCCGGTGATGTTTTTCCCGCCCACGGCACTTGTCACGCGTTTAGTACTTTCGATTCTCGAGTAGAAGAGCTCGAGACCGACTACAGAACGCGCACAACTATAATATATCTCGCCGCGTAGTATTCTCCAATTGCAAGTAGACACCTTGTCGGACAGTCCTTACTATAAACTAAAAAGCAATTATTCCAACGACCCGCGAAAACGATCAATTTTCTCGATAGAAAATAGGAAGAAAAACGGCTATAATACAGCTCGTCTCGAATTGTTAGTAGAATCGGATGCTACCTTGGCAGACAGTCTGTATCGTATATCGAGAAACAATTAGTCTAACTATCTATGAGCATGATCAATTAAAAGAAGCAGCAACAATAACACCTGGTCGTGGAGTATTCTCCAACTGTAAGTAGAATCGGACGACACCATTCGTCACACAGTTTTTACCATATATCGAAAAACAATTATTCTAACGATCTACGGGCGTGATCAATTTTGTCGATAAAGGAAAGTAAGGCTAAAAAAAAAAAAAGAGAAAGAACAGGCCGGTTCGTTAGATCGAAATATTTTACACAGGCGAGAAAAACGAGGGTCTCGGTGAAAATTAAACGGGAGAGACGAGCGCGCAACACACGGATATATCAGCGTCGCGAAACGCGCCGCTAAGTGCATCATTTTTTCCCGATTCTGTTGCTTTTCAGCGTCGATTCGAGCGCAGCTGGTACACGAGAAAGGAGAGACGAGGAAACGGGAGCAAAACGAGAAGCCCGACTCTCTCGGTTCAGGCTAAAAATACCTCTCCTCTTTACCTACGGCTCCTTCGCTCTCGGGCACACCCTGAGTCTCTCTCGTTCTTTCTATGTGTCTCTTTCCACTGACTCGCTACTCGACTCTTCGCTCTATCCACCCGTCTCTGTCCTTCCGCTTCGCGCTAGCTCCAAACCGTCGCTCCCCGGCTATAAATAAAAAAAAAAAAAAAAAAATAACGAGAACACCGTGCGCGCTGCGGGTGTCTCGAGAGAAGAATAATTAGAAGCGGCCCTTGGTGCGTCCACAGAAGAGAAAACTCCTCGGTCTAAAGCGTTCTCCCTCCTCTCCTTAGCCTCTGTATTTTCTTCTCTACGTTCTCTTCCATCGTGTGTCTAGATTTTCTCGCGTCGTCAAAGATTTCTTCGATCCGGAAACCCGCGTGAATATGCGATGAGCCTTTTTGCCAGCTAGAATTCAACCACTCGAGAATTCCGCCGCCTGGCGTGTGCAGCGGATTAACGAGACAACGATTTTTGGATTTTCCTGCATATGACTCTGACTGGCTGATGGAAAATGGAGTAGGTATTGCGCGAATGCTAAGTTGTAAAAGATTGACGCGGAAAATGTAAAATAAATGTGATCTAATAACGATCTGGTAACAAGAGCGATTTAGAAAACAAAGATTCTCTCGCGTCTGCAATGTCTGGAATGAAATTATTTCTTCCAAGCTGATAGCTATCGATCGAACACACCCCGATAAAAGAATCCAACGATCTCTCGATTAAATAAACGCTAACCACGGAAACGCTAGATCGGAGGGATGTTTTATTAATTTCTGTACAGAGGAACTTGGGCGTTCGCGACTCGCGTATTTCTGGCAACGACAATTTCCTGAATTCGCTTCGACGAAATATCTCGACTAATGCGAGAGCCGGCCTCTATCTAACCAAGACAATATCCCAAGAAATACAGCAATAGTCTACGTGACTGTCGATATTTCCAACCCGATCGCTACATTACAGACACGCGGTAACGTTCTTATCATTTCCACCTCAACCAGCGTGAAGATACCACCGTCGTACGGAAGGACACATTCTTCCGCGATAGAAGACAAAGGAAAAAACAAATAAAATTGCAGGGAATACAAACGAGAAGTTGGGACACGTTAAAACCAATCGAAGAAAACGAGGAGAAGAAAAAGAAAGATTAGGAATGGAAAAATCGAATTAAATCTAGCAGGCTAGGGATTGCAGGGAGGAAAACAACGCGAACGTCGGTGCCGATTTTACGATTTCTCGGGTAGCAAGGGGGTGAAAGAAAACGAGAGGAGAAAGAAAAGAGCAACCCCCATTGTGGAGGTGGAGTCGAAGGTCGAGAGATGGAACCGACGATCTGGATGCGAATTCCATTCCATTAGTCGCCCGTTAACGATCGAACGTGCCCGTTCGTCTGTATACGCAGGATATATCCTGGAAAGGTTTTCTCGTCGAGTTTCTGCGGAATGCGGAAAGCAGAGAGAGAGAGAGAGAGAGAGAGAACGAGAACCTTCCTTGATAGCTAAAAATGCCCGTCGTACGACGAATCGTCGTAAAGGATTTTCGATTACGTTTTGTAGCCGTGTTCGCAACGACTTCGAGTTTCGTTTCCCTTCCCTTTCTTTTTATCCTTCGCAACCTCTTCGATGTTTATCGCTAGTCGCGTCCTACCGCTAGTACCTTCTATTTTCTCTTCTGTCTGTCCGCAAGGGAAAATGTGACACAGTTCCAGCTTCCTTTCCGGAAGTTTCTTTTAATTGCTTTTGTAATGCCAGGAAACGAAGAGAAAATAGGCCTCGCTTTGATCGTACGCTTGGAGAATGGAGAGACAGTAGTTGTGGACGCTCGTGGTCAGACACGCCGAATCGTAGTTGCAACAATGTAGCGAACGTTGACTGTATACCGTTGAATGCGATTTTATACAGCCAGGATGAAACTAAATCTGGTCGCTCTTCTTCGTGAATAAATTATTAGGCTGAGCGCAAAAAATTGAAGCAGAATTATTAAGCGTGAAGATGTATAATTAATTTGTTGTTTTGTCGGAAACGGAAAGATAAAAATGTGAAATCGATCGACAGCGTGTTCAATATATATTTTATTCTTGCACAAAGAAACAGACAATATCATTTATTATGTTTTTCACTCGTCATCTTCATTTGTAACCAAATATCCGAACGGAAGTACACGTATGTATGAGCATACTTATCAACAGAAAAATTCCTACGCGAGTAACGACCTTCTATTTTTGCCTCACTCTGAAATTCATAATACCCGCCACGCTACGCAAAAGCCGCAGCAATTTTTCAACCCGTTGTACGAGCATCGCAGCGATTCTTAACCGCGTTACACGGCGGTTTAGCCTGCTCGACAACGACGGAGAAGACACGGAGTCAGGCGGTCGAATTTCCGCGTAAAATTGACGAGTCGTCTTAACGAATACAAGCGGCAAATTCGGCGGATGACACGGCAACTTTCCGCGAAACGCTCGTATCCGTTCGAGGGTGGAAATTCGACGAGCTCTAACGATTCACGAGTTCTTTCTGCGAGCGTAAAACAAAATGCCACGCGCATTCGCATTCCCCGCATATCCTCGCTTTTTCTCTTTTCAGTTTTCTTTGCCGCGCTCCTCTCGCTTTCGTGACCCTTGGCTCGCTTCATCCCCCGTATTCCAAACCCTAGACGTTTACCCAGCGTGAATACGAGGACGATCTTTAAAGTGAAATTGAATTTCCCCGAACGCCGCGTGCCTTTCTAATTCGAATTTGACGTTTCCCTTCGCGAACCAACGTGCTTCGCGGATTTATTCGACCCTCGATTTCCTACCCACCCGCCACGCTTACCAAACCACCCTCGATCTCGTTGGATGGTGCGTGGTGGCCACAGCCACGAATCGAAAGTGCGAAACCACGCGCAGTTACGAGGCGCCAGGAAAATTTATAGACCGTCAGGGAGTCACGACACCTGTTCCCGCGCTCGCATTACCATCTGAAATATTCCTCTTGTTTATGGACCGACTACAACGCCCTTCCGCCCCCTGGATCGCGCTACCAACCAACACAAAGACGAGAATTTCTTTCTCGACGGTGGATTGTGTCGCGATTGAAACAGTCTCGTTGAATTTTACAACGTGTGAGTGTTATAGGTATCCGTGGGTGGAATTCTGGGGAATTAAAGCGAATAGAAGAAACAGGTATTTGGAGATTTATTTAACGTATTGTTAGGAAAATTTTACGTAATCTGTCGTTCGATATGATTATTGTTGCGAAAATTTCACCTGATTTGTTATTCGATAACTGCTTGTTGTTGGGGAAATATTGTGTAACTTGGCATTCGATATACGCGATATAATCTTGCAAGTTAGAAAATAAGAGAACGTGGAGACTAGATTATAAAGGTATTTATAGTCGACACATTTGTTGAATAAATTGTGTTGTATAATGGTTATAAAAAGCTACTTGAATAAAAATTCTTCAAAAATTATTTTAAAGAAAAGGATAGCGTAGAAGATGTTGCAACGATAGAAGATAAAACATACACAGCGATATTAATATAATATTATGAAAATTAATTTTTAAGTCTATCTTGCGTTTCTTTTTCTAAAAAAAAAAAAAAAGAATATATAATGGTTTTAGAAAATCCGAAATAAGCGTGGTAGATGAAGCGGTGTTGTTACGAGATTCGGTATATCAAGCGACAGAGGAAAGCTCCGACATCGTTGGAAACGACGACATACGCGTCGACGTCCGATAATTTCCAACTTCTCCAATTATCGTTTCTCACGTCGGCTGGGAAAGGAGGTCGAAGAGAATAAACCTCGGAAATGGCGTGTTCCGCTGGCTGACGTTGCTCGAAATGCGCCACGGCTCAGAAATAAGTATTCGCCGATCATCGAAACCGTGCGGAACGAATTTCCAGAAGTCTCGACGTCGAGATGATTCTACGAATTTTCTCGAATCTCGACTAAAGTTCGAACGTCTTCGTTCGTTAATTGATTCTTCCAAGAATGGTATTCTTGCTAATAGAATCGCGTTCAAATTCTTTCCTTCGTTTTGTACCGCGTTGTAGTCTTTTGCAATGCGACAACACGAAGAATTTAGAACGAACAATTTAAAAATTAATTAATTCTCTATCGTGGAAATTTCACGTTAAAATAATTTATAATAACACAATCGGGACATTCCTTAATTCATTACGTACCAGTGGAATAACGTGTAAAAGTTGGGTAAACGCAACGTTATTAAAAAAACTACAAATACAGTAAATTATTATTTCGTCGAGTTACAAAAAATGTATCAATTAAAAAGAATATTACAGAAGCCCGTTAAACAAATAGAAGGAACACAAAGTATTTGCATAATTTAAAAATGTAAATTGAATACGTAAATAATAAGTTTATCGTATAAATATCATAAAACATCTTCTATTCTTTTTGATTTCATAAAATTTGTAATATTATATTTGACAGCTTGGCAGAACTGTCTTTGCGCTACGCTATGAAAATGTTAATACGAATCTTTCATAGACTACGTGGACGTGGAGAAATATTTTGGAATATCCGTTAGAAAACACGTTTAAATTGACTCACCGATTAGTTTGCCGAACTGCGCCGGTGGTTTCCATTCTGGATAATGTCGTGGAAATCGCGCCCTCGACCAGTAAGTCCTTAAAGTGACTTTGTACAGCGCCAGTTTATCCTGTTTGTCCTCTCTTTCCTGTCTATCCTGAGCGAACGATCCACATTGGGCGACCACGAACAGCAGCCGCGTTCCTAGCAGCAGCAACAGCAGCGTCGACCACTGCAGCCACGTACCGTGAAACATCTATCAACACCATAAAGACAATATCAAACACTCGTTACGATACATCGAGAATTACTAAGAAAACTTACTAAAAACTACCCATTTCCCACGCCAGCACTAACTAAATGCTTCATAACGTTCGATAAAAAAAAAAGGAGCATGGACGAGCATACGCGCGCAGAATCACACGGTCGCAAAGTCCGACGTGCGATGTAAATTTCAAGCGGCTTTCAATCGCGACGATCTTTCGATCGGAGGCCGGATCAATCGACGTGTTTCTCGCAATTACACCGTAGCGAACGAATTGTCCACGCGTCCCGGGCGTATAGGTATATTGCTACGCACGGGAAAATTCTACGTGAAATTCACGCAGGATGTTGATTCCGGTGGAACCTTGTACAGAGAAACTCGTCATCGATCACAAATATCCTTCGTTATTGCAAAACCAAGCAACGTTTCACGAGAGAAAGAGAGATAATTTCACGTCATTAACCAAACTACAAATAATAATTACGGCAGCTTGTTTCGCTCTTAATTGCAATATCTAGGGGTTTGCGGAGAGAGCAACACGATGATATTCGTTCGTGCAATAAAGCTACGTGGCATCACAAAGGCGGGAAAAGGATGGATGCAAACCAAAAATCGGCCGTTACACGGTACACGAGCAAATGTAACCGGGGCTTTTTCGGTGAGCTTGCGTTGCTTTAATAATGAACACCTACGGAATCGTCTCGTTCAACGAACGGGGCACATTGTATAGGTGGCATGATTGCACGTACGCGCGGGAAAACGTTTTGGAATCGGCGATGCTATCGCAGGCCGGTATGCAGCGATGCGGCCGCGGTGTTTACATATGCAGATTCGCGAGTGTACTCAAAATTCAAATCGCATTCGAATCGCTTCCGATCGCTCGTCGCCGCTGCTACTCGTCCAAATTTCACGACGTGTGATTTTCCGCCGGTCCACGCCACCCTACTCTACCTTGCTGTAAATACTCGTGGATTTTCCAGTAATTACCCTCTTGTACACAGGCGAAAACATTCGGACACTTGTAGATACGTTTTACACGCACGTGTATGTTATTCGTGGTATACGAAATATTTTAAACATTCATCAACATCGTAACGAGAGCAAACTGTCGTAATCATATCGGCAAAGTTTAGTACCGTTCAACATGAAAATGTAGGTAGAAACTGCGAGATATTTAGTGCGAGTACACATCTCGCAGAAATCACTGAAATATTTAAACAATCGGTTATCCGTTGTGATAATGAATCTCGATATTCGCTGAAACCACGTTTAACGTTTATTACGCTTAAGATAATTCTATACTAATTGATGCTGCTAATTCTTTTTACTAAATAACGATACGATTTTTTTGGAAATAATTTTTTACTAAACACACGTATGAACGATCGTCGCTCTTGGTCCAAAGCACAACTTTCTTCGTACATCCGTTGAATCATTGAAAAATAAGCGTTGTCAAACGCTAGCAGCAAGAAAAATAAAAATATAAAATAAAAAGAAGGCTACGTGGAACTTTTTCAAAGAGATTCGAGGACTACTCTACGTTGTCTTTTTCAGTTTAGTTCTTCAGAAAGATTTTATACAGTAGCAGAGCTAAAAGTTAGGTGAGAACGCGTTCGCGTTTGTCAGCAACGTGAAGAAATAGCCGGATGAAACGGAACATCCATAGTTTCACTAGGAGGAGAGACATCATTTACGCGTTGATCGTGTCACAGGCGTTTCCATGCGGTTAGTATAGCGAAGTTGATAGAAAATCGAATAATCCTGCCAATTAAAAAGCCTGCCCTGTTTGCAAAGTAATTTCTTTTTCGAAGTGCTAAAGCGCGATTTGGGCGTTCACAGCACGGACATCATGTTAAAGTATTCAAAATACACGAATACACTGTCAGAAGCAGAATCGCGAATATTCCGACAATGTGAAAATATGCAGTAACGTTTACGAGTGAATAAACGTCGATGGAAATTTCAATCGCGCGTTCGGAAATTTCTCGAAAATATTTTAATTTCCTAAACCGGAACAGTAATTACAATTTCCTGTTTCAGGCGTTTCTTTTTTTTTCTTTTTTTTTTATTTCACTTTATGAGTCAAAGTAACAACGAGGTCGCTGAAAATTTGCGAAATAGAGCGTCATGGTTGATACGATTATTATAAATAGAAGATGAAAAGATGAACGAACAACGGACAATTTATCCATGGTTTTCCATGTTTAATTACCGAAAAAAAGTATATCGTCCTGTTTGCATTTCACTCGCAAAACTTTTTCAATCTCGCGCCATAGCATACGTTGCTTAAAACATCGTAATCAAATCGCGATTAAATAACTCTCGTAAGACTACCAAAACCAAATAGAATGCTAATCTCGACACAAATTTTACGTTTGGAACGCTTTCAAAAAACCGTCTGATATAAACCAAGTGGAAAATCTTTGTATCTCGTTTAACGGTAGGATCAAGTATAATACGCGCTTGCATAGTGTCTCACGAAAGTCTATTCGAATTATTACATGTATTTAAAGAACATGAATATTTCCATATTTTATGGAATTTATTTTATCGAATAAAATACGTTAACTAGGGACAAAATTTATTTCAGTTTAACGAGAAAGAGATTACATTTTGCTAAAATTCATAATAAAATAATCTTCTTACAATTCAAATATCAAATATAAAAATCAATTACAGGACGCATATAGTAATTATCAAAAGCGTTATAAAACTTTACCAACAATCCAGTGCGAAATAAAATAAAATTCGTCAGAGTTTTCCAATAAATGTAACGAGCAGATGCTGCAATACTTATGGTCGATGTGCGACGATGTATATCGGATTTTAAATATCGAAATACTCGATTTGAAGCAATTATAAGATTTCCTTGAAAAACAGGAAAACAAACTACGTGTACAGGATTTCAAGCGGATCTCGGAGTCAGATGGTTCGTATTAAAAACCGACAAAATCTTTCTATCTGTCGGTCGTGCAAGTAGCAAAAGTTTGAAACGAGTCGGTTGGCGTGTTAATTCGCTTCACAAACACAAATAAACCGAGTGACCGAGCGGCTGGCGTATTAACACAACTCGTTAACGAACCGCATACATTCGAAAGTTCCACCACGTTTTCCCGACAACCAGTTGCCAAATCAGAGGAAACTAAGTAATTACTTTCTCACTAAGAAACTAAAATAAAACTGACGCGGTCCTCGATGCTGTCTAGAGACGTCTCTATCTACGCGTTTGTCCACTGCCAGAGGCAACTTTTTCTAGAGCAACTTGTCTCTGGAAGTGTGTACACGCGAGATTTGACTTTTTCCAGACGAACTTTTTGTTAACAAGAAACGCAATAATACGTTTCGAATATGATTTTCGTTGTGCGTTTTTATTTAACCAACGATTTCGTTTCTTATTATTAGGTCGTCCGAAAAGTTCCTTTCGTTTTATAAGGAAATAATGGAAGCACAACATTTCTCGTTTTATATTATTTTATCGAATCACGTATGATCCATTTTGTTCTATCAAACTAAAGATCACAACGTTCGACAGATTAGGTTTAATGTTTCTAGAGAGATGCGTTGTTGTAAAAGACGTGTCTCTGTACAAGAAAGACACTTTTCCGACAACCTAATACGTTAAGGTATAAGAATATATGTTATAAATATATAGCTTATAAAAATTAACAATTTTTGGATGGTTTTACAGTCAGTGTATTGTATTGAAAACTATAATAAAGTAACAATGACATTGAAACCTCTGTATCCACGAGGGTGTAATCTAAACAACATCGATATCACGAAAAAAAATGAATTTCGTTTTACGTTAACGGGGAATAAAACTAAAATGGTGTAAAATCACGAGGCTAACGGTTCACCGAGTTCCAAACGGATTCCACGTTATTAAAAATATTCATTGAACATTAATTAACCGGCTAATAGAGGAACAAAAATGATAATGAAACTCTCCCAGCGGGACGCAAATTAAATGCACCTTGCCGTGTCGCGGAAAAATCCGGCTGCTCTGATAAATCGAACGATAATCGTTATGCGGGCACGCTGATTAAAAATAATTTCTTCTCCGCGGGATATGAATTATAAAAGTCTTCTCCTGGTACAAAGAAAAAATTTAAGTATTAGCTTGGTATATATGAAGTGTCGTTTATTCAAATAAAAGTTGAACCGCGCACGGTTCATTTCTTTCAAACATCATTTAGTTGATCAAAGTAATTTGATTCAATGCAATCTCCCAACGACTAACTAGTTCCATTATTTCAGATTTATAAAAATTATCAATTACAGAATTAAAAAAAGTTACTCGAACGAATAATTCTTTGCGTGTTAGTTCTCCTTTATTTAACATTTTCAGTAGTATGAATCGTACATGTACAGACACGATACAAATAGCGCACGAAGATCACGCGAGGAGAATAACGATAAGCTCGTTCTTGTCGATTTTTTTATTTTAATGTCTCTCTGAGATCAAACCCGAGAATGTTAGTATGAATTTTTATCGTTAAAATGTACATATGTGATCGTTAATTTTAAACATTTATTTAATATTACTTTATTATTCCCTCAAGAACTTATGAAACTTATTTTTTTCCTGTTCACCAGTTTTAAAAATGAAATGACATTTATATGATTTATCTCGAGCTCGGAAATGCAAAACCTGATTTAACATTAAGTGTCTGAAAAATTAAAAATTAACATTTGTTTTGGAAATTCAGAAGAGATGCTCTTGCTTCTGCGTTATTTGTACATCTGGGAACATTTTCGTGTCAGGATAAACGAAAGTACGAGGACGTTATTTCACCAGCGGAGTCGTACGTCGTTTACTGTCACCGGACAAAGAGATTTCCACGACTGCGGACTCTTGCTACAGAGATCCACCTAACCGAAAACTACCCTCTTTCTCACGCTTTCGTCTTTCTCATCGGCTCGCTTTCCTCTCCCTAGTATTTTTTCCTCACATTTCATTGCGTCTCATTACCCTGTACCGTTGGAATATTCCGTAGCGCGAACGTTGCTGGACGAGAGCCGGATTTCGCTTACGTGTCGGACCGTTTGTCTGTCGACACCATTGACCCAATTTCTGGCCCTTAACTTATATCAAAGAAGAACGTTCGAGAAAACGCACGAAAAATCCGAGGGACGAAAACAGCTCCCCGTTCGAATTTATCATCCAACATTTGTCTTTAATTCAATCCGTAGACGATTGTTTGGTTCGCTTGTTTCAATCTGAATCAGCGTCAAGGGGAACATCGAATATCGAATAATCACGATATTAGGAAATTTATTTTGCTAACAGACGACGAATAATACGCCGAAGAACATTGCTACGATTTCTTTTATAGTCATATTCATCTTTTATTTATACTTCCTTTTTGTTTATAAATATTATAATCACAGTAGCTTACAAAAGTAATTGAACATTTACTATAGACAATTTTTAACTCTTTGAAATTCCATTAGTACAGTAACGAGGTATGATAATCATAATTATACTGGACGAATTAACAATCAATCTGAAAATGTATGAAATATGTAAAAGTACCGTTGCAACAATCCATAGTTTTGAAATATTCAAGGATAAATAAATAGCAGAATACCATAATTGCTTCTCTATAACAACCGGAAGGTATAATTAATCATGTTTCTTGCCTGTAATATCCATATATTTTAATACAAAATGTTGCTTAAGCTTATGAAGATCAATAGCTAAAATCACGAAATTATCAAATAACAGGGATATTACTGTGGGATATTACGTTAATTCAAATAGGCGTATCTGGTCAAAAGCTGGAATAAGATGGCTCCTAATATTTAACAACCAGACAAAGTTGCAGATACGCCCTTTTCACTTAACACGACAACGCTGTACCTGTATATGTCATGGACGTAAATAACTAAACGTTTAAACGCTGTAAAACTCAAGATAAACTCAACGAAGGAGAGTTACACTGATGGAAGTCACAGACGATTCTTCTACCAGAGTATCACTCGGTTCTCGTCGCGGGAATTGTTCTCTGGCGTGCAATCGAAAACTAATCCCACGGTTAATCGCGCAAATCGAGGAGGAAATCTCGCGTGCGCGCGATACCACGCGATTACCTTGGCGAACAAACGAACCGATGGTCCCACGGCCGCCAAGTTCAGAGTTTTCTAGTAAGCAACAAGTTGTCGTGAACACGATTACTTGTTGGCTCGTAAATAATGAAAAGCAGCTGCAACGTCTCTCTCTCTCTCTCTCTCTCTCTCTTTCTCTTTCAACGTTGGCCGCGAGCAGATTTTACATAAATTTAAACGATGGTTCTGTGCTCCAGGACAGCGCGGGGCTCTGTATGCGCGCGGACTTCCGGGAGACGACGGTGCTTTTCTACCAACGAATAAAACGAAAAATTCTGGCACAATTCTGGCACCATTCTGTCGGTCATAAAACGATCGAGACTACGTGTATTCGTACGGTCTTCGGAACACGATATTTCAGCTTGGCCGCAAGCTTATGCATCGTCAGCGCTGATTTATGCGATCTTTTCAAAAAACGCGATAGTAAAAGTGAAATCGTGAACCAATATATCCGAGATATCTTGGAAAAGGGAGCATCTGGTTTTCATAACTGGACAGCTTATTTGCTTGTCAAGCTATAGATAAGATACAAAAGATTCTTCTAAATTGGACCATTAGAGATACCATCGTACATTTTTTAAATTATTTACGTCTTCGATTTCTATATTTTTATATTCACTTTTAATATATCATTTTACAATACGAGTCGGTGTTTCGAACGAAGAATTCAAATTTCCTACGATTTATCGACTTCATAAGAAAATATTAGCCATTGCTTTTGATTATCGTTTTCCGATTAATTCGTGTATCTTGGTAATATTCGTTCTTTGGTAACAATCGTAATATATATCGTTAATAAAAATCTACCTAAGTATCCATATACTTATAGGCCACGGTGTAGTTCATCCAGAAACATTCCGAACATTTCTAAACACGTGTTCCCCGACAAACAGCAGTCACATCAGAGTAAAACTAGAATAGGAAAAAAAAGAAGAGAAAGAAGAAGAAGAGGGAGAAGAAGGGTCAAGACCGAGGATGGGTTATGCTTTCCAGCAAAGTTAACGACTCGTCGAAAGAAAAGGGGAAACAAGTTCTACCTCCTCTCGTGTACTTTTAAAACACACCCCCGTCCAAGTGGAAGAGGTCGAAATCGGTCTGCTTCGTTCGTCCGCGTCGCAAACCGAACTTTTGTAACAGATTCTAGGGATGAAGCTCTCAAGGAATCCGATTGAAATTGAATATCCAGAGAGAGAGAGAGAGAGAAAGAGCAACTTCGTCTTCCTCGCTGTTCCTTTCACTTCTCGCTTCCGGTTCCCGCACCCTCATCGACGTCTCACTTTATTATTGCCTCGACTACATGGCAGACGAGCCAGTGGATGGTTGGTTATTCTCTCCCTTCGTTGTAAATCCTGCTTCGAGCAGTAAGTCTAACCGAAAAACTTTTTCGAGCTTTTTATTCAAACATTATTTAAAGCGATGCCGCGCAGCAAGAAGTATCGTTGCTTCCTTCGACTCTCGAAGAATTCCGAGACAAATTGAAACGTTTCTTTCCGAAGAAGAAGTTATCTTTCCGCCAAACCCCTTCGTATTAGGAAAGTTTCGGTCTACAAATTGTAAGGAGACAAATTTTCACGATTGTTATATGCGATTATAAGAGTTAGAGATGTCTGTCGGTTTCAGTTAGCCCTCCGTGGTTTTTGCAACATTATTCGCTAATTATTCGCTAATTATTCGACTAATTTACCATACGAACGAGTATTTTTTGCCGGCTGAATTTTTCGAATTTCTATGAGTTTGCGAGAGCTCTATGAATGACCGTACGTAATTGTTCATAATGAGATATAATATCGTTGATAGAAAAAATGAAAAGACGTAGGTGAGTGAACGTACGTGAATAATCATGGAAGGCCGGCTGAATGAATTAACAATGATAACAATTAATTAATACATTCTCGATAATTAAATGGGGAAATGGTAATGAGAGCCGCAACGGAGAGTTGCATTCCGGCGAATATATTATAATTTCCAATAGGGAAATAATTGATTGAGAATCGATTAATAATCATGTTAACGTGAAATCGAACGCCTGCAGTATATCTCTTGAAAAATATCGAGATGGATGGTTTGATTGTTGAACGCGTATTAAAGTTATAAGCTTGCCATATCTCTAATGTTGTTATTTCCACGATAAAATGATCGATCGTTGTTCAGAAGCATTAACAATCGCGTTAACCTGGCGCTACTCGTAGAAAACGTTCAAACTCGACTCCGAGCTTTCCGTTCGATTAATCAACTTTCATCTCGTCAAATTCTCAATTTCTCTGCTACTTTTCCACGATACGTACGTGTACAGGGTGTCCTAGAGTGTAACAACCAAAGCTTATCATTTATATGTTCTATAGAAATAGAAGTTAGGTTTATTAAAACCAGTTTGGTGTAAGACTTTTAAGTGGCAGTATGTCAAGTCATTAATACACGTAATGATTCGATATCAATAGCTGATTCGTGCATCGAAACAAAGAGAAATCAAAATTGATCTCTATGAAGTATATACTTGTACTATATTTTCTGACTTTTATATACAGTTTCAGTTTAAACTTTATCAATACAATCACGATACGAGAGTCTCGTTACAATGCCAATGAAATTTCGAAATGTTTCGTATAACACGCGTAAAATATCCATAAGAAATTCTTCAGGCGCACCAATACTTCCGTGAGCAACTACACTCGCAAAGTTTGGCTGTTAAATCCCACGACACCCTATATCGACACAATATGCCAGGTTCCTGAAACCACTCGTGTTCCTTTTTGGAGTATCAAAGCTCGATAATCGTCTAAAGCCTACGTAACCAACGATCAACGTTCGTTTTTCCATGAACAATCGAGAAACGTTTCGCGACATTGTTGTGTATTCGAACGATTTAAAGGGTGAAAAACTGGGGCAATTACGCCTGCAGCGGTATGAAAATTATTACGAAAACAAACTTTCGCTCTCCGAACTTTCGAAAACGAGGCTAGGAAAAAGAAGAATGTTGTTCGAAGCTGGACTACCCAGCAATTACGAGGAAAAAAGTCGAAAATTGCAAGTAGAGCTATCGTACCGTTAATGATTTTTTTCTTTTTTTTTTTTAAGATTGTTCGATTCTCTTTTATTGAATTTCGAACCGTAAGCGCCTCATACGCGACGATAATACGGTAACTATAGAGTTTATTGACAGAGGCATGCACGTAGGACGCCCCATTTGGAACGTAATTGTTTCAGGTTACAAACCTCCGGCAACAAATCCACAAATCTACCGCAGAACATCACGCGCACCCGTACACTTCCGCTATTCGCTCGTGTTTCATCTAATGATATTCATTACTGGGGCTATCCTTTTTCTCAAGTTAGTTGCTTTTTACTTTCACGCGTGTATCGATCGATTTAGAGACAATAAATGACGTATATTTCATAGCTATAAATAGACCCACTAAAATCGCTAAAATATTCATTTTTATTTTTAACGCAGATCTTTTTGTAACGTCCTGTATAAATTTGCGCGAATTTGTATAGGATTTAACTTTCGAGCCTAAAATTTAAATATATTATAATTCATTAGCATTGAATGGATGTACGGTAGAGGTCTGTAATAAAATAATATATAACGAATAGTTTTTACTGAAATTTCAAATTTTTATTTTTATATTATGCGGTAGAATAAATGTTGGAAAATTAAATAAATGGTAAGGATATATATTTAACCCGAGAATCAAATAAAAGATGGTTTTCTTAAAACGTGACTTAAAATATTCTTTTACTGTGGTTTTCGTGTGTAACAACCTAGCACATATTACGTAAAGCTCCCATTGACGTAATAGAACGCATTGTTTGTGGAAGACGACCAAAAGAATCGAGAGTCATAAAAAGCGTATCGGTTTTTATTTTTGCGGTCACATAGTCTCCATTACGCATATTCGAATGTATCCTACCTCTGTAGTACGTTAAATATTACGCAACGAACTACGTGTTGACTAATCGATAAAAACAACCAGATTTCCCGTGTTACTGTGAAAATAAAGAAACAGCGAGAATACACACACCCCTCAATGATCCTTGAGTATAACCGAGTTGAACGAAATTCGGATATCAACAATCCGTATACCAACATAAGTATCTCAGATCGTAATTTCTATAATGTTATTTACGTCTTTGTGTTACGAGTAAACTGCGAATGTTCGTATAGATACATATTTTTATGAACAGAACTAAAGAAATGGAATTTAATCGAATAAATATTCGCACAGATTCGTATTTCCAGATAGAGACTCGTTTCAACCACTAAATATCGTAACGAGTACTGTATCATGGATATTTTATATAAAATATAAGCATACGCAATGAAATCTGGCTGATTATATGACTCAAAATAAGGTGAAAATCAAAGATAAGAATATTGCATTGTAAGCTTCGTTTTAAAAAAATCGAACGCTAAAACTTCCTAAGTATACGTGAATTTAATTAATTTTTCATAGACAATTGGAAAAAGGTTATATTACATGTAAACATAAATCAAACATATAAAATAAAATCGTCCTCTTTAAGATTTCACTTATGATAAGTAACTTGCATCTGATTGTATTTAATTAAAAATATTATACACGTAATCGACGAATTTTTAAATTATATTCTTTCGAAACGAAACATCCAACGTAATTCTAATATTCCTGATTTCCATCTTATTTACTCTCATATCACAAATTACGGTCTGCCGATATGTATCTGCATACCACCTATATTCTACGCGTATTTTTATGAATACATAACCTACAAAGTCCTAAATGCATGACACCCCGTCCCCTTGCCCAGCCACCTTCACTCTAATTCCCACTCTTGCAATTCCTTCTTATTAGAAGGATTTATCATTTGATTCTTACCTTATTCGTGATGCGTGACGTTTCTTCGGCTCGTTGCTGCCTCCCTCCTTCCGAGGACAACCAGTGTCAGTGGTGAAGAACGTGGCGAGAACACAACTCACATATCACACACAGGCATCGTGGGGAAACTCGTGGTCGGAAGGATTACCCGTGAAAGGGATTGTTTTCGTTGATAAAACGAACGTGGTACGGAGGGGGGGACACGTAATGGCGCGAAATCGTTTTTCAGACCGTTAAACGTTCCACCGCGGAATTCACGCGAGTTTCCGGACGTGCGACAACGAAAGCCGGAGAGAGAAATAGATATATCGAGGGAGAGGCGGCGCACAGACACGGCAAGCGCACGAATTTGGTCGCGCGTACGAGCCACGAGAAGGAAAAGGGAAGGAGAGCTTCTCACGTTTCACGACACGGCTCACGCACGGGTCACTGACAGCATCGAACACGATGCTCTTAGCTCGAGGGTTGCCGCGGTACTGCGAGCACCGCGCCACTCGGCGCTTGACTCGTGCATCGCGTAGCTACTTCTTCACAATCGAGCGCTCCAATTGGCCGAGACGTTCGCGCCGCGCGCTACCATTGGTAGATTCGAAGCCGCGCATGCGTCCTACTTCCACTTGAAACTTAGCACGACGCGGTGGAGAATCAGGCAGATAAATAATATCCTCGTTTTTTTAATAAAGAACACAATGGCTGTATTAACGATTCATGTCACTGCATAAAAGATGCGCGCCTTTCTTTGCTCAGTTTGCGAACGTAACACGGACAGAGCTCAGTTATGCAAAATGAAATTGCGACTCTGTCTGCGGTAATTGTAAACGTTTCTATAGCGGCACGCCACTACATTCGAGAGTGTAATTTCCCAGACACAATTATAATACTAGTTGCCACCCAACCCTTTTATTGTTGACGCTGTTCTATTCGGGCACACCCTGTTAAATTTACTCTCTTTGATTTATGTGTATAGATTAAATGTAACAAAATAAAATTAACTAATGACTTCTTATTATTTCAAATGCAATGTACCTACTATAGAAGGAACGTACTTTGCTGTCGTGCTTCTGTTTTCAATTCTCTTTGGCTTACGCTAAATTGAATATTATGAAATTAATGTAACTAATAATTTTTTATTATTTTGAATGCCTCTATCCAGTATTTTAATAAAAGTAAGAGAAATCTAATTTCTATAATAATTGCTTAAAGGAAAATAGGGTTTGTTATGTCCGTTATCTAAAAATTATTTCACTATTTTGTACCATGATTTTTGTTACGATGAAATTAGAGTAGAGAAAACACGAGTCAAAAGCACGGAGCGGATACGGAAGAGGGGATTGACACACACGAAAAAGGAAGAGTGGTAATTCGACGAAGGTTCGCTTTCGTTTCGCACGTTTTTGCTGAAATTACAAGATCGATGTTACAAACCCAAAGAATCGGATAACGTTGGTAGCATTGTTTAACGGAACACCCGGTTGCCTCGATCGTTTTTCACAGGGCTACTTAACCGAAATTACTCGATACGACATAGATGAGTGGCAAGAAAGAGGAACGATCATGAGTCGAGAACGACGCTGTGCACGTAATCTTGATTTGCGAGTGTTTCGTGATACCAATCGATGATAAGGCTTCCTAACGATGATCGAGTTCGGTTGCTCAAAACCAATTCATCGTTTTGTAGCTGATCGTAAATATAACTTACTGCTATGTAATCGTGTGGAAGATTGAATATGCAAAACAATATACAGGGTAGGTGAAAACGAACATAAATTCCTTCAAGAAGAAACTACCAATGTCGTGAAAATATCTTAACCAAAGTTCGTGGACAAAGGATATTTGTTTTACTCTCATCGATTTTATTCTTTCGAACGGATGTTGGAAAGAAAATTTCCGGAAGAAAATTTAGAAAGTTAGCATGAAACAACGCTGGCTGTTCTTCTTTACTAACGGAGAATTCAAAGAGAAGAGGAAGAGGAAGAGGAAAGGGGAAAAAGTCGTCGAACGGTTCACGTGACTTTGAACCGTGAGGATGCACTTGCACAGTTGAAAGAGAAACTTTCGTTTGCTCGATATTTCTCTTTTTCCTTGTGCCAACCATCGTTTTTTTCACTTCTTCTACTTTTTCCTTCTTTTTTAAATGAGAATCAACCATTCGACCTGGCCTCATTAATTCTTTTCTTCCTGCCCAGGAAAAACTTGTATCCACGACTCGCGTCTCTGGCTGTTTCTTCTCCGTTATCTGTCCGTTGGTCCTCTCATTTTTCATTCGTCGCTCGGAGAAAAGTGCACTTTAGCCGTGTCACCTGTAGACAAAGATACAAAGGAATATTCCGTGCGTCTGCGAATATCACGTAGCTGGGCCACTAGAATATTTTATGCCGTAGCATGAGTGCATGTCACTGCTCTCAGACCCGTGTTTGTACCCTGACCGAGCACGTGGAACGTTCTATCTATCCGCAGAGAAGTGCACAACGACGAACCAAACAGCTGAGACGCGCGATGCAACTGATGTGAATTGATGCACTTATGTAAAAATGTCTCAATAATTTGCAAGTTACATGGCCTAGAAAATTCAAACGGATTTCGATCCTATCTTCGATGGGCTAGCAACGGGCCCATGCACGTCGCAAACAGATTCAAACCATGTATGAGTACTTGGGGAAATAAAAAATGTATTATCAAACAAAGGTCGCAAAAGAAAAACACGATAAATAGATTTTTGGCGTGATTGCCGGATTTCAGATTTTACAGGAAACAC